>NC_139325.1:38650000-39850000 GCF_056507025.1 Lutjanus erythropterus
CTCATAGTTTATTTGATGGATCCTTGCAGCTGAGTTCTCCGTTTCCTCCGCAGGCTCAGACGGAGCAGCAGCAGTGGCTGCTGGGAGCAGCGGGATGGTTGGGACAGCGTGAGCGGAGCCGCAGACTCTGAGTGTTTAGGCTCCGAAGCTCGCTGCCCCTCTGTCAGTGCTGATGGCCTATCAGAGGAGGAGGGCTATCCGTTGAGACGCCGCTCTGCTCCCACCCGGCCGACCCTCTTCATCGACCAACCCGATCTCACCCCGCTCATTGACACCAACTTCACCTCCCAGCCCCCCTCTCACCTCTCCACCCCGCCCAGGGGAGGCTTTGACTTCGGAGGCCTTGTGGAGCGCGCCTACATGGAACACGAGCCCCCGTCACCCTCCACCTACCCGTCTCCTTCCTCAGCCTCCTCTTCACCGCCGTCAGGAGCTCCGCTCCAGAGAAGACCCAGCTTAGGGGACTCATCTGCATTCTTAACCCAAGAGAGAGCCTCCACAGCCGGGATGCAGGCGACGGCAGACTGGGAGAGCTCTGTGTGGGCCATGGAGCTGAGAGGAAATCTGATAGCTGCTGGAAGGAGCAGCGGCAAACTGGAGGTGCGTAAAATAATAACTGAACATAGAGAAGACGTTGTCTGTATTCACATTTTTACACAAAGCAACAAATGGAAAAATTTTTAAATGTCTTTTAAATCTGTTTACCTCGATATTTTATAGTGGGAATACAAATAATATTATGTGAAAACATTTTTGCTCAAAGTTATTATGAAGTACAGGGTGTCCACAAAGTCATTTTACAATTAAAAAAAAAATTACAAAAGCAATTGTTGAGATATGTTAATCAGATTTGAGTGGTGGTTATCAAAGTTTTTTTTTTTTATCACATTCATGCTTCACACATGAAGCAAAAGATCACTGATGCCATTGCCACCATTGATGAGGCTATGCTACAGCGAACATGGCGAGAAATCGAGTACTGTCTTGATGTGCTTCATGCAATTAATGGTGCTCATATAGAGGTGTATTCTTTTAATTTAGTAATAATTTCCATAGATTTGTCTGTTCATTTGCTTTTGTAATAAATTTGTTAAATTGTAAAGAGACTTTATGGACATCCTGTAAATGTAGATTTCACAATATAATGCATATAGAATAATATCACCATATGTGAAAAAAATCTGTCTGCCATTAGGCATGAATTTTTGTGGTAAAGTGCCGTCTCCCTTATAGATTGAATTAATGAACAAATGCACACCTTTTCTCTGAATGTTGTCTCCAAACGTTCCTTCCCTCTCCACCCTTACGACGACCCCTGCTCAAACAGTTTTAACTGTGCATCACTGCTGTAGCTTTCAATTTACCTCTTCAGTGATTATGCTTCCTGCTTCTCTCTCATTTCCAAAGTGGTGTTGATTATTTCATCTCGTAGCGAGGCTGTGAGGAAATGGAAAGTGAAGTGTACAGTAGTCTGCTACATTTATTGAAAGTGTCTTCTCACCTTCACATGCTTGTTTAGAAAGACTCTTGTTGTTAGCCACTTTAAAATTAAAAGCATAAGCAAGTAATAGAGGCTTAGAGCGTGTCATGTGTCTGATGAGGGTTTCTGGCTTTGAGAGAGATATTTAACCCTACCTTCTCTATCATTTGTATGCATGCTGCATACAGTATATGATAAACATATCAAATGAATGTAAACTCATGTTTTGTTACAGTTGTGGGATGCGGTTGAAGGGTCATTACGCTGCAGTAATGAAGACGGAGTCTCTGGGATCACAGCTCTAGCCTTCCTCAACAACAGGTAAAACACACACACACACACACACACACACACACACACACACACACACACACACACACACACACACACACACACAGAGAAAAACACAGTGCTTCCTCTGGCTTGTTAATTTCTGGTGTTATTTAAGTGCATAAACTTGCCCTTCATGAAGGTAATTTACAGCGACAAAACAACTGTTTTTAGACACTAAATCTTTGTATTTTTCTCCTTCCTCCTCAGAATCGTAGCGGCTCGGCTGAACGGGTCTCTAGATTTCTTCACCGTTGAGATAAACAAACCTCTGTGTCTGCTGCAGTACAGAGGTGAGGCTAGACAACGTGACTGATGTCTTTCATTACTTTCTGTTTGTTCTTACAGCTTGTGTTATTGCCGTCTTCACCTTTAAATTAAACTGGCTACATGGCCTTAATTAACTTAATGTGAAGTAAAAGAAAACAAATGAAGAAGAGGCGTTCAGTAGGGCCAGTTTTCTATTCTGTGTGTTGATAACTTTTTATTTACTTACTCTTTCTGTTAGAACTGTTACGTATAATTCTAATGTCATGGTTAAACCACAGGAAACAGACCAAACAACAGTACATTTCAAATTAAATCACATATTTTCTGCATCACCTCATGGTGGAAAACCTGATTACTGACCTTTCTAAAGTAGATGATACTCAGAAAATTATGCTTTTGTCAATTTAATACAAATCCAGAACAAATAACTACAAGCACACAACCTTATTAAATGTTCTAAACAAATGTAACTTATTGAATAAATAATCAATTTGTCAACTAACAGAAAAAGTGTGCTATGATTGATTAAGTTGGGGTTTTTTTTTTTTTTAGTAAAACATAAATGTTCTTGTTTCAGCTTCACAAACTTGCTGCTTCTCTCTATAAAATATCATAGCAAACTGAACATGATTGTATTTCGGACAGTTTGTCCAACAAAACAAGACATTTAAGACATCATCCTGACCACTGGGAAACTGTGCTGGACACTTCTCACAGTTTTCTGTCATTTTCTAGACTGAACTGTTAGTCGAAAAATAATCTGCAGAGTAACTGAAAATGAAAATAATCAAGTAAGCTCCCTCAGACACTGTTGTTTGATACATTAAAAGAAATTTAATCAGCAACTATTTTGGTGATCGATGATAAGTAAGACATTCACATGCACTTTTTTCCCCAAATGTAATGTATTGCAAAGGACATATTTAATAGTTTTCTGATATGAAATAGATCGAACAATTAATTTATTATGAAAATAATGGTTAGATTCAGCCCTGATATAAACTAAACTATGTCCTCGTCCTCCTGCAGGTCCCCCTGGGCGAGGCAGCATGCCTCCCTCTCCCTGTTACAGCAGCGAGGACGTGATCAGCTGCCAGCTCACGCGCTCTGTACAGTGCGCTCACCAGAAGCCGATCACGGTGCTGCGAGCGGCCGCCGGCAGGGTCGTCACCGGCAGCCAGGACCACACTGTCCGGGTAACACGCCGAATACAGACCAATAATCTGTCTGATATCTGGTGATGCTGTAGCCTCATTCATATGTTTCATTGCTGTTAAAATATGAAGTGTAATTCATGTAAAAAAAATAAAAAAATAAAATCAATTTCTCGTAAAACGTTACACAAAGGCACATAAAAGATGAAACAGTGTTACTGTTTAGTCCTAATAAATTCTTCCTCTGTTGTTTATTTGTCAGATTTATCGACTAGAGGACTCGTGTTGCCTCTTCACCCTGCAGGGTCACTCTGGAGGGATCACAGCCATCTACATCGACCAGGTCAGTGATACAACTTCCTCTAATACTGTTTTATTTCACAATAAAAATCTATAGTCCTGTTAAAAATTTACACCCAACTATAAGACATAAGTAATATGTAATAAGTAATAATTTTAGTTGCTTTATGAAATGTCTTTTACGTCTGTGTTTTCTTAATCATTAGTTTTATGATAGAGGTTGGAACTGAATTAATGTTGGTAACATTTATATGTGGAGGTGACGTGTGACACTGTGCCTCTGTCTCCTCAGACGATGGTTCTGGCGAGCGGTGGGCAGGATGGCGCCATCTGCCTGTGGGACGTCCTGACGGGGAGTCGCGTCAGCCATGTTTACGGTCACAGAGGTGATGTCACCTCGCTGGTGTGCACCACCTCTTGTGTCATCAGCTCGGGACTGGATGACCTCATCTGTATCTGGGACCGCAGCACCGGGATCAAACTGTACTCCATACAGCAGGTACACATGGCTTTGTTTATAGCTCTAAAATCCACCAATCAGCAGTGAGCATCCTGTATAAATAATAAAGTATAAAAACAAACCAGTTTCTCCTCACAACACTGAATAAGAAGTTTTGTCAGGTTGTTTTCTTTTTTAGACCGTTTCATTTTGAGACGTTTTATTGGCCAGAAGGGATCAAACTACACAGGATAAAGAGGGGGAAAACAGTGATTACAGAAAAGTCAAAAAATAAATATAATTATCACTGGTATTTATTTTCTCTCCTATAATTGCTCTTTAGATTTATCTTGTGACTCCAGTAGTGCTGCAACTAATGATCAGTTTCATTTCATTGTAATTGATTAATTTGCTGATTATTTTCACGATGAATCATTTAATCTATAAAAAGTAAATGTAAATTATGAAAAATGCTCATCAAAATTTGTCACAGCCCAAAGTGACGTCTTCAAATTGCTTTTTTTTTGTCTAAACAACAGTCAAAGACCCACCCAGACATTTTATTGACCATCATAAATCACAAGGAGAAACGGCAAATCCTCACATTTAAGAACCTGGAACCAGCAAAAAAGTTCTGATTAATCGATCTTTAAATGGTTGGCAGTTATTTTTTTCACTCAGAGAATCATTGCAGCTCTAAAAAAAAACAAATCACAATTATATAGTTCTATCAGTGCTGTAATTTTTCCTGAAACAGGAGTACATATGTGAGAGACTATTTTCAGTCAAGGATTAATCCACATTTGGTGCTCTAGTGAGGATTTGGGGCAGCAGGACAGTGTGTGTTTGTGTGTGTGTGTGTGTGTGTGATTGACTCCAGATAAACTACAGTGTGTGTGGCTCATTGATGTTTTTAAGAGTTTTTGGACAACAATAAAGCTCTGTGGCCCGAAGGAATACAATCTATCAGGCTTCACACACAATACTGTCATTGTTGTTTTTGTTCTTTTCATTGGATTTCATTCATTCATTCAAAAAAACAAATAACAACAACAAAAAAAAACCCCTCAGTTCAGTGTTTCTTGTCCTTATTTTTGTGCCTAAGACTTTTTTCTTTTTGCTTTGGTATTCAATGAGGTATTGCGCATCTTTTTTTTTTTTTTATACAAGTATGGTATTGAAATTTAAAATTGTGCCATCATGACTATATTAATTAACACACATTTAATATCTGCTTTGAATTCAGATGGAAGTTCCTCTTGTATTTCAGCGCTGTAGTCACATCAGGGATAATCATGAAAGTGCACATTATAGAATTATTCTGTAGTATTACTGAAATGATGAAGTGATTAATTCAAGCTGATGAAGAGAACAGGATTTTTTTATATAAGTCATTTATGAAGTAAAAATGCCAAAACATACGCTGGTTACAGCTTATTAAATCTGAAAACTAGTGATTATTTTTCTTTTCATGCTTTCATCAGGGCTAATTGCCATGTTTGCTAATTGATGCAGATGTTTTTCAATTATGCTCTCAGTTTATGAAGCAGCCAACCCAAACATATCAGAGGCAGGCTCGGTTTATGTTTGTAAAGAGCACTTTAAATTGAATTTATTTGCATGATTTTTAATTATTGTATATCCTGTTTTGTTATTCATGTTTTAAATAAAATGTAAAGGATGTTGAGCTGCATATTTTGTATGAGAGGCACTATATAAGTTACGTTTTTTCTTATTAACTGAATATTCATTGGAGAAAAAAAGCCATTTTTAACTTGTCATTTTGTTGTCTTGTAAACTATGAAGTGTAAGAAAATAGTCAACATCAAAATATTCAAATCTATTAATCATAAAGTAATCAATAATATATTTAGATATAAATCCACAGCAAAATGTAGCACTCAGTCTTTACCTCTCGACTAACCCCTCTGTCCTCATCAGGAGGTGGGTTGTGGGGCCAGTCTGGGAGTGATCTCCGAGTCTCTCCTGGTGACGGGGGGCCAGGGCTGCGTCTCCTTCTGGGACCTGAACTTCGGCGACCTGCTGCAGACCGTCTACCTGGGCCAGAGCAGCGACGGGCAGGGCGTCCGGCAGCTGCTGGTGCTCGACAACGCCGCCATCGTCTGCGACTTCGGCAGCGAACTCAGCCTGGTGTACGTGCCGTCTGTGCTGGAGAAACTGGACTGAGGAGAGCTGGATGGACGGTGGGAGCACTCATTGAAAAAAACAAAACATGCACTCAGAACATTTCCTCTTCTTCATTTTTCTGTTTTGGCTTTTTTTTGTTGTTGTTGTTTCTGACACCCAAAGGAGATGCGATCATTAGACCGTTTTCCATGTGCATACAAGGCTCTTTTTTTAGTTGGTTAAAGTACAGGCCTGGATGTAAAGACAGAAAAAAGGAGGACTGATTGTGCAACCTGCTGCATTTTATCCGAGGAGGGTGACAGACCCTCGACACCTAAGTGTTGACATTTACGGGGGTCGTGAGGTTCAAGAAACGCTGGATGTTCCTCCCTTAAAGAGGATCCACCAGTCACCAGTTTGTGCTTTTTGTGTGTGTGTTTGTTTTGTGGCTCTGCCCTCTATGCTGCTGACACGGGTGGGGCTTCAACTGTGACCCCCCCTCCCCCCACCCGCCCAGAGAGGAAGATGAAACTGTCTCCTTATTTTTTAAAATTCCCGCTGCCTCGTTCGCCCCGACAGCGAAGTGCAGCCACAGCGACCTCGACGGGTTTCACGGCCCGTCGGGACAAGCTGCGCAGTTATACATAAATGTGAGCGCGTGTTTGTTGGAGACTGAGTGAATGAATCTACTGCTCTTTTTATGGCGAAACACTGCTGAGAACAAAAATTGATTGGTTATGTGTGAAATGTGTGCGTGTGAGAGTGTGTGTGAGGGAGAACTGATGATTACTGTATAAAGTAAACCTCCAGAGGGGGCTGTTTTTATATGTATAAATCTATTATTTATTAG
This sequence comes from Lutjanus erythropterus, assembly GCF_056507025.1. Classification (NCBI taxonomy): domain Eukaryota; kingdom Metazoa; phylum Chordata; class Actinopteri; order Lutjaniformes; family Lutjanidae; genus Lutjanus; species Lutjanus erythropterus. The sequence goes on from NC_139325.1 coordinate 38,656,951, forward strand.
CGATACATTTTTGAATAACAGTTTGTTTATGAATGGCTAATCCCGGCTCTTAAACGAGAATATAATAATGTGGACATAATAACATAAATGTATGATGGTAATTATTTGTTTGGCAGGGTTGGGGCATCGGTTCTATAACGATTATTTGTAACTGGAAACACTGAAGTGTTCGTTGGTATGGAGTTGGTTCCTCCTTTAATCTCAGTTTCGGCTTCTGATTCTGGGGTTACTGATGCTGTACGAGGGGCCCCTGTGTGCTACATCTTCATCAGGCTACCTCCATTTTCCAAACTGCTTGAATTTTGGATCAGAACACTGACGTCATGTCATATTTTTTTATAAATTGTGCCCTTGAGAGATTTTTTCTTTTTTTTTTTAAATCACTGTTTACTGTAACTGGTTCGACTTTAACTATCCAGGATTTTCATTTTGGCCACAAACAATAACAAAACATATTGTACTGTGTCTAATATCAGACCTCACAGTACAACTTGTTGTCATGTTGTTGATGCAAAGTTCAGTAGAGTTTGTCTTCAAACCTGTCCGCCTCTTTCTGCAGCCAGTCAGTGAAAATGTGAAGAAAGGCAACAACTAGAGAGTTAATATATTCAGCAGCGCCTCTTAAAAGCTCCTGAGCATAAGAAAAGAATTTTGTAACTTGCGCATGACAGCACCTGTCTTACAATCAGTGTTTTCCTCTTACATAATCTCAGAACAGATCAGGGTTTTGTCAGGAATAACCATAAATCAAAAGAGAAAAGCAAACATTTTGAATTTTGATGGTAGAGGAGACTGAAGCCAGGCAGCACATTATTTGGTGGACTAAACAGTAATTTGACAAACAAAGCCAAACATATAGCTCGGGCGTATGTTGTTATTAATTCCTATCCTATTGTACTGTATTATCTATAACTACTCGTACGTAGTAATCGTACAGAAGATAAAAATTGATTGCAAGTTTTTCAATTTTATAAATGAAGTCCTTGGAGTCTCTTTTAAAAAAAAACTGGCTCTGTTTTATGCCCCTGAAAGCTGCGACCTGGATTCCAAAGAAGGCTGAGACTTTGTAAAACATGTAATTACTACACAGGCTCAGAAACACAGCTAGCTGTAAACACAGTGTGCAGATGTTTACTTTGCATTGCATTACATTGCAGTCGCTTATTTTCATAAAAGCCTGTCTAGGGACAGATGTTGCAAATTAGCATTAGCTATAAAAACAATTATAGTTACATCAGATGGCTGTTTTTCAGCTTGTCTATGTATACTCTTAAATAAGTCCCCACTGACTAACCAATTTTAAAAAAGAAAGTTTAAGCAGCTTTTCAATTCTTCATAAAGATATGAAAACCTTCATATGCTAATGTTACCCTTTCAAGCACATGTATGATTAGTTCAGAATAAAGATGAATTAATTAGCTTGTCTACTCAAACAGCCATCACTGTAGTAGATGTTACTTTACACCAGAACATTTTTAATTTATAAAATAATAAAAGATGTTGTCAGCTTTCGAACAGTTAAGCCCTTGTTTGGCTCCCCCTGCTAGTCAGTGCCTGAACTTCACGCCTTCACTCTGGATTCCTGCTGAAAGAATGTCGTCCTCCAGGTTTAAGACTCGTCTCTAACTCGTCTAGAATGTATTTTCTCCAAATTATCATCATCTACCATCTACTGTAGCTGCGTCTACTGAATGTAGTCCCAGAAGGTGTGACAAACAAATCCGTTAAAAACCGGCGACTAAATCCTTTTCTTTCTTTTTTTTTTTTTTTTACAGTATCGCATCGCAACACTAATTCACTGCACTACTAACCCTCTCTGACGCACATGCTCACACACATTAGGCACTTTTGCAAACATCAGCTTACATATAGGAAATGTGGACGTTAGTAGGCCTGCAATCCGAGTTCACACCTGCAGCACTAGTAAAACACGCACACTGCAGACGTGTTGAGGTTACCGCTCTGGTTTCACTGGGATGTACTGACCAAGTAGTTCTAATTCTACATCAAACAAGCAGCTGAAAATGGTGTTTTGTGTCAACTACTGACATTCAGGGTAAATGTCCTTATTAATATTTGAATTTTAACTTTAAAAGACATCTACGGACGCCTGTTTCCACCAAAAAGATCCTGCAAGTCATAATTAATAAACTTACTCTCAAAATAATGAGTAAGTCTCATTATTTTGAGATACTAAGTCAGTATTTTGAACAGGTTTCTCATTTTGCCATATTAAGGCATTATTTTTACATCATTACTTTGGGATATTAAGGCTTTATTTTAAGAAAGACAACTTGCAGAATCTTTTTCTTTTCATCACTTTGGCAGAGATGTTTTTCACAGACAGACACCTGTTGCACCTTCATCCCACAGTAAACCAGACCTGTGACCTCTTTGGCATCGTAACCTGTTAATTTATTAGCTTTGTGTTTTCTGTTGTAAATGGTAGTCGAAAAGGCTTTTTGACTTGGGAAAAATGTGTAGCTAAGCTAGTTTTTAGATTGTTTTTTTTATCCTCTATTTTCTAGCAATGTGAAACTGATTTAAAGCAAAAGTTTGACATTTTGGGAATTCTGCTCAATGTTGTAAACTTTCTGGTGGAAAGTTAAATCAGACACTGCTAATAATAACGGTTTATTTGCAGCTAGCAGTTGGTTAGCTTAGCTAACCACAAAGACTGGAAATGGCAGGGAAGCAGGTAGCCTAGCTGTGTCAAACATTAACAAAATGCAGCTACTTTAGAGCTCACTAATCAGCGTTTGTTAAATCTTTACAGAAAATGAAGTGTGAAAATGACAGTTTGCCTTTTACAGAGGGAATAATTGGTGGACTGTGTCTTGGCTTGATGCAGTTGCCAGGCAACCTGCAGAGACTTCAGAAAGTTACTGGTCATCAGCACATAAACCCTCAGAAAACACTAAATTGTCACTTTTATACTGCAGTTTTTGCAGGAATTAAACTAGATAGAATGTCTTAATTAATTTAGTGCTGGTGACTGACTGTCTTTGTGCTAAGCTAATCAGCTATTGGCTGTAATCTTATATGTAATAGACAGATGTGACAGTGGTATCAATCTTCTAATTCTCCACCAGAAAGCGAATGAAAGTATTTCCCAAAATGTCAAACTGTTCCTTTAAGGAGGGAGGGAGGGTTGGTGTGGCAATTGAATCTTAGCTTCTTTTGAATGTTTTGGTTCATCACATATGGACTTTTGCCTTGTAACAATCCACATCCAACAGAACTTTGTCAGTTAATGAATTCGGTTCTGCCCAACGTTTTTCAGTGAAGCAGCTCGTTGCTGTTCAGCTTCAAATGTACCTTTACATCTGGCTGTCAGTGTCATATCAGGCATTTGTGGATGCAGCCATGACACCCTTTGAGTTGTTAAAGCAGAAAAGGAACATTTCCTGTAGCTGCATCCTCAGAATGGCAAATATTTAAAGGGATAGTTCAGATTTTTTGAATTGGGGTTGTTTGTGGTACTTTTCGATAATCAGTGTATTACCCAATTTTGAAGAGGCAGGCTGTGTAGACTATATTTAGAATATTTTCACTGCTTTACCTTGCCATCAGATAGTCTCTTTTGACAGGAAAAAAACTGTTATATAAGCCAGATATTGCTCTTTCAAAACCAACCAGACTCCAAAGCCAAAAACAGTAAATTAACCTCACAGAACAGAGGAGTTGCTGGTCTACCACTGCCTTAATCGATTAGTTTGTTTGTGTTATTTTGTGACTTTGGCAAACTTGAACTAACCTTTTAAAACACCAAAGTCACACAAAAACACCCAACCGATTGAGGCAGCAGTAGACCAGCAACTCCTGTGTTCTATGAGGTAAAATTACAGATTTTCTTTAAGGAGTCTGGTTGCTTTGGAGGAAAACAATATTTGACTTACATAACAGCAGCTTCACTTCAGCTTTACCTTTCTGTTAGAAAAGGCTTTCTGACAGAAAGGTAAAGTGGTGAAAATGAGATGAAAATAGCATGCACTTAAAATGATACTAATGCTTTTTTAGGTGGATCTTTTTTAAATTGCTAAAAACACATTTTGCCACCGACCCTGTCCACAGTAGCACACTGCTTAACTTTTGTGCTCTTGCTTGTCTCTGCTTCTCCGGACTAGAGGTGTGTCGGCCATCTACTATAGGTAATACACTGACCGTGGATAAGTGCCTCATACAACCCAACTTCAAATAATCTAAATTATGCCTTTAAGGCTTTGCAGTCCACATCTGATCCCCCACTGGCTGACTAAACAAGTAGAAAGATTCTGTATCATTTCATTTCTCTCTGTTCAGACAGCTGTGAGGGAAATCAGAGCTCTAACAAATATGTCTATAAATCCCAGATCTGCTCCTCCCCCCCCCCCCCCCCCTTGCCTCCTCCCCTCATTGGCTGGCTACAATCTACACAGGCTGTAGTAGTGGAGGTAACTTATTTACTATTTTGTAACACAAAAAAAGCGCAAGACTTTTTACTAATTTTCAAATAAAGAGGCTTTGATACCACAGCAGTTGTCTCTCTACTGGATTTATTTTATATTTGTACAATAATGAATGATTAGTGAAATGTTTTTTTCCCAGAAGGACTTTTGGAATAGTCTAATTTTATTTAAGATATTTACAGTGTTACAGATGAAGAAGAAAAATAATCAACTTGTTAAGACGTGCTGATTGGTATGCTGCTCTGTGTTACCATGACGACTGAGCTACACGCACTGATTGGTTTGAGGGGGTCTTAAAATAGCTCCACCCAGCTCCTCTGGCCTGCCTGCAGCTCCATGCATCCATTTTTTTTCCTCCCTCAGTCATTTAAACGATCACAGACCAGCGCAGAAGGGGAGCAGCCTGTCAGTCACACCCTGGTGACGCCCTGACGATCACTTGTGAAGGGCGAGGAGTGGGTGAGGCTATGAAAGTGGAGTGCATGCTGGGTTTTTTTTTTTGTCTTTTTTTGGGGGGCCCAGACCTGGTGTTGGAAGTGCAGGACATCCATCCATCACAGACGTAGAAAGAAAAGCAGCGACAGGTGGAATAAAAAGGAATACAGACGAGTGCATAGTGATCTGGTCCCAGAAGCCACCAGTGATGGAAAAACAAGCCAAGTGTGTTTGTGTTTTACCCCTAAAACCAGTGGAAATACACCGAACTTCAAAACTGAACCCCTACCGTCTACCACCAGGCACGTCTTGGTAATCGACACCTCTAAAACGTCTCACACTCAGGATTCAGTGTGTGTTTTCTTCTTAAAAGCAGGATTAGAAAGAGCTACAGGCCTTCGCTGACGCCTGGTGGTGAAGTGAAAGAAAGGCAGCGGCGATCTGCGGACACGTCTCAGTGCTTGTTGAGGCTCCACAGGGGGTCCAGGCTACTGAGCGGGTCGTCCCCTTCCTCCCCTCGAGTCCCGTGGAGCCCCTGACCCTCTGTCGGCTGCAGGAAGCTCTGCTTGGTCACCCGCTGCTTCCCCTTCCCCCCTCCCTCCATGGAGAAGGCTTCGGGCGTCAGCGAGGCCAGCAGCTCCAGAGACGAAGGAGCCGGTGCAGCAGAGGAAGAAGCAGGAGGCGGGCTGATGCTGGGCGCCGCCTCTGGGACGGGCTGGTGGTTGGCCGCTGGCGGTGTGCAGGGGGAGGCGGCATCCAGGCCGTTGGGTGGAGGTGGGGAGTGGGTAGGAGAGGTGAGAGGTGGGCTGAAGGAGGCGGGCGGTTCTGGGGTTGGACAGGGGTACTGCAGCGCCTGGACGTCACCCAGCGAGTCCAAGTCGGGTAAGATGGTGCTGACCTGCTCCTCCAGGCCGAAGGCGCCCTCCATGGCAGGGTCAGTGGCGCTTGGCGGCCGGATGCTGAGCTTGGCGATGGTGGCTTGGATGGAGCTGATAGGCATGTCACCACCGAGGACGATGTCCTGCTGCGACTCCTGTCTCGAGTAAGGCTGCAGATGGAAAAAGCAGGAAATGTTCAGATAAAGAGAGACTGAGAAAATAAAGTGCATCTATCTACTGCTGCTCTACTGAAAATAAAACAAGTACCTCGTCAGACCAGAACTCGTAGAATTCCTTTAGAACAATCAGGTGAGCAAAATGTAAACAAATGCAACATTAAAGCTCAAGTGAGAATAATTAAATACACAAGAGGAACAACAATTCTATTCTACTCCTTTCTGATGGTGGACATTTTGACAAGTATGTAAGATCACCCACATTCTCATGGAGACAAGTTTTGGATTTTTCTTAACCAGGTGCAAAGACAACCATGTCTCTGATATCTGTCTCAGGACTAAAAATTACATTTGACAAAACTCTGCAGCAGTTACTCTTCACAGAAAGTTCACCATGTGCGCTATTACACAGGAAACTGTTTATTTAGAGAAGAACATTGTTTGTGGAAAGAGCATTGAATTATACATATATATATATATATATATATATATATATATATATAATAACACTGTTAATGGCTAGTGTTACTATATATATATATGTCTTTTTTCTGTTATGACAAGTCAAAATGTCCATCAGGAGGAACGTCTGAGGTCTGAGTAGCATCAACCATAAACAGTAAGTTTAAGTTCATTTTCAAACAAAGATCCTTATATGTAAGTACTTCCTACCTTTTGTCAAAAATATATCAGTGTAAATGGTTAATCTTTGGGTTTTGGTGGGAGAAAAACAAACAGTTCAAAGACGTCCCCTTGGCTATTTTTCACAACTTTCTTACTTTGTCTTTGTGGACAAAAAATAAATTCAATAATTGGGAAATTAATTTGTCAGTGAATGTATCATGAAAGTAACTGTTATTTGCAGCCCTGCCATTCACCTAAATGCAATGAAAAACTGGCAAATACTGTAACTGATTAACATTAACAAACTATCTATCTTTCATTACAGGCTTTGACTTTGTTATACTACTTTACATATATATTTACCAAGTCAAGTATGAATAATACTAAACAAATTTAACAAATTAAAGCAATTTAATTAACTGAAAACTACAGTTTCAGGTCAGTTTTGTCATCTAATGAACCTGAACAGAGTTTTAGAGTTTGAGAGCATCAAACCTTTGTGGCTGCAGAGTTGGTGTTCTTGCTGCAGGTGGCGGTAGTGATGCCGTGTCTCTGAAGGACCTGCTCAGCGTGCTTCAACACGGCTTCATAGCAGAACTTCAGATGGAGCTGGAGACACACAGAAAAAGGGAATGAAAAAAATAAATAAATCTGTTCACCTCTGTTGACATTTAGTGATGATGAAGCAATCACACCACTTGGTTCATTTATATTCAGAATGTCAATTTTATATGTATCCTGATATTTTTACAACACTGCAGTCACTTTAACAACTGTTATCCAGGACATTACTTTTTGAATTGCTATTCATCAGCATGATGAAAAACCATACAGGAAGAGTTAAATTGGAAATTTTAAAGCACCTCATCGACTGAACCTCTCATCAGCCACCAGAAGGACATTTAGATCCAACTGACATTTGATGACACCCTGAATTAAATTCAGCTAAAGAAGTCCTCTCTCAACTCCAAATCCAATATAAGGCTCTTTTGACTGCGGTGAGTCTGACCTTCTCCTGCAGCATGTTCTTCCTCTGTTGTCTCATCTTCTTCACCAGCAGCGGAAGGTCTGGGATCCCGTTTCCTGCCTCCAGCTCCTGCAGTGCGGCGTACAGCAGGCAGAAGGCGCCAGTGCGTCCCACACCCGAGCTGAGACAGTGAACAGACCGATGATCAACACTTCACTTAACACATCACTGCAGATCAAAGACTAAAATCAACTAATGTGCTACTTGTTTTTTATCTGCATGTATCTTAATAAAACTCTTGTTTTCAGGTGTTACTTAGGATTTTTTTAGGTTGAAATCTTTTATATAATGACTGTATTCAAATGAATTTTATAGTTTTGTAACTGTATAGTTTTGTTCTTGTGGAATATTTTGTTGTTTGCCAGAATTCTCTTTAATAAGATTTTTAATCTAACTGAAGCTTTTGTGGTTTAATAAAAACTAATGAATTCAATTATTAAAAAATGTAATGGTAATGTTTTTATATTTTTATATTAACTGGGTTTTATTGTTTGATCTGTTCAATCTGACGTGTTGTTAAAAGAACAGACATAAGCTGCAGCTTCAGCCTACAGCTTCTTTAGACTGCAAACATTTAATGTTGAAGTTTTATTGTCAAGTTACACTGTGGTCCTCTCAACTGCATTATTTAAGTATCTGCCACTTTTGGAAAGAGGTTATGTTTTATGTATATCAGATTTATGCATATTAATTATTTCTATTTGCAGACCAACATAAATTCTAAAGTACAGAACAGGATTAAAGAAGAACTACGTTTAAATTTCCAAACCCACTAACTGCATCAAAAAGGGTCAATTCCAGTACTTCTGTATTTGAAGTTGATGGATTAATGTGTTATTTTAGCTGGAAAATGCAATCTTTTATGAAAGAAAAAAGAACAGAGGCGTACTGAGTAGATTCAGGTGGCTGAAGACCTACTGGAGAACCAGCTGCAGGTTTTTACTATCTATATATAGATTACAGCAGTGGGACTGAAACTCTTAACTCATTGTTGTACATTTTCTAACTGGATGAAATAATTGCTTGTGATCTGCAGTAAAACCAAGCTTTTAATCATTTCACTGAGGGGCCTCTGTAGCATTCTTAATGACCACTTTGGGTCCCTGCACCTTATTTTTGAGACTGCCACAGATTAGGCGCCCATTTAACCATATTTGCAGCACGAGATCTTTTCATCTCTTTCCTTGGACATGTTTAACTTACAAAAGCTTAGATGCATGAACATGGAAGAGGCCTTCAGGATTCTCAAATATATCTGCAATTTGCAGAAAGCAATTATGTGTAAACTTGACAGTCAACATTTGCATGTTAACAGAAAGAGGCCTCAGCACTGATCCCTCATAAAGACAGAACAGTCCTTTACATTTACATAAATCCCTAAATTAAGATAATTCACCTGATGCTGAAACCAGAGACAGACTCCAAAGCAGCCTGCAGAATAAACTAACCAGCTACTTTGAAGTTGAGCATCATCTTCAACATTTCATTTCAACACATCATAACACACACACTCACCTGCAGTGCACCACGACAGGTGTGTGTAAGGGCCTCTGGTGGAGGTAGTGTCCATGAACTTCCTGGATGAAGCGCAGCAGGTTGCTTTTGCTGTCAGGAAGACCCCTGATGAGAAATATGGAGAAAAGGTTGACAGAAAAACACTTAAATAAGACTCTACACACAATCAGAACCCTGTGTGTTTTATACAGAAGCTAGTTTATGTTTTAACTGAAAGAGAAATGACTCACAGTTCTGGCCAGGAGGTGAACTGGAGATGGACGACAGTGCGCTTCAGGCTTTGGTCACGGTACTGCAGGCTGATCATGCGCTCCACATGTGTCGGTGTTGTCTTCTGCGTGGTTAGGCTGAGTGTGATTGGTCCCTGAGAGAGCTGCTGGCCGCGCTCCGTTGGGAAGTAACGCACAACCTTTCCCTGGGAGAGACCGAGAGGATGACATTAAAAAACACAGGTGGCGACAACAGAAGAGGTGTGAGGAAACGACATTTACATCTACAGGAGCTGTTCACAAAAATAAACTTTAATTTAAACAAAGACATTACTCCATCACACACTCCATCTTTAAAAGTTCAAATTCATAAATTTATTTGAATTGACTTCAGCTGCACCCTACTGGTTGTTTTAATCACTTCTATATTAATCACAGTGAAAACGAATCTCTGTACCTTTTCCAGCTCCTGCTCTGAAACCAGCATGACTATCAGCGACACCTTCTGCTCGTACACCATCAGCCAGAAGTCTGCTGCTGTGCCAGTGAGCGGAGCCTGCGTGGCGATAAGGCGCGGGCAGTACGGTGACAGGTCTTCCACGTAGCTGGCGTTGATATAGTCGTCTTTGCCTGACTGCAGAACCACGCGGTTGAGGTCATAGGGCATGACGTCCTGGTGACGGTTCTTCATGGTGTAGCAGCGGGCGATGGCGATGGAGAGCTGGCGGGCGTCCTTCTCCTGCTGGTCCTGCAGCTCTTTCCAGCGGGCGTCCAGCACCGACAGGCCACCCTCGCTCTCTGAGGGGTGCTCCAGGGAGTCCACCTGGGCTCTGTAACGCTCCAGCTCACCGTGAAGACGGGCGACACGCTCTGGGGCTTGGTACGGGTCGCCCTGGATCAGGAGGACCCCCTGGGAGCTCTTCTTTCTCCGCTCCCCGTCCTGTGGGTCGGCTTTGGTGGGTTGGAGGACGTTGGTGGGGGTCTTGGTGCCTCCGGGTTGGCTCTCGGGGCTGGAAGAGAGGAGGTCGTCTGTGCTCGAGTTCTGGCGCTGAAATAACGACGTGGCGGGAGAGACTGCGGAGGGAGAGGGGAGAGTCGGGGTGGGGGCTGGTGTGGGTCTCTGTTGCGGGTTTAGACCCAAAGAGGAAGGGCCAGGAGAAGGGGACGGAGAGGGGGATGGCGAAGGGGAAGGAGGGACAGTGTTGGGTGGTGGAGCCACTGACGGAGCTCCGGGAGCAGGCTGGATCATGTGCTGCTGCGTGGGGGGGGCGTGTGGACCGTGTGGTCCCATGGCAGTGGGCTGCTGGGGGGCACTTGGAGGCACGTTAGCTCCTGGAGCTGGAGGGTACATGGTGGAGGGCTGTGGGTGGGTCATGGGCAGAGGAGCCTGAGGTTGTTGGGGGGCGGCGGGCTGTGGTGCCAGGGGCTGCTGAGGCATCATGGGTGCCCCTCCAGGGTAGCACACTCCCCCAGAATGAGGGGGTTGAGCCGGGGGCTGGGTGGGCATCCGCATGGGCTGCTGGGGCATGTTTGGTAAAGGAGGCTGACCTGAGTGTGGGTGGTGTTGTGGGGGTATTTGAGTGGGGGGCATCTGTGGCATGGGGCCCCTTGGCAGGTGGACCTGAGGACCGGGGACCATGTGAGGTTGTGAGGCAGGAGGCATTTGCGCGTGCAGGGGTGGGTGGATGGGCTGGCTGGTGGGGGGCATGTAGTTCTGTGAGACTGGGGGCAATGGCTGACTTGTGGGGGGCATTTGTGCTCTGGGGCCTCCTGGTATCTGCATGTGCGGGTGGGGTGGGATCTGCTGGGCATTAGGAGGCATTGACATCTGCTGCTGTTGGGGCAACATGTGGGGCAACATCTGTTGGTTGGGGTGGGCCAGGTAGGGCTGAGATGCAGGGGGTGCTGGCTGAGACGTGGGGGGTATTTGTGGATGTACAGTTTGTGGGGGCCTCGGCATAGAGCCCGGCATCATCTGAGGGTGCTGCTGGGGGACGTAGCCCTGTGGCGTCGGGTAGCCCGGGGGCATCTGAGGCCGGGGCTGATAGCCGTTGACCTGACCTGGGAATGCCTGCTGGTACTGGGGAGGGACACCCGGCTGAGTGGGCATATATCCATGTGGGTAGCCCTGCGGGGTCTGGACAGGGGGATGGGGGCCAGGGACGGGTCTCGGTCCGGGCTGGTATCCCTGAGGCAGTGGTTGGGGGTACTGCTGTGGCTGCTTCTGCTGCTGTGGTTGGGGTGCAGCAGTTTGGCCAGGGCCGTGAACCGGCATTCCAGGTTGGGGCATAAACTGGGGATAGGCCCCCATCTGTTGTGGTACAGTGTAGCCGGTTGAGGCTGCAGGTGGGACAGGGTGGTGTTGTGTAGGGGTGTAGCTGGGAATAGGGGCCTGGATGCTGTCCACAGTGGTGGTAGAGGGCCGAACTGGGGCAGGGGTCACAGATCCAGGCTGGGGGGCTTGAGGAGGGGGTGGCCGATAACCCGCCACAGGCGCCTGGCCTGGTATTTGTGGTGGCATCTGCGGAGTAATCTGAGGGAGGGGGCCCCGTGGCAGAGGCCCCTGTGCTCCTAGAGCCCCCGATGTAGGAAACTGAGCGATCCGTGCGAGGAGCTCTGGAGGAGGCAGGTTGGCGGGGAAGCGAGGCAGACCAGCGGCTGGAGCGCCAGGCCAAGGCAGAGAGCTGCTGCCGCCCAGGTTAGCAACAGGAGGGACGAAGGCCTCGGGGCCGGGCAGACGAGCTGCAGAGGTGGGGAAGGAGGGGAGGTCAGGGGGCAGGCTGCGGAGTTCCTCAGGGAGGTCACCCCCCAACGCCAAGATTGCTGCACTTAGCTGGGCCAACTCTGGGTCCTCCAGGCTCGAGCAGGCAGAGTCCACATCTGAAGCTTTTGGCTTTAAGGAGGGTTTTGCCGCTGTGGGCCGCGCCGGGGGCTTCTTCTGGGTCTCTCTGAGGAGCAAACGAACAAAAAAATCAGATTTATAAATCAAACTAGGTCACAGTAATCCACTGAAACTTATAGTCACTCTATTGTCTCAGCCTTACTTTTCCAGGACGGGCTTCCTCTCCTCTGCTCTGGCCTGACACAGGGTTTTCGCTCTCTCCAGCAGACGTGACGCTTTGGCTTCCAGGTCTTCGTAGAAGTCCTTCCCCTCCTGCGACTTCTTCATCAGGTCCTCGTAGGCTTCGTACGAGCCCACCAGTCCCTGCACCGTGCTGTTCCACTGCTGCTCAGTCTGGCTCAGGCTCTTGCGGACTGAGGCGTACTGGACATTGGCCTCCGTCAGGGCCTTCAGGATGTTTTCCTGAGCTGCCAGGTTCTGATCAATATACACCTTCACCTGCTCATACTTCTTCAGCTGCTCCTCAAATATGCGCTGGAAAGACACATTTAGTTAGGAGTTAGAGGTCTTACATGTAATGCTTTAAATAATACTGACAGTGATGTGGCTCATGCCAACCCAAAGCAGATTTAATACAGATGGTGTACAAAGGGAACCATGTGCAGCAGCATACCTTCATGTCTGCCCTATCTGTGGTGACGAGGGTGGAGGTGATGTCATCCTGCTGGATGAGGTCGCGGAGCTGTTTCTCCAAAGAGGCTCTCTGTTCCCTCATTTCCTGCACCTTCCCCAGAATCCGCTTCATACACTGCAGCCCCGCTACTTCCTCTGCGCACATACACACCAACAGAAGGGTACATTCACAGTTCATAACATTGCAAGACAGAATTCAGTATGACTGAATTTGTTAAAATCCTTTTCATAAAAATATTTTTGTAACTATGAAGCACCTTATAACCCTGGTTTTGAAGGCTCTATAAGTAAAGATTTATTTATATTCAGGTTAAAGACCAAAATCTTGACGTTCGTAAGATGAAGTTTAATCAATAATAGAATAATAATAATGAGTCAATAATGAAAACAATGAATAGTTAATTGCACCCAGACAATAAATTCTAAGAGATCACTGTACTTTACATCGATGAAACGCCACTAAACCTATCGAACTTTAATCAGTTAACACATTGAGCTACATCCTTCTGAATTATACACATGTATACAAACCCTCACTCACCTTCGCTGAGCTGGGGCCGGGGCAGGGCCTCTTTCAGACTCTCCAGTGGCCCCCCCAGCAGACGCAGGTTGCTGATGTGCAGGTTCATGGCCCGGTGGAGCTCCGTGTTGGTGAAACTGGCCTTTTCGTGGGCCTCCATGTACTTCTCCAGGTCCCTGCGAATCTCAGCCAGCGCCTGGGCCTGTGCCGCCGGGTGAGCATCGCCTGCAGCGGCGCCGGCAACCTCCTGGAGGGCTCGCTCGCCGGCCTCGTCTGCCTCGAGCACGTCTCTGATCTCCTTCAGAGAAGACTCCACGTCAGTGAAGACACCTGACAGCCCTGCACAAGCAAGGAGTGATGTGACAGGAATTATTGACACAGAAGCACACAGCAAGGTGCCGCAGAGAGAACACAGACAAACATAAAAGTAAAAGTAAGGCACAAAAAAATAAGACTCAGACTCCCAAGACAGCACTCGCTAACACAATAAACAGCAAGAAAAGTTAGCTGGTATTCATCAACTTTGCTCAAAATAGCTTTTAGTGTTGTGACATGAAATCTTTTCAATGGTTTTTATTTCTGGTGATCATATAATGAAAACAGTGGAATAAGCTTTACATACATCATAAAACCTTTTCTTAAGCTCCATCACATATTCTGAGAAATATCCTTGAAGGACCAGTGTGTAGAATTTAGTGACATCTATGAGTGAGCTTGAAGATTGCAAACACCTCATCTCACTCCCCTGCCAAGCATGTAGCGCTTAAGTTGGTTATGCTACTGTATAAACACTACAGTGCAACATGGCCGAAACCATGGAAGACAACCCACACTTTCTGTGGATATAAATGGGTCAAATCAGTCACACTATGGTAACAAAAGCACAAATCAAATTTTCAGATGATTGTACACTAATGAAAATGTTTATAAATACTGTATTCCATTTCTGTCGTATTCTACCAAAAGACGGCCCTAAATCTTACACACTTGACCTTTAAATGTTCAAAATGTACAGAAATGCAAACATTACTAGGATTAAAAAGTATGCCTATGATGTCATGGTTTTCCTCACATGGCCTGTAATTCATTTATTTTAGCTAATTAGGGGCCCTTACATGATGAATCACCATTTGTTTTGTTCAATCAAAATCAGGATGTGACTTTATTGACATTAATTATCGTTAGCAGGCTGCAACAATGATAAACAGAAGCTGAAGTTTGGAGCATTACTACACAAACTTTCTCTACGTGTGCGAGTGCGTGTGTGTTGCCACTGACCCTGCATGGACTGGATGAGGCTCTTGACGGTGTCTGGTCGGACACTGAGAGCGGCACACTTCTCCATCAGGACCGGAGGGATGTGGCTGTACATGTCAAGGTTGTCCACCGACTCTGGCTCCAAGCCCAGAGAGTCCATGAACTGCCTGCAGGTGGAAACGAGACCAGTCAGCTCGCAGTGACCTTTCATTACATTACTTTTCAGTTTCAATAGAAAATTCAGAGTATAGAATGGCCTTAAAGGTACCAAAAATCTTAGATATTGTCATTAAATTATGGATTCTTGTAGCAAGTTGTCAATGCTCTTCTTTATGGAATCTGGAGTGAGTTTGAATAGAGCACATATAAATATTACACACTCAAGGAATGCACTACACATGTTAATTACACGTCTTCTATTTAGAAAGGGAGGACTGTCATTCTTTCTGACAATTCTCAGTTTATGACACAGGACACTTATGATTATTTTGTAATTAAAAGTATAATGTCACCACTTCCATTTTCTCATTATCTACACTTTGCACAGCATGTCAGAATTTACCTAACAGACTTCAGGGGGGAAAAAACGGCGTGTACACACTCATGTACTCACTCTAGTGTTTCATTCTTGCTCTCAATCTTGGCCATGACATCTCGCAGCAGCTTGGCCTTCTCCTCACTGGAGTGACAGAAACAAAACCAGAGGCATGAAAAAAAGAAAACTTTATTTATGTATGAAATGATGCCTGCCACCTTTCTAATGTGAGTGTAGCATCCACTGAAGATGCCTACCTGTACAGCGAAGAAGCTTCATGTGCAGCCATTGGCACCAACTTGGCAAACAGGTCTGGTCCAGTAACACTGGGGTCAGTGGGGTTAACTGGTAGAGCTTTCACCAGTGGGGCACCTAAAAAAGCACAGAGGAGCTGGTTTTACTGGTACAGAAACACATACAGTAAGCTTTATTTTATATAAGAGAGACAAGGGATCAAAATCTTGCTAAACAGCTACAGCCTCTGTTGTTTGTCCTTATAACGCTGCCTGCAGGCAATGTTTGTTTGCACCTCACAGATTTTCTATGTGAGGCAGCCCAATAATTTTAAACACTGGGAAATTGATGATTATGCCAAAGCTTCGCTGGTTCCAGTTTGTCAAATGTGAAAACTGACTGAATCTCTTTGTTGTCTGTTGCACTGTAAAGTAATCTGGGGGGATATTTTTGACTGTTTGTCAGACAAAACAACTAATCTGAATATCTCAACTTGGATTGAAATTGTCACTGTCACTATTTTCAGACATTCTATATAGCAGGGATACTTATATGCTGAAATTAAGGTAAATTCATCTGTCCATTTTTCGACCTTTCAACATTTCCTGTCTTCACTCATCTTTACCGAGCAACAAATCTGACCACAGTAGCTCCACGCAGGTCAGATGTACGCACAAAGTGCACAAAGTGGCAGAAGTCACAGAGGACAGAGGAAACAAACCCCATTGTGAATCAACTTTTTCTCACTGTGAATTAGTAAATTGTCAGAGGGCCACCCAGCATCCTATCAGGGGCCAGAGTTGGCCCACAGGCCGCAAGATGAATATACCTGCTATAGAGCAAAACTCAAACGATAAGATAAGATAATAATCGACACATCACGTCACAGCATTTAACCAACACAATGGCAAATACAATCTACAAAGGGACCAAATCCAGAATCAAACACAACCAAATGTAAGACCTGCCACCAAAGTGCTTTTACTGGCTGTATATTGTACATTGACCGTGAGACTGAGCAGAAGTACCCAATGAACAAAACTGCATCACAATCATTTTAGTCACAAAATACATGTAAAAGTCAAAGATTTTAACATAGTGACTCCTGCTTTGTCATATCCTTATATTCTACAGGATGTCACTGTAACCACTGGCACACCCAATGGAACAGTGCTTAAGACACACAACGGGTTATTCATATCAGTTTGCATACACACATGTAACAAAATACATCTATATGTAAATGCAGCTTTGCATGCACGCAGTGATAAAGGCACTGAGCGAATACAGAAAACTGAACACAGTTTAGCTTCTTCCTGTTACCTTTGACTGAGGCCAGAGTCTCCAGAGAAGGAACTGTCTCATGATAGATGAAGTCATTGTCTTTTTTGGCTGAATTAAACCTGTAGATCAAAGTTCAAAGACAACATTTTAACATATATAGTTCATACATCAGTGCAACTACATAAAAATACAAAAATTGTTGCACAAGACTTATTGCTCACTTTCCCCCGATAACGTCCATGGTGAATCTCAAGGCCTCTTGCACACTGTCAGGTTGACCCTGGTTGCATGAAGACAAGAGAAAGTAGAATTTAGTTTTGTAAAACAGTGGTAACACACACACACACACACACACACACACACACACAGAGACAGTTTACGGCGACACTAAAACAATCTTATCATGTGTTTACCTTGGCCAGCTTGATGGCTTCACTGAGTTTGTCCAAGGAGCTCTGCAGGTACGCCAACTGTTGGAACCAAAACATTTATATAAGCAATGCAAAGAAATGCAGGGGAGTGGAAAACTGTTATCTGGGGAAGCTCCATGAAGATTTGGTGATTCCCCTTGAATTTCATTTGGCACCATCATCAGGTGAAAACTTCAGATCTCTCCAATACTTTGCTTTATGACTAAACATATTTAAAACTAATGACATTACCATCAGTCTTATCTTTCATCAGGCTACACTTTGTTTTTGGTATAATTGTCTAATGTCAGAATGCTAAACTAAGATGGTTAACATGGTAAAAAATGACAAGCTTATTTGCATGTTGATGTTAGCATTTAGTCAAAGTACTAATGTGCCTAAGTGCTAGCATTACTGCAGGCTCTTTTGTTTGTTTTGTGATTAAAGCAGCCCAAAATAACTTAAAGTGTACTGATAATGATAATATGTGACACTGATTTACAATGAGATAAAATAAAAAGAGTTTATTTGGACCTTGTAAGAGATACTCATGGGTTAGCATGGCATTTCTTTTGGTAGCAGCTAGCTTGTACAGGTAGCAAGCAAGGAAGTTTCTGTGAACGTTTTCCATTTAAATCACAAGATGAGACAGCAGGTCAACGCTGACAACAAGCACCATAAACAAAATGTTTGGATGAACCAAATATTAAGATAATTTTTCAAGATTCAGTTTTGGTGACTTTAAAAATGGTCAGTTGGAGAATCTTACTGAGCGTAATACACATCCTGTGAACACGAGCTGCCTGAGAGGACAGAAATCCATTCCAATGTTGTTAGAAAAGTTTGTTTGTGGAGATTGAGACATTTTATTTGCCGCTGGCTTGTGAAAGAGGTTCTGAATTTAATTACTGTTATGCAGAAATCAGCCACAAAACTTGCAAGCGGGTGAGGAAATTCCCAGAGAGACTGGTGATTTCTGTTTGGAACAACACAGCAACCAACATGAAAAAACAGACGGATCAAATCCACCCTGACAGTGGATAAAAAAAATAATCCTACATGTGAAACTTGGTCCTACCCGCTCTCCGTACTTCTGCTGTTCCTCAGCCTGTTTTCCCATGTGTAGCTGTTAAGAGAAAAAGTGTGAGTAATCAAATGCCAACACAAAGACACATTCATACTCGCACTGGATTACCACAAACACACACACATAAACTCTCACGCCCTTTTGTTATACTCACATGTGCAATAGCAGCAAAGTAGTAAATCTTCATCTGAACCAGTTTCTTCCAGTCTTTCTGTATCTTTCCCAGCATTGACGCCGTCTCCGAGTTCTCCAGAGCCCTGCAGGCCTCTTTGTAGTAATCAACCACCTGCAGCGCCACAACCAGTTATCAACCTCTAATGTTTTTAATTATTGATTGATGTGATAGAATTAATATTTAATGGTCAGAAGTCAACCTGAGCGCTGATGCGAGCAACAAGAAAACTCTTCCTGTTGTCCAACATGGACTTCTCCAGAAGACACTCCTGAGCCTGGCCCTGGGAAGGAGACACAGGTTGAAGAGACATTTTTTTATGTGTGCGTGTGTTTGTGTATGCGTGCATTTGCACGTGTGTAACCTACCAGCATAAGGTTGATGTTGAGGTTAAGGATCTGGTGGCTCATGTCCACGCTGAAGTTGTGGCTGAAATGGTCTCTCAGGTAGGAGAACGCTCCCGCCGAGCACTGGAAGTGCGTGCATGACACCTTCATCCCCTGGACGCAGAGCAGAGTGTCAGTGGGACTGTGTGTGTGTGTGTGTGTGTGTGTGTGTGTGTGTGTGTGTGTGTGTGTGTGTGTGTGTGTGTACATGTTTATGTTTGGTGTGAATGTGTGCTTATGTGTCTTACCTCCTCAGATACCCTGTTATCCATGGCTCCCAACATGGAGTGCAAAGCCCCTACAGAGAATCCACAGACAGGTTCAGTGAGGTTAGCATGTTTGGGCTTTTCATACTGGGCAAAACTTATAGTATAAACAACAATGTTAGTGTCAGTTCTTGAAAGTACAAGCGCTGCAGGAGTTTCCACCTATTCAGACTTTTTCCCCTCCCCATGCAGCTTGAAAGTAGGTGATGTTGTCCCAGAAAAGCTCTACTCTGCTTTTCACATTCAGGTGAAAGTGCTGGCCAGCTTGGCGCACAGGCTCTGCATTTGTCTGCAGTTTCCCAGTAAGCATTAAGTTTCCTTTAAACAATATTTCAATGCTTTTTTGTTGTTTGATACAGCTCAGATGTGAGAAACAGGAATCCGGACAGGGACTGCAGCATGTTCCAGCTTCTCAAATTTTTTGATATTAATGTTTTTCCTTGTCTCACATTATAGCACATTGAATATCCTCAAGTATTAGACTGTTGGTTGAACTAAAAAAGCAATTTGAAGATGTCGAGGGAATTCTGATGAGCACCTTTTACTATTGACTGAGATCTTTTTGAACAGACAATTGAGCAATTGAAAAAATAATCTGCAGATTATTCAATAATGAAAAGACTCCTGAAGAAGAGTTTCATTTTAAAAGGAGACAAATAACATAGGAAATGTGAAATCTGTGCTCCAAAAATATAATTAGACATACAAAAAGAAAAATTTTATGGCTTCTTTTAAAGTCAATTTCTCATTTAACCATTCAGTGTTTTTACAGGTATTCTGTAAAAGTAAATTAGTTAAAATCAGCACAGTTTAGCCACTTTTTCTTTAATAACTGGTCTAGTTTAAAGCAAGACTATGAATGACTTAACTCACCAAGATTGTAGAGGATGCAGGCTTGCTCATAGCTGATGTCATCATGGGTGACTGTTTTTCCAGAGAAAATTTCAGTCCTGCATGCAAGGAAAGAAAAAAGGGTATATTAGAGAGAAATGTAGAGGAGTTGAGTGTGTGTACACATGTATTTGTCATGATTTTGTGGACAGTATAATTTATAATGAGATATCCATTACAACAACATGAGATAAGCTACCTTACTTATCATGCAACATATATAGAAATCACATAAATTAAGTGTTTAAAATGAAACAAAAGAACTTTAATAAATATACAGTGCCAATCAGATGTTTGGACACACCTCTCATTCAGTGTTTTTTTCTTTTTTCTTTTTAAGAAAATGTTCAGATTATATCAACACTGTGCAAAGATGTCATCAAAGCAAAAGGTGACAAAAAACTTCTGCACTTGCAGTCAAAGATTTAAATCTTTTTATATTTTAGATTCTTAAAAAGCAAAAAATTGTCACTTGTTTTCACACTTTTCTCTTACTACATAATTCCATATAATACCATATTTCATTATTTTAATGTTTTTGGTATTAATCTACAATGTAGAAAAACAAAGAAAAAACACTGAATGAGAAGACGCGTCCAAACTTTTGACTATTACTGTACATTATCAGTCTGACCACATTCTGTACAAGAGGAGGGGAAACAAACAGAAAGACCTTATCATATCATCTGATCTGCCACTATAAAGGCATAAATTAAAAACCACTTCACTATTATTTTGTCCACTCCTGTACAGGAGGATTCAGGGCAGTGAGCTGACATCTCTTCCAGAGCAACATGCAGCGAATGTGTAACACTAAAATTAGCTTCAGACCTGTAACATTCAGGACAACAATTGTTCTGATTGCGGGAGGATGGGTGTGTGTGACTCAGTACTGCCTCCTCTTGTTTCTGTGTGTGTGTGTGTGTGTGTGTGTATGTGTGTGTGTTATTACCATGAGATGGGTACAGCGGCCTCCTGGCCTGTTCCCATGGGTACTCGACTCTGGAGGTAATGCAGCTGGCCAAAGTACTTCCTCAGTGTGCTGCATCCCTCAAAATCCCTCGTCACATTTACTGCACTCTGTGAAACGGACACAAATACTGGGGTTCGTTCGTGTTTAATCAGCTGCTTTTTACCACTACAGCCACAGAATCACTACTTCTGCAAACACACTGTGACATAACTCAGTTGTACGTCTTCTCATTCTTCTGTTAGAGCAATGAGTTTTACTATTGGTGTCATTAGGACATGACTGGGGTCAGATCAGGGCTGGATAAGAAACCTGGTACACAAACACCAGTACTGAGAAGAAAACAGCAGATATCACTCAGTGGGTTAGACTGAGTGTTTCACTCCAGTCATCTGCCATTAGAATTTCCCTCAGGAAATAAAAAAGAAAAACCCACAAACACACACAGATAATTATATCCTCGTCATTAATGAGATCAACACAAACATCGATTCTGCAGTTGTGCAGCACAGGATGCAGGTTTTCTTTCACCTTCAGTTCAGTGGATGGGGTGGAAGGTGGGGCGTTGAAGGTAAGAAATTGCAGGTATGATTCAGAGATTTTATTTTGCTTCAAATAGGACAAATAACTGGGTGTGTTGGTGCACATGATCCAACCAAATCCTGCAGAAGGCTCTAAACAGCATGTTTAGGCTTTGACAACAAGCAATTCACCAAAACAGAAAGTACTGGAGAGACAAACTCAGTTTTTATAATATATTTGTGCTTTTGATCTTTTTCTTTATGAGACCATTAATGTGTAGCATTATAAAGCTCACAATTATAACATGTTGCTGTATCTTACTCTGGAGTCTGTTTTGCTTTTACATTAAATTCAGATCATCAGAAACCTCATGCCCTTGCGGATTTGCAAGTTCATAAACATCAACTTCATGAAGATATGCCACTGTCATATTTCCCAGAATTGATACTGCCATATCTCCCAAAAAGCCACTGTGTTTAACCCTAAAAAGTACTACTACTGCAACACAAATATTACTTGCATTGTGTGCTAACTAGGTAGCATCGTATTATATATTTTTTTAAGTTTTGACTTGTGAGTTTTCTCATGAATACTCACCACTAAAAAGACTTTTTATTAACTATAATTTTGTCAGGGATCCTTGTGTCCTGACTTGCACTTTGTAAAAGTGTTGAACTGTTACTTTCCTATCATTTCCTCAAAATAGCTAAATCAACTGCAGACTTAATTAAAGGTACAAAAATCATTTTAATAAATCTGATATTTCCTACTGTATGTTTTGGCTTTTAGTGGTCATACATGGGAATGAATTTGAATAAACCAGGGAACAACTGTAAACTTGTTTGTTGTGTTAAAGCGGTACGTCTAATCAAACAGGAGCTGATGACAAACGGTGGAGTACATTTCACTATGTTCATCAACAGCTTTAAAGGGAAATCTATATAATGATAGACAGGTCAGAGCCACAGAATGATTCTGCAGTGTCTGTAGATGTTTCACACGATACCTACCTGCCGCAGAGTCTCCAGTTTCTTCAGCTGTTCGTTGTAGTTGTCTGGATTCTCTCCATAATTCTTCAGGATGAACTACAGATGAAAAGATAGAAAGAACAAGTGGATCAACATGACACATCTTTAAAATCAGATTAAAAAAAACCTCAAGACTGGAGACATTTTTAACTATTTTGGCTGTAACATCAGGAACGCACTTAATGTTGTAGAACATGCAGAAAATCTGTTTAGAAAATGCAAGTTTTTAACATTCCTTCAACTGCAGTAACAAATCAATAGTCTAATCTTTCGCCCTGAAGAGGAGCCAAGAGTTTAAACTCCCATCATGCTTTGCCAAGACTTTCTCAGTCCCCTTGAGCCACTGTAATAAGCAGCAAGCTACTTAATGTCGGGTCAAGAGGTGAACAACTCTGCAGACAAACTCATTCGTTTGCTCGTTCTTCTCTTTCTGTTTTTAATGAAATTGTGGACGCAGGAAAGTCACAGGGCTTCTGGAAAGCTGCACAATGACACAGCAAGAAGACAGGAAGGCATTGTCTGGACATCACCAAGGCAATTATGTGCTATTCTGCCTATTGTTCTGCGTTAGTGGATGAAATAATCGTTGAAGTAAAATAAATATCAGCAATGTCAAGTATTAACTGTTGTATTAAAGGTTAAACACGTTCATGCTTAACATCAGAGTTAGTAGTCCCTTCAATACATTTGCATATAAAATAGTTTATAATTTTTTTAAGTACTGCTCCAGATGAAAACATTTTTCATGCAGTCTTTTTAATTACAGCACTGATTAGGGAACTTTCTTGCAAAATATCTAACAGGAGTTAGAGTGACCCAAGAGGGCAAAGGTCTTATTTATCTGCATGAGGAAGGTGCTAGAAAATGGGTCACCAGATAAAGACAAGACGGAGTAAAATACAGGAAACATTTTAATGATCAGCATTTTCTAATTTGTAAATATCAGTATGAGCTTTTCATGATATTGTAACCTCAACTACAACAGAAATCAGTGAGCCTTCAAGTGTGTAATTATGTGTAGTTGTGTTGGACTGGTGTGAAATTCAACATATGCCCTAACCACACATAAGGTTATGTCATTAGAATATGAAAACAAAGCTTTTATATAGCAAAATGTGTAACACAGATTCACAGTGCTTCCCAAACTTTTTTCATGTCAATGACTGCAAATCTAGGTGCACATTAGACCACAGCCCCCTAGTTTGAAAGGACTTTGTCTTAAGGAATCCCCTCTGACTTAAAAAAAAATATGATAGAAGTTAAAACATTTTATTCCCCATTTTGCTGGGGTCCCATTCAACCCACTCAAGAACCCCAGTTGGTCCCCAGACTCTAGATTGAAAACCACTGATCTAAAACATCTACGTCTCTTCTTCTGAGTTCACTTTATACTCCAGGTCTATCTTCCTGGTTATTTCTAAATTACATATTTATCTATAATTACATATATTGCATTTTATATGACTGTGTTCCTTTTTATTTTACGTGTGCTGCTCAAGAGGAAACTTTCTAACACCATCTTTTACTGAAATTTGTCAGACAGGTTACGTGTCAGGTACAACTTCAGTTACTGTTTTTTTCCTTTTTCCTGTTGATGTATCTCTGTCATGATAGGCAAATAAAATACCCAGAATCCCTGCTTGATGACTAGATGGGCTGTTGTTTTGCTAAGTCCTCTTTCCTTTGGCATGAATCCTAAATTTCAGAGGAACCTGCTGCGGGCAGGTGCATGTGACACTGAGATCACTGTTATTATTTTCATGTCGTCAGTTTGGCTGGGCCTCGTTATTTTAGCTAAGTGTGCTTTCACAGCGTTCAATTGTTTGTTTTTTTTCCTCAGTAGTTAACCACTTGTACTTGAAAGCTAGCTAGCTAATTATGAACTTCGACTTCGGCTGCTATGCTAGCTTATTATTAGCTAGCAGGAGGCTAACGTTAGCAAACAATAGGCGGTGGTCAGGGGGATTTGCCAGGACCTTAGCTAGCTGGCCGGCTATCCGTTCTGGAAATTTCTCCTGTTTATCCTCGACAGACAGTTACAGTTAACTGTTAGCTAGTCTGATGGTAGCTAACATTAGCTTCCTGATTGGGTTATCCAGTCGTCCATAATCCTTGTTTGGATGACTTTCGACCTCAGCCCTGTTGCTCCATTCCCCACCCAGCTACTCACCTGCCTGACGGACGGGCTGAACTGGAACTCCCCAGCCTCCTTCAGGTCCAGCCAGATCATCGGCATCCGGGGGACGGCCTCCATTGCGGCCGGCTCTACAGGGGCCTGTCAGCCGTCACGGTGTCAAAACCACGTCGGTAGTTTTGTGGACGTTAACGGTTTTCCCAACAGATAGCTTTCCTCCAAACAACTGTGTCATGTATCCATTTACACTCCAACCGGAAGCTGTGAGTGCATGTGACGTAAGCCCCCAATACGTGCCGCGTGGTTTTGTGGGAAATGTAGTCAGTGCCGCAACTTGAGTTCTTTCCATTTGGCCTGTCTAGTAACTTACATCTTTATTTATCTAAACTAAAGCTTCGAGTTTGGCAGATATCAACAGCCTTACTTAGTCAAATCAGATATTAGTATAGGAGATATTTTCTGATTTTCTTGGCTATAATTTAATTAATGTAATAATAATAATAACTAGAACTGCAAGCAGTTATGAACGGGGGCCAAGCCTCCCCGTGCGAGCCGTTCCCCGCGACCCTCGGAACCCGCCGCCGCGGGCCCCGAGGGACGCGGGGCTCGGGGCGATCGCGGGGACGCGCGCCATCGTCCGAGCTGCGGCCTTCCAGTTCAGGGCAATTGTCAGGACACAGGACAAAGCTTAGCTGCAGTATTCACTGTAGTGGGTGTGCACTGTTAGTGCCAAAGGCAGAATGCGTGGCGATTTTGATTTGTTGTAATAAATCCCGCCCACTTTGACCAATCATTACGTAAGTTGGCGGTCGGCCTCAGGAGGGAGTCCACATCATGCACAGCGAAATTCGTAGGAATCCATGCAACTTTTGGGAAACTCGATTTTTTGGGTTTGTAGCGCCCCCTATTGGCCAATCCGCACCAAATTTGGCACAGAGCGTGTGGATGACCTCTGGAACCACCGTGTTAAGTTTGAAGTCGAAAGAATTTAGTTTGACCGAAATATGACACAACATGTGTTTTTTAAGCTAGCTGAAAGATTGTTCGGTTATAATTAGCGCATTTTTTGTCGTGCAACAATTCTTTTGATAAGTTTTGCTCAGACATGTCTAGACATCGTATGTGCAAAGTTTGGCGCAGATGGCGCTTAAATTGTAGGAGGAGTAGGAAAAAGTAGGTTTCGGACATGCGGCGACTTAGCGACGGGAATTTTCGGCGAAAGTGGGCGGGGCCTACGTCAGAAAATCCAGCGCTATTCAGGGAATACGGCAATATGAGATTTTTCAACGTGTCATTTAAAATGTGAAAGTTATAGGCAAAAATGCGTTATAGCGCCCCCTAGTGGAGCACAAACGCGTTTTTTGGTAGGCGGGATCTGAGTCCTATTCTACATGTACCTATAAAATTTCAAAGCCCTAAGTATTATACTTTGGCAGGAATTAATTTTTTTTGTTTATCTTGTAATAAGCCCCGCCCAAATTGACCTGTCATGACCCCCTTGAAGATATGGCCTCAGGGCTGGCCCTACATCGTACGGACCAAATTTGGTAGAAATCGGTGCAGCCGTTCTAGAGATATAAACTTCCCACATCTGTAGCGCCCCCTAGGGGCCAACCTTCACCAAATTCAGCTCATAGGCTCCCAGTCTCATGCCAACCAAGGATCTCTGATTTGGTGTCGATAGCATTTACTTTGACCGAGATATGCAACATTTTCCATTTTTAAGGCTAGCTACGGAAATTTGTTCGTTAATAATTCGCGGAATTTTCAACCCAAAAAAAATCTTTTGATAACTTTAGCTCATGAGGACCAGAAGAGTGTCCGTGCCAATTTTCGTGCAGATCGAACAAAATCCCTAGGAGGAGTTTGAAAAAGCAGGTTTGCCAGTTTTCGCGATTTTGCGAAAAAATTATCTAGGCGGAAGTGGGCGTGGCCAATTACAAAGTGACTCAGCTCCATTCAAGGAATATGGGGATATAAGGTTTTTGAATGTGCGACATACGGTGTGGGAGTTATAGGCCAAAACGCGTTGTCCTTGCTTATAGCGCCCCCTACAGGCGGACGTGTGCAGTTTTTGGCGTCTGAGGTACGGGCGGGGGTGAGGGCCAGCCCTCCAAATTGCACCGCCCTACCTTGCACGGTTTAGCCTGCAGCATGAGTTTTATCGGGAGAAGAATAAAAATAATAATAATAATAATAACTAGAACTGCAAGCAGTTATGAACGGGGGCCAAGCCTCCCCGCGCGATCCCGGTCCCCGCGGCCCTCGGAACCCGCCGCCGCGGGCCCCGAGGGACGCGGGGCTCGGGGCGATCGCGGTGACGCGCGCCGTCGTCCGAGCCGCGGCCTTCCAGTTCAGGGCAATTGTCAGGACACAGTCTGATGCTGAGCTGCAGTATTCACTGTAGTGGCTGTGCACTGTTAGTGCCAAAGGCAGAATGCGTGGTGATTTTGATTTGTTGTAATAAATCCCGCCCACTTTGACCAATTATTACGTAAGTTGGCGGTTGGCATCAGGAGGGAGTCCACATCATGCGCAGCGAATTTCGTAGGAATCCGAGCAACTTTTCGGAAACTCGATTTTTTGGGGTTTGTAGCGCCCCCTATTGGCCGATCCGCACCAAATTTGGCACAGAGTCTGCGGATGACCTCTGGAACCACCGTGTTAAGTTTGGAGTCGAAAAACTTAAGTTTGACCGAAATATGACACAACATGTGTTTTTTAGGCTAGCGGAAAAATCGTTCAGTTATAATTAGCGCATTTTTTGTCGTGCAACAATTCTTTTGATAACTTTGGATCAGACACGTCTAGACATTGTATGTGCAAAGTTTGGCTCAGATGGCGCTTAAACTGTAGGAGGAGTTCGAAAAAGTAGGTTTCAGACACGCGGCGACTTAGCGACGGGAATTTTCGGCGAAAGTGGGCGTGGCCTACGTCAGAAAATCCAGCGCTATTTGGGGAATACGGCAATATAAGATTTTTCAACGTGTCATTTAAAATGTGGAAGTTATAGGCAAAAATGCGTTATAGCGCCCCCTAGTGGAGCACAAACGCGATTTTCGGTAGGCGGGGTCTGAGTCCTATTCTACATGCACCCATAAAATTTCAAAGCCCTAAGTGTTATACTTTGGCAGAAATTATTTTTTTTTGTTTATCTTGTAATAAGCCCCGCCCACATTGACCTGTCATTACCCCCTTGAAGATATGGCCTCAGGACCGGCCCTCCTTCATACGGACCAAATTTCGTAGAAATCGGTGCAGCCGTTCTAGAGATATAAACTTCCCATATCTCTAGCGCCCCCTAGGAGCCAACATTCGCCAAATTCAGCTCATAGGCTCCCAGTCTCATGCCAACCAAGGATCTCTGATTTGGTGTCGATAGCATTTACTTTGACCGAGATATGCAACATTTTCCATTTTTAAGGCTAGCTACGGAAATTTGTTCGTTAATAATTCGCGGAATTTTCAACCCAAAAAAAATCTTTTGATAACTTAAGCTCATGAGTACCAGAAGAGTGTATGGGCCAATTTTCGTGCAGATCGGACAAAATCCCTAGGAGGAGTTAAAAAAGGCAGGTTTTCCAGTTTTCGCGATTTTGTGAAAAAATTATTTTGGCGGAAGTGGGCGTGGCCAATTACAAAGTGACCCAGCTCCATTCACCGAATCTGGGGATATAAGGTTTTTGAATGTGCGACATACGGTCTGGGAGTTATAGGCCAAAACGCGTTGTCGTTGGTTATAGCGCCCCCTGTAGGCGGACGTGTGCAGTTTTTTGCGTCTGAGTTACGTGCGGGGGTGTGGGCCAGCCCTCCAAATTGCACCGCCCTACCTTGCACGGTTTAGCCTGCAGCATGAGTTTTAGTGGCGGAAGAATAAAAATAATAATAATAATAATAATAATAATAAAAATCCGAACAAAAACAATAGGGTTCCCAGCACCGCTGGTCCTGGGAACCGCGTATGCCTTGCATTCGCGGTCCCCAGGCCCCGCGGGCTTGGCCCCCTAACTAGAACTGCAAGCAGTTATGAACGGGGGCCAAGCCTCCCCGCGCGAGCCGGTCCCCGCGGCCCTCGGAACCCAGCGCCGCGGGCTCCGAGGGACGCGGGGCTCGGGACGATCGCGGGGACGCGCGCTGTTGTCCGAGCTGCGGCCTTCCAGTTCAGGGCAATTGTCAGGACACAGCCTGATGCTGAGCTGCAGTATTCACTGTAGTGGGTGTGCACTGTTAGTGCCAAAGGCAGAACGCGTGGTGATTTTGATTTGTTGTAATAAATCCCGCCCACTTTGACCAATCATTACGTACGTTGGCGGTTGGCCTCAGGAGGCAGTCCACATCATGCACAGCGAATTTCGTAGGAATCCGAGCAACTTTTGGGAAACTTGATGTTTTTGGGTTTGTAGCGCCCCCTATTGGCCGATCCGCACCAAATTTGGCACAGAGTCTGTGGATGACCTCTGGAACCACCATGTTAAGTTTGAAGTCGAAAGACTTTAGTTTGACCGAAATACGACACAACATGTGTTTTTTAAGCTAGCCGAAAAATCGTTTGGTTATAATTAGCGTAATTTTTGTCGTGCAACGATTCTTTTGATAACTTTAGATCAGACACGTCTAGACATCGTATGTGCAAAATTTGGCACAGATGGCGCTTAAACTGTAGGAGGAGTTCGAAAAAGTAGGTTTCGGACACGCGGCGACTTAGCGACGGGAATTTTCGGCGAAAGTGGGCGGGGCCTACGTCAGAAAATCCAGCCCTATTCAGGGAACACGGCAATATAAGATTTTTCAACGTGTCATTTAAAATGTGGAAGTTATAGGCCAAAATGCGTTATAGCGCCACCTAGTGGAGCACAAACGTGATTTTTGGTAGGTGGGATCCGAGTCGTATTCTACATGTACCCATAAAATTTCAAAGCCCTAAGTGTTATACTTTGGCAGAAATTATTTTTTTTTGTTTATCTTGTAATAAGCCCCGCCCACATTGACCTGTCATGACCCCCTTGAAGATATGGCCTGAGGACCGGCCCTACATTGTACGGACCAAATTTCGTAGAAATCGGTGCAGCCGTTCTAGAGATATAAACTTCCCATATCTCTAGCGCCCCCTAGGCGCCGACATTCGCCAAATTCAGGTCATAGGCTCCCAGTCTCTTGCCAACCAAGGATCTCTGATTTGGTGTCGATAGCATTTAATTTGACCGAGATATGCAACATTTTCCATTTTTACAGCTAGCTACGGAAATTTGTTCGTTAATAATTCGCGGAATTTTCAACCCAATAAAATTCTTTTGATAACTTTTTGTCATGACCAGCAGAAGAGTGTATGGGCCAATTTTCGTGCAGATCGAACAAAATCCCTAGGAGGAGTTCGAAAAAGCAGGTTTGCCAGTTTTCGCGATTTTGCGAAAAAATTATTTAGGCGGAAGTGGGCGTGGCCAATTACAAAGTGACTCAGCTCCATTCAAGGAATATGGGGATATAAAGTTTTTGAATGTGCGACATACGGTGTGGGAGTTATAGGCCAAAACACGTTGTCCTTGCTTATAGCGCCCCCTACAGGCGTACATGGGCAGTTTTTTGCGTCTGAGGTACGTGCGGGGGTGTGGGCCAGCCCTCAAATTTGCATCGTCCAAACTTGCACGGTTTAGCCTGCAGCATGAGTTTTATCGGGAGAAGAATAAAAATAGAAAACTAGAACTGCAAGCAGTTATGAACGGGGGCCAAGCCTCCCCGCGCGACCCGGCCCCAGCGACCCTCGGAACCCGCCGCCGCGGGCCCCGAGGGACGCGGGGCTCGGGGCGATCGCGGGGACGCGCGCCGTCGTCCTACCTGCGGCATTCCAGTTCAGGGCAATTGTCAGGACACAGCCTGACGCTGAGCTGCAGTATTCACTGTAGTGGGTGTGCACTGTTAGTGCCAAAGGCAGAATGCGTGGTGATTTTGATTTGTTGTAATAAATCCCGCCCACTTTGACCAATCATTACGTAAGTTGGCGGTTGGCATCAGGAGGGAGTCCAGATCATGTGCAGCGAATTTCGTAGGAATCTGAGCAACTTTTTGGAAACTCGATGTTTTTGGGTTTGTAGCGCCCCCTATTGGCCGATCCGCACCAAATTTGGCACAGAGTCTGTGGATGACCTCTGGAACCACCGTGTTAAGGTTGAAGTCAAAAGAGTGTAGTTTGACCGAAATATGACACAACATGTGTTTTTTAAGCTAGCCAAGAAATCGTTTGGTTATAATTAGCGAATTTTTTGTCGTGCAACAATTCTTTTGATAACTTTAGGTGAGACACGTCTAGACATTGTATGTGCAAAGTTTGGCACAAATGGCGCTTAAACTGTAGGAGGAGTTCCAAAAAGTAGGTTTCGGACACGCGGCGACCTAGCGACGGGAATTTTTGGCGAAAGTGGGCGTGGCCTACGTCAGAAAATCCAGCGCTATTCAGGGAATATGGCAATATAAGATTTTTCAACGTGTCATTTAAAATGTGAAAGTTATAGGCAAAAATGCGTTATAGCGCCCCCTTGTGGAGCACAAACGCGATTTTCGGTAGGCGGGATCTGAGTCCTATTCTACATGTACCCATAAAATTTCAAAGCCCTAAGTATTATACTTTGGCAGAAATTAATTTTTTTTGTTTATCTTGTAATAAGCCCCGCCCACATTGACCTGTCATGACCCCCTTGAAGATATGGCCTCAGGACCGGCCCTCCTTCATACAGACCAAATTTGGTAGAAATCGGTGCAGCCGTTCTAGAGATATAAACTTCCCATATCTCTAGCGCCCCCTAGGAGCCAACATTCGCCAAATTCAGCTCATAGGCTCCCAGTCTCATGCCAACCAAGGATCTCTGATTTGGTGTCGATAGCATTTACTTTGACCGAGATATGCATCATTTTCCATTTTTAAGGCTAGCTACGGAAATTTGTTCGTTAATAATTCGCGGAATTTTCAACCCAAAAAAAATCTTTTGATAACTTAAGCTCATGAGTACGAGAACAGTGTACGGGCCAATTTTCGTGCAGATCGGACAAAATTCCTAGGAGGAGTTCAAAAAAGCAGGTTTTCCAGTTTTCGCGATTTTGTGAAAAAATTATTTAGGCGGAAGTGGGCGTGGCCAATTACAAAGTGACTCAGCTCCATTCAACGAATCTCTGGATATAAGGTTTTTGAATGTGCGACATACGGTCTGGGAGTTATAGGCCAAAACGCGTTGTCGTTGGTTATAGCGCCCCCTGTAGGCGGACGTGTGCAGTTTTTTGCGTCTGAGTTACGTGCGGGGGTGTGGGCCAGCCCTCCAAATTGCACCGCCCTACCTTGCACGGTTTAGCCTGCAGCAGGACTTTTAGTGGCGGAAGAATAAAAATAATAATAACTAGAACTGCAAGCAGTTATGAACGGGGGCCAAGCCTCCCCGCGCGAGCCGGTCCCCGCGGCCCTCGGAACCCGCCGCCGCGGGCCCCGAGGGACGCGGGGCTCGGGGCGATCGCGGGGACGCGCGCCGTCGTCCGAGCCGCGGCATTCCAGTTCAGGGCAATTGTCAGGACACAGGCCGATGCTGAGCTGCAGTATTCCCTGTAGTGGGTGTGCACTGTTAGTGCCAAAGGCAGAATGCGTGGTGATTTTGATTTGTTGTAATAAATCCCGCCCACTTTGACCAATCATTACGTAAGTTGGCGGTTGGCCTCAGGAGGGAGTCCACATCATGCGTAGCGAATTTCGTACGAATCCGAGCAACTTTTGGGAAACTCGATGTTTTTGGGTTTGTAGCGCCCCCTATCGGCCGATCCGCACCAAATTTGGCACAGAATCTGCGGATGACCTCTGGAACCACCGTGTTAAGTTTGAAGTCGAAAGACTGTAGTTTGACCGAAATATGACACAACATGTGTTTTTTAAGCTAGCCAAGATATCGTTCGGTTATTATTAGCGCATTTTTTGTCGTGCAACAATTCTTTTGATAAGTTTTGCTCAGACATGTCTAGACATCGTATGTGCAAAGTTTGGCGCAGATGGCCCTTAAACTGTAGGAGGAGTTCGAAAAAGTATGTTTCGGACATGTGGCGACTTAGCGACGGGAATTTTCGGCGAAAGTGGGCGGGGCCTACGTCAGAAAATCCAGCGCTATTCGGGGAATACGGCAATATGAGATTTTTCAAGGTGTCATTTAAAATGTGAAAGTTATAGGCAAAAATGCGTAATAGCGCCCCCTAGTGGAGCACAAACGCGATTTTCGGTAGGCGGGATCTGAGTCCTATTTTACATGTACCCATAAAATTTCAAAGCCCTAAGTATTATACTTTGGCAGGAATTAATTTTTTTTGTTTATCTTGTAATAAGCCCCGCCCACATTGACCTGTCATGACCCCCTTGAACATATGGCCTCAGGACCGGCCCTACTTCGTACGGACCAAATTTCATAGAAATCGGTGCAGCCGTTCTAGAGATATAAACTTCCCATATCTCTAGCGCCCCCTAGGAGCCAACATTCGCCAAATTCAGCTCATAGGCTCCCAGTCTCATGCCAACCAAGGATCTCTGATTTGGTGTCGATAGCATTTACTTTGACTGAGATATGCAAGATTTTCCATTTTTACGGCTAGCTACGCAAATTTGTTCGTTAATAATTCGCGGAATTTTCAACCCAAAAAACATCTCTTGATAACTTAAGCTCAAGAGCAGCAGAAGAGTGTCTGGGCCAATTTTCGAGCAGATCGAACAAAATCCCTAGGAGGAGTTCGAAAAAGCAGGTTTGCCAGTTTTCGCGATTTTGCGAAAAAATTATTTAGGCGGAAGTGGGCGTGGCCAATTACAAAGTGACTCAGGTCCATTCAAGGAATCAGTGGATATAAGGTTTTTGAATGTGCGACATACGGTCTGGGAGTTATAGGCCAAAACGCGTTTTCCTTGGTTATAGCGCCCCCTGTAGGCGGACGTGTGCAGTTTTTTGCGTCTGAGATCCCTGCGGGGGTGTGGGCCAGCCCGCCAAATTGCACCGCCCTACCTTGTACGGTTTAGCCTGCAGCATGAGTTTTATCAACGGAAGAATAAAAATAGAAAATAATAATAATAATAAAAATCTGAACAAAAACAATAGGGTTCCCAGCACCGCTGGTACTGGGAAACGCGTATGCTTGCATCCGCGTTCCCCAGTCCCCGCGGGCTTGGCCCCCTAATAACTAGAACTGCAAGCAGTTATGAACGGGGGCCAAGCCTCCCCGCGCGACCCGGCCCCAGCGGCCCTCGGAACCCGCCGCCGCGGGCCCCGAGGGACGCGGGGCTCGGGGCGATCGCGGGGACGCGCGCTGTCGTCCTAGCTGCGGCATTCCAGTTCAGGGCAATTGTCATGACACAGCCTGACGCTGAGCTGCAGTATTCACTGTAGTGGGTGTGCACTGTTAGTGCCACAGGCAGAATGCGTGGTGATTTTGAGTAGTTGTAATAAATCCCGCCCACTTTGACCAAACATTACGTAAGTTGGAGGTTGGCCTCAGGAGGGAGTCCACATCATGCGCAGCGAATTTCGTAGGAATCCGAGCAACTTTTCGGAAACTCGATTTTTTGGGGTTTGTAGCGCCCCCTATTGGCCGATCCGCACCAAATTTGGCACAGAGTCTGCGGATGACCTCTGGAACGAGCGTGTTAAGTTTGAAGTCAAAAGACTTTAGTTTGACCGAAATATGACACAACATGCGTTTTTTGAGCTAGCCAAAAAATCGTTCGGTTATAATTAGCGCATTTTTTGGCGTGCAACAATTCTTTTGATAACTTTTGGTCAGACACGTCTAGACATGGTATGTGCAAAGTTTGGCGCAGATGGCGCTTAAACTGTAGGAGGAGTTCGAAAAAGTAGGTTTTGGACATGTGGCGACTTAGCGACGGCAATTTGCGGCAAAAGTGGGCGTGGCCTACGTCAGAAAATCCAGCGCTTTTCAGGGAACACGGCAATATGAGATTTTTCAACGTCTCCTTAAAAATGTGGACGTTATAGGCAAAAATGCGTTATAGCGCCACCTAGTTGGGTTTGTAGCGCCCCCTATTGGCCGATCCGCACCAAATTTGGCACCAAGTCTGTGGATGACCTCTGGAACGAGCGTGTTAAGTTTGAAGTCAAAAGAGTTTAGTTTGACCGAAATATGACACAAAATGCGTTTTTTCAGCTAGCCAAAAAATCGTTCGGTTATAATTAGCGAATTTTTTGTCGTTCAACAATTCCTTTGATAACTTAAGATCAGACACATCTAGACATCGTATGTGCAAAGTTTGGCGCAGATGGCGCTTAAACTGTAGGAGGAGTTCGAAAAAGTAGGTTTCGGACATGTGGCGACCTAGCGACGGGAATTTTCGGCGAAAGTGGGCGGGGCCTACGTCAGAAAATCCAGTGCTATTCAGGGAATACGAGAATATAAGAATTTTCAACGTGTCATTTAAAATGTGGAAGTTATAGGCAAAAATGCGTTATAGCGCCCCCTAGTGGAGCACAAACGCGATTTTCGGTAGGCGGGATCTGAGTCCTATTCTACATGTAGCCATAAAATTTCAAAACCCTAAGTATTATACTTTGGCAGAAATTAATTTTTTTTGTTTATCTTGTAATAAGCCCCGCCCACATTGACCTGTCATGACCATCTTGAAGATATGGCCTCAGGACCGGCCCTACGTCGTACGGACCAAATTTCGTAGAAATCGGTGCAGCCGTTCTAGAGATATAAACTTCCCATATCTCTAGCGCCCCCTATGGGCCAACATTCGCCAAATTCAGCTCATAGGCTCCCAGTCTCATGCCAACCAAGGATCTCTGATTTGGTGATGATAGCATTTACTTTGACCGAGATATGCAACATTTTCCATTTTATACGGCTAGCTACGGAAATTTGTTCGTTAATAATTCGCAGAATTTTCAAGCCAAAAAAAATCTTTTGATAACTTTAGCTCAGGAGGAGCAGAAGAGTGTACAGGCCAATTTTCGTGCAGATCGGACAAAATCCCTAGGAGGAGTTCGAAAAAGCAGGTTTGCCAGTTTTCGCGATTTTGCGAAAAAATTATTTAGGCGGAAGTGGGCGTGGCCAATTACAAAGTGACTCAGCTCCATTCAAGGAATATGGGGATATAAGGTTTTTGAATGTGCGACATACGGTGTGGGAGTTATAGGCCAAAACGCGTTGTCCTTGCTTATAGCGCCCCCTACAGGCGGACGTGTGCAGTTTTTTGCGTCTGAGGTACGTGCGGGGGTGTGGGCCAGCCCTCCAAATTGCACCGCCCTACCTTGCACGGTTTAGCCTGCAGTATGACTTTTATTGGCGGAAGAATAAAAATAGAAAATAATAATAAAAATCTGAGCAATTACAATAGGGTTCCCAGCACCGCTGGTACTGGGAAACGCGTATGCTTGCATCCGCGTTCCCCAGTCCCCGCGGGCTTGGCCCCCTAATAATAAAAATCAGAACAATTACAATAGGGTTCCCAGCACCGCTGGTCCTGGGAACCGCGTATGCCTTGCATTCGCGGTCCCCAGGCCCCGCGGGCTTGGCCCCCTAATAATAATAAAAACTAGAACTGCAAGCAGTTATGAACGGGGGCCAAGCCTCCCCGCGCGAGCCGTTCCCCGCGGCCCTCGGAACCCACGGCCGCGGGCCCCGAGGGACGCGGGGCTCGGGGCGATCGCGGGGATGCGCGCCGTCGTCCGAGCCGCGGCCTTCCAGTTCAGGGCAATTGTCAGGACACAGGACAAAGCTTAGCTGCAGTATTCACTGTAGTGGATGTGCACTGCTAGTGCCAAAGGCAGAATGCGTGGTGATTTTGATTTGTTGTAATAAATCCCGCCCACTTTGACCAATCATTACGTAAGTTGGCGGTTGACCTCAGGAGGGAGTCCACATCATGCGCAGCGAATTTCGTAGGAATCCGAGCAACTTTTCGGAAACTCGATTTTTTGGGTTTGTAGCGCCCCCTATCGGCCGATCCGCACCAAATTTGGCACAGAGCGTGTGGATGACCTCTGGAACCACCGTGTTAAGTTTGAAGTCAAAAGACTTTAGTTTGACCGAAATATGACACAACATGTGTTTTTTAAGCTAGCCAAGAAATCGTTCGGTTATAATTAGCGCATTTTTTGTCGTGCAACAATTCTTTTGATAAGTTTTGCTCAGACATATCTAGACATCGTATGTGCAAAGTTTGGCGCAGATGGCCCTTAAACTGTAGGAGGAGTTCCAAAAAGTAGGTTTCGGACATGTGGCGACTTAGCGACGGGACTTTTCGGCGAAAGTGGGCGGGGCCTACGTCAGAAAATCCAGCGCTATTCAGGGAATACGGCAATATAAGATTTTTCAACGTGTCATTTAAAATGTGGAAGTTATAGGCCAAAATGCGTTATAGCGCCCCCTAGTGGAGCACACGTGCGATTTTTGATCGGCGGGATCTGAGTCCTATCCTACATGTACCCATAAAATTTCAAAGCCCTAAGTGTTATACTTTGGCAGAAATTATTTTTTTTTGTTTATCTTGTAATAAACCCCGCCCACATTGACCTTTCATGACGCCCTTGAAGATATAGCCTCAGGACTGGGCCTACATCGTATGGACCAAATTTCGTAGAAATCGGTGCAGCCGTTCTAGAGATATAAACTTCCCATATCTCTAGCGCCCCCTAGGAGCCAACATTCGCCAAATTCAGGTAATAGGCTCCCAGTCTCATGCCAACCAAGGATCTCTCATTTGGCGTCGATAGCATTTACTTTGACCGAGATATGCAAGATTTTCCATTTTTAAGGCTAGCTACGGAAATTTGTTCGTTAATAATTCGCGGAATTTTCAACCCAAAAAAAATCTTTTGATAACTTTAGCTCATGAGGACCAGAAGAGTGTCCGGGCCAATTTTCGTGCAGATCGGACAAAATCCCTAGGAGGAGTTTGAAAAAGAAGGTTTTCCAGTTTTCGCGATTTTGCGAAAAAATTATTTAGGCGGAAGTGGGCGTGGCCAATGGCAAAGTGACTCAGCTTCATTCAAGGAATTGGTAGATATAAGGTTTTTGAATGTGCGACATACGGTGTGGGAGTTATAGGCCAAAACGCGTTGTCCTTGGTTATAGCGCCCCCTACAGTCGGACGTGTGCAGTTTTTTGCGTCTGAGGTACGTGCGGGGGTGTGGGCCAGCCCGCCAAATTGCACCGCCCTACCTTGCACGGTTTAGCCTGCAGCATGAGTTTTATCAACGGAAGAATAAAAATAGAAGAAAATAATAATAATAATAATAAAAATCAGAACAAAAACAATAGGGTTCCCAGCACCGCTGGTACTGGGAACCGCGTATGCCTTGCATTCGCGGTTCCCAGCCCCCGCGGGCTTGGCCCCCTAATCAGAACAATTACAATAGGGTTCCCAGCACCGCTGGTACTGGGAAACGCGTATGCTTGCATCCGCGTTCCCCAGTCCCCGCGGGCTTGGCCCCCTAACTAGAACTGCAAGCAGTTATGAACGGGGGCCAAGCCTCCCCGCGCGAGCCGTTCCCCGCGTCTCTCGGAACCCACGGCCGCGGGCTCCGAGGGACGCGGGGCTCGGGGCGATCGCGGGGACGCGCGCCGTCGTCCGAGCCGCGGCCTTCCAGTTCAGGGCAATTGTCAGGACACAGGCCGATGCTCAGCTGCAGTATTCACTGTAGTGGGTGTGCACTGTTAGTGCCAAAGGCAGAATGCGTGGTGATTTTGATTTGTTGTAATAAATCCCGCCCACTTTGACCAATCATTACGTATGTTGGCGGTCGGCCTCAGGAGGGAGTCCACATCATGCACAGCGAATTTCGTAGGAATCCGAGCAACTTTTGGGAAACTCGATTTTTTGGGTTTGTAGCGCCCCCTATGGGCCGATCCGCACCAAATTTGGCACAGAGTCTGCGGATGACCTCTGGAACCAACGTGTTAAGTTTGAAGTCGAAAGACTTTAGTTTGACCGAAATATGACACAACATGTGTTTTTTAAGCTAGCCGAGAAATCGTTCGGTTATAATTAGCGCATTTTTTGTCGTGCAACAATTCTTTTGATAAGTTTTGCTCAGACATGTCTAGACATCGTATGTGCAAAGTTTGGGGCAGATGGCGCTTAAACTGTAGGAGGAGTTTGAAAAAGTAGGTTTCGGACATGTGGCGACTTAGCGATGGGAATTTTCGGCGAAAGTGGGCGGGGCCTACGTCAGAAAATCCAGCGCTATACAGGGAATACGGCAATATAAGATTTTTCAACGGGTCATTTAAAATGTGGAAGTTATAGGCAAAAATGCGTTATAGCGCCCCCTAGTGGAGCACACGTGCGATTTTTGGTATGCGGGATCTGAGTCCTATTCTAAATGTACCCATAAAATTTCAAAGCCCTAAGTGTTATACTTTGGCAGAAATTATTTTTTTTTGTTTATCTTGTAATAAGCCCCGCCCACATTGACCTGTCATGACCCCCTTGAAGTTATGGCCTCAGGGCTGGCCCTACATCGTACGGACCAAATTTGGTAGAAATCGGTGCAGCCGTTCTAGAGATATAAACTTCCCATATCTCTAGCGCCCCCTAGGCGCCGACATTCACCAAATTCAGCTCATACGCTCCCAGTCTCATGCCAACCAAGGATCTCTGATTTGGTGTCGATAGCATTTACTTTGACCGAGATATGCAACATTTTCCATTTTTAAGGCTAGCTACGGATATTTGTTCGTTAATAATTCGCGGAATTTTCAACCCAAAAAAAATCTTTTGATAACTTAAGCTCATGAGCAGCCGAAGAGTGTACGGGCCAATTTTCGTGCAGATCGGACAAAATCCCTAGGAGGAGTTCAAAAAAGCAGGTTTTCCAGTTTTCGCGATTTTTCGGGAAAAAAAGTGTAGGCGGAAGTGGGCGTGGCCAATGGCAAAGTGACTCAGCTCTATTCAAGGATTGTGGGGATATAAGGTTTTTGAATGTGCGGCATACGGTGTGGGAGTTATAGGCCAAAACGCGTTGTCCTTGGTTATAGCGCCCCCTGTAGGCGGATGTGTGCAGTTTTTTGCGTCTGAGTTACGTGCGGGGGTGTGGGCCAACCCTCCAAATTGCACCGCCCTACCTTGCACGGTTTAGCCTGCAGCATGAGTTTTATGCGGGGAAGAATAAAAATAATAATAACTAGAACTGCAAGCAGTTATGAACGGGGGCCAAGCCTCCCCGCGCGAGCCGGTCCCCGCGGCCCTCGGAACCCGCCGCCGCGGGCTCCGAGGGACGCGGGGCTCGGGGCGAACGCGGGGACGCGTGCCGTCGTCCGAGCCGCAGCCTTCCAGTTCAGGGCAATTGTCAGGACACAGCCTGATGCTGAGCTGCAGTATTCACTGTAGTGGGTGTGCACTGTCAGTGCCAAAGGCAGAATGCGTGGTCATTTTGATTTGTTGTAATAAATCCCGCCCACTTTGACCAATCATTACGTAAGTTGGCGGTTGGCCTCAGGAGGGAGTCCACATCATGCACAGCGAATTTCGTAGGAATCCGAGCAACTTTTTGCAAACTCGATGTTTTTGGGTTTGTAGCGCCCCCTATCGGCCGATCCGCACCAAATTTGGCACAGAGTCTGCGGATGACCTCTGGAACCACCGTGTTAAGTTTGAAGTCAAAAGACTGTAGTTTGACCGAAATATGACACAACATGTGTTTTTTAAGCTAGCCAAGAAATCGTTCGGTTATAATTAGCGAATTTTTTGTCGTGCCACAATTGTTTTGATAACTTTAGATCAGACATGTCTAGACATCGTATTTGCAAAGTTTGGCGCAGATGGCGCTTAAACTGTAGGAGGAGTTCGAAAAAGTAGGTTTCGGACATGCGGCGTCTTAGCGACGGGAATTTTCGGCGAAAGTGGGCGGGGCCTACGTCAGAAAATCCAGCGCTATTCAGGGAATAGGGCAGTATAAGATTTTTCAACGTGTCATTTAAAATGTGGAAGTTATAGGCCAAAATGCGTTATAGCGCCCCCTAGCGGAGCACACGTGTGATTTTCAGTATGCAGGATCTGAGTCCTATTCTACATGTACCCAGAAAATTTCAAAGCCCTAAGTGTTATACTTTGGCAGAAATTAATTTTTTTTGTTTATCTTGTAATAAGCCCCGCCCACATTGACCTGTCATGACCCCCTTGAAGATAAGGCCTCAGGACTGGCCCTACATCGTACGGACCAAATTTCGTAAAAATGGGTGCAGCCGTTCTAGAGATATGAACTTCCCATATCTCTAGCGCCCCCTAGGTACCAACATTCGCCAAATTCAGCTCATAGGCTCCCAGTCCCATGCCAACCAAGGATCTTTGATTTGGTGTACATAGCATTTACTTTGACCGAGATATGCAACATTTTCCATTTTTACGGCTAGCTACGGAAATTTGTTCGTTAATAATTCGCGGAATTTTCAACCCAAAAAAAATCTTTTGATAACTTAAGCTCAAGAGCAGCAGAAGAGTGTACGGGCCAATTTTCGTGCAGATCGGACAAAATCCCTAGGAGG
The DNA here is from genome assembly GCF_056507025.1 of Lutjanus erythropterus. NCBI lineage: Eukaryota > Metazoa > Chordata > Actinopteri > Lutjaniformes > Lutjanidae > Lutjanus > Lutjanus erythropterus. Next base: position 38,698,003 of record NC_139325.1, read on the forward strand.
AGTTCGAAAAAGTAGGTTTTCCAGTTTTCGCGATTTTGCGAAAAAATTATTTAGGCGGAAGTGGGCGTGGCCAATTACAAAGTGACTCAGCTCCATTCAAGGAATTGGGAGATATAAGGTTTTTGAATGTGCGACATACGGTGTGGGAGTTATAGGCCAAAACGCGTTGTCCTTGGTTATAGCGCCCCCTACAGGCGGACGTGTGCAGTTTTTTGCGTCTGAGGTACGTGCAGGGGTGTGGGCCAGCCCTCCAAATTGCACCGCCCTACCTTGCACGGTTTAGCCTGCAGCATGAGTTTTATCGGGAGAAGAATAAAAATAGAGGAGGAAAATAATAATAAGAACTAGAACTGCAAGCAGTTATGAACGGGGGCCAAGCCTTCCCGCGCGATCCCGGTCCCCGCGGCCCTCGGAACCCGCCGCCGCGGGCCCCGAGGGACGCGGGGCTCGGGGCGATCGCGGGGACGCGCGCCGTCGTCCGAGTCGCGGCCTTCCAGTTCAGGGCAATTGTCAGGACACAGGCCGATGCTGAGCTGCAGTATTCACTGTACTGTGTGTGCACTGTTAGTGCCAAAGGCAGAATGCGTGGTGATTTTGATTTGTTGTAATAAATCCCGCCCACTTTGACCAATCATTACGTAAGTTGGCGGTTGGCATCAGGAGGGAGTCCACATCATGCGCAGTGAATTTCGTAGGAATCTGAGCAACTTTTCGGAAACTCGATTTTTTGGGGTTTGTAGCGCCCCCTATTGGCCGATCCGCACCAAATTTGGCACAGAGTCTGCGGATGACCTCTGGAACCACCGTGTTAAGTTTGGAGTCGAAAAACTTAAGTTTGACCGAAATATGACACAACATGTGTTTTTTAAGCTAGCCAAAAAATAGTTCGGTTATAATTAGCGAATTTTTTGTCGCGCAACAATTCTTTTGATAACTTTAGATCAGACACGTCTAGACATTGTATGTGCAAAGTTTGGCTCAGATGGCGCTTAAACTGTAGGAGGAGTTCGAAAAAGTAGGTTTCAGACACGCGGCAACTTAGCGACGGGAATTTTCGGCGAAAGTGGGCGTGGCCTACGTCAGAAAATCCAGCGCTACTTGGGGAATACGGCAATATAAGATTTTTCAACGTGTCATTTAAAATGTGGAAGTTATAGGCAAAAATGCGTTATAGCGCCCCCTAGTGAAGCACAAACGCGATTTTCGGTAGGCGGGGTCTGAGTCCTATTCTACATGCACCCATAAAATTTCAAAACCCTAAGTATTATACTTTGGCAGAAATTAATTTTTTTTGTTTATCTTGTAATAAGCCCCGCCCACATTGACCTGTCATGACCCCCTTGAAGTTATGGCCTCAGGGCTGGCCCTACATCGTACGGACCAAATTTGGTAGAAATCGGTGCAGCCGTTCTAGAGATATAAACTTCCCATATCTCTAGCGCCCCCTAGGCGCCGACATTCGCCAAATTCAGCTCATACGCTCCCAGTCTCATGCCAACCAAGGATCTCTGATTTGGTGTCGATAGCATTTACTTTGACCGAGATATGCAAGATTTTCCATTTTTACGGCTAGCTACGGAAATTTGTTCGTTAATAATTCGCGCAATTTTCAACCCAAAAAAAATCTTTTGATAACTTTAGCTCATGAGGAGCAGAAGAGTGTACGGGCCAATTTTCGTGCAGATTGAACAAAATCCCTAGGAGGAGTTCGAAAAAGTAGGTTTTCCAGTTTTTGCGATTTTGCGAAAAAATTATTTAGGCGGAAGTGGGCGTGGCCAATTACAAAGTGACTCAGCTGCATTCAAGGAATATGGTGATATAAGGTTTTTGAATGTGCGACATACGGTCTGGGAGTTATAGGCCAAAACGCGTTGTCCTTGGTTATAGCGCCCCCTGTAGGCGGACGTGTGCAGTTTTTTGCGTCTGAGGTACGTGCGGGGGTGTGGGCCAACCCTCCAAATTGCACCGCCCTACCTTGCACGGTTTAGCCTGCAGCATGAGTTTTATCAACGGAAGAATAAAAATAGAAAATAATAAGAAGATGATGAATAATAATAAAAATCCGAACAATTACAATAGGGTTCCCAGCACCGCTGGTCCTGGGAACCGCGTATGCCTTGCATTCGCGGTCCCCAGGCCCCGCGGGCTTGGCCCCCTAACTAGAACTGCAAGCAGTTATGAACGGGGGCCAAGCCTCCCCGCGCGAGCCGTTCCACGCGGCCCTTGGAACCCACGGCTGTGGGCCCCGAGGGACGCGGGGCTCGGGGCGATCGCGGGGACGCGTGCCGTCGTCCGAGCTGCGGTATTCATGACCAATCATTAGGTAACTTTGCGGTCGGCCTCAGGAGGGAACCCACATCATGCGCAGCGAATTTAGGACGACTCCGAGCAACTTTTGGGAAACCTGATGTTTTTGGGTTTGTAGCGCCCCCTATTGGCCGATCCGCACCAAATTTGGCACAGCGTCTGTGGATGCCCTCTGGAACCACCGGGTTAAGTTTGAAGTCAAAAGACTTTAGTTTGACCTAAATATGACACAACATGCGTTTTTTGAGCTAGCCAAAAAAATCGTTCGGTTATAATTAGCGCATATTTTGGTGTGCAACAATTCTTTTGATAACTTTTCGTCAGACACGTTTAGACATCGTATGTGCAAAGTTTGGCGCAGATCGCGCTTAAACTGTAGGAGGAGTTCGAAAAAGTAGGTTTTGGACATGTGGTGACTTAGCGACGGCAATTTGAGGCAAAAGTGGGCGTGGCCTACGTCAGAAAATCCAGCGCTTTTCAGGGAACAAGTCAATGGGAGATTTTTCAACGTCTCATTTAAAATGTGAAAGTTATAGGCCAAAATGGAGGGAACCCACATCATGCACAGCGAATTTAATACAAATCTGAGCAACTTGATGTTTTTGGGTTTGTAGCGCCCCCTATCGGCCGATCCGTACCAAATTTGGCACAGAGTCTGCGGATGACCTCTGGAACCACCGTGTTAAGTTTGAAGTCAAAAGACTGTAGTTTGACCGAAATATGACACAACATGTGTTTTTTAAGCTAGCCAAAAAATTGTTCGGTTATAATTAGCGCATTTTTTGTCGTGCAACAATTCTTTTGATAACTTTAGATCAGACACGTCTAGACATCGTATGTGCAAAGTTTGGCGCAGATAGCGCTTAAACTGTAGGAGGAGTTCGAAAAAGTAGGTTTCGGACACGCGGCGACTTAGCGACGGGAATTTTCGGCGAAAGTGGGCGGGGCCTACGTCAGAAGATCCAGCGCTATTCGGGGAATACGGAAATATAAGATTTTTCAACGTGTCATTTAAAATGTGGAAGTTATAGGCCAAAATGCGTTATAGCGCCCCCTAGTGGAGCACAAACGCGATTTTCGGTAGGCGGGATCTGAGTCCTATTCTACATGTAACCATAAAATTTCAAAGCCCTAAGTGTTATACTTTGGCAGAAATTAATTTTTTTTGTTTATCTTGTAATAAGCCCCGCCCACATTGACCTGTCATGACCCCCTTGAAGATATTGCCTCAGGACCGGCCCTACATCGTACGGACCAAATTTCGTAAAAATCGGTGCAGCCGTTCTAGAGATATAAACTTCCCATATCTCTAGCGCCCCCTATGGGCCAACATTCGCCAAATTCAGCTCATAGGCTCCCAGTCTCATGCCAACCAAGGATCTCTGATTTGGTGTCGATAGCATTTACTTTGACCGAGATATGCAAGATTTTCCATTTTTACGGCTAGCTACGGAAATTTGTTTGTTAATAATTCGCGGAATTTTCAAACCAAAAAAAATCTTTTGATAACTTTAGCTCATGAGCAGCAGAAGAGTGTCCGTGCCAATTTTCGTGCAGATCAGACAAAATCCCTAGGAGGAGTTCGAAAAAGCAGGTTTGCCAGGTTTCGTGATTTTGCGAAAAAATTATTTAGGCGGAAGTGGGCGTGGCCAATTACAAAGTGACTCAGAACCATTCAAGGAATATGGGGATATAAGGTTTTTAAATGTGCGACATATGGTGTGGGAGTTATAGGCCAAAACGCGTTGTCCTTGCTTATAGCGCCCCCTGCAGGCGGACGTGTGCAGTTTTTTGTGTCTGAGGTACGTGCGGGGGTGTGGGCCAGCCCTCCAAATTGCACCGCTCTACCTTGCACGGTTTAGCCTGCAGTATGACTTTTATCGGGAGAAGAATAAAAATAGAGGAAAATAATAATAAAAACCAGAACAAAAACAATAGGGTTCCCAGCACCGCTGGTACTGGGAAACGCGTATGCTTGCATCCGCGTTCCCCAGTCCCCGCGGGCTTGGCCCCCTAATAAAAATCTGAACAAAAACAATAGGGTTCCCAGCACCGCTGGTCCTGGGAACCGCGTATGCCTTGCATTCGCGGTCCCCAGGCCCCGCGGGCTTGGCCCCCTAATTAAAGCTGCAAGCAGCTGTGACCGGGCCCGAGCACCCCCGCGCCACTCGGGGGGGCCGGCCACCGCCGCCTGCCGGCCGGACCCGCCCCGGGAGCGGAGAGGCCACGCGTCGCCGCGACCGTCGGACGTCGCCCCGAAGCCACGGTCCGCCCCGAAAACCAAACGGCTCTCGACACCCACTCGCCCCCGTGCCGATACAAGGACGGGTGAAGACCTCTAGTGCGCACAAATAACCCACAAACTGTCTCCGTACCGCTCCTGTGGTGTGATTCAAGTGTCTGTAAGAGGTGACAGTAAAATGTAACCCAAAAAGACACCATTTACACCGTGTTTTCAGCCTCATTGTCAACTGTAGTCTCTGACACTGGAAGTACATGCACACAGGTGTACTGGAGATCTTCATCCCTCCTCACATCAGCACAGGAATGAGTAGATATTGAGTGCAATTTCATTCTTAGGTGAACTACTTTTTAAAGGAATTCAGTGTCATTTCCTGCTCCCAGTCTTACACAGATGTGTTCAGGACATGCTTATTATCACACATGTGAAGTTTGATGCAGATTGGACAATTTACACTACACTTATAGCAATTTCCTGTTTCATGGCGAAACGCCAAAATTCGCCGCCACGCTACAGCCACAGCATTTAACACTGACCAAATCTTTTAATAACTTTTAATCATACACTTGTCTAGATGCTCCATGCCAGTTTTGAAGACAGTTGAATCATTTTTGTAGGAGGAATTAGTTAAAATAGGTCATGTGGAAAACGCCAAAATTGAGCACGAAATTCAAAATTGCAGACTTCCTGTTGACTTTAGCCTATGGGTCCAAGAGGCTTTTTTGTTTATCTCCCTGTGTTACATATGTGTACCAATTTTCGTAAACATCTGCGAAACTCACTATTTGCGGCGCCGCACGTCAAAGGGCGTGGTCGAGCCATTTGGCCACGCCCATGGACAAAACTCATATCACATGTTCAGACTGGGACTGTTAATGAACATGTAAAGTTTCAGCCAGTTTTGACCAAGTACAGGGAGGCTAAAGCCACTTCCTGTGTTTTGGCGAAACGCGTTAATGGGCGTGGCCACGCCATTTGGTCACGGACATGGACGAAACTCATACCATATGTTCAGAGCCAGACTGTTAACAAACATGTGAAGTTTCAGGCAGATCAGAGCACGTACAGTCCAGTTATAGCAACTTCCTGTGTGTTGGCGAAACATGGACCTTCGCCACGCCGCCAGGGCCACGCCGTTTCACGAGACGCCCTGGTCTTCATGATGTAGCATCATCATGGTCTTAAGGCTTTTCAGACCAGATTGGAGAGTGATATGGTCAACGTGCTGGGATCAGGACCTCAAACTGTAAAACAAGTCATTTCCTGTCACCAACAGGGGGCGCTATGAGAATTATGGAATATTTTCATATAGGTGTGTTCAGGGCTGGACTATTATCAAACGTGTGAAGTTTGGTCTAAATTTAACCATTTACACAGAAGTTATAGCAAAAAATTAAAAAATTGAATTTATGGCGAAACGCCAACATTCGCCGCCCCACTATGGCCACGCCCTTCAACTTGAGGAATATCTTTCAATAACTTTTGATGAGAGTGTAGTCAAGAAGGTAGCCAGCGAATTTGACGCCGTTCTGATTCTTCCTCTAGGAGGAGTTCGTTAAAATGCGAGACAAGTGAAACGCCAAAATGACCAGGAAATTCAAAATGGCCGACTTCCTGTCGGGTTTAGCCTATGGGTCCAAGAGACTTTTTTGTGCGTCTGGGTGTGATACACATGTGTACCAAGTTTCGTGCACGTCAGTCAAACGTGGCGGGGGGGCTGCTGTTTAAAGGGCGTGGTCAAGCCGTTTGGCCACGCCCATCGACGAAATTAATATCATACATTCAGGCCGGGACCTGTCATGCACACATGAAATTTCATGCTGATACAAACTTGTACACAAAAGTTATTGCTAAATGTGTCGTTTTTTCGGGCCGCGGTCCTTCGCCGCTCTCTAGCGTCGACACCCTTCGCCAAACCGCCACGCCCTTCAAAATGTAGCATCACCCACTTGTTAAGGTCATCTTCACCAAATTTAAGCTAGAAATAATCAACACGGTTGGAGCAGCACGTCAAAACCCGGAAAAAGTCATTTTCTGCCACCACCAGGGGGCGCTATGACAATTCTGGAATATTTTCATATATTTGTGTTCAGGCCCATACACTGATCATACACATGAAGTTTGGTGCAGATCTGACCATGTACCCCAAAATTATAGCCATTTCCTGTTTCATGGCGAGACATCAAAATTCGCCGCCACCTGGCGCGCAGGCCCTTTATCAAAAACGTAAACCTTCAATAACTTTTGATCACAATGTTGTCTAGATGGTACACAGCGATTTTGAAGTCGATACGACGAATCGTGTGGGACGAGTTCGTTCAAATACGACACGTGCGAAACGCCAAAATCGGCCGCGCCGTCCAAAATGGCCGACTTCCTGTAGGGTTTCGCCCATGGCTCCAAGAGGATTTTTTGTGCGTCCCGGTGTGTTCTATCTGCGTACCAAGTTTCGTGCGCGTCGGACAAACATGCCGTCGGGGCTCGTCTATAGATGGCGCTATTGAGCCAATTCGCCGCGCCCATTTTCGAGACCCTTAAAATACGTAATTTTTCGCCGGGACTGACGCGCCCGCCAAATTTGGCGGCCCTACCTATATGGCAAGTCCCCCAAAAATGCGATTAAAGATTGTGAACGAGAATAATAATAATAATTAAAGCTGCAAGCAGCTGTGACCGGGCCCGAGCACCCCCGCGCCACTCGGGGGGGCCGGCCACCGCCGCCCGCCGGCCGGACCCGCCCCGGGAGCGGAGAGGCCACGCGTCGCCGCGACCGTCGGACGTCGCCCCGAAGCCACGGTCCGCCCCGAAAACCAAACGGCTCTCGACACCCGCTCGCCCCCGTGCCGATGCTAGGACGGGTGAAGACCTCAAGTGCGCACAAATAACCCACAAACTGTCTCCGTACCGCTCCTGTGGTGTGATTCAAGTGTCTGTAAGAGGTGACAGTAAAATGTAACCCGAAAAGACACCATTTACACCGTGTTTTCAGCGTCATTGTCAACTGTAGCCTCTGAGACTGGAAATGCATGCACACGGCTGAAGCTGGTACACAAGCTCTATCCCAAGCGGCACAGCTGCAGCCAAAAAACACCGTTTCTCTTCTATGTCCAAGTGCTCAGACATTTTCTTCCTTGTTGAAAGTTTGCTAAGGAAACTCTATGCATGACAGGTCACTGTTTCTGAGAAAAACTCTGTCTGTTGTCTGAGTGTTTTCCAGGATTAAATCATTCGTGCAGCATGGAGACATTTTGTGGGCTTTTTGTGTTCATTTTTTACATTGTAAAATTGATCACTCTTCACTTCAATTGAGCTGGATTTGACTACAGTTCTGTTTTCTGCTTAAACTATGGGAGTGTCTCGTGTACTGGAGATCTTCATCCCTCCTCACATCAGCACAGGAATGAGTAGATATTGAGTGCAAGTTCATTTTAGGGTGAAGTACTTTTTAAAGGAATTCACTGTCATTTCCTGCTCCCAGTATTACGTAGCTGTGTTCAGGACATGCCTATTATCACACATGTGAAGTTTGATGCAGATTGGCCAATTTACACTAAACTTATAGCAATTTCCTGTTTCATGGCGAAACGCCAAAATTCAGCGCCATGCCACAGCCACAGTGTTTAATGCTGACCAAATCTTTTAATAAGTTTTAATCACACACTTGTATAGATGCTCCCCACCAGTGTTGAAGTCAGTTGAAAAAAATTTTGTAGGAGGAATTAGTTAAAATAGGTCATGTGGAAAACGCCAAAATTGAGCAGGAAATTCAAAATTGCTCACTTCCTGTTGACTTTAGACTATGGGTCCAAGAGACTTTTTTGTTCATCTCCCTGTGATACATATGTGTACCAATTTTCGTAAACATCGGCAAAACTCACTATTTGCGGTGCCGCAAGTCAAAGGGCGTGGTCAAGCCATTTGGCCACGCCCATGGACAAAACTCATATCACATGTTCAGACTGGGACTGTTAATGTACATGTAAAGTTTCAGCCAGTTTTGACCTAGTACAGGGAGGCTAAAGCCACTTCCTGTGTTTTGGCGAAACGCGTTAATGGGCGTGGCCACGCCATTTGGCCATGGACATGGACGAAACTCATACCATATGTTCAGAGCCAGACTGTTAACAAACATGTGAAATTTCAGGCAGATCTGACCATGTACAGTCCAGTTATAGCAACTTCCTGTGTGTTGGCGAAACATGGACCTTCGCCACGCCGCCAGGGCCACGCCGTTTCACGAGACGCCCTGATCTTCATGATGTAGCATCATCATGGTCTTAAGGCTTTTCAGACCAGATTGCAGAGTGATATGGTCAACGTGCTGGGATCAGGACCTCAAACTGTAAAACATGTCATTTCCTGTCGCCACCAGGGGGCGCTATGAGAATTATGGAATATTTTCATATAGGTGTGTTCAGGGCCGGACTATTATCAGACATGTGAAGTGTGGTGCAAATTGAACCATTTATACAGAAGTTATAGCAAAAAATTAAAAAACTGAATTATTGGCGAAACGCCAACATTCGCCGCCCCACTATGGCCACGCCCTTCAACTTGAGGAATATCTTTCAGTAACTTTGGATGAGAGTGTAGTGCAGAAGGTAGCCAGCCAATTTGAAGCCGTTCTGATCCTTCCTCTAGGAGGAGTTTGTTAAAATGCGCGACAAGTGAAACGCCAAACTTAACAGGAAATTCAAAATGGCGGACTTCCTGTGGGGTTTGGCCTATGGGTCCAAGAGACTTTTTTGTGCGTCTGGGTGTGATACACGTATGTACCAAGTTTCGTGCACGTCGGTCAAACGTGGCGGGGGGGCTGCTGTTTAAAGGGCGTGGTCAAGCCGTTTGGCCACGCCCATCGACGAAATTAATATTATATGTTAAGGCCGGGACCTGTCACGCACACATGAAATTTCATGCCGATGTGAACTTGTACACAAAAGTTATTGCTGAATATGTCGTTTTTTCGGGCCGCGGTCCTTCGCCGCTCTCTAGCGTCGACACCCTTCGCCGGACCGCCACGCCCTTCAAAATGTAGCATTACCCACTTGTTAAGGTCATCTTCACCAAATTTGAGCTAGAAATAATGAATGCATTTGGAGCAGCATGTCAAAACCCGGAAAAAGTCATTTTCTGTCACCACCAGGGGGCGCTATGACAATTATGGAATATTTTCATATATTTGCGTTCAGGCCCATACACTGATCATACACATGAAGTTTGGTGCAGATCTGACCATGTACCTCAAAATTATAGCCATTTCCTGTTTCATGGCGAGACATCAAAATTCGCCGCCACCTGGCGCGCAGGCCCTTTATCAAAAACGTAAACCTTCAATAACTTTTGATCACAATGTTGTCTAGATGGTACACAGCGATTTTGAAGTCGATACGACGAATCGTGTGGGACGAGTTCGTTCAAATACGACACGTGCGAAACGCCAAAATCGGCCGCGCCGTCCAAAATGGCCGACTTCCTGTAGGGTTTCGCCCATGGCTCCAAGAGGATTTTTTGTGCGTCCCAATGTGTTCTATCTGCGTACCAAGTTTCGTGCACGTCGGACAAACATGCCGTCGGGGCTCGTCTATAGATGGCGCTATTGAGCCAATTCGCCGCGCCCATTTTCGAGACCCTTAAAATACGTAATTTTTCGCCGGGACTGACGCGCCCGCCAAATTTGGCGGCCCTACCTATATGGCAAGTCCCCCAAAAATGCGATTAAAGATTGTGAACGAGAATAATAATAATAATTAAAGCTGCAAGCAGCGTTGGACGGGCCCGAGCACCCCCGCGCCACTCGGGGGGGCCGGCCACCGCCGCCCGCCGGCCGGACCCGCCCCGGGCGGAGAGGACACGCGTCGCCGCGGCCGTCGGACGTCGCCCCGAAGCCACGGTCCGCCCCGAAAACCAAACGGCTCTCGACACCCACTCGCCCCCGTGCCGATGCAGGGACGGGCGAAGACCTCAAGTGCGCACAAATGACCCACAAACTGTCTCCGTACCGCTCCCGTGGTGTGATTTAAGTGTCTGTAAGAGGTGACAGTAAAATGTAACCCAAAAAGACACCATTTACACCGTGTTTTCAGCCTCATTGCCAACTGTAGCCTCTGAGACTGGAAATGCATGCACACGGCTGAAGCTGGTACACAAGCTCTATCCCAAGCGGCACAGCTGCAGCCATAAAAACACTGTTTCTCCTCTATGTCCAAGTGCTCAGACATTTTCTTCCTTTTTGAAAGTTTGCTAAGGAAACTCTATGCATAACAGGTCACTGTTTCTGAGAAAAACTCTGTCTGTTGTCTGAGTGGTTTCCAGGATTAAATCATTCATGCAGCATGGAGACATTTGTGGGCTTTTTGTGTTCATTTTTTCATTATAAAACTGATCACTCTTCACTTCAATTGCACTGGATGTCACTATGGTTTTGTTTCCTGTTGAAACTCAGGGAGTGTCTTGTGAACTGGAGATCTTCATCCATCCTCACATCAGCACAGGAATGAGTAGATATTGAGTGCAAGTTCATTTTAGGGTGAACTCCTTTTCAAAGGAATTCACTGTCATTTCATGCCCCCAGTATTACATTGCTGTGTTCAGGGCATGCCTATTATCCCACATGTTAAGTTTGATGCAGATTGGTCAATTTACACTAAACTTACAGCAATTTCCTGTTTCATGGCGAAACGCCAAAATTCAGCGCCACGCCACAGCCACAGTGTTTAATGCTGACCAAATCTTTTAATAAGTTTTAATTACACACTTGTCTAGATGCTCCAGGCCAGTGTTGAAGTAAATTGAAGAATTTTTGTAGGAGGAATTAGTTAAAATAGGTCATGTGAAAAACGCCAAAATTGAGCACGAAATTCAAAATTGCTGACTTCCTGTTGACTTTAGCCTATGGGTCCAAGAGGCTTTTTTGTTCATCTCCCTGTGTTACATATGTGTACCAATTTTCGTAAACATCGGCGAAACTCACTATTTGCGGCGCCGCACGTCAAAGGGCGTGGTCAAGCCATTTGGCCACGCCCATGTACAAAACTCATATCACATGTTCAGACTGGGACTGTTAATGAACATGTAAAGTTTCAGGCAGTTTTGACCAAGTACAGGGAGGCTAAAGCCACTTCCTGTGTTTTGGCGAAACGCATTAATGGGCGTGGCCAAGCCATTTGGCCACAGACATGGACGAAACTCACACCATATGTTAAGAGCCAGACTGTTAACAAACATGTGAAGTTTCAGGCAGATCAGACCATGTACAGTCCAGTTATAGCAACTTCCTGTGTGTTGGCGAAACATGGACCTTCGCCACACCGGCAGGGCCACGCCGTTTCACGAGACGCCCTGGTCTTCATGATGTAGCATCATCATGGTCTTAAGGCTTTTCAGACCAGATTGGAGTTTGATATGGTCAACGTGGTGGGAGCAGGACCTCAAACAGTAAAACAAGTCATTTCCTGTCGCCAACAGGGGGCGCTATGAGAATTATTGAATATTTTCATATAGGCCTGTTCAGGGCTGGACTATTATCAGACATGTGAAGTTTGGTGCAAATTGAACCATTTACACAGAAGTTTTAGCAAAAAATTAAAAAATTGAATTCATGGCGAAACGCCAACATTTGCCGCCCCACTATGGCCACGCCCTTCAATTTGAAGAATATCTTTCAATAACTTTTGCTGAGAGTGTAGTGCAGAAGGTAGCCAGCGAATTTGAGGCTGTTCTGATCCTTCCTCTAGGAGGAGTTCGTTAAAATGCGAGACAAGTGAAACGCCAAACTTAACAGGAAATTCAAAATGGCGGACTTCCTGTGGGGTTTGGCCTATGGGTCCAAGAGACTTTTTTGTGCGTCTGGGTGTGATACACATGTGTACCAAGTTTCGTGCACGTCGGTCAAACGTGGCGGGGGGGCTGCTGTTTAAAGGGCGTGGTCAAGCCGTTTGGCCACGCCCATCGACGAAATTAATATCATACGTTCAGACCGGGACCTGTCATGCACACATGAAATTTCATGCTGATACAAACTTGCACACAAAAGTTATTGATGAATATGTCGTTTTTTCGGGCCGCGGTCCTTCGCCGCTCTCTAGCGTCGACACCCTTCGCCGGACCGCCACGCCCTTCAAAATGTAGCATCCCCCACTTGTTAAGGTCATCCTCACCAAATTTGAGCTAAAAATAATGAATGCATTTGGAGCAGCATGTCAAAACCCGGAAAAAGTCATTTTCTGTCACCACCAGGGGGCGCTATGACAGTTATGGAATATTTTCATATATTTGTGTTCAGGCCTGTACACTGATCATACACATGAAGTTTGGTGCAGATCTGAACATGTACCCCAAAATCATAGCCATTTCCTGTTTCATGGCGAGACATCAAAATTCGCCGCCACCTGGAGCGCAGGCCCTTTATCAAAAACGTAAACCTTCAATAACTTTTGATCACAAAGTTGTCTAGATGGTAGCCAGCGATTTTGAAGCTGATACGACGAATCGTGTGGGACGAGTTCGTTCAAATACGACACGTGCGAAACGCCAAAATCGGCCGCGCCGTCCAAAATGGCCGACTTCCTGTAGGGTTTAGCCCATGACTCCAAGAGGATTTTTTGTGCGTCCCGATGTGTTCTATCTGCGTTACAAGTTTCGTGCATGTCGGACAAACATGCCGTCGGGGCTTGTCTATAGATGGCGCTATTGAGCCATTTCGCCGCGCCCATTTTCGAGACCCTTAAAATACGTAATTTTTCGCCGGGACTGACGCGCCCGCCAAATTTGGCGGCCCTACCTATATGGCAAGTCCCCCAAAAATGCGATTAAGTATTGTGAACGAGAATAATAATAATAATAATTCTTGCGATTTCAATAGGGTCCTCGCACCGGTTCGGTGCTCGGGCCCTAATTAAAGCTGCAAGCAGCTGTGACCGGGCCCGAGCACCGCCGCGCCACTCGGGGGGGCCGGCCACCGCCGCCCGCCGGCCGGACCCGCCCCGGGCGGAGAGGCCACGCGTCGCCGCGACCGTCCGACGTCGCCCCGAAGCCACGGTGAGCCCCGAAAACCAAACGGCTCTCGACACCCACTCACCCCCGTGCCGATGCGAGGACGGGCGAAGACCTCAAGTGCGCACAAATAACCCACAAACTGTCTCCGTACCGCTCCTGTGGTGTGATTAAGTGTCTGTAAGAGGTGACAGTAAAATGTAACCCAAAAAGACACCATTGACACCGTGTTTTCAGCCTCATTGTCAACTGTAGCCTCTGAGACTGGAAACGGCAAAATTCAGCGCCACGCTACAGCCACAGTGTTTAATGCTGACTAAATCTTTTAATCAGTTTTAATTACACACTTGTCTAGATGGTCCACTCAAGTTTTGAAGTCAATTGAAACATTTCTGTAGGAGGAATTAGTTAAAAGAGGTCATGTGAAAAACGCCAAAATTGAGCACGAAATTCAAAATTGCTCACTTCCTGTTGACTTTAGACTATGGGTCCAAGAGGCTTTTTTGTTCATCTCCATGTGATACATATGTGTACCAATTTTCGTAAACATCGGCGAAACTCACTATTTGCGGCGCCGCACTTCAAAGGGCGTGGTCAAGCCATTTGGCCACGCCCATGGACGAAACTCATATCACATGTTCAGACCCAGACTGTTAATAAACTTGTGAAGTTTCAGGCAGATCTGACCATGTACAGTCCAGTTATAGCAACTTCCTGTGTGTTGGCGAAACATGGACCTTCGCCACGCCGCCAGGGCAACGCCGTTTCACGAGACGCCTTGGTCTTCATGATGTAGCATCATCATGGTCTTAAGGCTTTTCAGACCAGATTGGAGTTTGATATGGTCAACGTGGTGGGAGCAGGACCTCAAACAGTAAAACAAGTCATTTCCTGTCGCCAACAGGGGGCGCTATGAGAATTATTGAATATTTTCATATAGGCCTGTTCAGGGCTGGACGATTATCAGACATGTGTAGTTTGGTGCAAATTGAACTATTTATAAAGAAGTTATAGCAAAAAATTAAAAAAATGAATTTATGGCGAAACGCCAACATTCGCCGCCCCACTCTGGCCACGCCCTTCAACTTGAGGAATATCTTTCAGTAACCTTTGATGAGAGTGTAGTGCAGAAGGTAGCCAGCGAATTTGAAGCCGTTCTGATCCTTCCTGTAGGAGCAGTTTGTTAAAATGCGAGACAAGTGAAACGCCAAACTTAACAGGAAATTCAAAATGGCGGACTTCCTGTGGGGTTTGGCCTATGGGTCCAAGAGACTTTTTTGTGCGTCTGGGTGTGATAGACGTGTGTACCAAGTTTCGTGCACGTCGGTCAAACGTGGCGGGGGGGCTGCTGTTTAAAGGGCGTGGTCAAGCCGTTTGGCCACGCCCATCAACGAAATTAATAACATACGTTCAGACCGGGACCTGTCATGCACACATGAAATTTCATGCTGATACAAACTTGCACACAAAAGTTATTGATGAATATGTCGTTTTTTCGGACCGCGGTCCTTCGCCGCTCTCTAGCGTCGACACCCTTCGCCGGACCGTCACGCCCTTCAAAATGTAGCATCACCCACTTGTTAAGGTCATCTTCACCAAATTTGAGCTAAAAATAATGAATGCATTTGGAGCAGCATGTCAAAACCCGGAAAAAGTCATTTTCTGCCACCAGCAGGGGGCGCTATGACAATTATGGAATATTTTCATATATTTGTGTTCAGGCCCATACACTGATCATACACATGAAGTTTGGTGCAGATCTGACCATGTACCCCAAAATTATAGCCATTTCCTGTTTCATGGCGAGACATCAAAATTCGCCGCCACCTGGCGCGCAGGCCCTTTATCAAAAACGTAAACCTTCAATAACTTTTGATCACAATGTTGTCTAGATGGTACACAGCGATTTTGAAGTCGATACAACGAATCGTGTGGGACGAGTTCGTTCAAATACGACACGTGCGAAACGCCAAAATCGGCCGCGCCGTCCAAAATGGCCGACTTCCTGTACGGTTTAGCCCATGGCTCCAAGAGGATTTTTTGTGCGTCCCGGTGTGTTCTATCTGAGTACCAAGTTTCGTGCACGTCGGACAAACATGCCGTCGGGGCTCGTCTATAGATGGCGCTACTGAGCCAATTCGACGCGCCCATTTTCGAGACCCTTAAAATACGTAATTTTTCGCCGGGACTGACGCGCCCGCCAAATTTGGCGGCCCTACCTATATGGCAAGTCCCCCAAAAATGCGATTAAAGATTGTGAACGAGAATAATAATAATAATAATAATAATTCTTGCGATTCCAATAGGGTCCTCGCACCGGTTCGGTGCTCGGGCCCTAATAATAATTCTTGCGATTTCAATAGGGTCCTCGCACCGGTTCGGTGCTCGGGCCCTAATAATTAAAGCTGCAAGCAGCTGTGACCGGGCCCGAGCACCGCCGCGCCACTCGAGGGGGCCGGCCACCGCCGCCCGCCGGCCGGACCCGCCCCGGGAGCGGAGAGGCCACGCGTCGCCGCGACCGTCGGACGTCGCCCCGAAGCCACGGTCCGCCCCGAAAACCAAACGGCTCTCGACACCCACTCACCCCCGTGCCGATGCGAGAACGGGTGAAGACCTCAA
Source organism: Lutjanus erythropterus (assembly GCF_056507025.1). NCBI lineage: Eukaryota > Metazoa > Chordata > Actinopteri > Lutjaniformes > Lutjanidae > Lutjanus > Lutjanus erythropterus. The sequence goes on from NC_139325.1 coordinate 38,714,162, forward strand.
GTGCGCACAAATAAGCCACAAACTGTCTCCGTACCGCTCCTGTGGTGTGATTCAAGTGTCTGTAAGCGGTGACAGTAAAATGTAACCCAAAAAGACACCATTTACACCGTGTTTTCAGCCTCATTGTCAATTGAGTCTCTGACACTGGAAGTACATGCACACAGGTGTACTGAGATCTTCATCCCTCCTCACATCAGCACAGGAATGATTAGATATTGAGTGCAATTTCATTCTTAGGTGAACTACTTTTTAAAGGAATTCACTGTCATTTCCTGCCCCCAGTATTACGTAGATGTGTTCAGGGCATGCCTATTACCACACATGTGAAGTTTGATGCAGATTGGCTCATTTACATTAAACCTATAGCAATTTCCTGTTTCATGGCGAATCGCCAAAATTCAGCGCCATGTCACAGCCACAGAGTTTAAGGCTGACCAAATCTTTTAATAAGTTTTAATTACACACTTGTCTAGATGGTCCACTCAAGTTTTGAAGTCAATTGAAACATTTGTGTAGGAGGAATTAGTTAAAATAGGTCATGTGGAAAACGCCAAAATTGAGCACAAAATTCAAAATTGCCGACTTCCTGTTGACTTTAGCCTATGGGTCCAAGAGACTTTTTTGTTTATCTCCCTGTGTTACATATGTGTACCAATTTTCATAAACATCGGCGAAACTCACTGTTTGCGGCGCCACACGTCAAAGGGCGTGGTCAAGCCATTTGGCCACGCCCATGGATAAAACTCATATCACATGTTGAGACTGGGACTGTTAATGAACATGTAAAGTTTCAGCCAGTTTTGACCAAGTACAGGGAGGCTAAAGCCACTTCCTGTGTTTTGGCGAAACGCGTTAATGGGCGTGGCCACTCCATTTGGCCACGGACATGGACGAAACTCATACCATATGTTCAGAGCCAGACTGTTAACAAACATGTGAAGTTTCAGGCAGATCAGAGCACGTACAGTCCAGTTATAGCAACTTCCTGTGTGTTGGCAAAACATGGACCTTCGCCACGCCGCCAGGGCCACGCCGTTTCACGAGACGCCCTGATCTTCATGATGTAGCATCATCATGGTCTTAAGGCTTTTCAGACCAGATTGCAGAGTGATATGGTCAACGGGCTGGGATCAGGACCTCAAACTGTAAAACATGTCATTTCCTGTCGCCAACAGGGGGCGCTATGAGAATTATTGAATATTTTCATACAGGTGTATTCAGGGTTGGACTTTTATCAGACATGTGAAGTGTGGTGCAAATTGAACCATTTACACAGAAGTTATAGCAAAAAATTTAAAAATTGAATTCATGGCGAAACGCCAACATTCGCCGCCCCACTATGGCCACGGCCTTCAACTTGAGGAATATCTTTCAATAACTTTTGATGAGATTGTAGTCAAGAAGGTAGCCAGCGAATTTGACGCCGTTCTGATTCTTCCTCTAGGATGAGTTCGTTAAAATGCGAGACAAGTGAAACGCCAAGCTTAACAGGAAATTCAAAATGGCGGACTTCCTGTGGGGTTTGGCCTATGGGTCCAAGAGACTTTTTTGTGCGTCTGGGTGTGATACACGTGTGTACCAAGTTTCGTGCACGTCGGTCAAACGTGGCGGGGGGGCTGCTGTTTAAAGGGCGTGGTCAAGCCGTTTGGCCACGCCCATCGACGAAATTAATATCATATGTTCAGGACGGGACCTGTCACGCACATGTGAAATTTCATGCTGATGTGAACTTGCACACAAAAGTTATTGCCAAATATGTCGTTTTTTCGGACCGCGGTCCTTCGCCGCTCTCTAGCGTCGACACCCTTCGCCGGACCGCCACGCCCTTCAAAATGTAGCATCACCCACTTGTTAAGGTCATCTTCACCAAATTTGAGCTAGAAATAATGAATGCATTTGGAGCAGCATGTCAAAACCTGGAAAAAGTCATTTTCTGCCACCACCAGGGGGCGCTATGACAATTATGGAATATTTTCATATATTTGCGTTCAGGCCCATACACTGATCATGCACATGAAGTTTGGTGCAGATCTGACCATGTACCTCAAAATTATAGCCATTTCCTGTTTCATGGCGAAACATCAAAATTCGCCGCCACCTGGCGCGCAGGCCCTTTATCAAAAACGTAAACCTTCAATAACTTTTGATCACACAGTTGTCTAGATGGTACACAGCGATTTTGAAGTCGATACGACGAATCGTGTGGGACGAGTTCGTTCAAATACGACACGTGTAAAACGCCAAAAACGGGCACAAAATCCAAAATGGCCGCCTTCCTGTACGTTTTAGGCTCTTGGTACATACAGACTTTTTTGTGCGTCTGGGCATGTTCTATCTGCGTACCAAGTTTCGTGCACGTCGGACAAACCTGCCGTCGGGGCTCGCCTTTAGATGGCGCTATTGAGCCAATTCGCCGCGCGCATTTTCGAGACCCTTAAAATACGTAATTTTTCGCCGGGACTGACGCGCCCGCCAAATTTGGCGGCCCTACCTATATGGCAAGTCCCCCAAAAATGCGATTAAGTATTGTGAACGAGAATAATAATAATAATAATAATAATAATTCTTGCGATTTCAATAGGGTCCTCGCACCGGTTCGGTGCTCGGGCCCTAATAATTCTTGCGATTTCAATAGGGTCCTCGCACCGGTTCGGTGCTCGGGCCCTAATAATTAAAGCTGCAAGCAGCTGTGACCGGGCCCGAGCACCCCCGCGCCACTCGGGGGGCCGGCCACCGCCTCCCGATGGCCGGACCCGCCCCGGGCAGAGAGGCCACGCGTCGCCGCGACCGTCCGACGTCGCCCCGAAGCCACGGTCCGCCCCGAAAACCAAACGGCATTCGACACCCACTCACCCCCGTGCCGATGCAGGGACGGGTGAAGACCTCAAGTGCGCACAAATAACCCACAAACTGTGTCCGTACCGCTCCTGCGGTGTGATTCAAGTGTCTGTAAGAGGTGACAGTAAAATGTAACCCAAAAAGACACCATTTACACCGTGTTTCCAGCCTCATTGTCAGCTGTAGCCTCTACAGAAGCTCTATCCCAAGCGGCACAGCTGCAGCCAAAAAACATTGTTTCTCTTCCATGTCCAAGTGCTCAGACATTTTCTTCCTTGTTGAAAGTTTGCTAAGGAAACTCTATGCATAACAGGTCACTGTCACTCTGTTGTCTGAGTTGTTTCCAGGATTAAATCATTTGTGCAGCATGGAGACATTTTGTGAGCTTTTTGTGTTCATTTTTACATTATAAAACTGATCACTCTTCACTTCAATTGCACTGGATGTCACTATGGTTTTGTTTTCTGTTGAAATTCTTGGAGTATTTTATGTACTGGAGATCTTCATCCATCCTCACATCAGCACAGGAATGAGTAGATATTGAGTGCAATTTCATTTTTATGTGAACTACTTTTTAAAGGAATTCCATGTTGTTTCCTGCTCCCAGTATTACATAGCTGTGTTCAGGGCATGCCTATTATCACACATGTTAAGTTTGATGCAGATTGGACAATTTACACTAAACTTATAGCAATTTCCTGTTTCATGGCGAAACGCCAAAATTCGCCGCCACGCTACAGCCACAGCATTTAACACTGACCAAATCTTTTAATAAGTTTTAATCACACACTTGTCTAGATGCTCCACACCAGTGTTGAAGTCAATTGAAACATTTCTGTAGGAGGAATTAGTTAAAATAGGTCATGTGAAAAACGCCAAAATTGAGCACAAAATTCAAAATTGCCGACTTCCTGTTGACTTTAGCCTATGGGTCCAAGAGGCTTTTTTGTTCATCTCCATGTGATACATATGTGTGCCAATTTTCGTAAACATCGGCGAAACTCACTATTTGCGGCGCCGCACGTCAAAGGGCGTGGTCAAGCCATTTGGCCACGCCCATGGACAAAACTCATATCACATGTTGAGACTGGGACTGTTAATGAACATGTAAAGTTTCAGGCAGTTTTGACCAAGTACAGGGAGGCTAAAGCCACTTCCTGTGTTTTGGCGAAACGCGTTAATGGGCGTGGCCAAGCCATTTGGCCACGGACATGGACGAAACTCATACCATATGTTCAGGCCGGGACTGTCAATAAACTTGTGAAATTTCAGGCAGATCTGACCACGTACAGTCCAGTTATAGCAACTTTCTGTGTGTTGGCGAAACATGGACCTTTGCCACGCCGCCAGGGCAACGCCGTTTCACGAGACGTCCTGATCTTCATGATGTAGCATCATCATGGTCTTAAGGCTTATCAGACCAGATTGGAGTTTGATATGGTCAACATGCTGGGATCAGGACCTCAAACTGTAAAACATGTCATTTCCTGTCACCAACAGGGGGCGCTATGAGAATTATGGCATATTTTCATATAGGTGTGTTCAGGGCCAGACTATTATCAGACATGTGAAGTGTGGTGCAAATTGAACTATTTATACAGAAGTTATAGCAAAAAATTAAAAAATGGAATTTATGGCGAAACGCCAACATTCGCCGCCCCACTATGGCCACGCCCTTCAACTTGAGGAATATCTTTCAGTAACTTTTGATGAGACTGTAGTCAAGAAGGTAGCCAGCGAATTTGACACTGTTCTGACTCTTCCTGTAAGAGGAGTTTGTTAAAATGCGCGACAAGTGAAACGCCAAACTTAACAGGAAATTCAAAATGGCGGACTTCCTGTGTGGTTTGGCCTATGGGTCCAAGAGACTTATTTGCGCGTCTGGGTGTGATACACATGTGTACCAAGTTTCGTGCACGTCGGTCAAACGTGGCGGGGGGGCTGCTGTTTAAAGGGCGTGGTCAAGCCGTTTGGCCACGCCCATCAACGAAATTAATAACATACGTTCAGACCGGGACCTGTCATGCACACATGAAATTTCATGCTGATACAAACTTGCACACAAAAGTTATTGCTGAATATGTCGTTTGTTCGGGCCGCGGTCCTTCGCCGCTCTCTAGCGTCGACACCCTTCGCCGGACCGCCACGCCCTTCAAAATGTAGCATCACCCACTTGTTAAGGTCATCTTCACCAAATTGGAGCTAGAAATAATGAATGCATTTGGAGCAGCACGTCAAAACCCGGAAAAAGTCATTTTCTGTCACCACCAGGGGGCGCTATGACAATTATGGAATATTTTCATATATTTGCGTTCAGGCCCATACACTGATCATACACATGAAGTTTGGTGCAGATCTGACCATGTACCTCAAAATTATAGCCATTTCCTGTTTCATGGCGAGACATCAAAATTCGCCGCCACCTGGCGCGCAGGCCCTTTATCAAAAACGTAAACCTTCAATAACTTTTGATCACAATGTTGTCTAGATGGTACACAGCGATTTTGAAGTCGATACGACGAATCATGTGGGACGAGTTCGTTCAAATACGACACGTGCGAAACGCCAAAATCGGCCGCGCCGTCCAAAATGGCCGACTTCCTGTAGGGTTTAGCCCATGGCTCCAAGAGGCTTTTTTGTGCGTCCCGGTGTGTTCTATCTGCGTACCAAGTTTCGTGCATGTCGGACAAACATGCCGTCGGGGCTCGTCTATAGATGGCGCTATTGAGCCAATTCGCCGCGCGCATTTTCGAGACCCTTAAAATACGTAATTTTTCGCCGGGACTGACGCGCCCGCCAAATTTGGCGGCCCTACCTATATGGCAAGTCCCCCAAAAATGCGATTAAGTATTGTGAACGAGAATAATAATAATAATAATAATAATAATAATAATAATAATAATTCTTGCGATTCCAATAGGGTCCTCGCACCGGTTCGGTGCTCGGGCCCTAATAATAATAATAAAAATCTGAACAAAAACAATAGGGTTCCCAGCACCGCTGGTACTGGGAAACGCGTATGCTTGCATCCGCGTTCCCCAGTCCCCGCGGGCTTGGCCCCCTAACTAGAACTGCAAGCAGTTATGAACGGGGGCCAAGCCTCCCCGCGCGACCCGGTCCCAGCGGCCCTCGGAACCCGCCGCCGCGGGCCCCGAGGGACGCGGGGCTCGGGGCGATCACGGGGACGCGCGCCGTCGTCCGAGCCGCGGCCTTCCAGTTCAGGGCAATTGTCAGGACACAGCCTGACGCTGAGCTGCAGTATTCACTGTAGTGGGTGTGCACTGTTAGTGCCACAGGCAGAATGCCTGGTGATTTTCAGGTAGTTGTAATAAATCCCGCCCACTTTGACCAATCATTACGTAAGTTGGCGGTTGGCCTCGGGAGGGAGTCCACATCATGCACAGCGAATTTCGTAGGAATCCGAGCAACTTTTCGGAAACTCGATTTTTTTGGGTTTGTAGCGCCCCCTATCGGCCGATCCGCACCAAATTTGGCACAGGGCGTGTGGATGACCTCTGGAACCACCGTGTTATGTTTGAAGTCGGAAGACTTTAGTTTGACCGAAATATGACACAACATGTGTTTTTTAAGCTAGCCGAGAAATCGTTTGTTTATAATTAGCGAATTTTTTGTCGTGCAACAATTCTTTTGATAACTTTAGGTCAGACACGTCTAGACATCGTATGTGCAAAGTTTGGCATAGATGGCGCTTAAACTGTAGGAGGAGTTCCAAAAAGTAGGTTTCGGACACGCGGCGACCTAGCGACGGGAATTTTCGGCGAAAGTGGGCGGGGCCTACGTCAGAAAATCCAGCGCTATTCAGGGAACAAGGCAATATGAGATTTTTCAACGTGTCATTTAAAATGTGAAAGTTATAGGCAAAAATGCGTTATAGCGCCCCCTAGTGGAGCACAATCGCGATTTTCGGTAGGCGGGATCTGAGTCCTATTCTACATGTACCTATAAAATTTCAAAGCCCTAAGTATTATACTTTGGCAGGAATTAATTTTTTTTGTTTATCTTGTAATAAGCCCCGCCCACATTGACCTGTCATGACCCCCTTGAAGATATGGCCTCAGGGCCGGCCCTACATCGTACGGACCAAATTTGGTAGAAATCAGTGCAGCCGTTCTAGAGATATAAACTTCCCACATCTGTAGCGCCCCCTAGGGGCCAACATTCGCCAAATTCAGCTCATAGTCTCCCAGTCTCATGCCAACCAAGGATCTCTGATTTGGTGTCGATAGCATTTACTTTGACCGAGATATGCAACATTTTCCATTTTTAAGGCTAGTTACGGAAATTTGTTCGTTAATAATTCGCGGAATTTTCAACCCAAAAAAAATCTTTTGATAACTTTAGCTCATGAGGACCAGAAGAGTGTCCGTGCCAATTTTCGTGCAGATCGAACAAAATCCCTAGGAGGAGTTCGAAAAAGCAGGTTTGACAGTTTTCGCGATTTTGCGAAAAAATTATCTAGGCGGAAGTGGGCGTGGCCAATTACAAAGTGACTCAGCTCCATTCAAGGAATATGGGGATATAAGGTTTTTGAATGTGCGACATATGGTGTGGGAGTTATAGGCCAAAACGCGTTGTCCTTGCTTATAGCGCCCCCTACAGGCGGACGTGTGCAGTTTTTTGCGTCTGAGGTACGGGCGGGGGTGAGGGCCAGCCCTCCAAATTGCACCGCCCTACCTTGCACGGTTTAGCCTGCAGCATGAGTTTTATCGGGAGAAGAATAAAAATAATAATAATAAAAATCAGAACAATTACAATAGGGTTCCCAGCACCGCTGGTCCTGGGAACCGCGTATGCCTTGCATTCGCGGTCCCCAGGCCCCGCGGGCTTGGCCCCCTAATAATAAAAATCCGAACAAAAACAATAGGGTTCCCAGCACCGCTGGTCCTGGGAACCGCGTATGCCTTGCATTCGCGGTCCCCAGGCCCCGCGGGCTTGGCCCCCTAATAAATACAATATAAATTTCTCATTAATGGCCGAGAATTTATTGGTATTAGTATTTCTTGTGCATCCACAATTTATTTTATTTTATTTTTCATTTGTTGCACATTGTCACAAATCCACGTTCACAGCTTTTTTGCTTAATTCTTTATAGCCCATACAGTAACAGAGGATGTATTATTGGCCTCTTTGTTTGTTTTTCGGTTAATTTGGTGACAGTTTTACCAATTTTCTGACACTTTTCTAGATAACCAACAGCAGCATAAAATTATAGAAATGGTTATGGAGAGATGAATCGACAGTTTTAGAGCCTTTCTCAGTTTTCCAGAAAGAATTGTGTGTTGAATCATTAATAAGTATTAATGTAAACCATTTGACAGTCCCCAGTGGTTTTCTTGTATTGTCCTGCACATGCCCTCATTCTTGATTATTTGTGACCAAAAACAATAAATAACACACTATCTGTAGCTAGGTCTTCTATGATTTTTTTTAACCTGCCTCCAAATATTATACAGTTCGTTATGAGTATATATTATTATTGAGTATTTCGAATTATGTATTTTATTAATTGTTTATATTTACATCCTTAATTTTGTTAAATTGTAGTCATTTTTAGGGGGGGTCTTTTATCTCACTTTTATGTGAAAGCACATCATGCTTTTGAAAAAATAAATAAATCAGAATATAAATATTATATTAAACAGATCCCTAAAACTTATCAATGAACAGTCTTTATTCAATAATTGAAGCCGACATATTTCTTGAATCGATAGAATAAATGCACTATGACCAACTCATCTGGCTTCACAGATGTTTTATGCTGTTCTCCTCTGACATCAACTCAAGTTACCTAAAAGCAATAACACTGAAGCCGGATTTTATTTTCAAAATAAAAGCGTCAAATTATTACTTCCTGGAAAAACACACCGTCGTGCCCACACAGTAATTCCTGTTGCTATACTAAGTGTATTCAGTAGACCTGTTAGGAACTAAAGTGTCCTTGTCACGTATGGAAACGCAAAGCTTTTCCTAACTACAAATTTTCCTCACACAATCTATCAGGCGGGCAGACTTCATTTTATTTTGGAAGGTCCAACCGGAACACTTGTGCTTTAACCTGCCTCACTTTGCATTTCTCATATCGCCGCCATTTTTAATCCTGTAAAAATAAAAACAAATGATATTTTGTTTTCGCTAAGAAGTTACCAAAGTGTAATAATCATCTAAGGTGCAGCGTAATCAAAAGATAGCCTCTTGACGTCGTCTTTTTCAGGCAAGTATACCACAATGACATTATTATTACGAATAAATCATTTTATAGCTAAATATAGACTTGTAATAAGAGCTAGTGAACAGTGATAAACACGAATAGCAACGGTACTATTAGCAAGACAGCTACTGTAAGTTCAGAGATGCTGTATAAGTGTGGTGATATTCAGACCGGTGGCCTGCTACATTTTAGCCTTAGACGTTATTATTTATTAGTAAATATCCGAGCAGAGTTGTCCTCTTTCCTGCTGTCTGAAGAATCGACTAACGTTAGCGGATGTGGAAATGGCTTATTTGTTAGAGTCAACTTCCACCGGAACAGACTTGGTGCCAATATTTTTCGATTTTATGTTACATGAAAAAATATAAAATTATATTTTTATATCTTTAAATGATCGTCCATTTGGTTTCTATAGCCTTTCTTTCTAATAATAATAAGGTATATGGACCAGAGTCAAAACGATAGACAATATTTTCGTATGCAACAGTGATTCCTTATTTAGCCTAATGTAGAACTTAATTTAACGTAACCTTGTATAACCTAATTTACTGGAACAACTACAGTCTTCCGATAATTACGTGACCTACTCAGTTTCATTAAGACCAGTTCGTGTATTTGCTTCTCCACATGCAATTTTTTTTCCCCGTTAACTACAACTGCAATGACACATTAAACTTTGAACAGAAATATGGTTCATGGTGGAAATCAGTTTACCCAGTTTACTCAGTCATTGATGTGTTAGCCTAATTCTTGATATAATTTCCATGATCATAATTTAGATTTAAAGTGATCTGCTATTAGGCTAAAAACATATTTTGTGTAGGTCTATTCTTTTACTGTATGTGGACATTCAGCTTTTTGATTGTAAGAACTTTACCTCAATAACTATAGCAGCTGAATGTGGTGTGGTCAGTGCAGGTTAATTTCCTCAGTCACATTATCTGCACTCCCAGGTGACACCAAATATCTATAATCATCTGTAGTCATGACTCCCCCAAAATATTTTGTGGTAGTTTGGTTTGGGGTTGTATTTTTTGCCACGCAGACACCACTGATTGGACATAGTATATTAGGATTATTATAGAATATAGAGCTATATAGAATTGAGTGGAGCTGCTACTAACGATTATTTTTAGTTGATTAATCAATTGATTTTTTTTGATTAATGGATTAATAGTTGTATGCCTATAAAATGAAAAAATGTGAAAAATGTTCAGGATTCATAATCAGTGTTGCCCAAAGATTACGGTGATGCCCTCAAATGTGTTGTTTTGCCCACAACCCAAAAATATTCAGTTTACTGTCATAGAGGAGAAAATAAACCAGAAAATATTCACATTTAAGAGTGTGGAATCAGAGAGTTTTGACTTTTTTCCATGAAAAATTACTCAGACCAATTAATCGATCATCAAAATAGTTTGCAGTTAATTTAATAAACGATTAATTGTTACAGAATTGAGTATTTATTGTATAAAATTTTGGGAATAATATACATCCAAGATGAAACTGACAGAAAGGTAGGACAAAATGGTGCCATTACAAATGTGTTACTTCAGCACCATGGACAGCACCATGGATTTACTACTATTCAGTTAGGCTGATTACTGATATTTCAGAGCCGCGGTCGAGTCCATAAATTCTAACTTGCACAAACCCCGTTAGATAAAGGATCAGTGAGTCAGGAAGAATACATTAACATATTCAACTGAACAACCTCTCTGCTTCTGCACTCTCTCTGCCAATAAAGGATTGAGATGTGGGTGTATTCTTGTCACTTTGCTAACAAGGGAGGTGGCATCTTCCTCATCCCCCCTGAAATCATATACTCAGTTTACTCAAGTACTATAAGTACAATTTTGAGGTAGTGGCATTTTACTTAAATGTTCCCATTTTGTGCTATTATATACTTGTGATCCGCTACATCTCAGAGGGAAATAGTATATTTTTCAATTAATGATAATCTTATAAAATACAATCCATTGTTAGAGTACATCCACCTCAACCAGCTGCAACATGAAATCCTGCCTCACATGAATGAGAGAGATATTAGATCATGATTTTATTAAGTAAAAAACACTGACTAAATATAAGACAAAAGAAGTGTTATAATGGTGCATGTTATGGCCACTAGCCTGTAATTTCCAAAAAAGAAACAATACACACAGTTCCATCAACTTGAAGTGCTGCTCAGTTCTAATTTTTCTCCTTGTCTGCCTGTTATGTCTCATCATAGTTTTTCTCCTACCTGCCAGCAGATGTCACTGTTGTATCTTGGGCAGCAGCTGCTGGAGGCAGCGCGAGGCGGACAGGATGATGATGTCAAAGCTCTGATGGCCAATGGGGCTCCGTTTACCACAGACTGGGTGAGGCTGATATGGGTTAATTATGGAATAATCTTCAAGCTAATCCGTAATAAGATGAGTGTGAACGTTCATCTGCTGCCAATAAACAGAGATTGTCGGCTTTTATTATCGTGTTGGACTTTGTCACCATGCAGTGGCAGTGTGACAGCGATGCAGATGCCTCATATTGAGCACAAAAGACAAGAAAAACTGAGAGAAACATTGAGCAGATGCTTACTGAAGGAAAAAAAACTCTCAGAGACTCTTTACTTTGTTTTTACTGTAATCTGTCTACCTATACAGATATATCTCCATGCTTTATCACTATATAAAGAGAGAAAAACAAACTCAGTTGTGATGTGCAATGAAAATGATCAGTTAGACTGCCTCAGGTGTGTGACACTTCACAAGTTTGCGCATAAAATAAACTTCTTTAATCTGCCAATTATTTCCTTGATTAAGCCATAATTAGTTTGGTCTACAAAATAGGAAAAAAAAAGCCAAAAAAATTCACTAATCACTGATCATAGTTTGTTTCAGGGGGATCTTAACAATCTGGCCAAGGAGGAAAAAAAGCCAAACCTCTTTTATCTGAGGAAAAATGGAAGAAAATTCAGGGAGAGACACAGAAGGAGGATCCCTCTACCAGGATGGATGGACAAAATCACATTGTAAAAACATTATTATGGCAAAATTTCTGTTGCACGTAGATTATAAAATATATGTGAAGAATGTGGATCCATGAGGATGTTGAGTGGGAACATATGAGTCATATGACCTCCCGACCACCATGAGCTGGAGACCTTGAAGAAGGAAAGTGAATGAGAGAGAGAGAGAGAGAGAACGCTAGAAAAAGAGGTGAAGAGAAACAGCTTAGAGAGATGTGGGAGCAGAAACAAAAACACAGAGGGTTAGAAAGGTGCAGTGCTTATTAGAACGATTACAATTTTATTCTCACCAGCAGGACAAATATGGACTATAAGTACCAGGGTGGGATTCATTAAGAGGGTCTGTCTGACCACCAGTCCAAAACTGAGATAGTTAGTTCACAGTTACCTAAGACAAACTAAAGCAGCATATCCTCAAAAATAAATGTAAGTACTAATAAACAACTTTTTTGCTTCAACTTATCATTATGAAGTAAATGTTGATTGCACAGAGTAATGGATATAGAATAAAGACACCATCTGTGTTTAGACTGGTCCCCCATGAGCCTCGCTTTTACTATTATTTCTCTCCTGGGAAAATAATGTCTCTATCAGAGACTAAATTAATGAACAAATTCACACATTCTCTCCCAATGTTTTCTTCTAACTTAACCCCTCCTCCCTCGACCCCGACGCCAACCCCTGCTGTAGTTACTTGTTTGTGCAAAGCAATAACATTACTCAGACTATGTTATTACCATGCGATGCACTTCTTAACAATAGCTTTCAATTTACCTCTTCAGTGAACATGCTTCTGTCTTCTCTCTTAGGCCTATTTCCAAAGTGATGTTGATTGTTACTCTGAGGAAACTGAAAGCGATCCGGTGTTGTGTACAGCGACACAATAGTAGCCTGAAGCCACTTGGAAACATGAGGGGAAGAGTTGAAAAGTTTCCACTTTAAATGTTTACTAATTAACCAATAATCAAAATAGTTGCCAGTTACTTTTTTGTTGATTATCTGATCAATCAATGAACTTATTGCTTCCATATTTAACACAAGAACTTAGTCTAAGTAGCAAAAGTAGTTTCATCCCATCATTTGTTTTGATAAACCTGCATTATTTTACTTTTATAAAATGTATGTGTATATGTCTCTATACGTATTACAATAATACAATAATATAAAACAGTTGTCTTAAATTAATGAGACTTTTAAAAAAGAGTCTACATAAAAATTCCACCGGCACTTCCTCTGACTCTTATTATCATATCTATATATAACATTCATTTATAATTTACTGCTCACAGGCACCGTGCACACCACTAATGCAGTTTAATTTATTATGCTCTTCCCTAATGCCACCTGTTATCTACTATACAAGAACAGATAGCAGATTGAGGGCTGTCAAAATGAATCAAATTTTAAAGTGGAGTTCTGTCATTCATCTGTGTCAGTGTGTCACATTTTAGAAATATGCATAAAAGAGTAGTTGCAGGCGCATGATTTAGTGGATTTATGCCATAGTCACATGATGTCTGCTTTTAAAATACGGGCAGAAATAGGAGCTTTAACCTAATTAATTTTTTTAGAACGAAAACATCATTTATATGTATGAATTCAAAATCAACCAGTAATGAAATGAAACAGATTTGTCGCTCTATTTCTATGTAAAGCTGACTGTGTGAATATAACAGATGATAATTTAGATTTCTATTAACTTGGAGTGTCGACGTTGGTGGATTAGCTGTCTTGTGTGCCGCAGTGTATGATGCAGGAGGGGAAGGAGACTTTCAAGCCTGTGACAAACACCCACATCGGCTGTGATTACTCTGAGAAACTAATGCAAGACGTGTTTCTTAGCTGGCAGTTTGCGTTTGTGGTAAAGCTGACATGCCATGAGCACTGCATTAGAGAGGACTTAGACATGTGGAAGTGGGGGGGAGTTTAACTTACGTTTTAGCCAGTAGTTTCATCACTTGTCAAAGTTATATAAGATCCTGAGGAGCACTACTCAGGTTGTAGTTGCATAATGTGTGGCTGGGGAGGAGCTTTGTCAAGTCAGAGAAAATTAGTCAAATGACATCTGTTGAATCATCCCGGCTTGTGTTTCAAGTAAGGAAAGACTGTGCTACAGACTGGGGGTGTGAAAGACCCGAGACAGGAAGGGTCCATCAAAAGCAAGTGTAAAACCCACCATTGCTTTGTGCGCTACGATTTTGAAGCCTCAGAGAGGTAGGGCACAAGCCCGCTGATTGGATCTGACTGAGAACCTGAGGACATGCCGTGGTAGTGACTTGTCAATCACAAGGTAGCCATGCACTAAAGCAGCGGTCGTCAACCTTTTCGTGTCACGAACCCCCGGAATAATCAGGCTGGTGTTTGAGACCCCATCGCCTGTCTGCCTGAGCCTGTGCAGGGATTACAGAATACCACATGATAGCTACCAAACTCACCCTCGAGTGTTTGTCCTTTATGTTGCATGTTTTTTTAAGGTCTGACATTTCCTCATTCCAAGCTGCTTGCCAAAATATGTATTTTATTTTATTCCCCACAACCATCTGGCAAAACCCTGGAAATTATCTTGTGATCATCTTGAGGATCCCGACTCCCAGGTTGAGAATCACTGCCCTAATCGTCTATTTTAGTTTAATGAGACCGTAATTTACAAAATGAACATCATGCTGTACTGAAGAAGACTTCAAACTAGCAACTGAGATCATAGGAAGCTGTTTACCAAAGTAATCAATCAAGTGAGAAGTATGCTCATTTGTAAATATATATCTTATATACTATCTGACAATCTGACTTCTTTTTGCAACCATTGGAGTCGCCCTCTGCTGGCCATTAGACAGAAACCAGGTTTAAAATGTCAAAATATCTGTCCCTCTGCCACTAATGCTTATGTAGCCTGTTAATACATTCATATCAACGTTTATACATCTCGTATGTGTAGCTTTGATACTAGGTCTATATTTCTCACCTACACAAGTGTGTAGCAAAGAACAGGAGGGATTCCCTGAAGCTGGAGGAAAGCCAAAAGATAAACATTTGGTATCACTGAGACTATGTTTTATCATTTATGTACAGAAAAGGCATCTCATCCAGTCCACATATGGTCTGTGTAAGTAATAAACTGACTAATCAGTCCACCGATTATGTGGCATTTTGAGATAATCAGCTAATAGCTAGTTACTGTGCTTAGCTAGCAAAAATAGACGACATATTACTGTATGGGATAACCATGTGTATTAGACTGTAAAGTGCATGAAATAATGGAATTATATATTATTTTTCTTTGGTTTGAGATCAGTGATATATATGTCAGCTATCAGTCTGACCTCATGTAACTTAAATAAGAATTAACTTGTGGCCTGATTGATTTCTCCTTCATCGGATCTCCCTTTTCAATCTCAGGAGTTCCCCAACTCTATTAAAATGCAGTACTGAATCACTGGACTTCACTTTAAAGCTCTTCAGTTGGGATCCAGTGCCCGTTGATATCCATTATTAACACAGCAGCGGCCTAAAAGCCAGAAAAATTAGCGTGGAAGTCAGAGATTTGAGCTTCTGACCCAAAGATGATTGAGATTTACTTTATTCTTCTTTAACGATCCCTGTCAAGCTTCCCTCAAACACCGGACATTAGCTTGTGTTTGAACTCAGCGGGACACGCCCTGGCACTTCATGTTAAGTGAACTTTCCCTGGATAAAGATAATGACTCTCATCACCTCTCCCACTCCTTTACATATCTTTATCTCTCTCCTCTTTTTTGTCCTCCAGCTGGGCTCATCTCCGCTGCATCTCGCTGCCCAGTACGGTCATCACTCCACCGCCGAGGTGCTGTTGCGCGCCGGCGTCAGCAGAGATGCCCGAACGAAGGTGGACAAGACCCCTCTTCACATGGCCGCCTCAGAGGGTCACTCCGTCATAGTGGACCTGTTAGTGCGGGTGAGGAGACATATCTGCTGTGTGCACAGAGGCGGTATTGTGATGATATTGCATTTATGTTTTTACACATAAATGTGAGCTGTAGATCATGACTGATATCGTATTTCTGGGGCCAGTGCCAATACAGCTGTTATTACAGCCAATGATATATATATATAATCCAAAATGACATCAAGGCAATGAGAGAAAACTTTCACTGGTAGTGTTAGTAATGATAAATAAACATGAATTTAAAAAAATAAGAAAAAGGATCAATAAAAAAAAAAACTATAAACAATCAATCTCCTATAGATAGCGATATAGACCAATATAGCTTTGCTAGACCATTATCCGGTTGATAATATGGCTCTAACTATAATTAATCTGATTATAGTAGATGATAAGAAAAGAAGTCATTCACATTTTTTGTTTAATAGATGTAAAGACATTTCTGATGAAATACAGTCAATAGCATCACAAGATCAGTGCAATGCGTTTATGTGATTTTGCAGTTTTATGCGGTGAAATACTATATAGATATTGCAAAAATATTTTAGTTATTATAGTATAAGTAAGCAGGAAGGGCCTGGAAAGGACACTACATGGCCAAAAGTATATGGACACCCAACATTTACAACTATATGTTATTGCTGAACAGTTTACTTCCTCAGATTTTGAGCTGATCCAACACTGATGTCAGGTGATGAGGCCTGACTCATTTCAGTTCATTCCAAACGTGTTCTTACACACCAAACCGTACGTGGGAGAAGTTAGCCTTCAGGGCTTTCTGATGGAAAGCCTTTCTAATATGTGGTTACAGATCTATTTTAATCCAAACGATGATCTTTCCCAAATCTAACCGATTTGTTTTGTCTAAATATATCCAAACCGTGACAGTAAACTGAAAAGCAAAAAAAAAAAAAAAGCTGAAGTAAACTAACTCTAAAATAGATGCTTCACATGGGCATCAAACCCAAGTCCTCTCCTGTGAAACTCCTGTGTTTAAACCATTCCTCCACTACAACCTAATGTGTTGAAACTGCAAAGGACCGAACACAGACTGCTTCTATAAAGTTGAAAGCACCATGTGGTCTAAGAATGTCCTAATTTGAAAATAAGGGGTCTAACCGAAACAATTAAAAAAACAGCCCCAGACACGTGTCCACATACTTTTGGTCAGATTACTGTAGTGTAAATGTGTCACAGATGACCTTGGTTTTGGTGTTGACCAAAAAGCCATCAAACAAACGTCTGATCTCTGCTCTGGAGAAGCAAAAACATTTGAAGCTTTTCTGTTTCATCTGTTTTATGTGACACTGTTTTGAATGCTGTTATAATGTCTTCACTCCACCTTACCTACCTTATCTTTCAGACGTGCCTAGTCACAGACATCTCCTCTCATCACCTCCCTCGTGTCTCCCTTTCTTGTGTTCTTTTCCTTCTCTCACCACCGGGGGGTGCCGTGCCCCTGTGCAGAACGGCGCCGACATCAACGCCAAAGACATGCTGAAGATGACAGCGCTGCACTGGGCGGCTCAGCATGGCCACAGGGAGGTGGCCGAGCTCCTGCTGAGGTACGGAGCAGACGTCCACTGCCTCAGCAAGTTTGACAAGACGCCCTTCGACATCGCCATGGATACCAGCAACACTGAGCTGATGATACTGCTACAGGTGGACGGACGGACGGAGGGAGGGAGGGTGGTGATGGGGAGAGACAGAAACACTCTGGGGGAGAGAGAGACAGACAGACAGACAGACAGACAGAGTTGAGAGAAAAACGTAAAGGGGCAAAGACATTTGGACAGAATCAGATGTCAGAGTCAGACAGACAGATGAAGGATAGAGAGACAAGCATGGATGAGGACAGAAAGGAAGGAGAAAATTAAAATGATGAGGGGAGGGAGAGAAAGAAAGGAGAGAGAAATTGATGTGGGGGTGAAATAAATGTAAGGACAGACACTGAGGGGGAAAGGAGGGGAGAGGCACGCAGGGAGGAGGACAGAAAAGCAGAGATGAGTCGAGTCAGGTCATCTCTGTTCCTGTTGGCGTCTCAAACACCCAAACACTTTGCGGCAAGGTTATTAAAAAAGATAACAGAACGGGAGGCATCTGAAAAAGACAGAAAATGACCAAGCACATTTCAACCAATGCAGGTAAAAATGAAGACGGGGAGGAGGGAACGGCGAGAGAGATGGACAGATAGATGAAGGCGGGGAAGACAAGGAGACATAGATGGATGAACGAGGGGCTCGTGAGAAAGGCACGGAGGGAGGGAGGAAGATGGACAGAGATTAGGGGGAGCGTGAAACAGAGAGGAGGTGGAGGAAGAAGAGAAATGGGGGGAGTCGAAGAGATTAAACCAAAAGACGGAAAGAGGAGGAGAAAAGTAAAAAGAGACAAAGAAGACAAAAGTGCGAGACTGCGGCGCAGACGTGTTTGCACAGTGCCCCTGTGATTTCAAAAATACGTTTGATGTCTTCTAAGTGCGACTCGCAAAGCTCCAGTCGGACTCTCACCGTCGTTGCTATGGTTTCAATGTCCATGCAGCCTCCCTCTGTCAGACAGCCATGTTGCAAATAACACCCGCATTTAGACACCATTTCACACAAGATCGGATTAGACCTCGTCTTTGAAAACAAACAGAATCCACACTAATAATTAAAATAAGAGGACTGTGGTTGAGGATTATGTTGAAATTAGCAGACACAGTATTTGGGGTAAAATGAGATTATAAAAGCTCCACGTGCTCTCCTACAAAGGCCTTACGTAACAGAGGTGTGTGTGGGCCTTCAGGTGGTATGTAGGAGGTTCTAGTTAGCGTTAGATAACTCATCTCCCTGGTCATGACTCTTCAACTGGCCAGGATACAGATAGTAGGGCCTCGAGCAAAAGCAGCTGGTTGACCCATGAAGGCTGGATACATACAGAAGTTTATGAAACATAAACACCCACCCTGGTCATGAGTGTAAAATGCTCCCCTGAGCGTCAGCGTTTGTAACGGCTGAATCACCACGAGTGCATCATGAAACGTGTTCGTTGTCTGAACTAAACTTTATTGCTGTGCTCTGATAAAGTTAAGCACTGAGGCAGCGATCCCTAAAGTGTGGGCCGCGGCCCACTGGTGGGCTGTGAGGGCCTTGCAGGAGGGTCTTCAGAGGTCATTAAAAATAAATAATTTTTTTTTTTAGATTCAGTTTTCTAAGTTTGGGAATGGTCGCTCTAAAGTATAGCATAAGGATGGTGCAAAAAAATCAACACAACTTAGTATCACAACATTTTGTGTGGCAATGTTGGATCGATGAGTCGATGCCAAGTATTGACCTTTTATTATTTAAATTATTAATAATGCAAATGCCAGCAAAACTTTTTGGTCTTAGAATATTAAAATGAATTCCTTTTTCAGTCTACTTAATATTTTATCTGGTGAGATCAGCACACGTCATGATCAGCAGGTCAGGCTGTCAGCTTGACAATCCAAATTGACAGAGAACAAGAACTGAGCTGCAGCACAATCCCTTCAGGCAACTACACATGTCAAAGTATGTCCACTAAAGGTGTCTGTTTTTACCTCTGATAGGCTCAGATCGTGTCCAACAACATGATGCAAACAACACAGAAGATACGTGTAAGATACGTTTTGTTTTGCCAGATTGCTCTGGCCAAAGTCATCCAAACTCTCTTTAGAGAAAATGTTCTGGCTGTTTCTCCCCTCTGTTTCTCTTATGTGTGACATCCCTCTCACTCTTCTCCTGATCTTTAATGCTGTGATTGTACGATTTATTTATGCTCAACTAGATTTGGGGATTGTTAGAACAGCTGAAAGACAAGCTATGATGTTTTTCATAAGCTTTATTTTGTTTATGAAGAGTTTGAATCAAGATGACAATCATACATTTACCATTTCTGCAAAGGGAGTCTGGTGAGTTTGGTGAGAGCAATAAAGCAGCTGTTTCTGGTTAAATAAACATATCTGACTTGAAGTCTTAAAAAAAGAAATCCTTTCCATAATGTTGTCAGACACTTAAAATAACAATCTGCGCCTGTCAGTGAGAAAAACAAGCACTTTTAGTGGACATACTTTGACGTGCACAGTTGCTCAGTTTCACTTCTGCCATCTGCAGCGGTCTCAATCAATACTGGGCAAACTGCAAAAAAATGTTGTTACCATTAGTCAGTTAGAAACAAAAACATGGGAAAACAGGGTTTAGGTTGAAAAATACCTAACTTACCTTTAAGTATCGTGATAATATCACATCATGGGGCAGCTGGTGAGTCCCACAGCTTGTATCCCACCATGAAATAATGACATCATTTCTCTCTCTTATCAGGTCTGTGCAGATAAAATGTCTCATTCACATGAAATCACCAGCACCAGATGCCAGACTGCACTGAAAAGGAATCATCGGTGGATAAACAATGAAACATACTATTAGTTTTAAACCTCAGCCTACACCTCTTGCGGCCATCATATTTTATACACCATTAACTGCATGATTGCTTTTGGACAGAAAATGGGCCAATTTTAAAAAGCAGGATGCCATACCATCAATGAAACGACTCCCAAAATGATTTCTTACTTTCAGCAGCATAGTTTCACCTGCAATTCTCCAGGGCAAAAACAGTTTAGCTGTGAGTCCTTCTGATAGCATGAAACTAGCGGCTAAAAGTGTTCAATTACAGAACACCGATGATATCTGCTTTGTATGAGGGATGTCAACTAAAGACACAAAACACCAGATGGATGTTCTGTTATCTTGTGTGTAAAACTTTGATCTTAGTTTCAGACAAATAAGACAATTGGTGGGGTCATATGTTATACATCAAAGCGTTCCAGTGTTTCATTTTCATTTTATGCCTGCCATTTTTTAAGTTGGATTACACATTAATCTAAAGCGTAATAAGAGATCAGAAATTCCACCCTCAGAGGGGTATGTAACTGTCACTTTAAAAAATCCGCCAGGAATTAGGATTTAGTTGTCAGTTTTAAAAATTTCACAAGTCTTACCGAGACCAGTGGGAGATTTTGCAGTTATAGCGCATTTTAGAGCAGCAATAATCAGTATTTTTATATTTACGATGGATCAAATGACTTGTAATCTGAAAGGCGTCTGTCATAGTGATGAACCCACAGGTAATCATCTCCATACAATGCAGTCTCTCAACCATGTGGACCTTTTTAGTGTCTTTCAGCTAGTGTCAAGTTTAAGACAAACTGTACATTACCTGTCCAGCAGCGACTGCAGCAGACAGACAACTTTAGTGAGTAGCTGGTGATCATAGTGGAGCATTTAACAGCTTCATATCCAGATATTTTCCCCGGGGAGTTGGTGTAGAGCTAAGCAGAGAGAGCAAGAGAGTAAATGATGGACTTGAATTCATCAGGTGGACACGACGGCTTGTTTCTGTTGTCCCCAAGTGGCCAAAAAAGGGGCACACCAAAGAGTTTTAGGCTTCATTCTTAACCTTGACATCAGTCATCAGTCCTCAGTATTTTCTTTCTATCCAGTCTGTTAAAACCCAGTATTTCTGCAGAGTTGTGGATAAGGATTATGCTACACTAGAGCTGAAACAATTAATCTATTATTAATAGGATTAATTAATAAGATTAATAGTCTGAGTAAAAAAAAAAAGTCAAATATCTCTGATTCCAGCATCTTAAATGTGAATATTTTCCGGTTTCTTTACCCCACTATGGCACTAAACTGAATATTTTTCGGGTTGTAAGCAAAACAAGATATTTGAGGATGTCACCTTCGGCTTTCAGAAACACTGATCAACATTTTTCACTATTTTCTCAAATTTTATAGGCAAACAACTAGTTACTACTCATTAGTTGCAGCCCTATGCTACACTAATGTTACAGTATGTTACAGTGTAGATTTAGATTCCAGTGGTGGCTGCGTGAAATTGTTTTGGATTCATATGATCCTTTTCCAATAACTTCAGAGTGTCAAAATTTATTTTAAAAAAAGATAAATGTAATCATTTTTATTTTGCTAATCGATTAATTATTTTGAGTCATTTTTTAAAAGTCGAAAACATTAAAATTCTCTCATTTCAGTTTCTAAAATGTGAATAGTTTTTATTGTCTTTACTCCTCAATGACTCTAAACTGAATATCTTTGGGTTATGGACAGACAAGACATTTGAGGATGTCAGTTTAGGCTCTAGAAAACAGTGATTACCATTTATTACCGCTCTCTGACATTTTAAGGACCAAACAACTATCAATTAATCAAGACAAATAACCGACAGCTTAATTGATAATGAAAATAATTGTTAGTTGCAGCCCTAATGTTATTATTTGACAAAATATTCTGCTTCAGTCCATATTTGAGATGCACACACTTGTATTACCAGACTGGTCTAATAAAGTTGATTTAACACAAAAAAATAATTAGTCCAGGAAGCACTTGGGTCAACTTCACTGTTTTGAGTTGGTGCAGCATTTGCCAGATACTCGATTTCTTGAATAGAGTCACATTTGAGTTCATTTGAAATGTTCCCCAGATCAGTTTGTCAATGCTTATTAACTGCAACAAATTGAATGTAACCAAAGCTCCTGTTATGTGTGTACACAGGAGAGCATGCAGAACCAGGTAAACATCAACCCAGAGTCCCACTTCATCATCCCTGCTGGTGGACTAGTCAACCTCTCAGAGCTGATCGCCACCACCAAGACCACTGCAGGTAGGCAGCGGCGCGCATGCATCCATCACTTGTTTCGGTGCAGCGATGAAGTGACAGAAATGATGAATAAAGAGCAGATGGAAGGAATGTGAAATTCAGGTTTGTGCAGGTGGGGGGAAAATAAATCTCTGGAGACTTACCGTGTTATCCCCAGAGACATATAATCATATCTGCCAACAAACGAGGAACACCTGCAACAGAAACAAAATGGCAGACAGTTGTTCAACAGCAGTCAAGATAAACTAAACTGTTCATCCATCCATTCATTCCTTTAATTTTATCCATCCATGTTTCTCAACAAACATCAGCTGACAACATAATCGGAGATTTCTTTAACTGTCTGCTAACTGTCTGAAAATGACAACTCGTTGTGTGACTTTCTGGCCCCTGATTATTTTTGCACAGCAGCATAATGTTGGAGTAGTCCTTGGTGGCTGCTGTTGTCTAACAATATAAGCCAACTGTTGTCTTCAGGCAAGTCAGAGGACGCCGAATCGGTGGAAACAACCCTTCAGCATGTGGTGGGCGACGGGGGGCAGAGGGTCATTACCATAGTGACGGACCAGCACGGCAACCTGCAGCCAGCGGCCCTGGGCCAGCAGTTCATTGTCACCCTGCAGGGGCAACAGAGTGAGTGTGCAGTCAGTGCTCTCCAATACTGATCAGGACCAGGAGCTGAGAAGAGGGAAGCACCAATGTCATGATGGCAGTTTCTAAAAAAGCAGCAATACACCAACAGTAAAAATAAAACACACATTAGCAATCAGCCAGTGACATTATTATTATTATTATTCAGCAGATTTCACACACAGACACTGTGGAAAATTCAAGCAAAAAGAGGCACTGAATTTACATCAGGAGTCTCACAGCTATACCTGCTGGGACTAGTTCAGACAACCTCAAGATGACATTGCAGTTTTGCGTTTACTTGCATCCTGAATTCAAACATGAGTTATGTAAAACTTTAGAACAAATCATGAATACTTATAACTGGGAGCGTCAAAAAATAACCTATTAAAGGTCCAGTATGTAAGATTTATACGCAGAATATAGCAGACATTGAACATAAAATTCATTAGTATATTTTCATTAGTGTATAATCACCTGAAAATAAGAATCGTTGTGTTTTCGTTAACTTGGAATGAGCTGTTTTTATCTACAGAGGTGTGGATTCTCCTCCACTGGCTCTAGATGGGCTGTTCACATTTTTCATGGCCACGTTTGGAAGAAGCGTGCTGTGAAAACACCTTATAGAGATAAAGACAGCAAATAATATATGACAGATACCATGTTAAACCCAGATCTCTAGAGGGGAAGAAGAAACTACAATGGTGACTTACAAAAGAGTCTACAACAAGCAGTTCATGAGTTTGGCCATGGTACATTAATCTGTTTAGAAGTTATGTTCTGTTTTGTTATAGGCCACTCCCACTGCCACGCCCCCTTTTGCCAATCGACATGAACAGTTAATCAGCTGTCCCTTGGCTCGTGACCAACCTTTCCACTAAATCTGTTGTGAGTCTGTGAATCCATCTGGATGTTATGTGCCTTTTTGTGATAGACCACTCCCACTGTCACGCCCCCTGTTAACTAATTGGCAGGAGCACAAATACACACCTTCACACACGCACACACATACTTGACCTCTGTGCCAGAGTTCAGCCTCCAAAGGCTAAATATCTGGCAGCTAAAGGGTAGGGAATTTTTGTCGACTGACTAGCTGAATGACTGATGGAGAGACCCTGGTCACAGCTTAAAAGGGGCCAATGTGTGTGTGATGTGATTCCTTGCATCTCATTTCTTGTTAAGGATCTTCCATTTTTGTCTAAACAAAGAAAAATGTGCTGATGTGTAATTGTGAGCAGTGGGTGTGTAAAAAATTCCACAAAGAAGACATAACCTGGCTCTGCCCCAAACTAGCTGTAAGCGAGTGCCTGAGAAACACAGTGTACAAGCTATAGTTTTACGCAAGAGCCTAATTCAATAAGAGACAAAAACCAGAGATGCAGTGACAAGCTGCTCGCACAAAACCACAGCCGCCCTGAATGACAATTCACTGGTTATAAGTAGCACTCTGGGGGTGTACTTGGAGAGCTGGACTGGATGCTCTTCCAGTCACATATGTTGAGGTGGCAGCCAGGGAGGAGGATGGGTGGCCAATCATAGACGGAGAATGGCACAATGACATTCTGTAAAATGGAAAATAGATCTAACAGACGTACCAGTACACACACACACACACACACACACACACACACACACAGTCTGAGAGCAAACACAAGTAAACAAATCACAGCTGTGTGTAAGACTCTTCTCAGACACTTCTCTGTCTTGCGGTTGCAGTGGTGGCTTTGCCAGCCGGTGCAATCACAGAGGAGGTGTTGGTGGAGGAGCCTCAGCAGCCCACACGCAAGAGGAAGACAGGCCCTGCAGCCAATCACATCAGTCTAAAAGACAAGGTAAGCCAGGAGGACTTTAAAAAAATGCTTGTGACTGAATGCAGAAAAAAATGACTGAGCCACTGTGGACAATGTCTTGTTTACGTTTAATTTCTTGTCAAACAAGAATGAATTTCAATCAGGAGGTTCATTTGACTAAATCTACTATAACATTTAATTTCATGCTTTAACCACTCATCTGTTTGTTTTATTTCCAGAAGGTCAAAGAAAGTCGCGAGCAGCTGGAGCGTCAGCTGCAAGAAGCCAAGCTTAAAGCCCACAAGTACCAGCAGCAGCTCCTGCAGAAGGAGCAGGAGGCTGAGCAGTATCGCCTCAAACTGGAGCGGGCCATGACCACCAGTAACAACGCCACCACTGCCACCAGCGTTACCATAAACAGTGGAGGTATAGTGAAGCAGGAGGAAGAGGAGGTGATGGTAGAGGAGCGGCTAGAGATGACAGAGGAAGCTACGATAAGAGAGGTGGAAGAAGGGAAGAGGATAGACACAAAGAAAGAGAGGGAGGTTATAAGGGAACTTCCAGAAGATGCAATTCTTGTGACAGAGGGTGAACTGGATGTGGCGCTCAATGGTGCAAAGGAAACAGACAAGTCTTCCCCGTGTCGGCGAGGCCAAGGTAGAGGGAGAGGAAGAGGCAGAAGCAGAGGGAGACAATGATAATCTATTTAATTGTTTTTGTATCGTTTTGTAGGAAGATTTTGTAAATATGTCTACACTTTGATGCTGCACCAACTTCAAGAGGACTTCAGTTTGAAGAGGAAACAGTTTGGTTGTTTAGTTTGAAGCACACGCTGAGCCCGGAGAGGAAATTGAAGGTATTACAGACTTTGGGTGATGTTCAGTTCTTTATTTCCTTGTGTTTTTTATCTCTTGAATCACCTGTCATTTCCTGACCAGACTCCCAACTGAGTGGCAGCGGAACATTTTTATCCTCCACCCACTACTGCCAGTAATGACTGTGAAGTCCCAACATTGTGTGTCAGTTGACTATTTTTTAAGTCAAATATATACATTTTAACAGCATAAGAGGAGAAGAGATTAAACACCAGAACAAAAGTATACTTGCCTGTAGGAATTTGACAGAATACTAAGGATGAGAACATGTCTGACATATTTGCATTCACTGGGCAGGTTAAACTTGCAGTAACTGTAGCCATGTTGTGGGCTGTAAAGCTGCAGGGGCACCTGGAGCAGATGCACAACCTGACAGGTACTATAATGATTCTTTGCACATAAGTGAAGCTGCATTAGTTGATTTTTTTTTTTTTTTTGGCAACTTTAGTGAGGACGACGAGCTGTGAAAGCTTTTAGCTGCCGGTAAAAAAAAAAAAAGTCAAATTTATGTAGATAGGCTTAAGAGTGAGGACATCATCTTCCTGTGCCAGTCTCAGAAAATCAGGAACAAAATTGGTCACGAAGTTTGCCACGAGCCTGGATGAGACCGACGCAGCTGTACAGGTTGTTCAAAGTTGACTCATGAATATAACAACTCCTAACATGACAATGCAGTCACACCAGATGGGACAGACATGTCATTACTGACTGATTAAATACACAGCCTGTAATGTCGGCCCCCTCTGGGTCGCTCGGTCAAAACAATAACAAATGACAGAGTTGGTGACGTTGTGCAGTAGTGTGGGAGTTCTTTTATCATTGCAGAAGAAGATGGGTGTCTAGTAGAACACATGCGAGATCTGTCTGCAGTCCGAACTTGTCACAAAATTCTTACCATCATGCTTATTCCACACAAACATTTACCCTTGTTTTACCTCATCTCTTGTTCCTGTACCTGTAACCTGTACATATACAGTTTTTCATCTACCTAGTTATTTCACTGACTTCCTTCATTACTCTAAGATATCATCTGGAGTTTCTCACAATCCCCCAGAACTTATATCATTTAAAAAAATATGATACCAGTACCATAACACTTGTGGTGATTGGCTGTGATTTAAAATGAAATACATAAAATGTGAGATCACTGAGAGTCAATTCAACATAAGTTTTGTCTTTCCCATATTTTCATACCAGCCTGTTACATAGTCACAATCACACATATAGCACACACATCATCCATGATGACAAGCTAAACTGTGATAGTTAGCTAGTAAGAGGAGGCAAAATGAAGAGAGTGAAAACAAATGCTTCAAAAACACTGAAATCACAGATCCAAACAGGAACTATTGCAAAGAAAAGTGCAGATCAGGAGGAAAATACTTTGAGCAGTCATGTTGAAAATGAAGCGTGCAACAAGAAGCGGCAGTGAAGTGTCAACAGCGCAAAAGGTTATAAGGTGGTACTTTGGGAGCTCAGTATTTTCTGAGGTGGTACGTGGTGTAAGAAGTTTGAGAAACGCCGCCTGAAAAGGTACTGATCCCCAGCTCTAGTAAAGGGAAAATGACGCCATTGACAGGCGACCAAATGAAACACTGTTACCTTGAATAAAATTCAATTCCTCTTTAATCATACATTTATTCATTATTTCATGTTGTCTTCTCAAAGTATTTCTGTGTTTACGTCATTCATTATGACAGGATCTGTGATGAGGGTCCTCAGACTGTGGTGGGTCATGGTGCCTCAGTGGAGGGGCACAGTGTGGACAAAGATAATCATGAAGCAATTACAGTAAGAGCACTTCATGTTCTTTTTTCCAGGGTGACCCACACCGAGCAGATAGGAGCTCGCGTTCGGCTGAAGGACTCTTGAACAGAACGCATGGCAGTTGATGGATATACCTTATCTTTTCCGGGAATCAAACTTGTGGCCTTTGTGTTCACAGAGTGGCTTATGTAACTGCTCAGACACCGTCCATCCGGTCCTCTTGTTGTGTAATATTACGGGTTCAATATGAATTACAGCAGGACAGATTGGATTGATTTTTGAAAGGAAAAAAAAACAAAAACAGAGTGAAAAATTATATCTCCCAAAATGCATTTTGGGAGTTGTTCTCACTCTGAGCACCAAAAATATTCATGAGCGTGTAGGTACATGATGTATTTAGCCTTGAAACATGGCAGCATTAGTGCCATTCTCCACAGAACAAATTAAAAAGCAGGTTGAGGATTTTGAGCCAAAACACCTTTAGTTAAGTAGCAAAAGGCAAGTCTGTCTCTGATAAAGAAGAAGTGAAAATAACATGAATTTGATGGGGTTTTTTTCCATTATCTATACAGTCTGCGTTCTTATTATTAAAACCATCTGGGGATGATTGTTTTGTCCTTAAGGGCTTCGTGTTATAGCAGAAAATCTGACTTTTAAATCTGTTATAGGGGCAACTTTACACAGAAGTGAGGAAGTGCTTAAGAGACTAAAAGGAGGGATACTTGATAACTCTCTGGAAACATTTCTAGCTTCTTAAAGGGGCACTTCACTAGTTTTACACAACCAGAGCCACAGAAGGAGTCTGGGAAAATAATCCTGATTCATGTCATCAGGGTAATATCATGTTGGATCACTTGGTTTGTAACAGAAAGCCTTCATTACAAACTGGGTCTGAAAGACTAAAGTGCCGTCCACACAGAGAATGATATCTATAATAATAACTACAAAAATGTAGTTTTAAAAATTGTTTTAACTCAAGGGCATGGCAGAGTCCACACCACAGCTGTGATGACAACAGTGGCAAATGATAGTGTAGAGTGTTGTATTCTCCAAATGAACTAAATCAGATTTCAGGATCTCACTCTTCTGGTTTTCTTTTTGTTTCTCTGCACAACGCTGACGACACAACTGGAGCACAAACCATGTGCTTGACACGGTTTAAAGATGTTATTGTGCATCACTGTGGATGCTCATATAGTTACCGTTGTAGTTATCTGTCTTCATGCGGATGCCCTTTTACTGGGAACTAAAGGTGCACTGTCATCGCTTGTCACAATGTGTGAGACGAGTCTAATGAAGTCAGAATGTATGAAATCAATTTTGAGGCAAGTCATAAACTGCAATTAAAGCCTGGTAAATCGTAGGATGGCTATAGGATGAAACAAAAAAGTGACACAAGCAAAAATGTGCATCATCCATCCAAGAGTGTAAAGTCCGTCATGGCCAGGGAAGATTAAATGACATGTCAATCCTACGAAGTGAGTTGGAGGTAAATATGTTTTATAGCTGTAGTATGACTACTGTGGTTAAAATGGTTAATTTGTGACGTTGCTGTATTTGGTCATTGAAGCTCTAAATTGGTTTCTCTTATAGTTGTCAGTTGTCATGTCTGAAACGCCCATAACTGCACAAACTTAGTGTAAATTGCATAAGTATTCTAATATACATTTTATTTTATTTTTTTGTAAAACACAGCTAAGGAGTTTGTTTTGGCACTGATGAAAGGCACCAAAGAAACCCAGAAAAGTTCGTGTGCAAAAATAAAAGGCAGACTAGCCGTCTTAGGTTGATTTAAAGGTGCAAGATGTGAGAATTTTAGTTTTAAACATTCAGAAATTAACTAAACATATCAACATAATATGGAGAATAACAGTTTTGACGTTATGTGTTGCGGAGAAATTTACTGAAGTTAGCATGCTAACCAGTCCAACCTTATCAGGTGAGTGGTGAGTTTTTTCTAAATTCCACAAGCTTTCTTAGCTTTTTTAGTCAAATAAATAACAAATTTACTCACAAAATGCCAAGAAAGGAAAGATTCTTGCACATAATATCCTTATTAATCAGAAAAATACATCCACAAACCTTCTGAATCAAAGTTCGACAGGTGGCAAGTTCTTACATTTTGCACCTTTAAGTCATTAGATTAATTTATGTGTACTTGTTATTATGTTCCCTTGAGAGGTTTTGTGGTTACAATTTTTTAGCATGCAAGAATTTGGAAATAAAATAAAAATATTTAAGAAAGCTGAACAGATTTAAGCCTGGAATGTTTTAAAAAGGAAAATCTTATCTTTGACATTTCAGTAAAGATGCTCTTTTTTATCTCCAGTTGGCTTCGTATGTTCATGTATATAAAGATCCGAATTAGTTATTATTTGCATGAGAAATTATGCTATCATTTATGTAAATTGTCCACATGTTTTGTCCTGCAGCCAGTGGCAGCATTTATCCTCCAGCTGCGCTAGCGAAGCTCTCCAGTGGTCACCAGTAATGACTGTCATTATACTGGGCAGCTCCCAGTGGCCAACAGTTGGACACCGTGGTGAAAAATATCGCCGCTCTCAGCTCTGTGTTCCTAAAACCCTTGAAATGTGGGCATGAAATGGCTCTGTGGGAGGGAGAGCTGCTGGTGTTTGATGTGATGTGTGTTCTCGAACAGCTGTCTTCCTACTTAGAGCACTAAAGCAGATTGTGGCTGACACGAATCTGACAGACCAGCTCCAGACTTTCAACAAGACGTAGGAGACGAGTATCACGTCACCCCTGTTTTATCCTCCTCGCACAGGTCGCCTGTAATTCTCAGAACTGATCTCAATTTTTAGCTTTAAAAGCACTTCATGGCCTGGGTCTGTGCTGTGTTGTGGAGCTTTGAAGGTTGCGCGAGCACTCGCACAGCCTGAGATCACCTGGTGGGGGCCCTCAGGCTGTCCCAGAGAGACCAGGGGTGATGGCACCTCATCTGTCCGGGCCCCGAGGCTCAGACCAACCTGCCGGAGGAGAACAGCTCGCAGAATTAATGTCACCTTTAGAATCACCTCTGAAAACGCAGCCACACCTGATTCTTTTCCTCCCTAAAATACCCATTGTAGTATTCGATACATTAAACTTAAAACATATTCTGTCATTGTGAGGCTTACACTGTTTAGCTTTTGTTGAGACTGTGTCAGCGAGCTGGCCGTTTCTATTTTTAGCAGTGCCAGCAGTTTGGCTCCAGGGATGGCAGCATCGATCTGTTGGTCCAACATTGAAATATGACCAAAAAAAACTGCAGGATGCATTCAGGGTCTCCACTGTCTTTAAGATAACACAGGTGCTGATCCAAAAAAAAGGAAAAAGAAATCTCAAATGTGCACATGAAATCATCAGATAAGATTCACCTCTTTTTGTTTCAGCCCTTCAACCCTTCAGCCGAGGAGAGCCAGGGGCTGAAATGCGTCTCTTGCTTTGCTGCCCTGCTACAATAAAATAAATAAATCTTTTCAGTGAGTACTGATGATTTCATGGAGACCATGAAGTTGACATTTGTGGTTTTTAGTGAAATGTTGAGTGAACCACTGGATGGATTGAAATTCATATCGGTTCCCAAACACAGACTTTGACTATGGCTCAGCTGTAACTTCAGATTGTCGTCGCTGCATGAATCTGTCTAGTTGTTGACTGTCTTTAGTAGGGCTAATCGACCGTGAATTTTGAGTAAATAAAGACTTTTTCACACTCGAAAAACATGGCTGACTGAGCAACCGCATCCAACTGCTCAGCTCTGTTCACTCCAGCAGAAAATGTTCGGCCCGCTGGAAGAATTCAACTGTTGTAAGGATATTTTATTGGGAAGATTCAGCAACAGAATAACAATACAAAAAAAAAAGCCTGTAGTATAAAAAAATCTCAATACAGTCCAGACCTGAGGCAGAGCTGTGAGGCTGTGATGGTCTTAAAGTTCCCATGAAACGGTTAGCGGAGCGCTTATTGCTAAGATGTTTTCTGTAAAGCAGGAAGCTAGGGATGGCACCTGGTCAACAGGTGCTGTTACCATGGAAACCAACTTCTTAAGCTTAAAGGTCCAGTGTGACAGCGATCTGTTGACAGAATATAGCATTTAGTATAATATTCAGTATGTGTTCATTGGTGCATCGGTCGTTGGTGTTTTCGTTTCCTTAGAATGACCCGTTTCTACAGAGGGAGCGGTTCCTCTTCCATGGGGTCCACCACGTTCCACCGCCATGTTTCTAGCACAGAACAGACAAACCAAACACCGTGGATGAGGTCTTTCACATTGCTCATGAGTTTCGCAGCCATCGTGGGTTGTCCTACATGCTAGGAAGGGGAGAGTGAGGTGATGTGTTTGTGATCTGTTAGATGTCACTAAATCCTGCACACTGGCATGAGACTGATCTAAAGCAAAATTAAGCCTGGACTAACACTGCGGACTAGTCTAAAAATATCTTTGTAAAACCTGCAAAACTAGCTGTACTTTGTTTTCAGTGCTGATTAGCAAATGTTAGCATGGTAGCATGCTAAACTAAGAGGGTGAACATAGTAAACATTAGCATGTTAGCATTGTCATTGTGATTACATGATGTTAGCATTTATGTTAGCCACCTTGCCAATTGGACATCCGCAACCATGGTAACCCGTGGCAACAATAAAATGATTTTAAAAATATACATACCAAAAAGAAACCTTGCTTACATTTAAATTGAAACGTTATTGACGTTATGCTAGAGCCGCCTTGGTCGCTATCCGCCTTTGCCTCTTATGTTGCTGTCATCACTGCTGCATTGCATTGTGGGATATTTATTCTGGCACAGTGTCCAGTGCTTGCATACTATAATATTCCCTCAGAAGTGCTATGCATCTTGCTTACTTTTGGGTTGATACTAAGGTTTAGGCCATACTAGAAACTCTCACAGTGTTTTAGCATAATAAATAGCATGTTAGTGTGGAATTTCGGACATAGGCTTCATCTTGTTACTCTATTTTTTGGATATTTACTTGTTGTCCTACGATTTAAAATGTCCAGTTCTCTATACACTACAACTCTTGCCACCTGCCTGCCGCTTCTGCTCACCAGGACGGCAGACAAGCACATAATCCCTCAACGGCTTCCCACCTAAAAATAACAACCTTTCACTGAATCTCAGGACTCAGCCTGAGGCACAACTAACCTACCGAAAATCAAATCCTCACCTCGACTCAGGTAATTTCTGTTGCTGTTATTTTGAATTGCATCATATTGTGACATATTCTTGTCATTTTGTCTAGCAGTACATTAAGTGGTACACTTTTAGGGTACAACCTGCACAATATGGCCCCAAAAAGTTTCTTTCCCACATAGTAATCCAATGTTATTGTGATGTTATCATATCATACTGCGATCTATTGTGTAGATGATATTGTGTCCTGCCTTGTCTGCTTTTGTTCTCTTTGCCAAAAGTCGACAACCCATAATTATCTAATTACAACAACAACAACATAAAGTGAGAGAAAAGCAGCAAATCTGCATATTTGAAAAGCTGGAACCAGCAAATATTCAGCATGGTTTCCTTCACAAATTATTAATTATTAAAAATTTGTTTTTTTGTTCATTTTCTGTCAATCAGGTATTTGTTTAGGCATTCATTCTTTTACTGCAACATTTTGTGATGCACAGCATGCCGCATATTTGAACAAAAAGACACAAAGCAATCCAATATTTCTCTGAAAACTGCAGACCTGAAGCATTTTTGAATAATGCTGGCGATCGTCTTTTCTTTGCTGCCAATGTTCCCAGTAGTCTCACACCATTCGTCAGTGAAATAGGTGACAGACTATTGCAAACGTCACCGGCTCTTGGGAAAAAGAGGAATCACTGCAAAATCAATTATACAATATCAGTAGTTCCTCTCTTATCCTCTTGCACAGCTATTCACATTCACAGGGGAACAGTCCCTTCCAACCTGTTCAGAGACCATTAAATTAACTGGAGGCTGAAGAGTGAAATGGGCCGTTTGGAAGGGGAATAAATTCAGCGTGAGGCGTTTGAGCGTGCACGACAGAGAATGAAAATAATTCAATTATCAGTGGCTTTCTTTAATATGAGTCATGTTGCATAAAGCATGACTGTGATATTGATCCATAATGGTTAATGTTCTCCGCTGCCGCTCCCACTTGCAGTGTTAGGGCGTGTTTAGATTGGATTATAATCTTTGTTTGGCATGAGCTAATGAGATTTCAGAAACAGAAAATGAAAGCTTTCATTTCCAAAATGATTTGTTGCTATTTTGGTTATCGCTCAGAATGATCAGAACTTCAAACCCTCTGGGTGATATATAAGGAACAACAAAAGTATTTTTGGATAAGCAGAGGTTTTAGGAGCAGGGATAAATCTTTCTGAGAGTTTTAGAAACCTAGGGGATGTTTGCATTCTCATTTATGGGTATTTTACAGGCTTTTCTTAACATAAAATTTGTCTAGTTTTAGCCCGATAAAAATAAATTAATGATTATTTCTCCATCATAATATAATTCCTGCCATGTGCATGAGTTTCGACTGCTTTTGTTGAATAATCAACTGGAAAATCCACTAGATCATCCAAAAATGCAAGGTCAAAATGCTGAAAATAATCTTTCTTCTGTATGTGAAATACAAGTATTTTGCTGGAAAGAGATGCTGGGAAATGAAAGGTAAAGAAAATAAAAATGGACAGTTAAAGGAGTAAAGAAAATGTTTTTAAAAATCCAAATTAAAGGTTTCTGGTCAAACATTTCTGGTGGAAGGTGGACGTGGACTTCAGTAGACATCAGTCTATCTAAAAGCTATCTACAGCCCTGTTTAGAAGAACTGATAACTTTTCCACTTTATGTCAGAATATTTATTGAGTGCAGGTGTTCCTTTCAAATGGAAGACATCTAATCACTCCTCAGATGTGTGTCCTACATCCCAGAAAATTGTTTTCACCATTTTTAGCTGCCTGTGTAACAAAGTGGCTCCCTCTGTGTGCCAGCAGGCTGTATGCAGGCTTCTGCACGAACAAAATGATGCATGTTTAGTTCTGCTGTCACATTACAGCCGTTATCAGCTGAGGGTGGCATCCACACCACTGTTTTGACTTTTAGAAATGAGCAAACAGTGAAAAATTGCCTCAGTAAAGACGTAGGTTGTCTCTTACATAATAATCCAAAAAGCGCAGACTGCACATTTCTCCTCTGTGGGATCAGCTTGCATTTAAAATTCTGATCCGCTTCAGCTCCCGGCCCTCCCTTAAAAAAAAAAAAAAAAAAAAAAGACAAAAAGAAAAAAAACCTGTGGATGTGTGATATCAGCAGAATTATTAAGTAACACACAACGGATGCACACACTCGCTGCCCGCAAAACAGTGTGAGAAATGATGCAGGTTTTTCAGGGAGGTGTGCAGCAGATGATTGCATATCAACATATTCAGTGTTGGTGTCAGAGGGAAGATTGTTATTCTGCGTGGTGTTCTGGAGGGTCTCGGCTCAAAGAGCAGCCTGGGCCTGAAGCCTGGAGACTACTGCATGTGTGTGTGTGTGTGTGTGTGTGTAGCCAGACAAAGTGTCTGGGTTCATAGAAAACCAATCGAGACACCTGCCGGCTACCACTGCCAGCCGCTGATAAAACGGGAAAAAGAATGTATTGGGCCTCCGGCGAATATGGCCGCCTTGAAAAGGGCAGGTTGGTTTGGAAGAACGGTTTTCTCATCCTTTTTTTGTTTTGTTCTTAACACCTGCCACTTTTACCGCCTGGTGAATGAACCTAATGAAATAAAACACATTAAAAAGGCAGTCGTGCACTCTGATCATTATTTTTTATTACAAAAAGAACGGCGGCTCCAGGCGGAAAAACAGATCGAAACAAAAGGCTTCAGTACAGACAGGAAATAGCTGCTTGAGCAACTGACCCACAGCTACAACATCAGGATTAAAGCACTTCACCATTTATCATGCACGGAGAGGAGAGGATACTCTGCAAGAAATACATGCGGGAAACAAAACAAAACAAAACAAAAACAAAAAAAAAACACATCACCTCAGCACAACATCGCAAAACATCTGCGATAGGTAGGAAAAGGCCACAGCAGATCACAAGAACATCACACATCCATCGAAAGGGTCAGAGTTCACGGTCTGTCCCGGCAGGAACGAGATCAGGGAGGGTTGTTTTTTTGTTTGTTTTTTTTCTTTTTATCGGGGTTGTATGACATCTCCGTGAAGTGCAAAGACACAGTTGCATCAGTGACTGGCTGATTTCCAGTGTCTCCGCTACCTACGATACTGTAAACAATCTACACTATAAGGCGCACAGTTGAAAAATTTGCCCAACGAAAGAGCCACAACATCAGTTCATAAAGGGTTTGATGTGAAAATGCGTCGCCATCTTCATCATCAACTCTCTGCAGATCTGGCATACCAACTGTCAATATACCAACTGCAGGCAGTAAAATGCTGTTTTAAGTTTCTTTAAATGGGCACTACACAAAAAAACTACATTTAAAGACAAAAATATGAACCCATTGTCTTTCTTTTTTCCTAAAACATCAATCTAAACTTTGTTGTTTTTTTTTTCAAATTAGGCACACGGTACAGCACAGTAAACTTTTTTTTTTTAATTCTTCAATACCTCTTTTGGTTGTTGACATCTAAAGACGTGGACCCTCCGAGACTGGAAAGACATTTTTTTTTTTTTAATCGCACACAGAACAGTTACACTTACTCACTGCTGGCATCTATCTGAACAAACCTTTCCGCAACTTTAAAGGGACAACTCTTCCACTGCAATTTCCTTCTTCGACCTGCTTTGTGACCTTGAATCCAGT
This sequence comes from Lutjanus erythropterus, assembly GCF_056507025.1. NCBI lineage: Eukaryota > Metazoa > Chordata > Actinopteri > Lutjaniformes > Lutjanidae > Lutjanus > Lutjanus erythropterus. The sequence continues at coordinate 38,750,710 of NC_139325.1, forward strand.
CCTACCTCAACTGTCTAGAAGGAAATGGCCGCCACAGAAGACATAAGGCATTAAATTCCTCTCCATATCACACATACAAAGTCTTTTGGACCTCTCGTGTCTGTCCACAACTAAAGACGAAATAAGCTAAAAAATAAAGACCCCAACAACCTCAACTATTTATTCTGTAAATTCTTTTGTTTTTTCACGAACTGTTTTAAACACTGATTGTCTACATTATCAATAGAAATCTATGGACGTAAACATGTGAAGATGTAAACACTGTTTTCATCCAACTGGCTTGGACCTCAAAAGATATTCGACCCTGTTGTGAGACGTGAGAAAAGTCTTCCACACATGAGATGGAGGAGGAACGAGGTAGTCCACAAGAGAACTGATGGCAAAGGGAGAGGGATTATGGGTAAGTGGCTCTGGTGCATCGCTCGGACACTTGGAGGGTCATGGTGGTTTGCGGTTTGATCAATAATCTTCAAAGCATAGTTCTGGTTGTCTTGTTATAGTTGAGAATTTTCTGATTTGGCAGGGAGAAGCTGTTGAACTCTGGTTGGCGCTCATCTCGACGACAAGCCGTCGAAATTCCTTTCAGTCTGAACTTTCAGAGGATTTTCTGAAAGCTGTTGTTTTTCCTGGTGAATCAGCAGTCATCTGTTCTTTCTCAGTCTTTGAATTTATTTATTTTTTTTCTCTAATTTGTGCACCCTCAGGGCTCCTCAGACGATGCGGTAATCGAACGTGTCCTTCTCGGTGTGGTCTGTCCAGTTGGATGAGGGCATGCTGCGGTACGGGTCCAGCAGGATGCGGAAACAGCGTACGATGAGCAGGGCCAGGAAGATGAAGAGCAGCAGCACAAAGACGAACGCTGCCTTCTGCTCCAACGTCAGGTAGGAAGGCACGTGATGGCCGCCGCCCGACGACGACAACGTGCTGCTGAAGAGGCCCTCAGCCATCCTGGGCACATCCATGCTTGATCGTCTCGGCTCCAGCTCTTTGTCGGTTGCTTAAAGACTTTGGAGGGGAAGATGGGCTTAGTGGATATCAGACCTGTGAGAGAGAATCCAAACAGACGGATTAAACTGGAGATCGTGTCCTCTGGGTTTTGACAGATGAAACAGCGAACCAATACATCAACTGTAATGTAATCGCAGAAACAGAAAAAAGACGAGAGGAACAAAACAAAACACGTCAGGACAGAACAAAGTGGCTCTCAGATGAGTTTATTTTTGGAGCTCCAGGCAAAAAGCCCGTTGTGTGAGTAAAGAAGACTCAGGGGACTCCTTCAGCCCTGCGTTTCTGCAGCTCAGGGGGTTTGAATTGGCACTTTGGAGTTTTAGTTATACAACATTTAATGAAAGCAACACTGCTGTGAAGGTAGAAATGTCACTGGCTTCATTAAACCACAGCCTGCCACTCTGAAATTTCCAACCCTGCAGTTAATTATATTCATGTGCAACAAATCTGCATCTGCAAATGATAGTCAGTGGCACAGTTTAGTTTTAAAAGGACAGTCACCCCCAAAATCAAAAATAGATTTAGCTATTAATCCATCTGGATAGTGTTGCAGAGTTTTGGAGATATTCACTGTAGACATGTCTGCCTTCTCACCAATATAATGGGGCTAAATGTCACTCAAAAAAAAAACAAAGACAATAGTGTCTCTTTCCAGAAATGACCAGACCTTGTCACATTTTCTCTCTACTGATGAAAAGAAGCGTGCATCTACTCATGGACGAGAGGTAACAGCTCAGCGGAGGTTGTTTACATTCCACGCACCACGTCCTCATACCTCATACCTACACAACAGAATAGGTCGATGACCAGTGACTCCCAAAACCACCCAGTATAACTGGTGGAGGGTACCGTCTCCGGCCTCAGCTGTCCCTGAACGCATCAGGATGTCAAATACCAACATTTTGGGTTGGTGAAACATCACAACACCACCGCACACTTCCACTGATTCATAAGTAATGATTGGAAGGAATTATATCATATTGTGTAAAGATTCTGTTTTTTAGGAAAATGTTGCAGATTATACATTTAACTACCTTTAACTTTAAGTAAGACATGTGACATAACATGATTAACATTGTAAAATAGTTTCAGTTTGGTTTGGTTTAGGTACTAAAACTACTTAGTTAGGTTTAGGAAAAGATCATGGTTTGGTGTAAAATAAGTACATTACATACATAACTTGAAGAAAGTCACGAATATAGCGAAACAAAGTACTCCAAAATTTTAAATACCTCCATGTTGACTTTTTGCCTCACCAAGGACACTCCTAGGTGAAATTCCTGTGTTTGTTTGAGCCACCCATCCACCCCACATCCTCCATATTTGGACTTTTCTCACTCTATATTCTCCTGTCATAATTACTACGCCCACTAGAGGTCACCGCCTACCATTAACTGGAAATATGAGTCTGAATAAGCAGCTTATAAGCACTTTTGATCTGGACGGGTTGTCCCACCCTGTCACAAGCACAAGCCTCTGGTCCATTAGTAGATGCAAGCATCCTTCTGCAGTGACACAGTGGGCGAACACACAGTGTAGAGAACAACAAACGTGACCTGCTCATAAAGGTCTGTGGATTATGATATGATTCATTATTATGGGAGGATTTCTGGAAAATGACATTACTGTTGAGATTTCCAAATGTATTTCGTGCCAAGTGCCGCCTAGTTCCATAACATTCGAGAGAAAGCAGACATCTCTACAGCCAATATCTCCAAAAACTCTGCAACTCACACCAAAACAGTCTAAATGCTGTCATGTGATTGTTGTGCATGAGAAGAAATGATTTTCTCCTCTCAGACGAGGTTACATGAAGGAGGCACGAACACAAACAGTTTGATGATGGCTGGATTGCTCACCGGATGAAACTGGAAACTGTTGCAGGGCCCCAGAAACCCAGAAGCTGTTTCAACTGATGCTAATGCAATTGAAAATTAATTTAGAAATACACATCACTGAAATTTAATATCAGCTGATGTGATGAGAGCCTTAATGTGAGCCCTGCTTTGTTATCCAGGTTATTATTATTAGATTTATCATCAGATTTTGACAGGCAGAAAAAAAAAGAACATGTGGCTCGTTTAATACCGTTTTTAAAATTTCAGTGATGACTTTTAAAGAGTTAAATAGTCTTGCTCCAAATTATATAAAGGATTTATTTACTCCCTATGCACCATGCAGGTGTTCTACCTATTGAAATAAGACTGGCTGCATTATTAGCATCATTTAAATCCCTTCTTAAAACTTTCCTTTATATGAAGGCGCTTATGAATATTTAATACGTTGCTGGATTTTTATCTTCCCAATTTATTTCATTCCTCAGTGTTTTTATGTTGTTTGATCCTTCTTTTGTTTGCATTGTTGTTTTCGGGGTTTTATCTGCTGTACAGCACTTTGTAACCTTGTTAAGAAAAGTGCTATACAAACAAAGTTTATTATTATTATATTTTAAGCTTGAGGCTCTGTCTTGTAGCGGGACTGTGTGTCAGAAATTGAATTTGTGCCTACATGGTGCAGATTCCTACAGTGTGTCACTAAATTAATTTGCGTTTAAAGAAGAAGGCTGGTGATATTCTACTGTGTATTTGTCTTACTGTTAACTAATCCCACTGAAAGACCAAAACCACACAATGAATTTCTGCTACCCACAAGTCTGTGTCTGTGTATCCAAAGGCTGATATATCTGTTCCTCTGTGCTGGAAAGCTTTATTGTTGTCCACAAACTATTAAAAACACTTCAATGAGCCACACTGCTGCAATTGAGTGACATGTTCCTTCATTACCACAAACACACACTGCAGTTTATTTTTAAAGTCAGTCACAACATCCTGGTGCCAGAACAAATGTGTTCAATCAATGGCTAAAAATAGATCAAAATGCAATATTTACTCATGCTCGAATTACATTTGATAAAAAATCTAATGACCAGCTGTAGCCATTTAATGGGATTCGTTGACAGTAAGAAAAACATAAGAAAAACCCCACCATTTACAGGATACTTGCCAACCTTGAGACTTCAAAAACAGGAGCGAATTCAACGCTAAAAAAACAAAAAAAAAACCAAAAAAAAAAAAACCCTGAGTTTCAGAGACGGTTTCCTGTCCATCCAGGTGACTTTTAAAGAATAATAACAAGATAAGTACAACAGTATTTTTATAGTCAACACTTTTACTTTTTAAATTCTCAAGGAAGATATAGAATAATTCATCCCCCCAGCATGAATTTGCATAAATCTCTGGTGCAAACTAATATTCATACTAATATTTGGCATGTTTTACAAAATGCATGCCCCTTTCCTTTAAAACTTTTCTTAGAAAATGGGAATTCCTCTTAGCTGCATCGATGTGCAGGTGGAAACAGAAGATTTGTAGAGTCATAAAGGACTTATTTTTACAACCTGTACAAGGTCAGAAACAGGTTGTCAAAAGAGGGGGGAAAGGTGTGAGACTTAAGGTGTGAGAAGGTAGAGGTCGATGAAAAGCAGGAGTCTCCTGAGAAAATTGGGAAGGTTGACAAGTATGAGTTAGACAGTGGGTTAAAATGGAGTTTTTACTCTTTTCTACTGTCTACAAGTACTTGCTCATGGGGGAAACTGTTGAGTCTCTGTCAATAATATCATAAAGAGTTCGGTCTAGACCTGCTCTATATTAAAAGTGACCTAAGACAGTGTCTTTTATGATTTGTCACTATATAAAACTGACTGACAGGGGCCAAGAGCCCAGGTTTGTCTTGTGGCCCTTTGACAGGTTAACACAGCCCGAAATAGCCTTGTACTAGTATGAGTATGTTACTGGCTACACTGGGGAAAAACACTGAAAAAATACCTTTAAATCCAACAACTAGGATTCAGTTCTCAGCAGCACATCTAAGACTGTGGAATGACAATAAATTCAGGTTTAGTATCCTCAGTGTTCTCATTAGCATTGGATGCAATTTTCTCATGAAAACAAACCAAACAAGACATGGCTTTTTTTTGCACCGCAATGTGCTAAAAGGGCATTTGAACATGAGGAGCAGCTTGTGGCGTTCTGTTTGTGGAACATTTGTTCTGGCAAAAAGAGGCAAAATACATCAAATCTGGAGAAGTCCGCTGGCTTGTTTGTTCTATAAAACCGAGCTGGAGGTAAATTCATCAGTCCAAAAACTGTTTGGCTTTTTGTCTCTCATTGAATCTTTTATTCAAACCTCAGATATGTGAGATTGCTCAGACATCTAAGGTTGTTTTTCATGTTTAAAGGGGATTTTTTTTCCACGTATTATATCTGTAGTTTGGACATTAAAACTGATTTGATCACCAACTTAATTGCTGAGTTCAAAATGAAATCTATCAAAGCAGCAACATGAGCAGTCAGACCCAATTATCTAAACCAAAGTTTCCATTTTTTGGGGGGGCTTGTGATCACTGAAAATGCAATAACACCTGCTTCATTTCCGTCCCTGTTCAAGCTTCAAGCACTAATGGCAGCAGGAGTTACCTTTGGCTGCTGTTGACGAGTCCATTACTCTATTGACGGTGATGATTATAGTGATGGGAATGGGACTGATAATAATGGCGAAGAAGATGATGACACAGTGAGAGCGACAATTATGCTTTGTTTTCTAAAAATGTTGACGTTCAGTATATTCAACAGGTATATTTATAGTGCTGATCTTACATGGTGATGCAGATGTCTGGCAGCAGCAGTGAGTCATGTTTTGTTGATGGTAATGTAGATCATATTGATAATGGTTATGTTGCTAGGTGATTATATTATTTATAGAACATGAGGGGTTGTGGTGGACACATATAGCCTGCTCCAGAGAAGCTTAAAGGCATAGTTCACCTGGAAATGAAAATTCAGTTATTATCCTCTCACCCTCGGGGGCTTCACTACTGCTGCTGCTGTTTTCCTGTGAGACTCCAGCAGTGTTTTATGGACAAAGGGACTAAACCCAACCTTCAATCGGCATGAGGGTGAGAAGACAATGACTGAATTTCCATTTTTTGGGTGAACTATTCCTTTGCACTCACCGTGCATATGTAAAAGCCAACCTGTGCACATGTTTATGCTAGCTGCTTTATGTTTATATGTTATATTGTATGTTTTCTATTCTCGCTGCAGCACAAATTGCCTCCATGGGACGAATAATAAATTGAATTGAACTACTGCATGTCTACTAGCCTCCTATTAATGGCTAGTTTAGCCAAAGGAGTATGTTTTATTTCCCTTGTTTCATTTGAATAATTTTTAAAAGGCCTGAAACACCATAAATAATTCAGCAAATTAACAAGAAAACAGTAAATATTAGAGGAAAACCTGAAAAATATACAGAATGTTGGGTTCCAGAAAGTTTTTTTTTTCTCTTTTCATCTTTTGCATTCATTTCCTCATAACCCCTCAGGTTAAACTTTTGGGAGTCACTCATCTAAACCTCCAAATACGATAAATATGTGAATGCACATAATTATGACTAAGTATAGTAGCTTGAACCAGAAGGTAGCTCTGCAGTATTACAGTGCACATTGCAACTAAGAAATTTAAGCATTCAACATTGTTTCTGTCTCCAAATGGGAGGTTGAGAATTTATTTTAAAAAATCTGCTGTGACTCCAAATCTCAGGAGTTTTGCTGGCAAGTAAAATGTTCTTCTAACCAAAAAGGAATTGCGGCCAAAATTAAGACGCATAGGTTGTGAAGTGTGGCTGGAGCCAAGCTGAAAAACTTTGCTTAATTGGCCCCACTTATCACTTCCAGATCAATTAGACCATTACCAGATAATCAATTGCCTCTGAGGAATGTTTGCATAACCCAAACTCCAATCTTTTACGGGCTGTGTGTCCTTCGGTTACGCTTCTGTAAGCGTGAAGAGCCGTCACAGAGACTGACAATCACTTGGGAGGGGTGGTGGATGTTATGAGACCGCTTGAAGTGACAAGACGGCCAGGAGAGCTGTCTCTTTCTGTCTTAAAAAAGTGGAAAAAAATCTCTGTAAGGAACTCTCAGGAGAGAGACAGAGAGGAAGCAGCCTTCAGCCCTGCCTCGCCGATCAGCAGCCTGTAATCCATCACACTTAAAACTCAAAAATGATATTTCACAGCAGTGATTCATTGCCCTCGCTGGGAGAAATGATAAGGAAAGGGGCTGTTTTTCTTTGTCCACTGGTTTTCCATAAGCGTTTACTGTCAAATTATAATCTCGTCTTCTTGTCCTCCAAGGACACATGAGGTTACAGCGTATTAGCACTCAGGCCAGAAACCACTGTGCTATTTGTCAGCAGGTTATGTAATGTACTTCAAAAGACTCACAACATTTACATCATCAGCAGCTCTATGAGTAAGGACTCAGAGTTTGGAGCTTTGCTTGACAGTCTCACACTCAGATACACTAAACATTTAATCTTCCTGACAACTTTACAGACATGCTTCCCATTTCAAAATGAGATCCCTGCCGTTTGAAGGAGGTCACATTATCTGCACTCTCATCGTCAGCAGCTATGATTCAGAAAAAAATAATTACTTCTGTGGCGCCGAAATAGCCTCCAGATGACAGAAATACAGATGTTTTATTTTAGAAACTGACCAGCATTATATAAGTGCACAAGTCAAGATGCACAGCATCAGTAACGGCCGCTGTGGTGATGAGATGAAACGATGTCGGGCCGTAAATTGACAAGGAAGTAGGTGTGAAAAGGACATGGAGCCAAATTTAGAAATGAAGCTAATTATGTTGAAAAGTTGATTTAACCTGCAGGGCTTCGTGCGCGAGTGTGTGTCAGCCATGACAACACGTTCGGCTGGTTATGACTATGACTAATTTAGAATTCAAAGTGCATCAGAGGGGGTGAAATGAAACGGTGTTAGGGGAATTATTGAACTTTATATGTCAGCGTGTTGTCGATCATTTCACAATATAAAATGTCCGGTATGATTAAATGTTTATTGGCCACTAAGGAGGAACAAATACAATACAGTACAGCCAGGTCTGGGAAGTTACATGTAACAGGTTTAGGTAATCTGAATACAAAAAAGGGTAAGTGTCTTCAATTACAGTTACATATAAAAAAGACAAGAAGAAAGAACAATATACTCACATGCACAGCACTTCACAAGCCTCACGACAAACAACAAGAGGTTTGTCTGTGAAACTACATTTAATTGTATAGAATTACCCACTATTGATTTAAATGTGCTTCATGCACAGCAAAGGAAGGAATGGCAAACAGCTACTACAGCTAATAACAAGCATAAAACATTACATTAGACTAAACAATTTCACCATGTTTGGTAGTGAGATAATCCAAAAGTAACAGAATGTAATCAAATTACATTACTTTAATGCTGTGATACTTGGATTAGGTTGTTGACTACATTTTTTAACAGGTAATTTAGAAACTGTATCATGATACAGTTTTAAAATAATTCTCCCAAACCTGAATACAACACTTTTTTGGAGAAGCTTTTCATGCCTTTAATTGATAGGACAGCTGAAGACAAGATGCGCAGCAAAGGGCCGCAGGCGGGAGTCGAACCCACGGCTGCTGCAGGAGGACGGACGCTCTATTAACTGAGCTGCCCAGGCGACCTGAACACAACACTTTTAACTATAAAATGAATGATCAAATATATGTGGATAATGGATTTTTGCGGCTGATGCTGATATTAAGAAACAAAAAAAATCTTATATCGCTAAATATATACATAAAAGAGCTCGGCCAGTATATCAGTTGACTTATATTATTGCCCTGATATTGATATATCACAGATATATTGACATATGTTGTCCAATATATACGCTCCAGTACAGGGCTGTGAATCTGGTGATATGATAAGAATCACGATACAAGCGGTCAGATGACTCAAAGTACTTTAAAACAATTTTCAATCAAACTTTTGATTAAAAATCAATAGTGTTTTTGAGAATCAATACAGTATCACAAAACATCATATACTCAAGGGCATTGATATTTTTTTTTTACCCCTCTACACCGATATGAAAACATAAACAGAACATAATGCAAACTGTTTTTATTTTTTGTCTTTACAGACAGCATTAAATGTATATATTGATCATTTTTCTTCATTCAGTTTTAATATATAATAGTTTTGCTCTATTTCTGTTTTCTAATTTATACTAATTCTAATTTACAGAATTATTAAAAACAACTGTGAAAGTTTACTGTTTCAGTCCCCTGCTGTCATTTCGGACAATAAAGTTTATTGTTAAACTGTAAACTGCCTCCGTACCTCCATTACACATCTTTGTCACAAGTGTTCACCATGTTTGAAGGGTCACTGCACAAAATTTTTTTTTTATATTTTATATTTTGTGCAGTGAATAATGGCTGATATACTGACATCATATTTTTGTTTCTCCCTAACATCAGCATCGAACCCCAAAATCCAGTTATCAATCAAGTCCTAATACATAAACACGCCAATGATTCCTCAAATGTGGTTTTCAAACACCAGTGAAAGACAAATATCTAATAGAGGAGGACAGGAAAGGGTCAAATATACATAAATAAATGTATAAATAAACACAATTTGCATTATCTTCTAAAAGAAAAGCTTTCTTGTCACTATATATATATGTATATATATATATATATATATATATATATATATATATATATATATCTTGGACATATATATATTCAAAAGCACATTTTATTATGTTTGTTTCTTTTTTTCTTGCAGTTTTCATCCTCTTCTTAAGCCTTTTAGCCAAAGAAAATAACACATGGGGTTTCATTCTGTTCGTGTACGTGACAAACATGAGAAAACACATGCACACATTTCAGTAGAAAGATGAATAAAAAGAATTAAAGTAAGGCAAAATAAATTTATATATCACTATAAAAAACAATGTAGTCTAATATTTATATTAAAAATCTTACATTTTAACTATTTTCATTAATCTTACAGATAGTTTCATATTTTCTATATAAAGAAATTAAAATAAAAGAAGAAAGGGGGGTAAACGTGACAAAATTACTACTTAATGTAGAAATATGACGCCATTGTAGTTCAGTATGTGCAAAAATGTTTCCAAATGCAACAGAGTGCTGATGAGAATAAGATTCCTCTTACTGATATAGTTTAATTTATTTTTTCCTGATCCGTCCACATGCATGTAATCCAATTGTGATCAAAGGTAGACACACCCGCAGATTAACGCAGGAACGTGCAACAACATTTCACTGCGAAATGAAGAGCCGCCATTTACATGAATGTATAAATCTACATATATAGGCCCGTTCTGGCTGAAACTGTCGTCTCTGTCCAGCTGTGCGTCGCACTGAGCCGGCAGGTACGTGAGCCTCACAGCTGGACTCCTCTCCGCACACACGTGGATGCATCAAAATCTATTTTTTGTTTTTTTTCCTCTCCGGTGCGCCTGTCTGCACGTTTCGCACCTTTGACAGCACCAGTCAGACGACTGAATGAACCCAAAAAAAAGGTGAAGGTGAAGGTGAACGCGAGCGCGTCAGCTGCAGGTGAAAGTGACCGAGTCTGTAAACACTAACCTGTTGTTATCAGGGGGAGCTCGGGAATCTCCGTCAGCGGCGGCTCTCCATCTCGCTAGATTTCTTGTTTTCTGACTCTCTTTCGCAGAAACAAAAAACAGCGGCGGCGAGCAGACGCGTCCCGTGGGTCCGCAGGGCTCCTCACTTCATGACAGAAAAACGCTCTCTGTGCTGATGATTTTTCTGTCTTTGCTGACTGAGCCGGGCAGACCTCACCCTCTGCTGCTCGCTTGTGTGTGTGTGTGTGTGTGTGTTTTTTCACCCTTCCTCTCGTCCTGACGCGCCGCCGCCGCTCATCCCCGCAGACACACGCAGAGATGTAGTGGTACCCCCGTCGCTACTGGCAACCTGTTGCCATAGCAATCCTCCAGGTAGGCTATATATTGCAAGCGGATGAGGGAAAGGTGTGGCCCTAATATGATATCTGCATATCGTATTAATAACAAAAGAACACAAAATACACAGTTAACAGACAAGTGATTAAAGGGACATTCCCACAAATACTGTCTATAACTGGAGGTCAAAGGTGACTTTATAGTGACCTTTATGGTATTTTAAGTGGCCTGATCTTGTTATCAGCCTGCGATCCTCTAATTTAATTCTGAAAACACTTTGTCATGATACAAAGTTAGTTGCATATTCTGCAAAAAAATTAAAAACAAACCATTTCGCGGAAAGAAACTAATTGGAAAATCCATACAGACTTTGCATCAGATGGACAATTACAGTAGTTGCTGAGGCCGGATGTGGGCTGCGACTGTTTTGAGGTTAAGGTGTGATGGGCATCTTAAGCAGAAAACACTCATCTTGTGTTTTTTTTTTGTTTGTTTTGTTTTTGCTGACAAGCTGAAGAGTCTTTGTTGTCACACTCTGACAGATTCAAAGCCCCCCTCAGAGATGTGGGAGGACGTGACGGTCCACAAAGGGGTCACAGAGTGACTGTGCAGAGCAGTGGGGGGGAAATCTGGAGGTTACATAATGCCCTCTGTCAACTGTCAGCGCCCAAATGCTAAGCAACATCTCCACCTGCTGGAGATTAGCGAGGACTGCAGGGTGCTGGGACGCCCACTGCTCAATTTACCTGCATTTCCGTAATGAGATGTTTTTTTTCTTTTGCACAGGCCGGAGGAAAACATCAAAGAGAATCCAAAGCTCAGCTGCAGCACAGGATGATGCCTGTTTAAAGATTTAACTTTTATTAAATTAGGCTTTATTTATATGCACAAAGCTCTTCATATAAAATTAGAATGACTTCATGCAGGTCCCTCAGTTAAGTCAGGAGTTAGATCCTTAAAAGACCAATGTGTAGGATTTGGTGGCATCTAGCTGTGAGCTTGAAGATTGCAAACACCTCCCTCTCAGTATCCACTTCCAAGCACGTAGGAGAACCTATGGTGGCCAGGGTAAACATGATTTGTTGTATCTAGAGGTACTGATTGGTTTGTCTGTTCTGGGAAACTGTAGAAACGTGATGGTGCAACATGGCAGACTCAGTGGAAGAGCATTTCATATTTAGCATACAAGCATAACAGAGGTATTGATCATCCCATCCAACTATTGGGAAAATATTTTTTCCAAAATGTTAGCTATGAGCTATTCCTTTAATGCAAGTGGCCTTTCATGTCAGGCATTCAACCTGGATATTATTTTGGTTTGATTGTTTTACCCATAAAAGGTCCAGAATGTAAGTTTTACACAGTTTTATTGATAGAATAGGGCAAAAAAATGAAATATAACACTGATAAGTGAGTTTTCATTAGTGCATAATCACCTGAAAATATGTATTATTGGCTTCCCATTACAGTGAGTAGTTAAAACCTACAGAGAGTGCAGGTTCTCTTTCACAACTGCAGCCATGTTGATTACCATGTTTCTACAGTAGCCCAGAATGGACAAACAAAACACTGGCTCTATATATGGCCTTGTACATTTTGCACAAGTTTAACAGCCACTGTAGCTACTGCACACTTTGAAGGGGAGGGTGAGGAGAGATGTTTGTGATCTGCAAGCTAACCTTTAGATTCCAATAAATTCTACACATTGGTCCTTTAAAATTAATTATTTCATATATCATGTTCATCTTTATAAATGTTTTAAAGATTAAAGAGACATATAAGAACTGCTGATTTTCTCTGCTGTTCTTAGACTTGTGCCTTTTCTACAGGTGAGTATTTATCAACTTTGTGGTCTGGAAATGATTTTGGGTTGATTGAAATCCAGTCAGATTCATGACTATCAACATGTGTAAGTGTAAATATGTTAAATGCACTTTAAACAGAAATAACATGAACCAGATGCACTGTGCAGCTGAATTTCAGAAAGTATTCCCTGTTGCATTTTACATGACTACTTAACATCTGTTTAATGGCTGCATTAATGAGAATATCTGTATAAATGCTGCCTGATTTGATTAATTATGAGTGACTTCACTGGATATTAAGTTGGGATTTTACCAGTCAACCTGCCAAAAGATGTATCTCACACACGCTGGATGAAAAATACATATATATAATACACTGTACAGAACATGGTTATGAAAGCCTGGGTGGGGGAGTTGCCGATTGGACAGCTATAGGACAGCGGAGGTAGCCGATTGGTTCTTGCTGCTGCTGTGTCAGTCTCTCAGCCCTCAGTTCAGGCTTCAGAAGACAAAGATCAGAGAGAAATAAGACCCTAGTTTTGCACAATTTTACCATTTATAGCAGTTTGCTGGAGCAGATCTGTGCATCAGTGTAATCAAAGACCTATAGTATTGTGTGTTATATGTATATACATATATATATGAATGTATCTGTCTCTCCTCTGCACTACATGTGTCTGAAAAATGAGGAAAATAAGAGAACATACACTTGGGATTTTTGATCATTTAAAAATACAATTTTGGCATGTCTAAAGCCAAGAGCAGACTGTTAGGAGACATTTTTGGTGCCCGGCTGTTGACGAGAAAATACCCAAACTACACAACTAATCTTAGATGAGTTGCTCTGATTACAAGATTATTCCACTCAGAGAAGACGGTGTCAGTGTTTCAGGTGCAGATTTGATGCATTCTGCCACAGACACACGCGGTTATTTGTATCAAATGAAAGAGCAGGCGCACAAATAGCACAGATGGGATTTACACAAGTAATAATGGAGGTTGTGGTGGAGAAAAGGAACATGGATAAACATTTAATCTACAGAAATTGGTGAACCAGTAAAAGAAATGAATCAAAAACTGATTATTAGAAAGAATTATACGTACAATGATGCTTGTCTAATGTCCTCTGTTGCATTAAAAAATGTAATTAGTCACTCTGTGCTGCACTGTTTTAATTTGGCTGTGTGTGTGTCTGTGTGTGTGTGTGTGTTCCCTGTTGTGCTTCTGTTGGATAGCTGCTTTTCTTCCATCTAAGACTCATCTCCAGCCTGCTCCAAATACAAGTGCGTTTTTTGGCTACGAGGAAATCAAATGTGTTTAAAAACTGATGAAGCATCTGGCACCGAGGTGAAGACATGTCTTGGAACTAGAGGATCTGCTGTAATGAGGGCGGATTCATGTCACCTTGAGGGGTTTTTGTTAACTGGGGGACAAATCCGGGAGCTAATTTTTCATTTGCTCTGGCAAATACGTCTGGCCACACAACCGACTATAATATGGTATAATTCCACATTAAAGTTTGTAAAAATGCTAGATATATGATATATATTTTGTTGGGTTTTGTACTTATTATCCACAATATATCCAACAATGTTCCCACGCAGAGAAACCTGTAATTTATTCAAAGTAATGCTGCATTTCCTGCTAGCTGCTGCTAACTAGTTGCTAATTGCTATAACTTATAGGGAAACACAGCCTACGTCAGATGGCACACTAAAAGCAATCATCCATACACATGATTTCTTATAATAAATGACTAGTTACATCACATATATTTTCAGCAGCTATGGCAGTTATTTAAAAGTGAAGAAAACAACCTCCAGGATCCCACGCCACTACACAACATCATCAAACTATGTCCTTTGTTATCGTTTCAATGTGAGAAAGACTCCGAGCAACAGAATTTACATATTGTGCATTTAATATGGGACAGGTTTGATGAGTCCAGATCTGAAAAGTCACGTCACATGTTTCGAGCTAAATGCACTGGGCTAAAGAAACTCAGGCAACGCTGTCAAAACCAGACAGTGATGATCAAATAGTGACTTGATTCCTCTGGGCACGGCTGCATTACGCACAGAGCAAATCAAGCAGGAAGGAAGTCAGACACAGGAAGAGCATAGAGAATACAGCCAATTTTCAGAAGAAAAGACTTCGTAAAGATGTATGATCATAAAAAGAGACAAAAAAGAAATTATATATGTCGCCTACTTATCCATGGTAGAAGCACAAAAAGCAAACAAAAAGAACCAAGTCAACAAAATCCAAGCAAGGAAATATGATCCGGTGGGCAGAATGTTCTGCTGCTGAAACACCTGAAAAGGTGGGACATCTTGTACGTCTATCCAGTTAGATCAGCACTCATTTTGGTCTGGAAACAGAAAATGCAGTGAGGTTCCAGACTAAAGGCTCATGCAAATGCCAAAGACGATTCTGATTCACATATGTGGGACCGGGCATTAATACAGATTTATGAATTAGTCTGGTGCTGCCAAACTAGGGTTTTGTCTTAGATGTAAGTCTGGGGCAGGTGTAAGTCCTGTAGTCTGCACTGAAGACTTAAGTTAGACTGACTACACTGCGTCACCAGAATCTGCACCTTCTAAACTTCACGACTGAAAACTTCCCAGACTCCTTGGTTGGATGGTTCTGAACTTAGAGTTGAATCATTCTGATGAGTCACTTATCTCACAGTCCGGCAAGTTTTCAATTCTCTGCATTTTCCTTTTTTCATTTTTCATCATGCATCATGCCAAGGAGCGAGGCAGGTCCAGCTCATCTTGGAGCAAACATCTTCTCTGCTCTCCCCTGTCAGTCCTCCATAAAAGAAAAATCTTGCAGAGGAGCTGCTACCTGACCTTGTAAGCCCCAATACCTCCTCAGGCTAGGAACCAATTTCCTTTGTCTGACTGCTAAATGTTTGGATGCAGCCACACAGAGAAGTCAGAGGAAGAGAATGAGAGTGAAGTGAATACTGATCATCTACCAACATCAACAGCGGCTAAATCATGATTGCTTAAAGGTGGCAATGAATGTTAATGTATATGAACTCAGGTTCCTGCTCCAAAACCATATCAATATTTAGTTTAATGCATACTGAGTTTGCATGAAAAAAAGTGTTTAAACATTAAAAAGATATTTAAACATAACAATTTATTATGCAATCAATAATTGTATTTTTCAAAGTATTTGATTCCCTTTGGAGTGGAAATACATTCAAAATTTTGGTTTTAAACTCCAACAAAACCCAGATTACTGAATAAGTTAGATTAATAAAAATGGATCCATTTTGATACCTGACACTTTGTTAAGCCCCGCCTCCAAACAGCAACTGTCCAATCACAGATGCACCCACATCCTCGTGCAGAATCAAAGCGGGCTGCTGCTGTCTCAGGTCTAAGCCAAGTTAGCTTACCTTATCCTGCTTAGCTCTTATCCTGGTTCTCTTTCTGGCATGATTACGGTCCAGCTAGTCTGGCTGGGTGACCGTCTCGTCTCTGCTGCACTAATGAAAGATCAGAGCTTCCTTTTCTGATGATAATTAATGTATTTCTGCTGTCTGTTTTCAAATTTCACCGTCTGACCAGTGTTTGCTAGGATGTAGCTTTAGCCTTAACGTTGCTGAACTTAAAGATTAATAAAAGTATTGTAATACAATTATATTCCTCCTGAGCAGATCCAGTTCTTGCCTGTCTGATTATTAAAACAAAGCATTTGGTTTCTTGTGAAAACCAGTCTGTGTGCCTTATAATTAATTTTCCAGTCAATATTCAAGTGTTTCCTGAGGTGCAGTTCCCCATGTGGCACTGCCTTTCCCCCCATTCTCCCCTTATTGCCCTCGCCACATGACCCCTGGACTGCAGACCACCTCGCTTCATTTCTTCTTCTCTGTTTCCTCTTGAAGGAGGAACTCGCCGCAGCAGCTTTATAATTAGAATGAGCATATTTCACCATTTTATGACATTTGAAAGTAAAACAGCTGAATCGATAGATACAGAAAATAATTATAGCTATAATTAATATAATTCTTTTGGAAATTCAGTAAAATATTCATATGTAACCTTGGCATCTTAAACCTACTACAAGAAACTTATATTATTTATATTTTGTTGATTTTGGAGGCCCCTGTGGACGAACTGGTAGTGCTTCCACAGTAATAACCACAAAAATATAACATAAATATTCAAATGATCTAAATAAAAATGTCCTACTGCTTAATTTTAACCAGCTAACACACTAAACACAGCCTCATTTAATTTGATTTCAGGGAAAATCATTAAGAATAACAATACAGAAAAAGCCAATCCTCTCATCTATGGTCTCTTTAACTTATGTAGGTCATAGAGACTGTTTCATAACCAGTTAAAATCTCCTCATAGCAGCTTTAAGAAACTCACATTTCAAGCTCTGTTTTGACCTTGAAGTCTGTCTCCATCAGGCAGGTAAACAGGATTCACTGCAGGCGTTACACACCGATGCTACTGACACTGGTTGAGTATCTTTACCCCCATCATATTGGCAGCAGACTCCACTATCTGTCCAACATCTGCCTCTAACTGCCGCACCAATATTGTCATCCGCAAACTGATAACATTGCTGTAACCTTAATACACACACACGCATCACACACACACACACTGAGTCAACAGCCTACGAGAAAGAAAAAAAAAACAAGCACATTGCCAAAACTCGCAGCCAGCACATGCTGCATGATGCGATGCCAGTGACTTGGCAGCTGTCGGCTGAAACCTGCTCATCACCACTCGATACCTCTCAGCAGCTCAGTTATCCTTTTATTTTGTAAATCCTACCTGGCTTGTGTCAAGGTGGCTGTGAATCAAGAGGAGAAATCCATTAAGTACACAAGCGCCGATCGACCCCGGCTGGGATGCCTGATGTTGACCCAAAACACAGACACCTGATGATGTGTCTTGTCGTTCAAGTCTGCAGAAGAAATCATGCCGCAGATTAATTATTCGTCATGCAGGGTATTACAAATAAACAATTTTCATGGATGAAAAAGGTCATCACTTTCCCTGTTTTATCTAAATCCAGGTAAATTGTAGAATTAGGTGCTGTGTGAATAATCTGGTTAACAATGAAGATTAAATCATGTACCCAAACAAACCCAGCGAACACGGACTAAAACCGCTATCAGATTCTGTCACAGTTCTGGTCACTGCAACAGGTAACTAGATTGCAAACAAGCTTTTAGCCATTTTTCTTTATTCAGAAGTGAAAAACAGACTTGTGCTGTATTTGGCCGTGAGCAGGCGGTCAGATCAGCCAAACAATTCTAAAGGGGGATGAGCAAAGAAGGCTGGTGATCAGACAAATAGAGTGAGGAGTTAAAGAGGAAACAGGTCACAAACGTGTAACAGGCGAACAGGTGCAGGTGGGATTCGCTAGAGGGCTAAAGCAACCTTGAAGGGATCATTCGCCTAAACATGAAAATTCAGTAATTATCTGTCCACCTTCATGCCAACTGAAGGTTGGGTTTAGTTTTTTTAGTCTGCAAAACACTGCTGGAGTTTCACAAGAAAACGGTGTTGCAGAATCTCCCAAAAAGTTTGAAAACTTGTCACCATTCACTTAAATTGTTTGGGAGATTCTTCAATACTGTTTTTCTTGTGAAACTCTGGCAGTGTTTGTGGACTAAAAAACTAAACCTGACCTTCAACTGGCACGAGGATGAGCAGATAATGACTGAGTTTTCATCCCTTTGTGGCTGCTTTAGCCCTCTAGCCATTCCACCTGCACCTGTTTGCCTGTTACACATTTGTAACCTGCCTCCTGTGTATCTGCTCATCGAACCTGAACCTTGAATCGGCATGAGGGTGAGTAAATAATGATGAAGTTTCAATTTTGGGTGAACTATTCCTTTAAAAAGATAATCAATCTGGCCAAGACTGGCTGAAAACTGGCCTCTGTATATAAACCCTGAAGCTAGGCTGACCAAATTTTGAGTTTGAAAAGCAGCTGTCCCAAATCCTATTTGCTGTCCTGTTTGTCCTTAAAATTAACTGTTATATTATGAGACAATATCAACAACATTCCTAATTTTAATGAAGAACATATACTGTTTGTTCTTAGCCTATCATAAATAAGAGATTGTTGATGTCAGTTGACCCATTTTAAACCAGATGATAGAGTGTAGCCGCCACTTTGGGAGGAATTTGAGATAAAATATATCTTTTTAAAAAATGTCTGTAAACTCCTACAGCTTAATGACAATTTTATCTACTGAAAAGACATTTCTAATGACTTTAACAGACCAGTCACCTGTGCATAATGATTCAGAGTCATGATGCTTAATATCATCCTCAGAATCTGC
Organism: Lutjanus erythropterus; assembly: GCF_056507025.1. Lineage (NCBI taxonomy): Eukaryota > Metazoa > Chordata > Actinopteri > Lutjaniformes > Lutjanidae > Lutjanus > Lutjanus erythropterus. Next base: position 38,769,698 of record NC_139325.1, read on the forward strand.
TGATCTTCATAATATTAATGAACAACTATCAGAGTTTGAGTCTTGTTTATTCTCTAAATTACTGTACATTTAATCCTTCCTATGTGACACACTCACCTCCAGTTCAGTTGTCCTTGACCTCGTTTCCTTCCCTAACTGGAGCTAATTGTGACTGGGGAGCACCTGGGTCAGCTGCTGATTGGATCAGGTGATCTCTAAAGGAGGGAAACACACTGAGGGCAAGTGGAAGACAACAAGCTTTTGATAAAGTACAAGGACAGCTGTGTCAGTTGCAACTTGTTCTAAATACAGACAAAACTTTTATTCTTTATCACTTCCAAAATAAGCAAGATTAGCACTGTGTGAGAAAACTGCGACAAGAAATGGTCAACAAATTGAGTTATAGTTAATATATCTAGGATTCTTAATTGATAACTTGTCTTTTAAGGAGTGCATTCAGTGTGTTGTAAAAAAGCTGGATACAAGTTTTGCCTTTCTTTTTGCTGGATAGTGTGAATCCTGAGGCACTGAGAGAACTTAGAGAACTGTGGTTCTCTTATGGCAGAGATATACTTGCCTTTAACTACGCATGACGTCTGCCTCGTGTATCCCGTGACCATTTGGAGGGTCGGTTGTGCATGTCCTCAGAAATTAACGCTACGCATCCACAAGGTGCCATACACACATGACAGGTAGGGGCAGAATGCAGTGACAGGGTCAGGGGTCAGGAGTCACCAGCAACAGCAATGGCAGAAGGTTTCAAGGACAGGCTCATTGAACAAGTCCGCAACTACCCTCATCTTTACGTCATATTGTTGCTGCTACACTGCGACAAACATGCCTGCCACAACAGCTGGCGACAGATAAGTTCAGTTTTGGAAGTTGATGTTGAAACATGTCGAAATAAATGGAAACAGGCTCAAGATCGCGATGGAAAAAGATGATGGAAAAACGGAGGTCCTGTTCTTCTTTCTTTTGTTTTTACAGGCAGTTTATGGTCTGAGTTCTCTGTTGTGCCCTCTGGTGGGGTTTTGTGGACAAGCGGTTGCATCGTTCGTGTCATTACACAGCTGGTTGTCTGCATGAACGTATGGTAGAACAGCAATTACATCTCTTACTCACCCTTGTGTGCTTTACTCAAAAGTGAGTTGGTCTTCCTTTTGTGTTTGTCGCCTCAGTCACTGGTTTGTTTATCTACAGAACTTGTTTAGAGATAATTCATGCTTACTTATCTTCTCTTTTAAACTGAAAACATGAAAGTCATAATCTTCGTTTGTTATGGAAAAATAAAATAAAATAAAATAAAATTGAAGCTGAAAAAGGTTTGGCAGTTTTCAGAGCAGATGCACAAGGAGTGTGAGGATGACATTCTGTCCCTAAAGGCTGCGCCCTCCAGGGACACAATCCGACATCCGTCCAGGGCAGCCACCGTGGTGGCTACAGTACACAGACTGACAATACAGAGAAACTGACAGGGGCACAGAACCGAGAGAAACATACATTCAGACAGAGAGTTAATAGAAGCTAACTCAAGTGGAGAAACAGAAGAAACAAGAACTGAAAGTCTGGAATGGAAAGCTGAACAGATGCAGACTAGGGTTTTGCAATTTTACAATTTTTTCCACTTTCATGTGGAGTGTTGATGGTAAATGTAGTCAATTGAAACAGTAAATTTCCTCTGTGTGTTGTGTGTTGACCTAGAGCTGAGTTTTTCTGGCGTGCAGCAATGTCTACATGTACCAGGATGCATTGTGGGCGAGTCTGTGATTCCAATCGCCACCTTAGCCTATAGATATGACTTTGCTGGCCAAAACATAGCAGTAGGTGACAAAAATGCTCATTTAGCATGTCCCCTGGATCACCAGAGATGGAGACCAGAAATCCAAAATAGTTTGTAGTTCTTCCTTACAGGAAGTGACATCATTGGATGCATGAAGAACAACAGATTTTTTCAGCAAGAGAACTCTTCTTGGTCAACATAGCAGTACTGAGGAATTTATCCCCACAAGTGCCTAAATTTACCATCAACACTGACTGGTGATCCACAGGAAAAGTGGCAAATTTTCCCTTTAACCTTCTATGGTGCAGTGTTGCCTTCAGGTAATAAACCCATTATTGTCCTACATTAAAATTGAGGCTAATAGCAGTGTGTTCATTTGTCATATGACCCTCAGGAGGTCATGTTGAATACTTTTTTTTGCAGCCTTCTAAACACGGTTCATCTCCATCATCTCTCGCCACAAAAATGGTCTGAAAGGTTTTCTGTCATTTTGTAGAGAGACATAATGAAGGTTAGCTGACTGAGAGGCGGAGGGCAGACTAGCTGGCAGAGAGGCAGACGCTGGGTATTTTATAAGAGAAACTGCTGCAGAGAAACAAATAAGCCGGTAGACAGAAAAGAGAATTCTTGACCAGAGACGGCTGACTAATGAGCGACTGGGGTGAACAACCGACTGGGAAGCGGAGGAGTTGACTGACTGGATAACTTAAGGGGTGGCCGGCAGCAGAGGATCTGAAGTGCTACCCAGCAGAAAATCTGCCCAAGGAACCACGGGGAACAGGCTGGGACCCGGGGGGGGGGGGGGCACTGATTTGATGTGAACTCTGGAAGATGACAAGCAGAGAGTCCACAAACGATGCCTGCTGATACTGAGAGTGGACCGCCGACTGATTTGAAATATATAACAATATAAGAACAAACATGTCATATTTATCCCACTAAACCTCCTCCAGTGGGATGTGTATGATCAAGTGATTTGATACTAGGGCCAAAATGCCAAAAATATACTTGTTGGTATCTTACTTTGACTTTATTTCTTCTATTTCTTATATATTTTATTTCAAGTTCTTTTAACACTTACAGCTGCACAGGAACTTTGCCAGCATACAAAATAATAATTTAAATCAGTAACTATTAGTCATTCAGCACCAACTTTCAGAACCTGACTATTTTTGATGCTCTGTACTGGAGGTGTGGACTTGAATCACATTACTTGAACTCAAGTTAGACTTTGTAATTTAAGACTGGACTTGACAAAATAACCAATAACCAAAAACAGAGAGAATACTGGACTTAAAGTGGAAATTAAATAGAAAAAAAAGAGACACATTATAACTTCAATGAAATACTTACATGTACCACAACAAAAATAGATCATAAAAGTAAGCCAGTGCTCAGAAAATAAATTTTTAAAATACTTTTTTGTGTTGTATTATAACCTGGTGCGCAGCCATCTTTGTTTTTGCTGGGGACCTACTGTACATCACAAGAAGGCTGAATACAACGATTTTGAGCACAAGTTGGGAAAAAATGATACCAAAGATATTCGGTTGTGCATAAATCCTTCAAGGTGATCAATAAACAAGTAATTGCATCATGCAAAATGAAAATTACAGATGGAGGCGCAACAACTTACAGCTTTGTTCAACATTCGACTTTGCACGAAGAGCAGTAAGTCGAGGCTAATATTAACACAGTGAGCTAATGCTTAGCTAACCTCAGCTTAACACCCAAATAGCCCTGTCACTCAATGAGGAAGGAAACTCACAATTACATTATGACTTGTTTAGAACTGAAAGTATAGGACTTGGAACTTGATTCAGAAATTGTCGGTCTTGACTTGGGTAGTGAGTGCAAAGACTTGAGATGTACTTGTATCTCACAAAACAATGACATGGTACGAATACTCTCCGGTCTGTTACAAGACAGTAATGTGGTTCGATGCCCAGCCTTCCTTCCACAGGTAAAACACAGCAAATGGTGCACAGTACACTTTTGCATTATGACGTTGCTACATCCCCTATAGGTCAGGGATCGGCAACTTTGCTGATCAAAAGTGACATTTTCAGCTACCATATGAAAACTCACCACTCTCACTAGCCACCATCAAAACTGAAAAGGCACTGAGTCATAGACGTAAGCTATGATGCATATGTTAGTAGATAAAATATTAAAATAAAAAAGAAAATTGTGTTGTATAGGTTACACATTTTTACAGTTGGAGAACAACTTTACAGAAGTGATAAATGAAAATTAAAATGCTAACAAAACATTGATATTTGTCAGTGATTTCTGACATTTAGAGGACTGATTGGCTGGTTAATGATCAGGAAGATGATCGACAGGATTGATTGATTGATTGAAAGTAATTTTTGCCCTATTTTTTGTTTTCTTTGTTTTGTATTTATGCAGCAAATTGATGGCATACATTGAATGTAAATGGTTATATTTCATGCATGCCCCGGGTTGAAGGAGGGCAGGTGAGGGGAGGGCATCTGCGCTGCAACCTGTGGCGCTGCTTTTTGGAGTCGCCCTTTTAAACACAGGCCTCTTTTCATTTAACTTTCTGGCTGAGAAGAAAGGCCACCCATTTTTGTCCTCCCACCAACGTCAACCTGCTGCCTCGTCTATCTCGCATTTGCAATAAAAAAACAGTCAAACTGAGTCAGATTTTAGCCTTGAAAAGGCCTATAACGGATCCTGAGCCACTGACTCAATGTAGCACAGACCTGGGAGTGAACAAGGAAGTTCCTGAATGTGCTATTCTGTTTATGAATGTGGTATTTTCATTTCAGGGTCAGACACAGGATCAGTTTATTTTTTTAAGGAAGAGTAGTTCTCTGCTCGTAGCATCAATTCACAGAAAAAGTAACTGCATATGAGAGCGACTACTAGTGCTTAAGCTCAAAGAAAAATATGACTGACACATTTAATCCCTGTAAGTACACTGTGGAGCGAGAGAAGTCTTGTTTGCTTTGCTACTTAAACGCACACCGATTGTATTATGGGGCTTCAAGGTGCTAGAAATGCAAATGCAAATATTTCTTTACTTTCCAAAGCCCCCTTTATGCCTCTGACAGGTGCCTTTCATGTTGCTTGTTGGGCTCACAGAATTCTCACACAAAGCCAGAGAAACAGCACACTAATGAGCATTGTATTATGAAGTGAACACAATTATTTTTTTTTCCAAAGGTCGACACACCGAAATAACAGAAACACCGTAGAAATGTGAAAAGTAAGATGATGAATTACTGAAGGCAGACACGAGCCTCTGCAGGAATAATTCTCATCTAAAAACGCTCTTTTATGTCAAGTATTTCCAGGAAGGAAAAGTCATTTGACCATATCACTTAGCCTCATGCTACTAAGTTATGTAACACAGCATTTGCATTTAAAGAGGTATGTCCAACACTTGCAGGCAGTTCACATTCAACTTGAGTGCACTCGACTCTGCGGATCACTCGGGAGTTGCGTTTGTGGACTGATGAGACAATTTCTTCGAGCCTGTGGTCTTGCCCTATCCCCACGACAGGCGCCTTTCATGTTGCCTGCTTGGCTTACAGAGTTCTCAAATTAAATTTCTAATGAGGCCGCTAAGTGTGAGAAAACATGTCAGCCCATACACTTTGCAAACTTTTCCGACGCCGAAGTTCCCTGAGACTCTCCTGCAAGCAAACTCTTGTCCAAGTCAGCCATCAAGGGTACTAAAAGCACAGCTCAGGGCGTTATTGATTTCCTCGCTCCTCTCAAGGCTTTTCCTCTGATGGGCTACTTTGCTTGACACCTCTTCTCCCACAGCGGCTCGTCTTCATCGCTACAGTATGAACTCGGTGGCACACCCCCCCCCCCCCAGCTTTAATTAATAGCTTTGTGCTTCCTTCAGCTCATCTATTCCCTCAGACTAATTGCTGGCAGAAGCATCTCTACTAATCCAATTTGGAGCCCTGAATAATCTCCAGGAGCGTCTCAGGCATTATTGAGTATTTGTGAGAACCTGCAGGTCTAATGGCTACTGTGTGTGTATTTCATTTATCTGATGTTACAGAAGGATATCCTCTTTTTTGGGGGGCTGTTATCCTCATTACCAGCTGCAGCCTCACTGTGTGCTGAATGGACCTGCTGCTCTGTATGTGAGAGCTTAATGTCTCTGGACCATGTGTGTCACAGCGTGGCTTTAAATAAGTTCTTCTTCCTGCCCAGCATGGAAACACAGTATTTTAAGATAACAACATATATGAAAAATCTGATATTAAAGTATAATTTCTGTGAAATTTGGTGACCTCTATCTTATACCAGTGATACTGTCTGTGCTGGTGTTTTGCACCTAAAAATAAAATTATTCTCTCCTTTTCTAAGAACTCAAGGCAAGAAAAACAGGATTACATTAAATAAAATATATATATAGACAGAAAAGCAATTACAAAATAAAGAAAAAGGAAAAGGAAGTAGAGCGAAACAGAAAAATAATGTATAACAGTCAACAGTCTAATTGAAAAGATGCCAATGTTTTAAGACATTACTGGAACATAAAGGAGGATGAAGATGTTCCCACTGTCTCATGGGATATGACTGAAATATTCACGTGCAACATACTGAAGCAGTTTAAAAGGACTAGTGTGCAGGATTCAGTGGCATCTAGTGGTGAGGTTGTAGATTGCAACCAACTGAATAGCGCTCGCCTCACCCTCCCCTTCCAAGTGTGCAGTGACCTCAAAACACACACGTAGCACACTACTGTAGAAACACTGTGGTTCAACATGGCGGACTCTGTGGCCTCAGTAGATGGAAACATTTTAATGTGTGAAAACACAACAAATTTTTTATTTTCCTGTGATTACGCACTGATGAAAACCTAATAATGAATTTCTCCCATATTCTCCCCATAAACCTGCATAAATTATACAAACTGGACCTTCAAACACAGTACTTGAACATAGATAAAGGATGTTTAGACTGTTTTAGAATTGAAAAAAAAAACAAAAAAAAACAACAGAATTTCTGATGTGCATTGTACTGAGGCACCTTTATCTCTATGTTAGCAAAGCTACATCTAAAATGTCAGCACTCCATTTCGTTTTTTAACTCAGTATGCATCTGCTTATTTTCATGTAAATCTTCAATTAATGTGAGCAAAACTGGAAATTCATGAAAATAGAAAATAAGACAAAATATGACAAAAAAGGGTGGAAAAGAAAATGGTAATAATGATACCTTCTGCTTCTTGTTGTGTGGCCAAAGGATTATTGTCATGCTGCCAGTCGCTGTTAGATGCTTCCACTTCAACAATAAAAGATAAAAGATATAAAAAGAGTTTAAGAGTAAAGATCAGCTTCTTTTTACTTTTAAATACATATTGTCCAAGATAGTTTTACACATTTTTACATATTCACAGTAAAAATTCAACACAGCGATCAAACATTAAACTTTTAACAGTTTATCTTGGCTATTATGTTTATTTTTATTTCAAAATGCATTTTTAATTTTTCTGTGAATATTTGTTGTTTAGGAATTAATGACTTGAATCGGCTCAATATGTCATGAATATCAGATATTTGTGTCCAGGGCCGTTTCTTGCCTTATGTGGTTGCATAGGGCCCCCCAGAGCCACCAGGGGCCCCCAAACAATGTAACGTAGTGATGATCTGTGCTCAGAAGCCGGTCTGCCATTCAGTATCCCCACTTAAGACTGTCACTGTCAAAACATCAGTGGGGAGACTTTACTAAGTCACGTTACTCACATGAGCACAATCTGCAAGAATGCTAGCAGCTAGCTGGGATAATTTTTATATATATATATTTTTTCATACACTTAGTTTAGTATTGTGTAATACAAACTCATTCATAACACTTAAAATAAAACCTGTAGTAAGTTTTCACAATGTTCTTTATGTAGAGAAACCCCAGTGATTTATTATAATTGTCTCTAGGTTTAAATTTGCTTTGGTCAGCTTGAGATTTGTGATTTGAATTTGAGAGAAAAAAAGATGTTTTTCATGGATCTAGACTCCTTTCCATTCAAAGTGCACCAGATGCAATGTATTAAATGTTAAATGCATGCTCATGTACCACTTTAGAGGGTTTGGCTCTCCTCCTCTCAATAATAATTTCAAAAAACAGGGGCTCCTATAAAGCTAGAAATGGACATATTTGTGTTACAATGCAAGTTTTTGTCATGTTTTTACAAAAACACTGTGAATAGCTACCATTATTATCTGAGCCAGCTGAACCAGCTTCAGTCAGGCTTCAGGAAATCAAAGCAACTTTTACACTTGTCAAACAAGTACCACAACATTTCCTGGTTTTAAAGGAGAGCTTTCCTAATTTTACCAATCTGGATCAACTATTTTATTAAAAGTGAGTTAAAAGGCTGTATTAAGCACTGATGTTACTAAACATATGTGTTTATAAAGCTTATCAGACTTCCTGCACCACCTGTCAGTGGTCACAGGGTGTCAGTATGCAGCTATGAATCTGCTTCAGGACAGACAACCGCCTCCAACCAGCATCTTATAACTGAGACATCCAGAGTGTTTGAGGAATTAATGGCTGTGGTTTAACATTGTTTGGATGGGAGTCTGGGGGAGGTCAGTACAAACTGCTGGTACACAATGCTGGCCCTGATGAGCTCTGGCCAACTGGACAAGTGTTTAATTTACTAAAGTGACTGTCAGGAAGAGTTGTGGGCCCTTCACCTCTAGGACACTGCAGAAAATCAACTCTATACTATATATTAAGCTGTCCAGTCCACATCCATACATGCACACACACACACACACACACACACACACACACACACACACACACACACACACACACAGCTTTTGTTGTTTGGGGATATTACATCATTTCCGACCTTTACCCCTGTGAGAAGAAATCACAGAGCACCGTTTAGCTCATAAAATGGCTCAATGCTTTTGTCTTCATCTACTTGTTTACTGTGCAAATGGAGGGGATCAGAAATCCTTTCAAAGACCGCGATCGGTCCAGGACCACTTGGAGGCTAATTAGCTGGATTAACTAACCTTCTGATTGCCTCAACAAGGTTTTGTTGTGTCACATCATTTGAATTAATGAGGCAAACTGATGAGAAACCTGAACTGATGAAACTGGAGTGAAAAGGAACGATTGTCTCGCAGCAGAGTGATGAATATGCCTCATTTCCCTTCGGTGTTTGCTGTGTGCTGGATGGCTCACCTTCATTTGGTGGCAGTGGTTTGTCAGAATCGGAGAATCTCTTTGTTGCCGATAAATTTACAGGAACTTGCAGCACCAAGTTTTGTGCGCAGACAAAGTAAGTCAGAATGACATTGTTCAGTCCTGTCAATCACGCCGAGCTCGAACTTGCACCAAAAATAAATTTAAAGGAATGATTCACCCAAAAATCTACACAGGTCAGGTTTAGTTGCTGCTGGAGGTTCACAGAAAAAACTGTTTCAGAACTTACCAAACAGTTTAAGGGAATGGTGACCAGTTTTCAAACGTATAAAACAACCTCCCCAAACAGAGAACATAAAATTCTGCAAGTCTGGTGTACTCTAAGTCTCAGAAAACCCTAAAGAGCTCGAAAGAAGGAAGGTCACCTGGCAATGCTGACAAAGGTCATGTGACTATTACACCTGACTTTGTCCTTCCCTGCACATCCACAACTCATAAAATGTGCCAGAGTAAAGGTGCTACATGAGACACGAAAAACTTGCAAAAGGTGCCATTTTTGTGCCATCCAATGAAATTACCAAGATTTTTGTTAACTGAAATCAAAAATAAAAACTAGACTTTAGAATACAAACAAAAACTAACCAAAACAATATTTTGTACTTACAAAACTAACTAAAATAAAATACACATAGGAAATGTCGCAGTCTTTGTCAAATTTGTGAACACACCACACATAAGGAGGCTCTGATTCATAAGTTACTTGAGACTGGGATGTCTGCATGATCGTGAGTCTGTTGCCTTCACAGAGTGCTGTGTTTGTACTCTAGTACCTATTCAGAATTTCTTAAATCTTACACCTGACAAATATCCCCAAAAGTAATAAAAACTAAACTAAAGCTAAACAGAAAAACAAAATAAAAATGAGAACCAACGAAGAGAACAAAACTACTGTACAAGAACTCTGGACTCTGACATAAGTGTCCTCTTTCATCTGGCCTTGTTATAGCATACATTAGTCGAAGCTTTAATCTTGATCTTTAACAATGCTGTGGCGCGCGGAGCGATTATCATATGCATTACTGCAGCTTCCTCACAGCAGGAGAGGACCACGCCGTCCTTGGGAGGTCCACTCCTACATCTCTGATCTTCGTGTTCATCTAACGGCTCAGCCTCATTGGTTTTTGATCCACTCTCACTTGCTGCATAATTGGAATTTAATTATTGTGCTATAATATTGCTGCTTCTCATAAAATGCTTTGCCACTGAAGGACCGGTGGACGGCCTTTATTGTAAAGCAGACACAAATGTGTAGCCCTGTCTCTCACCGAGGATGACAGACCTCTTATTTAATGATAATTACAGGAACGCACATTTTTCAGCAATTAACTGACATCAGATCATATTTTTCATGTTTAAATGGCTCGATGGCTCAAAGAAGAAAAGTAAAAGAAACAGAAATACTGCAGAAAAAAGATGTTCAGTCCTGATATGTGTCCTGTTCTAAACCCTTAGACTGTATAGATTAAAAGCTGCATTAAAAAAAATAAATGAAACATATGTGGTTTGGATTAAAAGTACTACTTAAATTAGGTTAGTGAAGCTTCATCAACATGGTTAGGGCCAACACATCCACGCACCTAAACCACAGAGTAGGTTGATTGCCTCAGAAATATATATAACTCATAAAACATGTATGACAGATGGAGAGAGCAAATGGCAGCCATCGCATGGCGTACGTCAAAGTAAGTTATTAATGTTGTGAATTGGCAGCAGTTTAGATGGATCTAAGCATGCTAAACCACTTGTTCAGGGTCAGGAAAAGACCTCCTGCTATAAGCCGTAACAGCTGCTGTTCGGAGATTCTTTAACTTGAATGTAAACAAATGTCATTTTGGAATATTTACTGAAATGTTTTTCTTGGGAAGACAGTTTTGAAAAACTCATATTTCTGCATAGCATTTCCTTATAAGGTTGTGTAAACACCCAGCAGACACAGAGCAACATTAGCATTAATATTAGAGCTGTTTTTCAGTCCTCTATATAATAAACTTTATTTATTCAGCAGAACATATGAATGTAGGTCCAACAGCAGGACTGTTAGTACAACTTAACTAAAGCCCACAGACAAATATGAGCATTATTAGCCATAGCATACTAATCACAGGGTGTGTTTTAAGGTACCTAACGCCATTTAAACACAGTTTACTTTCAGAATTATCGATCATTGTGGCCAGGTGGATTAGAGGTCAGCATCACTGTCCATATTATTAATGTTATGTTGTAATGGTGACCACGTGTGAAATGGTTTCTGTCCAAATGGAGCATAAATTGTAACCAAAATGAGCGATGGTAATTAAGATTGCTCCGAATGATGGACAGTCACGTGGAAAATCTAACATTTCACATATGAATTTGAGGAAGGCTACTGATTTTTATAAGCTCAAACTGTAAAAAAAAAAAAAAAAAACACAAAAAGAAGGTGCATGAAAACACAGTTTGAAAGTTATTTCTTTAACTCAATGCATTCATTGATTCGGCCACCAGGGTTAACAAACATCATTATGCTCGCAGATACACAGAGTCACAACATACAGTATCAGGCACTTATGGTGAGCAATATTAGAAATCATTAGCAGCTGTGCTCCTGGCCTTAAAACGTCTAATACTCTCTCCTCTTTAGCTTTGGTTTGGTCTCCACCAACTCCAAGTTGTGGCCCCTCTGTGTCTCATACTGAAGCACAATATACGCTTTAGCAGCTGTATTGGACGTGGCCAGAGAAAAGCCATTTTGAACATGTGGTTAACTTTGTGAAATCGTCACAGTTTTTGGAGGTTTAGGTTAAAAAAAAAATACTTAAGGAGGTTAAGGATAAGTTTGTGGTTGTAATAGCTCTGTTACGTAAGGAGAGATCCGGACACCAAAAGGCTCCCAGTTAAAGTATTTATGTGCATGATGTTATACTGCATACATATCACGTGGTGGATGAATTATGGGTACTTAAGATGGTGACTCTCCAGAAGCAGTCTGAAGAAGAACCTGGAGCTTGAAACAAACCTTACGAGTTACATTATACATGTCCACACCTATCAGAGAAACACCAACCTTTTCAAAGAAAAAAAGGTAAATCATGTAAGGAAAAGTTTGAAAAAAGGAATAGATCTATAATTAATACAATCCATAGGATTTTTTTTTTTGCACATACAGCATGTTCTGACCAGATATAGATCTATAAATAAACACCTTTGAATGTATAGGACAAGTCTCAAACCAAGTTCATAGATACCAATCCTTTGAAAAGAAGAAGAGATTTTTTTTTCAAAAAGTAGATCTCCAATGAATATAAGCTCTTACAGAATTCATGATGTATATATACCAGTCTTTCCAGAAAAATATAGAGCCATAAAAAAATGCACAAACATGAATAAATAGGTCAATACATGTAACGCGATGTACCTTAGAATTTTAATAATGTTTCGGTTTCACATGGGGCGCGAACTGCGGTCTCGTGGGTGAAAGTCGTGCATTTATTTGAGCTATCCATCCACCCCACCTCCTCCATTCACTGGCTTCTCCCTCTTTACACTATTGTCGGCAGCCCGGGGCGTCTGATGCAGACCATGGATGGGTTTACATTGAAGCCACTTGAAAAGACTGATGCATCACTCTCAGTCACTGGCGGGTACGTGATGCGTTTGTATGAGTCACCGAGAGCCGGTGACAAATCGAAATGAGAGTGAGACTGGGTTGGACAGAGCTGTACTGTAAATGTGTTGCAAAACAATGAGCTGAGAGGATAAAAAGCTTCAGAGTGGCTGAATCGGGTGAGAATTCATCAGAGCAAAGCCTATCATATTACATGCTTAATTGACTGATTCTTAATATGAAGCTATTGATCAGTGGAGCTTGTGAACATGTTGATGAAAAGGAGCCCACAGTAGGTGCATCAATGTTGGAGTCCTGCTTTGAAAAAAAAAAAAAAAATCTGTGATTCACTTTTCTTTCTTTCTTTCCCACATGTATCACACTTGTATGACCATGAAATTCCCTCTCAAATCATTTTCACAAACTAACAAAGCTCGCACAGTAATGAGGCACAAAGCGGCCTACTGTGCTGCGTGTGTCGAAAACAAACCAAAGGGAATGATCACGTATTCATTAACCAAACAGTTCTCACCTCCTCCCCATGTGATTGCGACGTGACTCATATGATGCATGTCTGTTGATTCATCGAACAAGAAAACAAATGGGTGGCAAAGAGAGAAATCAATGGGGTGAGTCTCCGAGATCAATCCTGTGGTTGCGCTCCTGGCTTCCATTTTCTCCTCTCACACACACACAAACGCATACACGCTCCACACGACCCCAAACTCATTTAGGGTGACAAAGACTAAACATGTTACCGCCTGCACAGAGAAATCTACATTCCTCAAAACTGTCATCTCCTCAATCTCACCCTGACAGTAATGATCCCGAGACGCCGCCATTTTGAGACATGCAATTTAAAGAAAAAATGAGTTGGAGGAGAAGAAGAAATGTCTCAGAATGAGGAGGAAGAGAGAGGGAGGAGGAGGAGGAGGAGGAGGAAGCGAAGGGGGGTTTGCTCTGAATCATTAGTTCGATGGGAGCGCCGCTGTTCCAGGACTAATTGAGCATCAGCGTGATCCATGGGCGGGTCAGCCTCAGAGCTGCTGTCGTCAGCACGAGCAGGTGGGCGGCTGTGAGAGGTGAAGTTTGCAAAAACTGAGCCGTGCGGGAATCCCTGAAGTTTAAACCGACGCAACTTTGAAGGCTTCAGTGGACAGGGTGGTGGGAGAGACAAAAACAGAACAAGAGACCCTGACTGTGGAACATCTGCACCCAACTTCTAAAATAATGATGCAAAATCATCTGAGAAAAGTTTGAAAATATTTTGTTTCATCCATTAGTCCAACAGAATCCTGCCCCTCTGTCTCTGGAGTACCTGCCCTTCATATTATTTATTAGTTCAGTCAATGTGGACTGAAAGAAAAGGAACAGAAAAACCTGCAGTATGTGCACAGTCAAATCTTTTCCATTTGTTTTGTTTTACTGAGTTGTGATGCTGGAAATGTGCCATTTTAAACTTTTTTAACATCATCAGTTTCTACGACCACTTGGCAGCCATTTTACTCCAATCTCACACTCATTTTGGCACGATAATACTGCTGTGTTCCAGGTCGCTAACCGTATAAACATAGAGAATCTGAAAAACAGTTATCACTCCAGTGCTTCCTGATTGATCACCAACTAAAAAGACAATGGATAGTGAAAATCCAGAGGGATATGGGGCCATATTTCAAGATAAAACAATATATTTGATAACCTATTAGCTACAATGAGATAACAGCTAACATTAGCATTACCACCTCCTAGCTAATATTACATGATACAAAGGGAAAGGCATAAATTCTGTAGATATTTCAGAATTAATATACACCTTTTCTATTGTACCATATAACACTATCAAACGTGACACTTAGCTAAGAGGTCGTAATCCTAACATTAGCTGTCGTTTCATGTTAGCTAATGGGTTATCAAAGATGTTTTATCTAAAAAAAAAAAGAATACTTAAGTACAAGTAAAAGAACAGACTTCAAAATCTACTCATATAAGTACCCCAAAAAAACTACATAATTACAGTAATTTGAGTGTTTGTAATTAGTTACTTCCACCCCTGAAATTGGAATTCCACCTTCTTTTTTTTGTGTACAGCTCTGATTCTGATTGGCTCACAAGCATGGGCGCCTACTTATGGTTAAAAGTGGGGGTGGGGGTGTGTCCATTGCTGCCGGTGCCGTCCACTAATCACGTGACGTTTTGGGAGTCATCGGCAATCGACCTATTCTGTCGTTCAAGTGTTTATTTATACATTTATTTGTCAGGGACATATAAACAGGCATTACTGTGAATAAGCCAGAAAGTTGGTAAAGTTTGCAACCTAAAATCAATATAAAAATTAAGAATTAAGGAACAAGTTATAGCAATTGTAAAGGCATGCTAATGAAGCAGAAGCAGAACACAGACACAGCCGGCAATAAATGCACAGCAAATCACAGTTCAACAAGACAAAAAACAAACAGCACAACAACACAAGCAAGGACAGAAAAAAAGACCAACCTCAGGTAAATACAGAGCAACAGGATGTATAGATACGTGTTGCACCTTTAGGTTCATATAGATAGCACACAAGATGTAATGTGTGTGAGTTTTTCCAGCTGCAGCTTTTACCACGTTTCCACCTCCAGCACCATATTTAGTACACAGACAAGAGAACAGTATTGGTCTACTCATCTAACAAGCAAACGTGTATTTGGTAAAATTTCCTTTAACAAATGAGTAGGTGGTTCGTTGAATATGCTCATCATCAAATTTGACCTTTAATTCTCCTTTAGCAAAACAAGTTTCGTCCATAAGCACAAACTCAGTAAAACTTTTAGTTTTCATTGGCATACGACTCTGCTTCTGGTTCTCTCAGATAAATCTGGTGAAATGTTGGAGCACGTTCGATAACCTTCAGCTTCATGTTGGTTTACATATGGTACGAACCGAAGGATCAAATTTATTTTTCTCATGTGTATAAACACATCCATAATGAGATGAAAAGAGGCTGTTCCCTACTGCTGGTGATCACTGTGATCTATGGGTTAATCTCTGACACTATTGCAACAAGCACCAAAGACTGAGTTTGTTATCAAGATCCAATTATGTTATTTTTATCACTTACTTCTTGCCGTCTCCGCGCTCTAAAGTCAGCGCAGTGTCAAGGTTTTTATTCCTCTCTCAGGGATGCAGATGACATATTCTGCGCTGACATGCGAGTCACATAAACAATTAACTTATGACCTGCAGAGTAATAAGCCCTGCTACCACAACTCAGGAGAGGCAGGGTACTGAAAGAGACAATTTTCTTGCTCCTGCGAGGAAGGCGGCAGAAACTGGCCTCTAATCTTCACTCACTGATTAGAAAAAGAGTTGAGAGGGAAATGATGAGTTTATGGGAGTAGCCATAACCTCAATATAGTCGAAAAATAAGAGTGTGATCATGACAGGGAAAATATCAGACTTAATTTAAGGCTGCGGCTGTAAACTGTGAGAGATTTTTTGAATTAGCAGTCAGTATACCGACCGTACAGGAGCAGAAATAGCTCCATACTGCTAAAATAATAACATGCTAATATCTGAGTGGAATTTGATTTCTTTAAAGTAATAATGCAGAAGATTTTGTATTTAAATAGATGTCTGTTACGTCATTATCTATCACTCACTTTTATTATCACTTTTTGTGGCATCAAGTCAAACCAGCTGTGTTGAGTAGCATTCAAGATGGATCATCTCCAGCGTGGGGCTAAAACATGCCTGACCCACAACTGAGTGGCTTGCAGGTGACATCTCACCAACTGCGACCAACTCAACAATCCTGCTCCCCCTCAAACAAGCAAGTGTTGTGAGACTCAACTCAGGTCTGTGCAGGACAGCAGAGAGAAAGATGTGTTTTAAAGATGTGTCTGTGTTCAGCTCTCAGAACTTTTGTAGCTTCTAACTGAATCTCTGTGGTTTGAAGTTTTGTTGTTTCATGTTTGCTTTCAGCTGTACAGGAGTTGTTAGTTACTGCTGATGAAAACCCAACATTTCCTAAATTTGCTAACCTGACACATCAGATGGTTTGATGCACAAAACCGTCTCAGAAGATGCCCTTATAAACTGTTTGGAAAAGGGCGGGCACTTTCAAAAAACACTTGGATGAACCATCTGTCTATCACATCTAGCACAGGCTAACTTGCAAACTCTTGCTGAAGCCAGCTGGAAGAAGAAAAGCCTTCAGTGCTGCTCTCTACACTAACTCTGTCAGGAGCTGCCATTATTTGTTTGCGACAAGTTGCTTCCATGGATGCTTCTTGCTGTCGTCACATGTAAAATCATGCCTGAGGCTATGTCATAGCTGCTGGTAGTCTCTCCCAGGAGGTCCCTGCTGATTGGCTGCACTTTTGCTGCAGACACAAATGTACAACTTGAAGCCCGGTAAGATGGATTCTCATGTGAGCTCATGCACACGTGAATCCAGCTGCCTTGCAAGGTAATCATTTTGCTGCTTCATAATAAAAGCTTGCAATAACAAAATGAAGGGAGGAATTCTATTGTGAATAATTTATAGTAAATAAAATGTGTTTATCCGCTGTTTTACAATCGCTCGACTCAAGACAAGTGTGTATCAGTTAAAAGGCAGATCGAGCATGTAGTCCTGTTCTTGTAATGGAGATGCAAATCCCTGCTGTGCTTGGCTGACACGCCGAGTCAAACCAAGTCAAGCACATGTGTGTGGAAAAGGGGCTCAGCTCTTTTCACTGTGTCCTGCTGTTTGCAGACTTATGCCATGTGCAGCATAAAATCAGATCATTGTTGTTCACAGAATGACGTAAAAAAGGTCAATTACTGGCGGCGTCTTTATCAAAACAATAGCATGTTTTGCTGCCCTCAGAATTCTGTGACCCGTAGAATTAAACTGCATTCGCTGTTACGACCACTACAGGCGTTGCAAAATCAACCAGTGATGAAATGTCGAGATTACTGCTTTAAACTTACAAAGTATTGCAGAATCTCATCAGCTCTGTATTATTACATTACTGCAAATCAACGATGAAGTCGGTCTCAGGACAACACTGCTCTCACAGCAGCAATAAATGAAATAAATGAAAATCCAATGGCAGACAATCAGCGTTTCATCGACTGTCAGTCAAAAATCCATCCAAAGTCACTTTGGATGAGGTACAACCTTCAACGAGGCGTTTGTTTAGGACAAAGTCAAACTTCATTACTTTATATATTTCTGCAGGAATGATTTGCACTTTGTTATGTACGGGGTCAAACAGAATCTAAATGCAGCATTTGTACGTTCAGCTAAGCATGATGGACTCATCTGCACTCTTTTGCCTTTTACTTTTCTTCTTTTAAGGAGTCGAGAAATGTGCTCATTGGCCCCTAAAGGAGGAATTTCACCTCATCTTGGCTTCATGTTTTCCTTCAGTTCATTTTTGTTACGCTCAGCTTTCCAAGCATGAGGAACGACTCGATATCAGAAGCCAACATCTGTCTCTTTATAACCATAAACCCTTGAATTTTGGGTAGTTTTCTGTATTTGTTCCGGATTATCTTCTCACTCTTTTACTGCTTCCACAAGTCACACAGAAGTTATTGTGTTAGCCCACAGATACTGTACTTACATTATGACTTTCTCTGGTGTCAAATCAAAAGGCAAAATCATCAAAAGCAAAATCTGGGCCCAGCTTTTCAAAACTGGATCAGAAAGATGCAGATTTTGTAATCCTTTTCTTCAGTATCCCAGTTAAAACAGATCTTGTGGTTTTTTTTCTAAATTTTCAGGTAGGATCATTCTAATCCAGACACCACAAGATCACGATTACTGAAACATGATTTGCAGTCTTTGGATTGTGTTCCATTTGTTGGTCAAAGCAACACTTGAGAATTGCCAGATTTGCTGAGGCTGGACATTTTATATATATCTGTGGGGTTTTTTTATTATGAAACACAATGCAGGAGAGGCTTATGTTGCACGCTCGCTGTGGGTTTACATGTAGGTTGTTTGGCATTCAAGTGTTCCATTTAAGCATTAAATTGCTCTTCTAGTTCTTCAGAGAATGATTAAATATGTTCCACGTCTCCTACGCGTGTTTACATCCACTGAATCCATGCTGAGTTCATACTCCCGGTGGGATCAGAATTATCCTAATCTGCACTTTCGAGTTTTGAAATACCTAAAAACAACAATTGCTCTTTATTCCGGGAAGGACTGGATAACAAAATCTATATCCCAGTTTTGTAGGATCGGGATCACATCTCCTGGTTTTGAAACACCCAGTTTTGAGTTTTAATCCGAAACATTCTGGTCTCGATTAATAGTTTTGAAATACTGACCCTGGGTGATTTGACTCTGGCTACACAGCGTTGTGCAAGTTCATGCTTTACAAGAATTATTTCAAAGTTCAGTCCACACAGATTAAAATGAAGTGCTTCACTTTTATAGTTCACAATTTTAAAGTTTACAGTTTCCAAAAAAATGAACTAAATTTAAATGAGCTGCTCTGAGCTTTCCTTTTTTCAGTACAACCTGCTCTTACCCATCCATCCCCGGCCCCAAATCATTAGCACTGCTCACTTCCCAGTGAACTGATGAATAAATGAAGCACAGCATATTAAAAGCCAAGAAAAACCAGTGTAACCAGGTCTTTTACAAAATGCTGTGAGTTTGACTTGAATGGAAGAACTTTGTAGCTGTTGGCTGATTGTCTTACCTTCTATTATTGATCTCTTGTGATCATCATTCAGTCGGAGATATTTTCCAAGGCTGTCAGATTTCGGCTTCAACTCGACATGTCATTTGAAATTCGTTGCAGACGTAGCTGACATCCTGACATGTAGCAGTAGCTGCGTCTGAAAAATTGCAGTTTATGCAAGAGGATGTTCATTGAATGTGCTAAAGTTTTTCACAACACTGAAGAAGAATAACTGATCTGGTCAATATGACACAATAGCAAAAGATTGTTTAAAACTGCATTAAGATGACTGTTTTTCATCCACTGTATAAAGGTGCTGCTCATGGTAACACTGACGTTCAAAACTGCAAGTCAGGGGAAGTTTTTAGCCTCTTTTAGCTTGTTTTGGTTTTATGGCACAGAAAATGGAGCATTTAGCAGCTTAAATGAATACTAATGTTATGCAGTGTGTCTATAATAGATGTCTATATTGACAGTGAAATTGTTCATGCCTCTATGGCCGTTATCTCAAAACTCACACCAGAAAAATATGGATGAATGCACGGCACTACAGGCCAGGGGAAAATGTGTATTTTTTGGGTCGAACTGTCTCTTTAAGGTTATGATTGTCAATACAATCTTCTAAGAAAAATATTGTAAATCATAACAAATCTATCTTGTACCAGTTTGCATGCATGCCGCCACCACAATCTCTGAGGTATTCCTTATGTGTGTTTATGTATGTGAAACTCTCCCTATTTATATCTGTACAGACTGTATGTTTGTGTAGAATATGTATTTACCTACATGAATGAAAGCAGTCCTGAGTGTCACTTTGTTTCCTCTGATTCTTCAAGCTCTGGGCGATGGAAGATTGAACCACACAAACCGCCGTCACGCCGTCAGCTCACACAGCTGTTTACAAGACGATGAAACACCCTGAGCTTTCCTCTTGTGGAAACTTGATCCAGCGGCATCAGTGTCTGCTCATCGATTGTGGCTCCTTCACCTATCGGACAGGAAAAACAGTGTGTCTGAGGACAAAGTCTAAAATCGCAGAATAAACCGCTGCCCTGGACCAAAACGGAAAACTGCAGCAGCTATATTTTTTTTTGTTCAAAAGGTCAAACATCAGAGGAAAGGGTTCAGATTTCCCAATAAGAAAGAATGTACTTATAAATGCTATAATATATCATTCATTCCTGTAGCAGCGGTGCTTTTTAACACTTTTGACCTTAGATGGTCCTGTTTTTCTGTTTTAATGATGGACACAGTTGGTCTGGCAGGACACATTTGTGCAGACTGAGCTGTTGGATGATGGTTATCACCGCGGACTGGGACAGAGCGCCCAAAACCGGTTGTGCTGGGGGATTTCCAGCTGGCCTTAACCGGACAGTGATGGAGTCCAGGCCTGCAGAGGAGGAGGAGGAGGAGGAGGAGGGGGGCGCTTGGTGGGGTGAGATGAGACGGCGGGGGAGGCGGGGAACTGGGGCGAGATGTCCTGGTGAGGACAGGTGCAGGGTGAACAGGTTATGGCAGGCTGAGAGAGTGCGAGCACAGATGAGCCTGCGTGTGAAATCGGAGTCGTCACGAAACAGACAAGCACAGGTGGGTCCTTGTCTCCGGGTGAAAGTTTCTGGGCCGCTGAGTCAAGACCTCTGCTTCGCCCGCTCGCTCTGGATTGAACCAGTATACCACGCACACGTAGACACGCTACTGGAGCGCGGGGTGTGTGTGTGTCAGGCATCGGGCCACGAGTGCCAGGCGTGCCAGGCATGCCAACCATACCAACCATACCGCATCACCACCCACTGACCCCAGCTCTTAATTGTGGTGAAGGTCACAGCCACAAAATACAACACAGCAGACAGCAAACAAAAAAAATCCACATTTTAGCAACTGCAACACACACTGAACATCTTCTCTGTTTTCAGCTGCTAACTTTGCACTTCAGTGAGAGGCATCAATCAGTTCACCCAAATCAGACACAAAAAATAACTTGTTTAAATGCTTAATTATCAGATTCTGCTCTAGGCTACATGGTTTTGCGTTTTCATGGGTTTATACTTTTCATATGACAATTTCATATCTTAATTCTTTGTTTTTATTTTCCTTCATTTATTTATTCTTAACTTGCATAGGATTGTTTTTTTCAGAAACTTTATGGACATGTTGCACAATGTTTAAAGGCTGCATGATATGGTACAAAAAATGATGTTGCAATTATTTTTGACAGTTTGAAATATGATTCACAATTGGGGGGGATGTCTTGCATCAATTTTCAATTTTACTAAAAAAATCTGAAAAATTATGAAAATGGGGCATTTGTTGAGCCAAACAAACACGATTTGTTGCAATACTTCATTATAATGCTGTTTTGTCACATGTTTCTGCTTTATCACAAAGTTGCAGCTTCTGGGATTTGGATATTACAATTTGCCGTTGTGCAATTTCGGTAATATTTTGTTGGTTAGATGTCTTGATGGCTAGATATTTTTGAAGTTTTTATTATTCTGTTTTCTTGTTATTTTTACTTCTATTATTTCTCTGTTTTTGAATACACTGGAAACTTACAGGTATCAAAGTTATAATGTTCAACGGCTTAAATAGATAAAAAAACTGAGACAGAATCATTTCAGAAGGCAAATGCTGTTTAAATAATGTGCTTAAAGTAATCAAGACCACCTCCAGTGTTCATGTTGAGTCTTTTCGTACATGACGACATATGGAAAAAAAATGTTTTTGTACTACAGTAATTCTATAAATATATTTTACTTCACTCTCCTGATATTTTGCTTCACCTCACTGTAACCCCACTGCTTCTGACTGGCTCATATCTGTCAACACTGGGATTTGAAAATAAGGAAAATTTGCCAGCACCTCGTCCTGGGCGTCCCACCACCTTATTTACAACAGTGTACAAACAGTGAATCCTAAAATCACCACCAGGCAACCACTTGCTTTAAAAAAGCTCAATGCAGCAATGACTGGGTGAACAAGTTCCTATGTTAAGTAGCCTGAGTGATTTGGGTTCTTATGTCATGCTGGAATACATCGCTTTCCCTTTGTGCAGTTCAGTAAATAAAATCAGTGTGGCATATTTCACAAAAAGCATGACAAGGACCAGGGTTGCCTCTAATTAAATGCTTGTCAGCCTCCTCCCATTGGGTGAGATACTTGCACAAACTTTACACCTTTTTGGCAGGTACTCCATCCCTCCCACATTCATCCATCCTTGCATCCTCGCGCTTCACCTTCTTCTTGTCTTGGCAGGTGCCATTTGATTGAAGAGCTGCTGGTCACTAAATGTTACAGCTGATGCTCCACATACTGCCGCCTGCTTTACCACAGAGGAAACACATCAAACAGCCCAACAGGCAAGACCTACATTTTAAAGCAGAAGACAGCAAGAAAGAAAGGTAATGTGCGGGACAATTTCAGGGGGAAAATGGAAGGTTTGACAGGTATGCACTGCTGACCTGAGGCTGCTGCTATGCACATATTGAAATCGTGAAAGTCACATAAATGCAATCTACATATTGCAGGAGGGTTAAATTTGCTTTTTAGATGTTAGTGTAGCAGCCATCAACATTAGCTTCAGTATAGCTAGCTCTGGAGCGCTAAAAGGAGTATTTTGCCTTATGTCCAGTCACATAATGACTCTGGTGTTTGGTCGTTTGTGGCAGTAATAAGTAAAAGGGCTACTTAAAAATCACGCAACTGGTAAGTAAATGTTTTTTGCGTAAGTTCACCTGTAGTTTGCTTCATCACTCAGGTTCAATCATAGTGTTTCATTAAGTTTTACTGCCACATACTGGACCGGAGGAGCAGAGTGACTATGTAAAGAAATAGAAAAAAAAGAAGTTTGTGTGCATGTGCTATCCTTACATTAACAAGAGCAGAAGAAGGTATTTTAATTTCACATGTGCTGTCTAGTCATGCTCATACAGTAGTTAATATGTGTCGAGGTTTTTTCACATACAGCAGCATCTCAGAAGATGTCAAGTTATTCTCTGTTGTAGCCTCTGCTGCAAGCTGATAAGACTGTTATATTTATACATAAACAAGTGAGATAATTCCACTTGTCACGCCAAGGTTCATAAGAAAGTATCATTCGAGTGGAGAAAATTGAGTAAATCTGAAACGTGAATGAAGTGGAAGCTGGGAAAGTTGAAATAATAATCTCATCCAGCTTGCAGCATTTTTTTTTTTTTTTCCAAAGGAGGTTTAAAGGATGACAAAGATGTTGAAATTCAATTTCAGCTTTAGCTTGTGATCTTTTTTGTGTATCTCAACTGAAAATATGTTCACAATGGGAATGATGCACAGGTATCATACCAGGTGTTGGAAGTTGTCCTCTTGACAGTGTTTCCAGAATGTGTCCTGAAGGAAAGTAGAGAGTAAGAAATAAGAAATATGAGAAACAGGAAGCAACGTGAGCTTCAGAACCACGAGTTGGGTGGTTTCTTTTACAGGTGAGGGTTTGTTTAATTATGTCAAAGTGAAGCCAAGTATCTCTCCAGTCGGAGTAAAACAGCTGAATGGTAGTGAATGTAACATAATAAAGAATCGGCAGGCTCTTCTGCTGACGTCTCCGCTCGTTGTTGCCTGTGAAATGAAATGAAACTTGAACAGATTTGAAGAGATCGAGGTGAAATGACAAAACATCCTTGGGATAAATCTAATTTGTGAAAAGGAAATGTCATTATTGGAGTATGACAACATCGTGTTTATTAATTAATTTTCTTCCAAGTCTCACAATAATTATTAAAAGTGCGACAATCAAAGTTAAAACAAAAAAATGTGAACATCCGCTGCAGACTGAAAACTCATCTGTTCTCACTGCACATTGGCTCATGAAGCAAACAACCCCCCCCACCCCCCCCCCCCCCCCCCACCCCCCCACACACACACACTTTCTGTTATTGTTTCCAAATGTACCACCTGAAGCAGTTCAGCTTAATCGACGATGCTGATGTATTTGCATGGTTTTCAGCTGAGACCATATAGTGAATGCACTTATTGTAAGCTGCTTTGGAAAAAAGATACACAGTACAGCTGAGGCTGATGAGAATGTCAGTAAGTTTTGCAGGTATTTGGTCAAAGTATTAGCCAATTAACCCTAGAAAGGGTAAAATTTGCCTGTGGCTGTTTTTTGATCATCTGTAACTTCATTTCAACAAAATATTCAAGTCTTCCATTCTTTAAACTTTCCTAAAAGTGTGTTATGTAGCACCCTCTATTGTTTAAAATCATCAAGATAAAGCCAGATGTTAAAAAAGGGGCATTTACACCTGAAAGCACCTGCAGTAAACATGCACCCATGGAGAACACGTTAATAATTTTGCATGTTTATTCTATGTTTCTAATCGCACACCTTTGCTGCTGTCTGCTGCCTTTTGACTAAATCAATGCATATTGATTTGTTCAAATCAATGCATGATGCATAATATCTGATAAATTTTACCTGCTAGCAGCTAGCAGTTTACAGTGACCTCATTAGTGGTGTGACAGGAAAAGCTAATCCGTCATTTGGATTCATCGTTTGAACCATGTACATCTAATGTTTTTGTGCCAATTGATCCAATAGTTGTTGAGACATTTCAGTCTGGTCTAACAGACCAACTTTCCATCCCTCGAGCAACACCACCGGCATGCAGCATTTCCACGGCTGAGACAGTCGCAGACATCCGTCACCTTCACCCTCCTAAGTGTGAACTTCCCTTATCTTCTCATCCTGTACAATTTTAAAATATTATTGAAGACTCATTCTGCACTTGAGGGAACTTACATGGATTTATGCCATCATATGTTACTCGGGACGACAAGCTAACCTCGCCTATCATATAAAATCTCATTTACAGTTAGCTTGAGGGTTATAGTTGCTAGCAGAGTCATGATGAGGTGTGTTTGCACATGAGTTGCCAAAAAATGTGTTTACATCTCCAAAGAATGTAGCTGAGGTGAAATGTATCAATTTCTGTAACAAACCTGGTGATGGAGGTGCGGGTGGAGACCAACAGTCCTCTACAACCCTTTATTAACTCAGTATTCCCAAGGCCATACCCATGATTAAGGGCCAATAAAATCTGAAGGATTTGATTTAAAGGAGAAATATGTAGCAATTCCACATTCAAAGATGAGCACTGCAGTCCAAATAGTGAGTTGGAGCCAGAGACAGTATATTAAATATGTTGAAATCCTATTTCATATAAAATATATGGCTGAAGTGAGTTGCTTCCCCCTCCCCAGACTTGGGGAAGCTCTGGTAGGCTGCAGGGGCAAACTGACAATAACAAGCAACGACAAGTCCTCCACTGTAAGTTGATCAACTGTTTATAACTGTCAGTTGTCTGGCAATGTAGAGTTAAGACAGTTATCCTGAAAACAAAAGCCGACTGCTCTGAAAATACACACTGACGTTGGAATTCAGCGACTGCCTGCCAGACTCCATTAACATTTTGCTCAATTTAACCATTATAAACATCTGTGCCTTCTACAAGATTATTAATGAATTCCTCTGACTCATAAACAGACACTTTCTCATTAATGCAAACATTTGGCATTAATTTGAAGTCTAATTAATGTGAAACAGGCAAACAAAAAAAGTTATTCTGGCCCTGAATAGAAGTTTCAAAGGGGGACACTGCAGAGAAGTGAGTATTTCAACTTAACATGTTTCCTTAATCTCTGATGACACATTGTGGTAATGTATTGATTCATTTCAGTAAATATATTACAGACTTCTCCATTTAATCCCTCTCATAATTTTACAATGCCATATTTTGCTTCACTTGGAAATACATCCCATCACAGAGGATAAAGAGACTCTGACTGCCATTTCACTGTGATTTTAAAGTGAGACCTGGTCTTTAAAAGAAGCACTCACAACATCCGCAAAAGATGCAGATTGAGACACAAAAAACATAATCATGGGGGGAAAAAAATTGATAATATTATGCTACGACACAAGGTTTCAGACAAAGAGGATCAGGGTCCAAGCCTGCTGAGCCAAACACAGCAAAGACGGCTCCTTTTTTCAACCGACCGCGACATCCTCTATAAAATGTGCTGAAAAAGAGGCAGTGAACCAGATGTTTGTGAAATGGCTGTCGCTGACTGCTGGACGGAGGTGAGACGGAGGGCAGAGTCTGCAGCACCGAGATGTAGGTCAGCTGAGAATCGATGCTGAGCTCCGTGACTCTTTAAAACAAGTGACTTTGTGTACACTAACAAGCAGAGAGTCTTAATCAGTTCTCTCTGAGACTCCTGCCTCACAGTAGCCAGAAGGATTTTTTTTTTAACTGTTTATCCGCTCTAGCTGGGTCTGCTCCCTTCGATCAGTTAGGAAGGATTTCATAAGAAGGACTGAGCCCCTGTGATGTTCCTGGCAGCCCAGACATCATATAACAACTGTAATTTCTCCTCTCATTCGCCTCGGCATAAAAGGCTCTTTCATGGAAATGCTTATGAAAAGGCAGCAAAGGCGTATCAGATTGAGAAATGTAATAGTTTTCACTGAAGCCATTTTCGGGAAAAAGGAGTCGGTATTTGGCTCAGCGGGGGGGTCGGGGGTGAGAGGAGGCAGCGGACGGACGTCTTGTCAGTGTGTGTGTGTGTGTGTGTGTGTGTGTGTGTGTGTGCGTGCTGCAGCTCCGTGTGTTTCTGCAGCAGTGTTTATGGGGCATTTAAAAGCCTCCAAATGTGCTGCGGTTTGCGGCCTACAAGTCCTCCCCAAACCCTCCGGGCGAGCTGCCAGCGCGAGCTTACAGTTAAAATAAACAGCACAGACACAGCGGAGTGAGAGTTATGGAGGTTTTTTTTTTTTTGCAGGAGAGAGTGAGCTGCTGACTCTATTCTTGGCTTGTAAAATAACTTCTTCCACTATTTTATTTTTATCTGTCTGATAAAGATGTGGGCAATCTAAGCAGCTTCCTGTGGTTGTATTTCCACGCGAACATTAGGACCGCCTCTTGCTTGCTAATCCTTATTTAGCCTCCACTTACTGAGTTGAATGAGCAAAATTAAAAGGGATCAAACTGTGGTCCTTCAATTTACTGTCTGTGTATTTGTACAAGCTTTAATGAGCCCTTTGAAATGAGCAGATCATGGAGAGCAGTTTGTGTTGTTCACATCTTGTTGCAATCCTCCATGGTTCAAATTCCACTTTGTAATTATATCATTACTCTGTACATTTACACAAGAATGTTATAGACGTCAGACTAATGCTGGGATCAGATATCAGCCTAATAACGGCCAAATCTAAAATACATTCCTGTGCAGTGCGTCACACTTCTCTCGTCTGACTGGACAACATTTACAACATTGCAGTTGCAGCACCCTGGCGACGGGAGGCGTGGATATAAAACACAAGATGGGATGTGTCTGATGACAGCACTGATGATGGAGTCAGCAGCCTTTCCTCAGGTTGGCAAACATGACCTTATTTCTGAGAAAGAATTGCTGAAGTTGGAAAGAGTTTGTAAAATGTCAAACAACTCAAAATTCATTTTGCTCTCATTAGAACTCAGTTCAGGCACCTTTTAGGAACAGATACTGTTTTAAAAGTATAGTTTTAGCACCGGTATTGGAAATCACCCAAAAGATACCAAACTCTAGCCTGATTACTTTTTCAAATAATGCAGGATTCATTCAGGATTTTGTGTCAAGTCATTGATTTTGGTTGGTAGTAACAATGTCATCAGCAGGATAATGAACTGCAAGCAGGTAATTGTTGCAAAATAAACCACTTCTAGATGATTCAAACACTACATCACCCTGTCAAGGTTTATTTAGCAATAATGTACATTATCACTGTACATTATCCCTTAAATATTACTCAGTATTCATGTGATAATGTCAAAGTTTGTGAGCCAGCCCCCATGCATGGACCATACTCATCTTGAAACTGGACCTTTATTTCTATCTCAGCTACACACATATTTTTGTGACTACGTCTTGCACAGTCGTGACGGTATCACAGTGACAAAATCTGTCCACATAACATATAAACACTTTGCAAACTACTCCAAACTGAGCTTGTGTGGTAGTTCCTGCTGCAGTAGATGTCTCCACATTTTATGGTGATCACACACTCACACACACACACACACACACACACACACACACACACACACACACACACACACACACACACACACACACACACTCACAAGGTGAAAGTGATACCAGCCCTGCTGTCACCGTTGGTAATTAAATATCAGATTCATAAAGGTCATCCCAGCTCATGTTCACACTCTCACTTTTACCTGAGGAACACCACTTTCAGTTAAAAAACATTATGTCCCTGCAGAAATAAAGAAAAAATGGGAACTTAATAACAGTGTGCAGATTGTTTTTTTGTTCTTAAAAGCCAAACATTTTCAAAAAAGAGATGGGTTAATAGCATTTTAGGTAGAATCAGTAGGATTTGTTCAATCTGTTTGTAATCACACCAGAAAGATTTTTTTCTCTTGTGTCTCATTCCCAGGAAGTCAAATACCAACATTGTGGGTTAGTAAAGTGTCCTGCACAGTGAAATAATGAGGAAACAAAGAAATACAGGCAGACAGCAGGGTCTCTGCAGACTTAACCACCAGGACACTCTTCTAGAAACTCATAAGTGATGATTGCAAGGGATTATGCTTCTGAGTCATACATTGTTTTTTGTGGAAAATGTTGCTTATTATGCCTTTAACTACTGTTACAAGAGTTTATGTTTATTCACTGATGTTACTGCAGTCCATGGTGTAAATATTAACTTTGTGGTTTGATTTATGTTGAGAAGTGGCTGAAGTTAGTTAGACCGACAGCTGACCATGGATTAAACATGGGATACAAAGATGGCACCTATTCAGGCCAGTAAGAATTGCTCGCCTGGAACATATGACCAAAACTTTTCTAGCTTCTGGGTTTTGGTTTTAGGGTAGTTTTTAGTATTTCTCATGCTTTCAAGTTCCTGCTCAGCCCCAAGGAAACTAAAACTCTTTTAACTCAGATCAAATTTTCCTCCATGGATCAAAATCAATATTCACAGTAGAAAGAGTCATCATTAATGTTGTTTGCAGTTCGAGGTGTCCTGCCAACAGTTTTACAGATGTCTTTTTTATAACGGTGGCTTATGGGGAAATTCTGTTGGGGAATTTTTCGCTGCAACACCTTAAATGGCCACCAAGCCTTAGTGGTCTTTTTGAACGACATAAATCTTGTGTGATTCTCCGAGAAGCACTGTGTTCATTCATTCAACCTTTATTCAATCGCACAGATTCATTGAGGGAGTATGATCATTTAGAATGATGTTGAGAGTGTATATTTCACATTTTGATTTAGACCAGATTATGATGGTTTTACAACCTGACTTGCTGAAATATCTATCTTTAATTTATCCAGAAGTAGAGAGACTGCTTGTTTTAATTATGTTTATGGTTGTGCACATCTATCAAATAGTACAAGTTATGCATCTCCTGCATCATATTTTATATCCTTAAAATTCAGCTTGAACTATAGGTCTATGAGATATTTTTGCAAACATCTGAATTTTAAACTGAAGTTGTGCAACGGACCTTTCAAATGATCTTTGTTAAAGTAGTTCAGATTGTTTGGTTTCCATTTGGCTCAGTAGAAAACAGGCTTGTCATGGTGTTTGCATGAAGATTTCATTTAATTAAAAGGATATTTACTGGTAGAATTTGAAGGCGAAGCCATCACAATGCTCGACCTTGACGTTCTGACAGCCGCGGCTTCTCTAATTGAAAGAAACCAACCTGCTGAATGGACACATTTCAGTTCAAACACTGGAAACCGGCCGGACTGAACAGATTTCTGGATCATGACAGCACCATTTCATGATGCAAATACTGGACAGTGTTGCAGGGAGAGTTCGTTCAGGGCAGGGACTGAATATTAATCATCAACTCTTTAAAGGATAACTGTTCAATATTCTCCAATATTTTCCCTAATAAAAGACCAAAACCGACAATGAACACCTCCCACTAACAAGTATTGTGTGTGTATCCAAAGCCTGATATAGCTCAGAGCTCCATTGTTGTAAAAACTATTAAAAACACATCAGTGAGCTACACTGTTGCACAGGGTGACATGCTCCTTCATTACCATGAACACAAACACTGCAGTTTTTTTTTCTTTTAACTCAATCCCAAATCGGCTTCCGGAAATAGTCAACTAGGGCACAAAACGTGTATTAATCTGAGGCTCAAAATAGTCCCTGAAAAATGCAATATTTACTGCTGTTTGAGCAACGTGGCTAAAAACCACAGCGCTCAGCTGTTTTATAGAATTATCTAGTTTGAAGCTTGAGGGTAAGTGCCACAGACAGGGTAGGCAAATTTCAAAGTATTGCGAGGACTATTTTGGTCTTTTTGTTTTGTTGACAGTAAGAAAGAATAAAGAATAATGTCGCCTTATTCATTGAAATCATGGACCTAAATGACACGACAAGTGAGGACCAGCAGTCTTTAAACAATAGTCAGATACCCAAACGAACACCGAAACAGTTCACTAAAGCAGTTTGCTTAATCATTCCTCTTGTCCTCGCTGGTCATTAAGATATCAATTCAGATATGTAAAAATAAACTCCTGAAGTAAAGAAGGGAAAGCAACTGATGTCAGTCTAAACAACATAACATATTCTAGCCTGTTGTCAGTCCCAACAAGTCTTGGTAAGTGGCCCTATGCTTCACAGCGTTGTACCTGGCTGAACAAACGAAAAGTGCCAGAAATAGTTGCATGAAAAGAGAACAAGAGACACAAGTTCTCACAGCTGGCCAATCAGAGCATAGGACGAAACAAACAAAAAAAACCTCTCTCCCAAAAAAGAAAAAAAAAACATGATATTATATACATTATACATTATATAGATACATTAAATTTGTGAGGTGGCCTCAGAACCTGACTACAAATGAATGGTAAATGCTCTGCGTCTGCTTGATGTGGAAATCATTGGAACACGTTCGCCATACCAACTTTGTAAGGTGTTAATATGTCAATGTTGTGTTTACAGCTTTTCCTGCAGCCTCAGAGTCAATTATTCAATGCTGAAAAAAATGGTCCCTGTCTGTCCCAGTTATGGAGCCTATTATTTGATTATTATGGCTGATAGATTAAAGGGACAGTTCACCCTGAAATCAAAAAGGAGAATCTACCAGAACTACTTTCTTACTACTAGAGAGAAAGAAACTGACCACAAGAAGGTCTGTGAATCATCTTGAGTAACTGGATCATCATTTTTGGAAAGAGACACTGGTTTTGAATTTTACAGATGATTTTTTGGTGCTTTGAGCACAAGTGCTATTTAGTCCCATTAAATTTGAGAGAAGGCAGACATCTCTACAGCTGATATCTCTAAAACTGCAACTCAAACCAAAAATAAATAAATAAATAAATAAAAATCTAGATGGGCAAAGAACACTGTAGGCCAGGGGGAAAAAAGAAATATTGCATTTTTGATTTTAGGGTGAACTGTCCCTTTAATGTGTAGAACTTTTACTGTTGTAATTAGTAGAGGTGAACCAAGTGAGGGATAATGTACAGGGAGCAGTTTGTTATTGCTAAATAAGCCCCAACAAGGGATTGAAGAGGTTTATTTAGCATTATTACACAGCTTTATTAAACATTTGATTCTGATTAGTCAATTACAGCATTCTAAGGTCAGTTATTTCTGTATAACAGAACATTGCTGTGGACACAGCTCTGATCAGACTCTTGAGGGACAATAAAACCCCTCAAGACCCTGACATGAATAACGACCTGCTCACTGTACATTATCCTACTCAACGGCTACCTCCACAGTCCACAATCTGAACGGTGTCCATAGCAACAGTCTGTTCTTCATAGCAACGGTCTGTTATTCATATAAATGGTCTGTTATACTGAAATAACAGACCTTAAAATGCTGTAATTGACCAATCACAATATGTAGAGTATTTAACAAAAAATATAGATTGTGATGAAAGTGAAGCAACTTATACTTCTACTTAAGTACAGTATTTACAGAGTGAAATGTACATAGATACAGCCATCCATGGATAATAACCGTAGTGACACCAGGATAATCCAACTTTGCAAAACACACCATGATGACACCCGTCTTACAGGGCGAATGTAGTCATTTTAGCTGTCCTCCTCCTCTCAGACGTGGACACACACACTTCACACATGACGCTTCAAAGCCTCAAAAAGTTAATTAGAAAAGGGACTTCTGAAAAGTTCTGCCCGGCTCCTTCACCCTGCTTTCACAATCCATCCTGGCAGGGGAAAGATCCAGCTGCCGACTTTCAACTGAAAATTTCCTTTACTGTCAACTTCAGCAAGATGTTCCTGTCACAGAATGAGATGAAAGTCGTGCCGGGGTGTTTAACAAACTCAAATTAATGCCCACTTTAACGAGGCACTTTCTCAGATCCTTTCAATCGAGTCTTGGGGGCAAGCAGAAATGCAGCCTTTGCATCTGATCCGGAGAAGGCACAGAGCGCTGAAGTAGGCTTCAGTGCCTCAGTTAAAAGATCAAATTAAAAACACAGAAATTGCCCTCTGATCCGAGATGAAATGTCAGATGATAATGACAAAGGCTGACAGTCATCAGAGACACACTTGGATCGCTCAAATATTATGGTCCGGGGTGAGTTATCTCAACAACTATTGGATGGTTTGCCTGGAAATTTTGTATAAATGTTCCTGGTCGCCTGAGGAAGAATTCTTCGCGGGTGATTCCTGACTTTCCTTGTGGAGCCACTGATCAGGCCTGTAACTGCCACCGAGGACACTGACGTCATGTCCCTGACATTTTCCTGGGTCTTTTTCTTGAAATGTTAAATTAAAGTGAAGAATTGCTAAAACTGCTCAGTTAATATGGATGATACAAATTCTCTTAGGTAATTTAAGAACAATATAGAAGGGGCTAGTCTAACAGTAAGAAAACACTCAGAAACAGTTAAAATGCACTAACTGATAATGTTAAACATTGTCCGACACGGTACCTGTATTAAGAGACATTTGAAGCAGTTAATCAGATTCAAAAATAGCCAAATTGTATTTCAAATGCAGCTAAAATGTGAGGTACTTTGAATTGTGCAATATGAACACTGCACATCATTCAAAACATGACAACAACTGCTTCAACTTCTCAGATCAAACAGGATCACAGTGTGAGCTGCCAGGCTGTCACACAGTGTGACTGATGTTAGCAGTGCTAGCAGCAGCAGGCTGCTCTGAGATTGTTGCTAGCTTATCATGTTAACATAGCTTTCAACCATGGGTCACATATCCTTTAACAACATAACAACACGCTAGCATGTTACTGTACAAACTGTGAGTTTAAACATGCTACATCATTATCATTGCATATTAAAACTTTAGACTGTTTATATGCTAACCATATGTGTTATTCTAGGGTTCGACTCGTAAATACAGTTTACGTCAACATCCAAGGTATGACTGACCAACTCATTTTGCTGAAAACTTCGATTTGGCTCAACTTGAGCCTGAAAACGTAAACAAACATGCTAAAGTCTAAAATAGTCTGTTGTTCAAGTTAATTAGATCCCAGTAATTGGACACAGTTGACGATGTACAGTATTTTTTTAATCCTTTAACATGAATTCTGTGGTCTTATTTGTCATTTCAGTCATTGTTCACATTACACTCAATAGTATCTATTATAATGTGTAACTTTTCATTCATTACAACACAGTAAATGGTAAAATATATGCACATGTGAACTTGCTTGTTCTGGCCTTCAGCTCAGCCTCCATGTTTTTCTGCTGGATGGAAAAGGGACTGCAAGGTTTTTACTTTGAAGCTGGCGACAGTGATGAATGAGAAAATATGAGTAGGGACCTTGGAAAAACACCCCGAAACACCGACGAAGGACGGGAGCGTGACTTCAAGTAAGGGACAAGGAACAGTGCACGTGTCCTGAAACCAGGATCAGTGTTTCCCAAACATCTGCCTGTTTTATAGTAGAGAGTTAAATAAAAAAAAATAAAAATAACTCCCTGGCAACTTGTCAGTGCTGGTGATTATTTCACTGACAGGTCTCGATAGTGAAATATGGTGAGAGCTTCTCCCTGGCCCTTTGCAGCCTTTTCCGTCAGAGACATAATGAATTGTGATGCCAGCTGTCAGCGTGCTGCTGCCAGGGTGCAGCTGTGGGGAACAGAAAGTGATTTTGAGGTGCATACCATGATCCCACTGTAGATGTATTTTTTTGGAGGGCCAGAGGGTTTTGGGGAAGGTGCGGGAGGTCACGCTGGAAAGGCTGACAACACAGAAACCCATTTAAACGGGTAAAAAAAAATCCATGGAGTCACCAGTCAGACAGATTAAGGAAGGTAGGGGACCATGTACTGTAATTGGAAAATGTTTTTTCTCTGTCAGTCACACCATGATGTTTTTTTTTAAGCCTGTTTCCCTCTTTTGGACATCCCAAAGTGCAGAGGAGGTCAAAGCCAATAATTGGATTAGTGATCAAAATATTTCATAGGAAAATGTCTTCGGGGGGGAATTTCACCACATTAATTTTCACAACATAAAACAAAACACAAAAACAAAGAGGTTAAAATGTCAGGCTTACTTTCAAATTGTGCAGACATCGCTCCAGGCTAGACAGGGGCCTTTTTCAAAATGTTGAGAGGTTTCAGTTCATGATGCTCCTGGGAATAGGAAAAAAAAATCATTATGAAAAATTTATCCTTTTTTATTTTGATAGCAAATCTTCCTATCACAACCTTTGCACATCATATACATAATTTTTCCCCTTTCGTTTGCAAATCATCATAAATACACTATGGCTTTACTTACTGGACAAAAAAAAGGGTAATTATGTATTTATTGTGTGGCAGCAGGTGCTGAACACTGTGCTGCCACAGCATATGACTGTACATATGTTAGCTACAGTGAGTACAGCTGGGGCTTTTTATTCAAAACTTGAACTACTGTTAGTTAAAAAATGGCAAAACACAAAACAGTGCAGTACTGTTCCCTCTTTGTTACAATAACAGTTGAGCAAGCTTGGTTGCTAACTTCCTAACTGTGATGAGTCAGAATTTACCGGGACCTCCAGTTCTTCTGATATTTCCTTTGCTCCTTTTCTTCTCATCTCCCTACATTCACTAATTGAAGTCATAAAGCTTCAGGATAAGCCTGCATTTTTCAATTAAACTGAAACATTTTCAACCTGCGCTGATGTTTCTTTGTCTCTGTTTGCATCCACTTGAACCTTTCCATCAACTTTAGTTGTGATATTACAGCCTTTAAAAATCCCTCTGAATTCAGTGTTTCAATCACACACTGTTGCCTTGGACATTATTTGTTCTTAACAAATGAGTATTGCATATTGTATTTTTATTTTGCCGCAATCTGAGTCTGTCTCATTAAATATTCAAGAAAGGTCACACCACATTTTCATTTGAAGAAACTGTTGTTTAGCAATGAGGAGGAGGAAACACTACGACCATAATTTGACCATAATGTGACTCACGCCACCAATAAAAACATGATGACTTTTCAAAACTGCAGTGCATAAGATGTGTTTAAACAAATTACAAATGTTAAGATTAAGTTTTAGCGCCTTTTCTTTATTTACATAAATACAGGTGAAAAAAAGGAGCAGCACCCCCTAGTGGCTGAAACCTAACTAAAGAGTCCTAAAGTAAAATAGATGACAATAAAAGTATTTTTGTCAATCAGTCATAAATCTCATGTGTGAATTGAATATGTTGCAGTTGTATATTTTTGATTTGATCAAACGTTACTCACTGAGACCTTCATCAAGATCAGCAGCTGTCGGGAATCATTCAACAGTAAATAAACTGAACATGATGAGCAAAGCATCAATAAGTAAGTATAATCTGCCCCTACTTTAGGATTATCTGCAAGATATATTGTCGTCTGTCACTCTCACGTCCCACATGAAAACACGTTTTCAGGTGTAAATACAGAAAGCCGAATTACATGAACAACACACCGGCGAAATTACATTTCCTCGTGTTGTGATCAGGCTTATTGACAAGAGTCAAATAATGACTTCCGCTGAGGCTTTTTTCCCATAAGCACTCATTCATCATCGGCCGCCATGTGAGTGGAAACATGCAAACAGGCTTGAGAAAAGCCCGACCTCTCTGGAACTGTGGGCCATCGACTGGCGTTTTGTTGGAATCCAATAATTATGCCGCGGCTAATCGCTGTCCATTATCCAGCCCGGGTTCAATCTGCAACAAACACCTCCATCGCTCAGTCACCTCCTCTGCCCGCGAAACACAGCCAGGGAACACACACGCACACACACACACACACACACACACACACACACACACACACACAAACACAGACATGATTATCTAATAGACTGCAGGGAGGATAATTGCATAAACTAATCGATACCACCTCATTAGCAGAACTGTTTCGGCTAAAAGGTCAATCTCACCACCCATCACAGTCCTTTCACTGTATATATTAAGAGGAAAACATCATTTCGCTTGAATGCTCAAACAGGTTTTTCCAAGAACACCTCAGCGGTAATGCATTTACAGGAGGACAACGTAGCAAAACGAGGGACATTCCAGTAAAGTTTTGCTCACTGATGTCCTTGAACGGCAGTAAAGCCGCTCTGATGGCTCTGTTTTTGTTGCTGCTGCAAGCCTCTTACATTTGTGACCGACCTGCACAAAAACTGCAGGAACCTGAAGAGACTCCAGCTGGAAACACAAAATGAAGATGATTGAAAATATGAGTTTCTCTAGCAGCGTTTCAATAAAAGTCTCAGCTGGTTTATTTCCCTGTTCTGAGTTTCTTACAGTTGATGGTCAGTTCATTCAGATATTACAAATATAGCCATATAGGTTTTCTTCAGACTGCCAGCCCAAATCAGTTTTTTTTTCTTTTTTTAGATCCAGATTGGTTTTAAAAAGTCTGGCCAAATTGTGATTATTGCAAATCGGATCCAAGACACATTAAGTGGTTTGAAATGTTATTCTAATCAGATTTTTCTTCAGATGTTTCCCGGTTTGGTAGATTGAGAAGTGTGTTTTGTGTCACACAACGACACCGTGTAAATCCAGAGTGACGGAGGTGCATCAGAGCGGCAGAGCAGAATCCATGCTGCTACCTGCAGATTGATATGGAGGACACAGAGAACAGTCTGACAGATGCTGAAATAAACTGACAGAGGAGGCGCTCTGCACAGACTTCACAGCATGATTGTTTGGAGGGCGAGATGATGGATCTCCATTTCTCATGCTTCTGCAATGGAAAGTCACATCATCAGCATACATAGTTATTGACGCCTGTGTTGTCACGCAGCAGATGCGCCATGCAGATAGTCTGATGATGTCTAGACGCAAGTAGACTAGAGATCTGATTACTTGCAAATAACAGTACAGACAACTTAACCACCTTAAATGAATGTGTTTGGACTCTGGATTACTTGAATAGTCTCTAGCTCAGGTTTGTCAGCATTATATTTTTTCCCTCATCAAGTCTGCTTTTATTTCTCCTGCTTTCAAATCTGGCTGTTATGTGTCAGATCTTGCCCTGCTCTCTTGCACCCCACCAAACGGTGCACAATGGAGATATCACTTTCTCTGACAGCTGTACCTGCGGCTGGAGCACGTTAACACACCTTCTCCACGACTTGATCCTCAGTCGGCTCGTCTCGTCTCACCCGTCTGCTCCTCCTTGATCCCACTGATGCGTGTTTTTTCTTTTGACTGTTCTGTTCCAGTTCATCCTCCTTGTACCTGCTCTCCAGAATATTTCTTTTGAGTTTGTAATGATCTAATATCCAGTATTGCTTGCACAGCTGCTTTGATATTGATCAACATGATTTTGGTTAAATCAGCCAGAATTGAGACCAATTTCAGCTTTGAGTGCTGTCATTATATCTGTATGCAGATATTAGTCCTGGCTCTCACCTCTCTTCCTCACTTGTCTCCTATCTGTAAGAAAGTATGACTCCAGGTCTCTGGGCCATGGGCCGCTTCCAATTTGGTGGTCTTTGGACTCTAAATAGGTCACCATCGGTCACATTAAATCAGAATGCTATGAAAACAAAATGGGCATACCACAAGGATCAGTGCTTGGACCTTTATTGTTTAGCCCATAGATCAATGACATCTCCAAATGTTGCACAGGAGTTGGTTTGCAGCTGTACACTGAAGATACTGTTCATTTTTGGGGCAGGAAAAACACCTGCTATTGCTGCTGCCAAGCTAACAGACATCTTGGCCAAGATGGTAAACCGGCTTGACACTTCCTGCCTAACACTGAATGTAAATAAAACTGTCGCTATGTGTTTTTAAATCAGAAAGCTCCCAATCACAGGCACTTTTAAAATGAGGATAAAAGATGCTGAACGAGAGACAGAACGGGATTTCAAGTATCTTGGAATTGTTTTGGACTCTCAATTAAGGATTCACAAATGCTTAAAAAAGTTAGGTAGAAATGTGAGGGCCAATCTTCAAATGTTCTGGTGAATCAGACACTGCTTAACATTTAATACAACCTCTTGTATTACCTCTTAACACTTCAAACTTGGTCAGAACTGTAATCATGTAATCACTGTCAATGTTTTTCTTCCCCGCCCTCTGCCAGGACGCCGTCCTCGGTCAGTATCCCCCTTTCCCAGGATTCTTTTGTGCTCAAGGTGCCATCATCCTTGAATTGTCTTACTTTAGCATGTAGTTTTTTAGTTTTTGTATACTGATGTGGATGCTGTTCCTCAACCTACTTCTCCATTCAGGATACACTCAAATTTAAACTAAAAACTGAGTGTTTCCAATTCACTATTCAATAATGGTGATTTTTTCAGGTTTTTCAAAAGATTTTGCTGCACTCAACCCACAAGTGCAGATCAGCTGTGGCCATCTTGTTCTTAACTTTCACAGTGTGTTTCCATCAGCAGACAAAAAAACCCTGCAGAAACGTCTCTAAACACAACCCTGAACCTCCTGGCTGTTTATTCACTGTAGGGGTGCGTTCACACCATGATTGTTTATTATCTCTTATGTAATAGCCTGCAGGGAGTCTATTAGTCAATGCAACTCAGCAGGTTAATTCAGATGTACTCCAGAGCTTGGTTTTATTCAGAACACTATTCACTCTGTGGTGGCGTCAAATAACAGCGGAAACAGCTGAAATATGGATCTTCCATTTAGCCACGTTTGACTCAATCCGACCCTCTCAAAAGTCCAGACAAACCTTTTAACTTGACTCTCTGTTATCCAGATAAATTCCTACTTCCTTTCATGTTCCTGGAGTGTAAAACCTCAAAGCACACAGCCAGTATCAGTTTTAAAACTACATGTATTTCCTGCACAAACATTATGGAAGTTCCCTCTGTGCATGGACATGTTGAAGAAATTCTGATTTGTTCATTAATATGAACAATTTATGCAGCAAGGTGCTTCAGACAGGATCGACGGGGGGAACACTGGGAGAGTTTTCTGTCTTTTCACATAATGTTCATATGGTCTTATTATATATCATCTACTGTACTGCTCTGGAGGAACATTATGTGCAAGGTAATTACCGGATTACGTGTCTGTGTTAAGACACCTCACTACAGGTTGTACAGAAGTTTGACAAAACACACCTGTCCTTAAATAGTGAAAAGCAATCAAGAGCGTGTACTTCCTCCATTAATGCTGCTCAAATCTCAAAATGTAATGTTTCATATTATGTAACACTATTTCCTTCTAACTCCCTGATTATTTCCTTGTAAGTTTCCTGAAAAATAAATTATAGGAAAAACCAGAGGTGGGTGTAAATCACACGTCCGAGCCTCAAGTCTTAACCTTCAAGTCTGAAGCAAGTTCCAGGTCACAGTGGTGAGAATCAAGTGAGTCGAGTCATTTCTCAGGTCAAGCAAGTCGTAAGTCAAGTAATTTAAAATTCTGATGAACCCTCACAGTTTCCACATTAATATCAGTTAAAAGACAGCAGTCAGTAAAAGTAAAGTTTTATTTTCAACATTAACTAAAACTGTTGCATAATGATATTTGACATTCGTGGCATTAATGAGCCTCCAACATGAACAAAAATACAGGGAGGGGATTTTAAGATTTGCACATTACAGATTGAGGTGCTTGTACTTTACTCAAGTATTTCCATTTTAAGTAATTTTATACTTCTACTGCACTACATTTCAGAGGCAAATGTTGTACTTTTTACCCCACTACATTTGTCTGAGTTTTAGCAAGTAGTTATTTTTCAGACTACAATTTTGGGCAAGGTTTGAGGCAAGGTTTTTGCAAAGTTCATCGCTGGATGCCACTAAATCCTTCACACTGGTCCTTTTAAAACAGAAACAATGTGTGAATACATCTAATAAGACAAAACTCACCTTCTTTGTGGCTTGCCCAAGTATGACTGGAGTGTGCCGCCTTCTTCACCTCATGCTGCTGCCCCCTGGATAGACAAGTGAGGCTAAACACTTCTCGGACCTGTCTGTAGTAAAAAACACCCGCATACTGATCTTTTAATGCAACTCATAGACAAATAGTGTTTTGATTCCTGGGATGTTGGAGTATTCCTTTAAGATGTCTTTCCTGGGTCTGCATTAAAAAATAAGTACTTTGCCGACAGCAGAACTTTTCACCAGTCAATTGTACTTGAAAATCCCTGACAGAGTGCCTCGAAGACATAACGTCCTTGGTGGAGGACGATGCAATTCAATGTAACACTAACTACATTCTCAGAATTGACCAGAGATGAATCAACACTTGACAGTCTCGACAAATCTGTACATAACAATTTTCAGAAAGGTAGTAGGGGCTAGAGTCCTGCAGCGGGTCAGGTACCCATGAGTACCACAACAATGTTGTGCAAAGGCAAAAAATATATTTATATAAATTCATGGGTAATAATGTAATATAATATTGTGTTGTGTTTCCTTGCAAGGTGAGAACACAAGTGAGTGACGGGTGCAGGTTGGGTCGTCGGGCTTATATTCATGGTTCTTCACAGACTGAGAGATAATTGCGGGTAACGGGTCAGTTCTGGTTCTCAGCTTGTGGGTTTGCAAAACTGGACCTGTGCATGACTCTGGTAGGGGCTGTTGTGTTAAGTTGCAGCACATTGGACAGTTGTGTTTGTGTTCATCCCTCGTGCATCACCCTCAGTGATCTGATGGATTATTTTAACACATTCACCAGTGAGACACGTGCATCATATTTTCATTTTATTCCTAGTATAAGAGACATACAATGGTATTCTGTGAGACCAAATTCA
Source organism: Lutjanus erythropterus (assembly GCF_056507025.1). Lineage (NCBI taxonomy): Eukaryota > Metazoa > Chordata > Actinopteri > Lutjaniformes > Lutjanidae > Lutjanus > Lutjanus erythropterus. The sequence continues at coordinate 38,811,141 of NC_139325.1, forward strand.
TAGTAATTCAAGAGGCGTAGCCTGGAAATCAAACAGAAACAAAAAAAAAAACAAAATATAATACTGAATCAATGAGACCCCGCCCAGATAGAATGTATTTACACCAAATCAAATACTGATAGAACTTTTAGAGGCGAGACCTCGCCGTCTCCAATACAATCTGTCACCGGCAGATAGAAAAAATAAAAACACACTTCCACTCATCAAACACTGTAGCTGCCACAATTCCTCTTATGAAACATTACGGTCACGACCTTAAATCAAGTCAGATGTTTTCTATTTGTTGCTCAAAAGCTATTTAATGCTCTGCTGCCTGTTAATATCCAAATCAACTTTTTTTTTTCCTTTCAACAAACGTTGTGGTCGGACGCATTTTCCTTTATTTACTGGAGTTAGAGTATGAATAGTAAACTTTATATTGGGTCAAATGAGCTCTGGGAAATTTCAATCAATAAACACCACTTTCACATACAGTAAATAGCGTAGTGCTGTTTTCACAGAATTGATCACGGTTCCAGTCAACCGTGATCAGAGTGACTCTGCTGAAAAAGTGCAACAGCGGAGCGTCTTGAAGCCGTGATATTTCTGAGGCAGGGCCGACTGGCATCGCCATCCCTGAGGGAGCACCCTCAGCAGATATTCGACAGCGTGGCCTCCTGGGAAACCACGATTCCACGATTGTATCGATCCAGGAGACAATTTCAGCTTGTCGGATCAGAGTTCATTGCACTCCTCCACATATTTCCTAAACAGAAACCTTTGTTGTCTCTCCACTCCTGTTTATTTGCTTCCTATTTTGTTGAAGTCAACACCTGGTGACGCAGATAAGTCAAAATCTACAGCAGTAACCATTGTAGAAGTCCAAGTTTCATGCCGTCATCCTGCATCTGTTCTCTGTTTGGTGCATAATAACAAAACAATATAGCGCAAGATATTTTTCTGAATTACTTCCTCTGAGTAAGAACTAAAAATATATTTTTCAACATTAAACTTTGAACAGAAGGCCACATTCCTGCTCCATCCATTCTAAAATTGACCTCTACAATGGCTCCAGGTCTGTAGGTGATAACTTAAGAGGAACTGTGAACTGCTCCTTTAGAAACCCGAAGAGAAGCTAATGCTACTGCTCAAAGAAAGAAAAAAAAACAAAGTTAACAATGGCACCAATAGGGAAAGTGACACCCAGTGGAAAGTGACATTATATGGAGGCAGTCGAACCTGAATGTCTGCAGTCTCAGGCTGTGTGTACTTGCTTTGCAAAACACTCCCCCCCAAAAAATCTGCAGGCTCACACTTCTGGGATAAAAAAGAAAAAAAGAAAAAACAAAGAGAAATGAAGGGTTTCATTCCAAAATATTTTATCCACCTTGAAAATATATCTATACATATATATGGTTTTTAATATCTCTCAAAATAAGAGATGGTAATTTGTAAATATTATTTTAACTTTGTAAAAAAAAGGCTCAATATACTCAAGATATGATATAACATATAATTTGTTAGTGAGTGTTACGATCATACTCGCAGTTTATCAGAATGGGTGACAAATTTTTAACCGACATTCTGGAATGAAACTCTTCAAATATACAATAGGATACTGTCTGACACATACTGACGACCATAGAAAATGAAACACCAACAATATACTGTAGCATAGTAGCCATCTGAGCCCCTTGCATTAACCCCTACCCCCATGTCACACACTATTATTAAATAAGGCACACATTTACACATACAGTTAAAATTTGGCTAGTAATTATTCCTTTATTTACAACCAATAGCCACAAAGTTAATAATTATAATAACTGCAGTCCGTTCTATGTTTTATGTTCATTCTCGTAATGCCAGGTGGCGTGGCATTTTTTGACCTGTCCTCTTTGGGTCCAGTACACAGTTCTGTTTTTATTTCCATTTAAGAGGACCCACTAGGTTTGTGGAGCACCAATCTTAGAGAAACATTCTCGAGGAACTTAAATGGACCCGATCGCGCCACTTCTGACCTGACATCTGCTGGGACGGGAAAAAGAAAAGAGAAAGAAGACAAGTATAGCTGCTTTGTTGAAGTATTTCCTTTCTCTTGTCGACACAAACAAATTTGGGTCAGTGCTATCAGCCAACTGACAATGGGTTGTATTGATGAAGTGCATGATTTGGTTCCCCTAAGATATTTCTTAAGGGGTGGAGGGGGGATCGTTTGGTATGCCCAAAGATGAAAGAGTATAGTAAGGCAAAGACATAACTACTTTCAGGGGAATTTGCTGACTTTTCACCACAGGTTACATATACTGCATATGTATATGTATACATATACGGTGTGGATATAAACACACATATATATACACACACATGCATAATATAAACACATTCGAGGGTGGGGTGGGTGGGGACTGGTTACCAACACTACATCAGAAAAGGTTAAGCAAAAGCATGAATCTAAGCATCGCAGGAGCCTCTCTGGCTTTTTAAGTCTTCAAGATGACTGATGTGTAAAGTTTTTTTTTTCCAACATCAACGCGTCCAAAAACTAAGTTGCATTGTAAATCCACACTGAGGACATTGGCAGCCTAATATAAGGAGGTGGCGTCACGTCACCCGAGTCAGCAGTCCTATAATAAGCAAGTAGCTGAGCAATACCAATATGGTACAAAGATATTCGTTGGACAAAAAGAAGAGGGAAAAAACAAGTTTGGTTGAGGCTTTCGTCCACAGTGACACTGGCTGCCACGCGATCGGTTGTGTTTTCTTGTGAAGGTCTGCAACCTCGAACCCACTGCATTTCTTCAAAGGGAAGTTCCTTTAAGAAGACACAATGAGGGAGACTCCCTCTCGAGTCCAGGAGTGTACCTCCTCAGTAGTTGAACTTTCCCTGTTGGTTGACTGGGGACGTGGCAGGTATGAACAGGGGCTTCGGAGGGACGTCGGGTTTGAGCGAGGAGGCCCGGCGGACAATAGCACCCCTGTGCGGGACCTCCTGCTGCTCTCCGTTGTAGCTGTGCTGGCGTGTCAGGTACCCATTGGGGATGAGAGGGTAGTGAACCTCGCAGGCGCTGCCCGTCGAGTTCATCCGTGCCAGGAGGGGAGGCGGCTGGTGGGGCCCACCGTTTCGTTGGCTGAAGCTGTGCTGGCGGGGGATCATTCCTCCTCCACCCACCCCTCCTACTCCGCCTCCGTTGGGCATCTTGGTGGCTGCAGCAATCAGCGAGTGCCTCTGGGAGGAGTGCCTCCTCTCCAGCGTGGACTGGTGGTGTGGGGGAATGTCTGGAGGAACATCCATGCGTCGGGTGAGGCTGTCTCGGGGTAAAGTGGATGAGCTGTAGTAGGGGGCCGATTCGGTCTCAGGAATCTGAGGTTGGATGCGGTTGGCGAATGCCAGCTGACCTCCACCACCGCTGGCCATCAGACCCGATGGGCTCATTAACTGGGAGTTCTTGCTGCTGCTCGCCTCATGGATGTGCTTCAGGAGCTCATCCAGCGAGGTGACCTCCATCACCTTCTGAGAGTAACCAGGGTAAGGCTGCTGAGATAACACACGTTCAACATTATGGATTTTGCGTTCTTCTGGATGCAGGTGACCTCCGACTAGTGACTGTCCATTGGACAGGCCATGGGAGTACGGGAAGACCTGCTGGTGTAGCAGTGCTGAGCTGGGCCTGGAGCCAATGTTGTGAGACTTGGGTTCCTTGGCATTGTTGCAATTCTGGTTCTTCTCCCACTGGTTCTTGAAGGCTTTCATGCTCTTGATGGGCAGTTCTGGGGTCGAGTCTGGTGTAGGCAGACCAGACAGCTCTGATGAATGGTGGAGGTGGTGGTGGTGGTGCGGGTGTACCAGGTCTCCCATTGTCATTCCATGGTGGTTCCTCCTTGCTGGGTGATGCTCCTTGCTGTTGGCAAAGAAAGAGTTGTAGATCTTTGGCGATGACACCTCCAGCTTGTCATCCTTACTCTGGCTGTCAAGGAGGCCGTTGAGCTTGGCCAGACTGCGGAGGGACAGGGCGTGCGGGATCGGAGCCTCTGGATCTTTCGACAACTTCTTGGTCTTGTGGCCCGTGTGGTTACAGTAGCAGGAGACCAGGAACCCGGAGAGGAAGGCGCCAAGGACGAAGGCCACCAAGACACAAGCAATCAGGAGAGTATAATGGACACTGTGATTGGTCTTCTCCAGCTCTGGTGGTCGCCTCACACCTTCAAAACAGAAAAAGATTGAGAAAACGGGACTTCAGTTAAGACCTTTTCTGACTGAGCCAGAAGAAAAAAACATTTTCAAGAGCTAATATAGGTCAAGTAGCAGCTGGGACAGACAGGTTGTGTTTACAGGGGCTTCACTATGTGGGAAACAGCATGGGAGAGGTGTTTGAACTAAGCTCTTGGCTTCCTTTCCTTCCACTGTTAATAGATCAATACAGCCTTTCTTTCTAGGTCCTGTGCTTTCCACTCAGACCGGCAGAGGCCAAGAGTTCCCGAGTCAGTGAGAAATCAACTCCGAAATGAGTTAGAGCTTTAAATATTGATGGGAGCACGGCAGCAGGAACCTGATGTCATTTTCACAGACTCTGCTTTCCAATGCGAGGATCAGGAGCGAGAGCACCTGGTATGATGAACGAGCCAAAAATAACAGGTCTATCCAATAGCTCACCGAGTGTGGCGCCTTTGCCAACACAAACTCAAATGAGGTTGTCAGATTCTTTCAAAATGAAGCAGAGGGGACAGTCAGTGCGACAACGCACCAAAAACACAAGGTTACTTATCTGAGGTAAATCTACCATGTAAATGTCCTTGGGTGATGTGACCCTAGTACTGTGTTTGCCTAATGGTGTGAAAGGCATCGACTATAAGAGGAGTGAAACCTGCCACCTCTCATAATCAGAGCTCATTTGCAAGAGGCTGCTGCCATCTGTGGTGTCAGACCCTTCTCTCCGCCCTTAATGACAGTTTCTGTGAAACTGATTAGTCTGCGGAGGGGGACAGCTGAGCTGCGCCGGGGAGGGAAAAAATGCAGGTGTTCCAAACAAGCTAAACTCAACAGCTAATGAAAGCTTCGCTCAAGAATGAAAATGGAAAGTGATGATGTCTAAATCAGGCTTGATGATAGTTTATGAGATGTTCAGAGTGGTGATGAGGATGATTGGTGGAGGAGGATGAGGGAGATCAGTTGAATAATTAGGTCTGCATTAGAGCGAATTTTAATCTTTTCTCTGAATTAAGTGACCCAGACTTGACAAAATGAAAGTTCTTTACTATGGAGAAATCTTAAGAGGAAATTCACAGAAATTCATCACTGAATGATGTGAACAGTATGGATAAGATCTATCAGGTTTTAGTGTAGAGCTGCAATAATTAGTCCATTTATCAGTCAGTCAATCGAAAAAGACAATTATTTGCCAGCTATTTTAATACTTGATTAATTGTGCAAAAGCGTTAAACATTTGCTGCTTCTAGCTTAATTTTTGTTGCTTTTCTTTTTCATTTAAGATTATAAATAAGGAGTCTTTTGGTTTTGGACTGTTGGTTGGACAAAATAACCAATTAGGAGACAGACTGGGAAATTGTGATGAGCATTTTTCATATTTCTTTGACATTTAATAGACTAAACTTTTAATTGATTTATCAAGGAAATAAGATAATGAAAATAATTGTTAGTTGCAGCCTAGTGTGTCATGTTATATTGCAGTCGTAACACAATTCTCATCTTGCGAACTTTGCAAAAACTCAATTTAAATATTGATTGTCGATTAGGGATTAGCCAAGCCGATACTCACGGGCCAAAATCACCGGATCGGATATTGGGGGGGGATTATAATCCTGCACGATCCAGTAGCCTAAACTGTCACATAAATTGGTTGTTTTAATTTTAATTTTAAATGTTTGAATTGTGCTGATCAATCAAAAATGCTGCTAAAAATTCTGCGTGAAAAAAATTAAATAAAATGAAGCAGCAGTGTTGCAGTTCTGAGTCATGTTGTGGGCTCTTCCTTTGGAGGTGTAGAATATTTGTTTCACAGTTTAAGCATGATTAGTTTTAGATGGCTAAGCTTGTGTATCCATCCAACAGGAATAATACATTAAAGGTATTATTAAAAGCTTAGTTGTTTGAGAGACAGACAGAAACAGTATCCGGTTGGTATCTGTATATACTAATACTCAAGCCTGCAGTATTGATATCGGAATCTGACATGAAAAGTAGCATTAAGCCATCCCGAGGCATTTTAACTGGGAAGATCTGTTAATTTATTTCACTACTGTCCACAAATGCCTCATATAACCAGAGAGATTTAAGGGAGAGCTACTGAGAAAGATCTCTACTGGTTGAAAAATCTCTTTCATTTCATTTCAGTGTTTGTTCAGTGTCATCATGTTGCCTAATCCTGCGAGGTGCATCGTGACTTTTCATCTCATGTAGAGGCACGGGGACCAGATGAAAATGAGTGCATGTCAGTAGATATGAAAATAATAATTTAGAACAACATCAGACTGTAACTGATGATTTAATTAACATTATGCTGATCACTTACAGATTTTGAGGATGATATGAGTCCAAGATGCATGAATCATTACATGCAGGTGACGTCATTAAACGGTAGAATTTTACAAACACGTTTTAGATATTTTTATCACCAGTTTGTCCCACAGTGGGGCCTGCACTCGCTGGTTTAAAACTGGTCGAATGGCATTAACAATTTGTTATTTATGATAGCTTTATCAGTGCAATACAAAAATGAAAACATCAATAATACTCTGACATATTTTGCAACAAGACATTTGTAATCTGACTGCAAGAATTAGAGCCTACATAAGAGTATTTTAAGGATGCATATTTACATTTTTCAGGATGTCTGTTCACCCTTTGTGGAGGTGTTTTGTGATGAACACAATCAAATCCTCCAAAAACTGAGGAAATTCTACAGCCCTCTTGAGGCAAACATCTCGATAAGATTTCATTTTAGTGGAATGAAGGGTGTGAATAAAACCTCCTGAGACAGTGAGGACAGGATGAACATTATTGAAGGTAATGAGTGTGTGTTACAAGGACCATAAAAGGTCTTCCTCGATGTGTGTACGTGATTAGAAGCAAATATTGGTGAAAAATCCGACCAGAGACCCGGTACATTTTTTGTCAAATCTAATCACAAAATCCACAAGAGACAAAAGCAAAAATGAGTGCAGTCTAAACTCATTTTCTTGAGCCTCAAAAGGAGCCTGACACCATGCAAACTACACAATGCATGATATGGAAGGACAAGTCATTTGCCTCCTGTCATCATTACGGCTCTAATTTGACAGAATCTTGTTACAAACTGGGAACAGATACGGCAAAATTAGAATCTAACAAGGTTTATCTCTCGTTGTGACGGATCTGTTCACAGTTTCTGGTGAACAGTTTATTATTTAGGTCATGAAGTTACTGTGAAACACGGTCAGTTCTTTCTCCTCTTCATTATCTGGCTGTAGACTTTTGAGCAGGTGTGCTCGTAGAGGCTTATTATCTCATCGCCATGTATCACTCCAGTCATTTTTGTAGGGTGCTTTGCTTCCGTTTTCCCCACAGAGAGAGACACTGTGGTGCTCTATAATCTTTCTACAAATAACGCTTTGAATAGAGCTTCCAATTAAAAATGCTCAATTTTTAGCCATTTATTCTTATGATTGCCTCGACTTATGACCACATTAAAAAGTCATAAATCATAATTGCATCCCAGTGGGAGACGCAATCAAAAGTGATGCCGCAGTGAGCCTGTTAATACCTCTTCTTTTAATCTTGGACATTTTTTTTTTATCTCATTACACAGGCTGGCAATCAGCTCCGCAGCATCGTTGTAGGTCCAAGTTTGCGATTCTAACAGATCAGTGTCCCGCCGGTGAAAGGCTGCTCTCATCTCAGTGTGCTTTCTGCCTCCTGTCACCCCTGTGGCTTCCCGGTACCTGTGAGTCATCCGCTCCCTCTGGACTGCGACACCCCCCTCCATGGCGGTGGCTACAGGCCTATTGAGGGGTCCCTCCTGGTTGAGGGGGTATGAGTCAAGTGCCACGACAGGGGGTGAAACGGGCAGCTGAGGTAAACAAACCCGGAGTCCACGAACGACCTGTCACAACATGTTTCATGAGCCGGCCGGATGACTCAATCACTGGGTATGTGGGACATATGGTGCCACTGGTCACAGTGAAATTAATACCCTGTGAATCATACCAACAGCCTGGCAAGCTGCTAGGTGGCGCACAGGAGGTGCTGAATAAATGTACACATCGACTTGGCTTCCTTTGCACTTCTTCACGAGCGTCTGGAAACTGAACGCTGAGGTTTGAAACTACAATATTTTTAATTTGGAAAAAAAGTCAGTTAATGGCTGGAAATCGTCACCTCGAGTCGAGGCGATAATTAATGCTGCTTTACGCTCGCTTCACAACTTCCCTCCAATGTTTACATAGCTTCAGAGTCAGTGTTCCTCTCTTACATCGTCACATTATATTTCTGTGTCAACTCAACATGGTCTCCGCTCAGAGAAGGCTTAATATAGAGATACCCAAGTCTGCCAAAAGGTAAAAAGACAGATGGGCTGCGGGAGAGGAGGCAAGGGAGGCAAAGGGAGAGAGGGATGGTGACAGCCAGGGGAAAAACAAGAAGAAGAGGAAGATGAAGGGGTGAAATTCAACCTTGGTGACAAACTGGTGATGAAGAGTGGAGTGAATGTGAGAGGACTCAAAGATCCAAGAGACAGGGGAGCAAGAGCAAAGGGAAAGAGTGGAGATGAAAGCAAGAGAGCTGGAAAAAAGAAAAAAAAGGAGATGGAGAGTGAGTGAATGTATGTGCACGGAGCAGATTTGAAGGAGGAGGAGGAGGAGGAGGCTGGGGAGGGAGGCAGAGTGAGAGACAGACAGACGTGATGGGGTGAGTGACAGACCGTCACTCTGCTGGGTTTTGAAGTCTGGTGCTCTGCGGCAGCTGTGATATGGTTGGAGAACAACCCTTGCGCTCCTCCACAGCGCCGTAGGAAGAGAAGCGCCGTGTGATTGCATCCATATTGTTAAAAATAGATGGCGCGGTAGGTTATGTAAACAGGCAAGTTTTACACAGCGTTGTCTGTGCCACGTCGTACTAATTGGAAACGGTTTTTGCATGAGGGAAATAAAGTGTTTTTTTTGTTCCTGCAGGTGTCAAAGTCTGAAAACAAATTACAATGGAAGTGACAACTTCTCTTAAGAATTTGAGTGATTAAGTGAAAGGCTGATGTCTTCATGAGCTCCCAGACATCTTAAAATTGACTTCATTAACAATACAGCACCCATAAGCTTTTCCAAGACACCAATTACTGATAATCTGAACACTTTGAAGTTTCATACTTGCTCAATTGTGAAAGAATCCTTTTTGCATCTCTTGCAGGACATTAAAGCATCAGAACTCTACAAAAATGGAATTTAAAATATTGCCAGAAGGGAGCGGCTACTTTTATTTTTAACACTTTCAAGGTCAGATATGAAATTATTTATACAGAGAGGAACAACTTTTTTTCTTTTACACATAACTTTTCCATTGCATCAGGCTTTTCTCAAGGGTGCGTTTAAATACTTTGTAACCTGGAGAACAACTTGTGTTCTATTTTTGCGCATCAAGTGAAGACATTCCAAAATAGCCCTAATTAGTTTCTGCTTCTGCAAGCTTACAAGTGCATGTAATTGTTCCCTTAATGGCTACTCCATCCCAATGAGAAGCCAAAGAGACAAAATGGCCCCAGGCTTCATAGGCGAGTATTATCCCACTAATGCTGGAGATTTATTTCCTCCACACTAAAAATAACAATTTAACTCCTGAAAGACACCCCGAGGTTGAAGATTGGAACAAATGAATTATTTTCCTTTTTCCAAATCTGGGTGAAAAGCAGAGCGGCTCTGCCCTGTTGCTGTGAGCTTTTGTAATTTGACAGTTTTAATACCTGACGTCTGTGCACTGACAGACATGGTTAGCAAACAGAGCATGATTGTGTGTGTCACTGTGTGCCTGCACGCACACACACACATACCCACTGGGTATATGTGCTGTATGTGTGCAGGGTTCTGGCTGTTGACTGAGTGAATTCAATCATGTACACTTGTTATTAGGAATTTGCATAATATTCCACCTCAGTGCTCAGCCAATTGGATGCGGTTTAATATATGCACACGAGCTAAGGTGATATGGTGTAATGTAACAGATCCATTCCAATTGAAAACTAGTGGTAATGAGCACTGCATTTCATTCCAGGTGTGCTGATGCATAGAGAGCATAGATTTCATTACAGTTTTGATTGAATACAGGTAAATTAGGCGTGCTGTGGCATCTGGCAATCACAACCACACTGTCTGTATGAAGTCCTTCAGTATTTACACCTGCGCTTCAAAGGGAAAGTCAAGTTTTTAAGTAGAAGTATACATTTTGTTTCAAACACTCAAACAACAGATAGTGCTTGGTTAAAGGGGTGGTTCATTCAAATTATAAAAAAATATTTTCTCATTTCTCACATCTGTGCCACAACACCAGGACATGTAGAGGAAATCTGTTTGTACTGATCAAATCATAAAAAAAAAATACATTTGGAAAACCCAAAAGAATCCCAATGAAAATATTAATTAAAAGACAAACTGCAAGTGAATTTTCAAATGTAACTTTTCACTGCTTTGACCAGAACAAACAGAGTGGAAGCAAATTTTTAATAATAGAATAAGAAATGTAATTAACTATCAGCATGGCAAAATGCCACTAAGGGTGAATAAGAAAATATGCTGTTTTCTAATTTGGGTGAACCGACCCTTTAAAGAGGCTTCTAATTAACTTATCGCAAGCTATTAAACCAGGCAGAGCACATGCACTGAGTGATGTTCTTTTTTTAAATTCTCTTTTTTCTTTTATACATGCAGTTGCACCAGAAACTTAAAAAAGAAGAGCTGCTTGTTTGCCATTCAGTGGCTGGTAAAGCAAAATGGTTCCAATGCGAACTTCCAACCGGTGTGGTGGTTTTACGTTCACGGAGGAAAGGCGGCACTGGAAGGATCTTGGCTTTACCGACCGACTTAAAGAGACAGTCCACACCAAAGTCAGTCCTCGCAGATATGGTGAAAAAAATTCATCTCTGTGCAGTTCTGTCTTAATCACTGGAAATACATGAAGCACATGCACCAAACAAAAAGGTCAGGAGACTGATTCTTAAAGGGACAGTTCGGGCTTTTTGACGTGGGGTTGTATGAGGAACTTACTGATAGTCAGCGTATTACCTACAGATAGATTGTGGTCGGTATCCTCCCAGTTTGAACAAACAGACTGGAGTGCCAGTGTAGGAAGCTACGCAATGCACTGCTGTGGACAGACTCAGCAGCAAAACATATTTTAGCCACCTAAAAAAAAAAACATTATCTTGCCATTACATGGCTTCCTGTCCAAAGCAACCAGACTCCATTGGCAAAAAAAATAATTTTATCTCACAGACATGGAAGATGCTGATCTACTGCTGCCTCAGTTACTTAGTTTGTATTACTGTGTGACTTTGGTGAATCTGAACTAACCCTTTAAATAACCAAATTCACACAGTAAGACAAACAAACTAACCGAGGCAGCAACAGAGCAGTGACTCCTGTGACATAAAGTTACAGTTTTTGACAAAGTAGTTTGGTGGATTTAAAAAGAGCAATATTTGGTTTGTATGACGGTGGTTTCCCATCAGAAAAGGCTCTCTGATGAAAAGGTTAAATGAAAATATTCTCACTATAGTGTACACTTTTTTTAAAGTGTCTAAAATCAATTTTGCTGCTGACCCTGTCCTCAGCAGTACATTGCTTAGCTTCTTACACAAGTGCTCCTCCTGCTTGTCCAAATTCAGGCTTGTCAGCCGCCATCTGCTGTAAGTAATCCACTGACTAAGAATAAGATCCTCATACAACCCCATTTTAAAAAAATTGTAACTATCCCTTTAATAATGAAGGCGCTTTAATGGACATTAATCTTAAGTACCTCGCTGGTCACAAGTGTACCATTTATTTTCCAAATAATCTTTATTTTACAGCTGTCTTCCTGTTAAAACCCACATCTGTCATCGTCTCATGTAGCGCTGTCTTTGGAGTGAACTGCTGCTTTAAGAGATGGAGAAACTGCTCGCAGGCCGCTCAAACACCTGCGCACAGTTTCAGCCATCAGCTGTAAAAAACCGGAGAGGCAGATCATAAAAGAGACGGTGAAAAGGGTCAGTGAGAGAGAATTCAACAAAGGAGGCAGGTACAGCTAAAGGGTTAGTCCAACTAAAAAGGAAAAGAACGAGAAAAACAGGCAGGTAAAAAAATGGGAGAAATACTCCCCAGAGGTCAATGAGACAGATTAAAGGGTAAGGGGTTAGGGCTAGGAGCCGGGGACAACTGCGTGGGTGGATTCGATCACTGCGGGCCCCCGTGGATCGCTGCGACGCCCAGAGCTGACGGCTCTTCATCCTGACACTGAGCTGAGCTTTAATAGCCGACATGGAAACAAGGGCCATTAAAAGAGGCGGTTATGGAAAGTGAAGTATTCGGTGTGTGTAAATGCCTTTAAGGTTAGTTTTTACAGCACACAGCAAAGTGTGTTGTTGTAGTAAAACATGATGTCACTTATAATCGCCGTAAAGTGCTGGTGAGCGTAGCGGAGGGAAAAATGGCCTAGTTTTGTGTGACCTTTAATGAGCGCCATTACACCATGACTATGACTCAGGGAGTTCAAACTGGCAGCAACGTTTCAAAAACCGAAGCAAGTGTGTGTGTGTGTGTGTGTGTGTGTGTGTGTGTGTGTGTGTGTGTGTGTGTGTGCGCCTGACTTGTGATAAATCATGTAAGAGTAGCCAGCAGGGTCAACATTAATGAACGGGCTGAAAGAAACCCGACAGACGGCAGTTCTGTTTAACCGTCATGATGAACCTGCGCTGGATATGCAGCCTCCATCTGACCCTTAAAGATCTAAAACTGTTTTAAATATTTTAATGTCCAACTTCACATGCTGTCTACTGTTTGAAAAAGAGTGACGCCTGATTTCAAAATGATTGCTGAAATGAAAAGTGAAACTTTGGGAAAAAAAAGGTAGATATTTATTTTTTAACTAGTGAAACTGTGTGCTTCTAAGAATTAAACCCTTAAATCCTTAAATCTTTGCTTTTTGCTTGAAGATTATGCCTGAGAGGAGATATTTATAATATTAAACCCTATATGTTTGCTTGTTTTTACTTTTAAGTGTTAAAAAATACATTTAAATATTGATAATAAGAAATGCTGATGCTGATGTGGACTGAAGCTTCTCTGAGGACCAGACACTGTGACGGTGGTTAGAGGGGACAGACTCTGAGCCTGATCAGTGACTGGATGATACAGGCGGTGTCTGTTGCCATGGTCTTCAGAAGTATAAATAACTCTTTAGAAAAACTGGCTGGCATCGATGGCCCCCCCAGGACGAAGGCCCTTCCTCATGGAAAGGTTCAGCCTGAGTTCACTCCTTGCTCTCCTCCTGTAGCGTTTTAATGAGTCTAAAAAAAAAAAACCGCCCGCTTCACTTTATTCCTTGATTCTCCTAACGAGCCATCGCGCTGTGCTTGTCAGCTAAATTAGCTGCTAGCCTGGGCTTTTTAGTGCAACCCACGCTAGTTCACCTAAGTGTGCAGAGGAGCCATGGAAAAAGGTCAAATCACAATAGAGGGCAGGAGAGGGCGAGACAACGCACCACAGGTCCAGAGACATGTGCAATGCAGTTTTGCTAACGCACACTTTTCTGTGTGTTCATACAAAATGGAGAGGTGGGCGTTTTCCGGGCAGAAACGGCTCTAGTCCAACCTGACTGCTGGCATTTTTCTAAATAGCAGCAGGTCAACAGGTTCCTGCCCCTGCCTTTTAGTCTTCCCTGGTGTTTACATAATGTAATGCAGCTACCCACATCTGAGCGAATATTTCACTTCACGGTTTTTATCTGCCATCTGAGCATCAGAAAAAAACAAATGTGGTTAGGATTAGCAGGGCCGTACACGTGAAGCGAGTGACTGCCTGTGTACCTTCTACTTATTGAGTTTATATCTCGCTGACATTTCCTGATGAAGTGGATTTACAGGCGGTTTTACTTCTGCTCGTATGATATACGGGAGACGTTTCCTGACAGGGGAACTTTTGGAACTTGGGGGAACTTTTCCAAGCTGTCATGTCTGTCTCACCTGTCACACATAATAAAGGGGAATATTTCTTCCACAGTCTCGAAATGATTATGAAAATAAACAGTCACTGGCGTACCAACTTTCCTTGTTTTAAAAAAGATCATTTTAGTATAGTGACACTCCTGGAGGAAATAACTACTTATATTAAAAAATGTTAGGTCTCTGTTTCTGCGTGACAAGCAGATATTTGTAAGAACGCAGGGGTTTAACTGCTGAGCTAATGTGAGGATCAAACCTGTGTGCTGTCTTTCAGATGTGTCACTGTGCATTTTGTATGTATGTGTGTCATTTTGTGAAGAGGCTGTAATGAGCCTTTTGGATTTCTACACATAACACCAGGCGGTCTTAAGAGAAATTAACATACAATCTACATTATATATCTATATTACTAGCTAACTATAACTGTCACTGGTTCTAGGGAAAGCTGGTGTTAATCGGCCTTTTTTCAATGATGACATTTTGACATGTCACAGAAGAAGCAGCTCAGCTCCAAATGATAAAATCAATTTTTAACAGGGGGGATGGACCCGGTTCATTTCGTTCACCTGCGACAAGCGAACCAACTCATTAATGACTCTCGTGGCTCTGTATTTTTTAGATCAATATCACCCACCAGCTCAGAGCCCCACCTCTCTGCAGTTATATACTGTAGTTTAGAACAGTGATTCCCAAAGTGTGGGCTGTGACCCACTGGTGGGCCGTAAGATTACTACAGGTGGGCTGTGAGAAATAATTTAAATTCTGCCAATTTTGTAAATTACCCTAAAATGTCTTTAAAAAGCCATCAGAACTAATACAGCAAAGTCATACATGTTATTATTCATTTATCTGACCAGGTAAATTTACCAGTCTAAAGTTTACCAGGTGTTACACAGTATTATCATCAAAATGCATCTTTTATCTCGTCATTGGTGTCGTGTGTTGATCAGAGCTTTGACTGAAAGTTTTTGTGGGCCACAGACGATGTCAAGATTTCAAAATAGGCTGTGGCATTGTTTAGTTTGGGAATGGCTGGTTTAGAGAATAATACCTATATAGTTAAAGAATATTATAGAGCCAAGACTAAACTAACAAAAGGGCAGGACTGAGAGAAAAAAATCACTGTCTGCTTCTTCTGCTACTTAAGCAGCACAGACAGCTACAGACACGGACAGGTCGGCTACTAATATTTCAGAGCCATGGTCAGGGCCATGGATTCTAACTTGCACAAACCCCTGTCAGATAAAGGAAAAATGAGTCAGGCAGACTAAACTAACATATTCATTACATTCAATAACCCCTCTGTTGCAATGGCAGGTTAACAAGAGGGATGGAGTGTGCTTCTTCTACTGCAAGTCAAAATATCTGCTGTGAAAAACCCTTAGTGCAAAGAGATTGCATGTCTGCTGGTTAGGTAGCCTGATGGCTAGTAGAGTGGCTAACTGTTGCTGAAACTTTAAAAGACTGGTGGAACTTTTTTTTTTTTTTTAAAACCTCTGGGGGTAATTTGAGACAAGTCTGAGTCAGGTCTAAAGTCTTTCAGACTAACACCTCGTCTACGGCGGGTGTGCGGTGAAAGCAGTGGGTCAGCAGCAGCTGCGGTCCTCCATTAGTGCTCAGCCACAGTTATGCACTCAAAAGTGTTTTTACAGCACTCACAGGCAAGTGCACAATTAACAATACAAAAGGTAAGCACACTGGGGGAAAAAATTCTCAAAGACGAGTTTCAAGTCGAGTCTTTAGTCTTTTTTTGACAGGTTCCAGTCAAGTCAAAGGTGTTCATCTGCGCAAACTGCAAGTCAAGATGACGGCATTTGATCAAAGTCTTCTCAAAGCAGTAGGTCGGTCTGGTTTGATAACCTAGCCTGATGGGTGAGTCTAATATTTTTCAGCTCCAGTTTCATGCAGTTCTTCTTTATCTGTGATGTGAAAATATCAGAATACAGTCAAAAAAGCAGCGCAGTGTCTCTCTCGTTGGGCAGGATGGCGAAGGCATGTTAGAGTAGGGCGGGGCATGCCTCCGCCATACTGGAAAAAAAAAAGAGTCAGCTAATCTTTGCATCTATCATCCTTCTCTGCTTCCTTCACAGTTTATTTTGAGACTCTGTATTGATATCAGTGCAAAAACAGTCATTACAGATGAGTCTTCGTCCTCCAGCACGTACTGCAGGTGTCACTTCCTCACCTCAACAATATGGAGCATTTCCAACATGTGGGAACACGTCTGCTGCCGACATTCTCCTAATGCATGCTGCATGTGTGAAAGGACATATTTGGACGATGCTCGGACTGATTCTTAGGACACAGTTTGGATTGATGAGACAATTTTCTCAGTCACAATGAGCAAATTGGATATCCATTTAACCGTGGTGTTTTGCAACTTGTGTTCAGGTATCTTTGTCTCTTTCTCTGCTGATTGGCTGTCCTATATTTGGCCACTATCTGTGTACTGTCGTCCTCTTGCCCACCTTGTGTCCGCCGGGAGATTTGTGACACAGCTGTGTAGCTTCTACAGAAGGTACAGACAGAAAGGCAGATATGTGGTGAGAAATGGACAGGAAGTGAGAGAGATTGGAGGTCCTCTTGGAACTGTGATGCTGTTACTTCCACACCAGCTCCTCTCGTGCCTTATCAACCAGCCTGCCCGCCTCTTCTGATTGAACCGGCAGTGTCACAGTCTCTGGCTGCAATAGATTGTGTTGCTGTTTCTATTACATCCTACACCCCCTCCCCTCCCGTACCGTCCCCCTGTTGTCCAACTGCCTGGCTCAGGCCCCTGCTGGTTATTTATTTGTTATGGGCTTTTCTCATTTGAGCCTGAGTAGCTCATCACTGCAGCCAGAGAGTCTCTGTGTGTGTGAATGGAAGCTTCTTTCACTTCCTGAGGATTTATGGACTTCTGACATGGTGCCTGTGCAAGAAAGCTGCAAGTGGAGGACAAAAACTGCTTCATGCCGACTCGTCCGTCCTGAATCGCATCCAAACGAATTGTATCTCCTTCCCTAAACTTGCAGGAATATGCATGAGTCGAATCAAGTCGAGAAGGGAAACATGCTCCAAACTTTCTCTCTTCTGCTCTGCAGTTTTTTTTTTTTTATTATCTGAGGGTCACAGAATCTTCCTGCCATGGTTACGCAGCTCTTTGACTGGAATTTCCTACTTTTTGAAAGCTTGTAAGGTTAATCAGTATGAGTGCCAACTGTCAAATTAAAAATGTAAGAAATAATGAGACTCAAGCCTATAAAGATCAAGATGTAATTAAATATTCAAGAACTGGTTGGAGTTTTATAGGTCATGTCATTTATTGAGGTAGCTGAATGGTGTGGTTTAATTGTTGCAGACTCTGCGCCGTTACTGCAAGATTACAGGTTTGATGCCTTTAATAATGTGTGAATAGAGAACAGAAGCTGCAATTCCGGGAGTGGGGAAACCTTAAATTCACTTTGACATTCACATTCACTGTAATCACACAAATTACAAACATCCAGCTCAACAATACAAGTTTCAGAGCTGAAATTATGACTCAATTAACTATTAAAGTAATTTTTTCAAGCCAAAAATGCCAAAAAGTTTGTGCTTTCGGCTTCCGAAATATGAAGACGGAACTTTTCTTTGTTGTGCATTACAGTGAACGGAATATTTTTGGGTTTCAGGCTGTTGGTTTGATGTTTAACAGACCTAACAGTTAATCTCTGAACAAGAATACCTATCGTAATTACAGCTGGGACTGAACCAGCCCCGTATGAAGTAAGATTGAAATTTCTCTAAACAGTACCTGCATTCGATCTTTTTTGCACCAAGATCTAGAGAGAAATGACTATTTGTATGTTTTTGCTCACAGCCAATCACTGCAAGTCTTAATGAATTATGTAATTTGTCCGCTATCGCAGCAGCTGTAACAGAAAAAATGGGATCAAATGAAGCACTCTGTTGGTGTTACTGTAAGGGTCCTGGTGTTTTTTTAAAGCAATACACATCCCTACTTTTATTATTTAATACTGTGTGTGAGCTGTTAAAAAAAAAGAAAAAAGACCAGTGTGCAGTCGATAGTCTGTCGGTCTCATTATTTGTGATGTGAGCCAAATAAATAAGCAAAATGTGAGTATTTTGTTTTGACTTGAAGACTGAAGACACTGTACAAATTAGATTTGCACAGAACCAAAATCACAATTTAGACAAAAGTCTGTGTACAAAACTGTTTAAAAAGACGCACTTCTTAGTCCTCACTCAATAATGGTTGGCTACTCAGCAGGCCGCACCTCTGTCACCTCTCACACTCTGTGATAAAGATTCATTATTATTCTTTTGGTAAGGATGAGTTTGAAAATATATCAGAAAAGAGACATTTACCAAAGATTATTTGAAGTCAAATAATCATAACTGATGATAATTTTCTGAACTGTATAATCAAATCCATATTTGTGCAAAGATTATTGCCCAACCTGTGACGCATGCTTTTCATGCAGCTCACAAAAAGAACATCCTCCAACTTCTCTCCTCCAACAGGTGATTTAGAGTCCCTCTATTTAAATGCAACACGCTGAAGGACTCTTCTAAAGATCAAGGTCATAGTGAGATCTAATCTAAATCTATATTTGTCTCGACTGTTTGTTGTGTTTGTACTGTTCATTTAATCTGCTTCAGGCACACAAAATGATGATGAAGGTCTCATCATATGATGTTTTATTGTACAAGAAAGCTTTGGAATGAATGATTATTCTTTGTGTGTGTGTGTGTGTGTGTGTGTGTGTGTGTGTGTGTGTGTGTGTGTATGTGTGTGTGTGTGTGTGTGCTGTGTTTCTTTAGATACAAGCAGGCGGGAAAAAGGTTGGGAAACACTGATGAAGTCCAATTAATAGCAGCAATGTGCCTCAATTTTGTTAAGGGTAATCAGCTCCCATTTTTGTGGCTAATTGTTGTTTTTTTAAAAAAAAAAATCAAATTTTAATATAAGCTACTACCAAAGATATTTGTTTATCTTACAATATTGACAGACTCTCGGGAAAAACTGTCAGAAAAACGGATCAAAGAACCTTTGAAGAGGATTTAGTGGAACAAAAGTTATGCTGGAAGTTGGTGTCAGGACTTTGGCTCTGCACTCTCAAAAGTCAGCGCCGTGTTAGCTGCACAGGGAAATGACTTTCGCGCCGTTCTCTCAAACGGGAACAGAAATTATAAATGTAAATGAATGGTCACAGAGAGATAGATGCTTACCTGGCTTGTGCTTTGATTTTATTCAGTGTGTTGGAAAACATTGAGGGAATATTTGTGTGTGTTGACGAGCTAAATAAAAGATGAGGGAAGGCCGTGAGGGAGCGGTGTTGTTTAGACTCAGGTTCCCTTCTTGATTTGAGGAGTTAATTAGAGCCAATGCAGTATTTATTTCATGTCATTAAATCTTTCACATGTGAGCACATCAAGATGTATGGCTGAATTTAACGGGACAAGAACATCCGCCTCTAATATCCCTCCGAACCATATTTATCTTGTTAGTGAAAATGTATGCTGTACTTTTCAGCGATATCGAACACTTATCATTTAGCAGCCTTCAATTTAACTACGCATGGCTTTAAGTCAGCGGAACCATTAAGTGGAGCTGCCCGGGAAATTATGCATCGCGTCATGTAACACCGCGACTAATGAAGTGTATGGATCAAAGAAATTGATTAGTAATGCTTCCTGCCTTTCACTAAGAGATTGGCTTGACTGGTGAGTTAAGTGTTAGTGAGCTAATGAAAGTGATATTTCACCCTGAGAGAACATTTACACATATATGAGCGTGCATACCCTCACATGACTTCTTTAATTTTCAGCCTCCAACAAGAGTCACTTTCTGCTGTTACTGGTCAGGACTCATTTTCTCAGCGATTATTCAATGCCAGTCATTATCAGAAAATGCAAAGAGGATGTTTTTTTTTTTTTTTTTTTGCAAACCACAGATGGAGGACCTTCATCTCAACCTTCATTTTTACATTTGAAATGAGTGCCATCGCTATGGAGACACAGGTCTGATTCAGTTCAGGTATGCATGCTGGGAATGAGACTGTTCTACCAGAGTGAAACAGTAGTTTTTGTTATTTTTTTTTTTTGTTAGTGGTCAGTCTGGTTAGAAGTGTACGATGAGGCGTTCAGGGGCCCAGCAGTGTAATCCCCCTGCAGATTCACTGAGGACAGACATCCCTCCCCCTTACCCTCCATCTCCACACTGATTGGCTCCGAGTCAGGTGACCCTTGTTCCCCCACGGGGGGAGGGCCATCAGGACCTGTACCTCTTTCAGGGTCACCTGCCTCCTTTGGGAATGCCGCCCCATGATAGGTTGTGCTGGCGCTTGTGGGTGTGGTCTTCCCTGTGGTTGTGACGAAGGTGAGGGGGTAGGAGGAGGAGGAGGAGGAGGAGGGAGGGGCAACAGAGTGAGTGATTAGTGAAAATGTGAATCAGCCCGGACAATCAACTTCAGAGAAATGAGGGTGAGTCCTGAGTGGAGAGACAACCGTCACCCGTTAGCATAAACACCCAGTGCCGACAGTGAGCAACGTGATGAGCACACAGAGCAGAATTTAATTCACCCATCAGTTCACTTCACTCCCCCACAGATACACCATGATGTCAGTGTGCTTTACACGCTGCTTAATACCCACATTCAGTCTCTCCAGGTGAGTTTGGCATTCCAACATTTGCAGAGACATATCCACGTTTCTTCAGAATATTTCTTGATGTGCTGCTCACACTCAAAAACAACTCATATACTTTAAAAAAAAGTCTTATAGCAAAGTTTGTGACTCTTTAAATGTCATAACAGTGCTATCTGGCAGTTTGTCAGAAGAGACTCTAAACTAATAAAGAACAGTAAGGGCTTGTGTCCATATAGTTTGGCAAAAAAAAAGTGCTGGTAGCACACTGAGGAGGGCTGGGATGAAGCAGTGAGAGGAAAAAAAAAAACGCTGCACATGGGTTTTGTTTCTATGACAACATTATCTTGACAATAACAGTTCGCTATTATCTTAAGCCCGTTGTGGTTGTGCAAAATAACAACTGTGGACAAAGCAGATGGAAATATCACCTTTCTACTCTACTTTTAATCGAATTGTGGTCAATTCAGGTAAAACATTACCTTCACTTCACCTCTTTGCTCTACTGTCTGCCCTTTACAAGGTGAAAAATGAACTTTTTTGTCCACCAGCCAAATGGGTAGTGAATGTTCAAACTTTACAAGCCACTCAATAGATCACCATTCATGGCTAAATAATAAGGCTCGCCAGCTTTGGACGGACAAACAAGACATTGAAAGGCATGACTTTGCATCACTGCAGCCTCAGATTAAAGAGGACAGTTAACTTTAATCATTGTTGGTATTTGATAACTGCTAATGAATAAAAACATTTTTCACAGGGGCTAGTAAAAATTTATTTGGACAAGTTGATATCTGACCTACTTATCCGACTGGACAAGAGAAAAGTAACATTAACGTTGAACCCTGCCATTGTTTTTTAGCTGCTGAAGCACATCTACCAGCCACTTGCATATTTTACCAGCACTTGGCTGGGGGCTCTTGCTAATTTTGTGCCGTGCGTGTGCGTGTGCGTGTGCGTGTGCGTGTGCGTGTGTGTGTGTGTGTGTGGGGGAGCTAAGCTAAAAAACCCTCAACATTTTCATTTGTTTCATTTCTGTCTCTGTTATGAGTTTGTCAGAAAAAAATCATAAGGCTCAGGATAGACAGACATTGGCAGAACAAGCTTCCCCTTCATTTTCTTGGTTACCATGGTGACGAGTTATGTCCCATCTAATATATGATAGGTTACCTGAAAAAAAGCAACTTTTTTTTCCCAAATAGAAACGCTCGGAGTGGCTGCACAACAAAGTCCAGAGTACAGGAGTACAAAGGATGCTGCAGTTGCTGCATATACTCTCTCCTCATTGGAACAAATAAGAGAAGACACTGGAAAAAACCAAACAAAAAATATGGACACAAGCCCTGACAGTCTTGAACGACTTTTACAAACAGCAAAGGTTTTCGGCACTTTTATAATATTTTAAAAAAAAAATTGATGGTAAAAGTTGTCACTTAAAGCAATAAATTCCTCAATGCATGCAATATTGACCGAGTTATCCAGCTCACAGAACCCTTACAACGGTTCCTCCAATACAAATATTGTGCAATACTCATCCAGCATGCTCTCTAGCTACACAGAGACTACAAATCCCAAGTGAAACAGCATGTAGTTCTTCCTTAACACCAGTGACATTACTGTGAGATCACTGGATGCAGGAAGAACAACAGATTTTGCAGCAGGAGACCTCAGCTTTCTTTGTCACTGTAGCACAAACTGCATTTATTGCTCAAATTGACTACATTTACCATCAGCACTGACTGGACATCCACATAAAAAGAGCCAGTGTTTTTCCTGTAACTCCTGGGTCAATATACTATAATGATTTGAATGGCTTTCAGTCTTTTGTGACTGAACCACTCAGTCATCATTTAATTCTGGTTCACAGCTTATTTTACAGAAAAATCCCCCTCTTTTTTTTTTTTTTTTTTTTTTTTTTCATGACCACTGTTAAAACTCCTCTGCGTCCACTCTGCTAAGTGTTTTCACAGATAAGTTGAAATAGATACCAGTGGCTGACTGGCTAATGCCTTTTTTTTTCACCACAGCTTTTTTTCCACTACCTCACCCGAGCTGAGCTGTTTCACAGGAAACTCCGTCACCTTGAGGCAGACGAGCAAACATTATGACGGCCACATTTGGAATCGTTTCAGACATATGCCGAGAAACACGCTGGGCATTAGCTGCCACGGGCCCTGTATTATCAAACATATTTATCTTGATGACACACTCCACATCTTGATTGCATTATTAGCTCTCTGTTGTCCTTGAGGTCCGACGAGCAGCATGCTGCTATTGGCTTGGGCTCCTGTGCTAATAAGCCAGCCATAACGTTCGCATTCTGCAGAGCTCACACTCAGACTGGAGGAAAAGGGCTTGTTCTCCCTCTCGCTGTGAGCCAGTTGACAGCGTTCACTCTGAATGAGGTGCCCCGTCAGCTCGCCATCTGCGCCGGGCAAATTAAAAACTGTACACCAGGGGGTGTTTGGCCCTGGCGCCTCGGACAATAGCTCCAGGACTTCATCATTACTTCAATTTATAACAATTGTGTTATTCTGAGTGGGCACATAGGACTATATTGTTTGTCCCCTTTTTTTTTTACTGTCGTTAAAGCACAAAAAAAAGCACATTATACAACAGAGGAACATTTGATTACCTACACAGGCAGGCGTTTGTCTCACGCCCTTCCCTCTGCTGGCTGCGATTGTTTGGGTGACAGAGAAGTGGAAGAAAGAAAACGTCCCTGCCTTTGGTGTGCTTATGAACAGGGAGAGGAGCCCCTGTGTGACAACAGCTTTGTTCGGCATATGGGGTGTTTCATTGTTTAGGGAAGCTGATAATTGATCTTCAGTGCAGAGACTTAAAAGGCTTTTTGTGTGGAAAAAAAATATATAAACACCAAAAAACAACAGAGACAGAATCTGACTGCGTGTTGAGAACTTCAAACGGAGCGGCGAAGCATCAGGGTGGTGAGAGCCCCGCAGGATTAAGCAGGAGGGTTGCTACCGACTGAGTGATAATTCCTCCAGCAGGGAGGCTTTACGGACTACTGAGGCACCGTGGGACTGTGGAGGTTCGGGCCGAAGCCTCTGGCAGACAAAGTGGCCTCTGTTCAGGGAAAGAGACTCGCAGGATGGATGGTTCTGCTGAGCCGTAATGGCCGACATCTTCCAGCATGATGGGCTCAGTGATGATACTAATCACTGTGCTGGATCAACCACTGCCATTATCTCCCCTGTGTCCCAATTTGCGCGGTGACAAAGGGATCTGACTTTGAGCAAGTCTTAAAAACTCCTCATAAAGTTGAGGCGGGTGCTTTAGTTGTGGAGATAAAAGGGAACGAGGCTGGCCAACAGCTATCTGATTGAAAATGACTGGTTTTGAATGTTGCGGTGTTAGAAAATTGTCTGAACACCACCTCCTCAATCTTATCTGAGAGCAAGCCAGCTTGGCGGCATTTCTATTTCTATTCCGGCCATGCCAGGGGCTGCGCGGCGTGGCCAGCGGGGGAGTAATGGGACGTGACAGGGATGATGATCCTTCTTGATACAGGGCATTAGGCAGCCTGGCCAGCAGAGCTCCTGGTCCATCAGAGGAGTGATGCTTCAGACAATGGCTTCAATGTTTAAGCTGTCAGACCGGCTGAGAAGGAGAGGTGGCCATTCAGCCGCCTCAGTGAAATATTCTCTAACCTCCCAAGTTGTAAAGTGCAAAAACATTTACTTTGGAGGCATATAACTGAATAAATCTGAACACCCTCTCCAGATAAAGTCACAGTGAGTGAGGAGGCTGGGGTTCAATAAGCTGTTCAAGGGTATTTAAAGGACTATTCCTTTTTTTTTTTAAACATTATGGGTCTTATTTTCATAGTTTTGGCCGACACTTCTACTGGAACGCTTTACTCACCAACTTCAAAAACATATGAACAGAATCAAACAGGACAGGATTACTAGTTTATCAGATGATCAAACCAAACAAAAGAAATACCTGCCCTTGTTAAACACCCATTTCAACTGAGATTTTGCAGACCGACTTTCAGTTTAAACAGACCTGCTGCAGTATACTCACTGCAGCTGTGCGTGTTTACGAATTAATGGAACTATAATGGAGATTTTGGGTGCGCTCACATACAGTTTCACCATCAAATAAGCTCCTTTAGCTAAACTTTGGGTTTGCTTACAATCTGCACAATCATCTGACCACTTGTGCACTTTACTGTAGTGATGAAAGCTTCCCAGAATCTCAACAATATAACTGTTTGGGTAAACTGTTAATGTTACCCATAGGAATGTTGGCCAAACCTACTAAAAACCACAACTTAAATCCACTCTATTCATTAACTCTGAATCATGGCTGTTGATGGACGCAAACCAGCTGCTGCAAGGAGAAAACCTTTCTGTGTGTAAGGTAACTTCTATAAAAACTTTTACAGGCTGTGTCCACCGAGGCGTTTTTTTCCCCAGCTGAAAACATGAGGCGCTGGGAGCACTTGAGAGCACTTTGCATGTGCAGTCAGTTTAGACGCTTTGATCATTATGATATGGGACATCAGTGGACGTAAGGGTTAATCTATGAGTTGCATAGTTTGTGTTATCAATAAATACTGAATATAAAAATGTTGACACATGGTAAAATTTTGGCTCTGGTTGACAGAAAGCTGAAGCATGTAAGGAGAGAGGAGGGACCCACTGATCTGTGTGGGTTCATGAGATGTTGTGGGTGAGGCGACATCTCAGTGAGGACCACCGTTGGTTAAAGAGCTGGTTCAGGGACCACTGTGTTAGTGGGACACAGTTTGTGGTATTTGTCCCGCCCCTTCTCCACTGTGACTTTGCAGCTGAGTAAAAAGAACAGTAGAATAACTAGTTCTCGCCGATGAGCAAAAACGCCAAACATGGAGTTCCCCGCCATGCTAGTATAAATATGTGGTGCTTTTTGATATTCAGGATGCTCATACGTTAACGCTCCCTTTGCAAATCATTTAAAAAATACGCTGGCCTCAGAAAGAAACACTTTAGTGGACACAGCCTTGTAGAATCATACGTGGGCGTAAGACTACCTGCTGAGTTCGGTCTGTTAGCCTTTAGTGTTGACCAGCTAAATCAGGGAGGTAAAGACAAGGTAAAGACAAAGACATGTCCACTGACCATACGCTGAATCTAGCGCCGTGTTTTGCTTGCGAGTCGTTGCCAGGACATCTGGAGAAAAAAACAAAAAAAACAAAACAAAGAAAGTGAAAATGATATCAGTGTGTGCAGTTGTGATTAGTCAATATTAATGGCTTCTTGGCAAGAATTCATTCATGTCTAATGGGAGACGTATTGTTGAATTTGTCCTGTTTGCGGTTCTGATTACATCTCAGACACATGCAAAGGAGCTTTAACAAGCCACTCTGTCTGTTATAAAAACACTTCTGTGAGCAAATGCTTGATTAAGATAGAAAGATTGAGAACAGTATTCCAGCAGGGATTGTGAACGGGGACAAACGGCTCTTCAAGCTCCTTCAATATGCACTGAATCGCTGCCCGCACTGAAATAAATACATTATAATGCTCCATTATAATTCATTAGATCCGCAATCACTTGTGTCTGCTGTTGCTCTGCCATCAAGATCTGATCAGTCTGTGTTTTTTTTCCCTCTCTTTTTTTTTTATTACTTTTGTAAATCACTGAAATAAATTAATATTTTCATCTTACCGTGGCAGGTATCAGGGTGTTGATGGTAACCGTTCTCCACATCCTGTTCAAACCCGCCCCTGAAAATTAAAAACAAACAACCAAACAAACACACACACAGCGACAAAGACAAAGAGACAAATCAGTAAATTTGAATCAATCCATTTTCCTTGACTGTCTATTTCTAACAAATCACCTCCTTGAGTCTTCCCAAAATTGGTTTTGTTGATGGGGACTGCTCGGAGACGGGGAGTTAAGTGCACCGTAACAAAATTTAATTTGTTTTGTGTCTGGCTGAGGTCAGAGTGTCTGAGTCTCGCATTTGTCGCGAGGACACAGTGGTGGCTGGACCTGACGGGAAAATCCACCCTCGGATCCTCTTCCAAGGTGGTTTATCATCAATTTTGTGGTGTTCAGCAGATTCGAGGAGTTAGTCTGTGATGAAAAGTTGTAATTTACTTTGTGGCGTCCTCACTTTCCCTCAGCCTGACGCCTCTGCTCGTACTTCAGTCAGTCATTTCCTACACGTTTTAGATCTGGGCTCCTGTCCTCATACATAGCACTTTCTGTAGCTGCACTGTATTTTAGCCTACTGAGGCATCCGCTGGTGAAATTGGTACCCTCTGGACTGAACGTCTCTCTGTATGATTGTTGAATGTCAGTGAAAAATACTCTAGAGGGGAGTCTGTTGATTGAGAGCAAGTGACACCAAACCTGTCATTTACCATGGTGAGAGACTTTCTGCTGCTGAACTCTTTGCATTGCTAATGGCAGGGGAAAATATATTCACAAAACATCCATAGATTTCTGCAGGAGTAAGAGAAATACTGTGAAAAAATGATCCTGGAGATGGAAATGCTATCCTCAAAAGCACTTAAAGTGTTTTCATGTGGATTTTTATGGAAAAAAGAGGAGATTTTAAAAGTCAAGACAGGAAAACATGGTCTTGTTGAAAACTTTTCAATACTGTTCTTTTCATTTTTCTATCTCTCAAGAACATAGTGACTAAATAATGAAGATTTTGTACAGTGTGGATGCGTGCAGAAAGGGAGCCTAAAACCAGTGTTTCACACACATGGACTTCACTTGGACTTGGTGACTTTTTTATCCAAGTGCGCCTGGTTGGTGCCGATATCATTTGGTACGACCAGATCTTCCCCCTGAAAGTTTCAAATTATCAGTCGGAAACCCCTCGCCCTCAGTCGACTGGGATTCTTCATGTCGAGTGGTTGATTTTTGTTTTGGTTTTTTGTCAGTCAGTGTGCAGTGTACTAATGCAGACATTTTGGCACCCAGGAGTAGCTGCAGAGTCTTTTCTCTGGGGTAAAATCACTTCACTGAAACAAGTCGTCCTGTCCTCCTGATGAAGATATTTATGACAGGTACGTGGAGTTGCAGACTCCTAAACGGATGCATACATTAACGGCTTGGAGGCAGGTGCCCAGAGAAAGAAGGCCTTGCCTTGTCAGGACCAGAGGTGAAGTTATCCTCTGCCTTCTGTTTAAAAGTGTTGAATCTACAGCTCACAGCAACTTCAATGGCAAAGTTTCTGGCTTTTGTTTGATATCAACTCTCAGCAAAAGAATGTTGTTGCACATATCAAATCCTTCGTTAACACGCATTAGCTTGCATTAGCTTAGAAGTGTCTGTTGAGGAGTATAATCCTGGCTTAACTTGGTTTGTTTACTTTATTATGTGAACGTTGCTGTTGCCCTGAAGTATAGTATAGTATAGTTGAATATTCACATTTAACAGCCACAAATCCAATTTGACAAAATTATGAGTCAAATAAATCCCTTTGTATGATGTAAGTTTCAATCGATAGGTTACATCATTAACTTCCAGCCTTTTCCACGCGGCTCACCTGCTATTGTGAACAAAATCCAAATCACAAGTTCTGTTTTTTTTGGACGACTTTATAAAACATGAACACAGTGAACAGAGCAGACGCATGCAGAGAGAGAGAGAGAAACAGAAAGACGTGGCGGTGCAGGCCGGTGTGTGTGTGCAGTAAGAGACGTGTAGGTGGGTGTCTGTGAGAACTGAAAGGAAAAGCGAGGTGAGCAGAAGTAACACTAAAATAAGGTGGTGAATTAAATGGAATTAAAATGGTAAAATGAGAAATAATTAGGGCTGCACATGATTAATTGTGCAGTGCTAGAATTAACCTACTACAAGTAGGGGAATGTATTCAAGTCTAATAGGCGTCCTCGCCACCGTTACACTGTCACTCTGTGGGAAACAGTGAAAGTTCAATCATGTGAAATAAATCCAACAAAAATGTTTTTACTCTGCAATTTCTATCATTCTGTACTTGCTGCTGTGCAATCCAAATCCTCTGAATTCGTCTTTTGAGCCACTCTTCCAAACTGACGAGAAACCCAATCTGACGATTATTGATTTTCCGCTGCTCTGATGAAAATGTGCCTACGATTGATACACTGTTCTCCCTCCAATAGACGCGCCATCTTTCACCTTGGAGTCAATCTGAAATCAAAGTCTGATCCAGACGCACCCGTTCGTCGGTTGAGTAATGAGATTGAGCCGACGCACGCTGGAGCGGAAGAGCTTCTAGTCGAGCGGAGCTTCACTTTACCGCCAACAATCTTCCCACACGTTGTAATGAACCAAATAAAACAGACACGGGTTCATATACTGCACAAGCATGAGCGTAATGATCCAGTACTCACACAGAGACACTTTGTACAAGCATGGACGCCTACTCTATAACAAACCAATTAGTTCCTTATATAACCTAAACACAAACCTACAGCTCACACAGATTATATGAAAACACTTCTTTTTCCAGCACCCATCTATAATTGGCAAACAAACTTCTCACTCTCGTCCTACACGAACACGACAAACACATGATCTTGCACATAAATTTTCAGATTCCTTTCTAGAGACTCACAGTCCTCAACACAAACATACTGTACGTCTCAGCTCCGGAGAGAAACAACAGATGTCTAAACCGAAGGCAGTGAACAGCCAAAGTATAAGAACACTGAACTCAGCTCAAAGAATTAATCACCTTGATTTCTTCAGCGTGCGTTAAAGCAGCAACTCCGCCATCAACTGTCAGATTTAGGGATGTGTGTTAGTAAAACCTGCTGCGATTAGGCTGCTTAGCACACACGCACACACCTGGTGCACTAACTTACTCCCACACTGAAAAACCGTGGCTCTCTTATAGTAAATTCTTTTACGGAGGGATTTGGTGCAAGACAGGAGGTGATTATCAAATCAAAGGATGCCAGGTAGCGATCGTGTGAAGAATAAAAATATACCTTTAGAGGATGTATTTTTACAGTTTGAGAGCAGGTCATGTTTGACGTCACAGCTGAAACACGTCATTAATAGTGCGATCATATTCACAGCATGGTTTGTTTCCTTTAGTATGAGTCACAGTGAAAAGTCTTGATTTCTTGAGTTTTTATTTTAGAGTTGTTTAAAGCGGCAGCGACCCCGAACAAAGCTTCGTCTACATGCTGCGACTGTAACACCTCCAAGTCTAAAGATCAAGACCATTTCAACTGAAGACTGATTACTTCCTCTTGGACTGATTTATCCAGCGCTTCTGAAGGTCTGAAGAGGTAAAATTACCCAACGATTGACAGACGAACAAACACATCAAACACGCAAGAAGATTAGAAGAAAGCTTGACAAAAATAAAACATAATCCTGACCCTCTGGTCGGGAACTACTGGTTTAAAGTATTTGCCATGAAGTGGCTAAAAGCTACAACAATTACATCCTCGCAGCTGTATGCCTCTGCCTTTCTGTCAAGCTGCCATTTACAACCAAATCATGAGATATATATGAAGTGAAGCCTTTTAAGTAATTTAATGAAAGTGTATTTTTAGGCAAAATAGAAGTTATCACTACAGTGACATACATAATTACAGTGAATAATTCTAGGAAATATGCTGTCTTCACTTTGAAACTATTTTTACAGAGGAGAGCAGAGGACTGATGTAGAAAGTCATCACATGGTGCAGCGAAAATCACCTGAAGCTCAACATCTGCAAAGCCACAAGCTTGTGGTGGACTGCAATGCTTTAAATGTGGATGTTTTTGCAAAGAAGGTACGAATTCTAAAATGTAGATGCTTCACACAGGTGTGCAATCCAAAGTTTCATGGTGGACATTTGCCATAATTAGCATATGAATTATGACCAAAAATATGTTTTGTGAGGTTACTGTGACCTTTGATCGCCAATATCCCTTCATCCTTGAGTCGAAGTTCATATTTGTACCATAAATCCCTGAGACATCGCTTTCATTAGCTTGGGATGGACATGAGGTCACAGTGACCTTTTAGCAACAACATGTAATCAGTTCGTCCTCGAGTCCGAGTGGATATTTGTGCCAAATCTGAAGAACGGGGTACACAGACATGGATGACACTGGCAAGGAAGCAAAAAAATGTGTTTTCTGAGGTCAAAGTGACCTTGATCTTTGACCTCCAAATTCTGATCAGTTCATCTGTGAGTCCAAGTGGATGTTTGTGCCAAGGTTGATGTCCCTCCAGGTGTTATTAAGATCGCATTTGTATGAACAGCCAGACATCATAACGCCTCTGGCCATGGCTGTCTCTGGCGCACAGGCATTGCAATGAATTTAACCTTCTTACAGCTTTGTGTAGTCCGATACAGACAAGGATCTCCTGTCATAGAAATCCCTCCTTGTCTAGAAATTATGCTTTAATCCATCTGTATTGATGTATATTTATGAACAAAGTGTAAATTAAAGAAGGCAAATATTTTAAATAAGCAAAAATATTGCAACAAAGTTTTTAAAAAAATACAAAGCAGTAACACTGTGCTTCTTCAGAGCATTTGTAAAGACTGCACACTCACTTCAACTTCATCAAAAACCCCCAAAACTAAAAAAATTTCAAAGGTCTAAGCTGTTGGTGGTGTCAGTAAACCCAATGTCCCCTGTTTCAGTAAAAAAAAGAGGGTCTTGTTGCATTTCACCCCCCTCTCCGTCTCATAAAAGGACCAGAGTCAATGTGGATCAGAACAGACAAATTCATTCATTAAAAAAAGCACGACCGCACAAAAGCCATCTGGGTTGGAAAGCAGCAATGAAATACTCACGCATTAAGGTTTCTGGCGCTCCATTAATTATGTGATTGTAACACGTCCTTCTGAATATATTCACAAATTTTGCTTAAAATTTCCAGAGACAACTTCACTGTAATTAACACATGGATTGTAGTGTATTCCTCTCAGTAAACAGTGAAGTATGTGCCCGAACACGCTCAGCACCGTCTGCCTAACGTGGACCTGCTCTCAGATCAACAATGCAAAACAGCAGTTTTCATCTGGAGGGGGACTTTACACTGCGTACTGAAGTGAAACAAAGCTTGAAAATAGAGTTTTGTTAACTAGTCTGATGACAGGTCACCTTTACGTTCGAACAAGCATGCCAGACTTGTCGGCACTCTTCACCATAATTGACCTTCTCTGGTGCTCATCCACATGAATAAACAGTTGAACGCGACCATCAGGCGAGAATTCGTTTTGTTCTGCTCGGCTTTCCAAACACAAGAAACTGCTGGCTGTCAGATATCAACATCTGTCTGCTCCCCCCCCCCCCCATAAACCCTTTTAGTCGGGGTTCATATCCTGTCTCTGGCTGAGTTACACTCTTACTCTGAACAAACTGCATCACAAAATGATTTGGTAGTTAAATTTTCGATTGCCGTAATGCAGCCATCTGAGTATTAAAGGCCTCGTCTCACTTGGCCAAACAAACCGAACTGAACATCCCTCCACCTGGTTTAGTGTGGGATCATTATTTGTATTTTGGCAGTGATAATAAAAGAGCCTTGCACTCAGTGGCACAAAGATGATTTCATTTAGCAAATCAGAGAAAAAACATTTTTGGCTGGCAGGCCTTTAACTCTAATGAATGCAGTGTTGACAAAACTTTAGATAACATGCCACGTCGGTGTATTCACTGAGGGTGAGTATCTGCACAACAAATTAACACCTGCAGATGAGAGTCCATAAACTAGATAGAATGCAGGCACAAAATAATGACTTCACAAGTAGCTTAGATGACAACATGAAGAATAGCATGAATACAGATTTGTTTTCAATCTAAAAACATGAAATCTGGACACTAGAAATGTTTTGTCTCTGATCTGCTGGATAAAATCAATATCCCACCCGACCGTTTTTAATTATAAAACAAACTGATGTGAACACGGACAAAACTTGATAATTTTGTTTATGTTGCACCTTTCAAAGACAAGATACAAAGTGCTTTGCAAGAGGCAGAAAATCTGGAAAATAAATCCCACATGACATTCATCTGTTTATTTCCCAAAGGAAAGGACACAAATTATGATTCTAGGGATGATTATAATTACGGTTCGGCATCATGACGCATCGGACCAAGCTGGTGTTGACAATCGGGAGATAAAAATCATACAATATATGGTGTTTAATGAATCTCTTGTCGTTTGTTTTCTGAACAAGTCAGCGTCCGCCCTTCTTAGTAAGATCATTTGACACGTTTGATATTTGGAAACTGGAGCGCTGACATTACTTTATACTTTTTAGAAACATTTAAAAATGACCAATCAAAGGAGTAAAACAGTCAGTGTTAATTTTTAATCAAATTCACCATATGTCAGTTCAGAGCCACAAGTCAGCTGAAGTTGACCTCACTCCGACAAAGTCTCTGTTGAGTTTACAGTTGGTGTTCTTCACATCTTTCCATCCAACATTAAAATATAAATCATGCATATTTTCATTGTTGCGAAGTAATCAGTTTCACGTGGGATTTTAGGGGTTGATCGATGCCAACTCGAATTGCAGCTCTAGTCGCTGTCCTCCTTTCAGGCTGTCGAGGACTGAAACAAATCTGCGCATGTTGGTGGAAAAAGTCATTATATGTGGGGTGTGTAGTGTTGCAGGTTTCATTGATCTTAACGTCATTGATCCGAGTATGAGCATACAGCCAACCTGTACTGCAATTAAAGTACAACTCTGTTGATATTTTCTACTTTTCTTACTGCAAACAAATCCCATGAAAAGACCAAGACCATTAATGAACTGATCCTTCTAACAACTATTGTGTTTGTATCCGAAGCCTGATATATCTTATCCCTGTGTCCCACGGAGCTCCATTGTTGTCCAAAACCTACACACTCACATTTCTTTATTATCATGAACACACACTGTAGTTTATTTTGAATCAATCCCGCATAAACTGTCCTAATTCTACCGCACCTGATCAATGGCTGATAATGTTCTCCAACAAATGCATTGTTACTCTTCTTTGAGCAACACTCAAACATGCACTTTGTTTATGCATGTTCCTAAACCAAGATTGTGAAGTCACGACCCACCGTACTCTGCCTCTGATTGGCTTACCTTGATATTGTTACCCTAACCCGACCCAGTCTCACTCCTCATTCCAAATCCTAACCAACCCAAACAAATTAACAATGAACACTAGCCAATCAGAGTCAGAGCAGGCCGGGTC
Organism: Lutjanus erythropterus; assembly: GCF_056507025.1. Lineage (NCBI taxonomy): Eukaryota > Metazoa > Chordata > Actinopteri > Lutjaniformes > Lutjanidae > Lutjanus > Lutjanus erythropterus. Next base: position 38,845,085 of record NC_139325.1, read on the forward strand.
ATGACTCCACTCTCCTGGGCACCAATGGAGTGCAACACCAGCTAACGTTAGCTTAACAATGGAGTCTGCTAACATCAGCCTCAACACCCAGGAATATGTAGCGTTCATGAGCAGATCTAAAAGACACGACCTCTCTTTTATTCCACAGGCCCCGAGATTGTTTCACAAATTACTTATTTATTTTAAGGTGTATGTATTCTATTTTACACTTTATTATACTGTACATGTTTTCAGTTTGATGTGCCGATTTTTTGCGTCTGCTATGATGTTGTTTTGTTTGATGCATTTCAGGATTCACTGCTTAAAAACTAGAGTTTATGCTGCTCTACTTGTCAAACTTCTCTTAATGGCCACCAGTGTCATTGAAACTCCACAGAGTATCTTTAAAAACTTAGTTGGATGTTTGTGTCTTCAACAAAGGACAGAGAGGATAGAAACTCACAAAATCATTTTTTGTTTGACAATAACAAAAATATAGAAGAGTTCCAGCCTTATCCTTCGAGGTGTTTCAACCTGCAGAGCACAGCTGATCCTGTTCCAGGATCTTTCTATATCCTCCGTCCTTGGCCGTCCTTTGTTTTGGCATTGTGCTTTGGCGACAGTGATTATGTCAAATACATAATGGATGACACGTTAAGTGAAACACACAGAAACAATATGAAGTTGAGCCGTCCAGCCACAGAATCTTTCAACGTGCAAAGAGACAGAAAGAGAAAGAGGGCTGTGAATCCTCTCTTTTCTTCCTCTCCTATCCTCTGGATCAGCCACAAATCAGTCATTAAAATTTATGCCACCTCTGGATGAGAAAGGACCGGAGGAAAAAAAAAAAAAGAGACTGATAGTCCGCAGGAGAGTGATGTGAGAGAGGAGAGAGTGAGAAAGAGACAGACGGAGAGACGAGGAAGTCCCCGGAGGAGGACGAGTTTTGAGCTGCTTCATCTCAAACTCTGGTCAGGCTCTTCCTGCTGCCTGATTCACATCAGCTCATCCCTTTATCATCCTCGCTCCCTTTCTCCTCTTTCACCATCCACTCCTCACCGCCCTTCAATGATCTATAAGCATATATAAAGATATCACTTAACGCAGGTTGAAAATCTGATGTTGCTTTTGAGCCACACAGACAGCCTGAGGCAGACGGTTTCTTCCCCTGAACAGAAAAACCTAAATGAAAAACAGATGTTCTGCACTTTGGAATCGGACAGATAAAATTCCTCCCACTCTTTCTCCTTAGTTTACCTCTTGTTCCTTCACTTTCACCTCTTTCTTTAATCCATCCAGTTCTTGCTTTTCTACTTTTTCACTGTCTGCCTCCATTTCGTCTTCTTTCTCCCTCTCCTCTTGTTTCTTTTGTTCTCTACTCTGTCCCTGCGTCTCTCTGTCTCTGGCAGGGGGCTGATAGTTGAGCCTGGACAGGATATTTTGGCTGATCTTTCTCACGTTCTGGTCCATTGGTTTCCAGCACGGCTCTGTCCCGCACGCTAAACACCGACTCATAAATCAAACCTCAGCGAGCAGCTCGGAGGAGCACTTCGCCAGCGTGAAGCCACATCGGCACTTCCTCGCTCTCCATCATGTTTTACTGGACTTGTGAGGACCTTCCAGTAACATCTACTTACCCCTAACCTCAATCCAACTGTGACCTCAAACTTAATTCAAGTCCTGAAAATCACTCCTTAAAGCTACAACCAAATTAAAAACTACTTTTTCCATCTAGCTTGCCAACTCTTCATGCCTTACTATGCACACATTTTTAACAAACCCAAATATATATTCTATCAAAATCTCATCGGTGCATTGTTAATGATTATCTCTGTGGACACCAGGAGGCATAAATAAAAGGTCCCACCCATAAAACTCCCACAGATTTCTAAACAAATTAAAGTGTCCTAATACTGCTGAATATCCTGCTTGTTTTTGAACTAATTAGATGACCCTCCTCATCATGATATTGAATCTCAACAGGAAGTATATAATCAGATTTCTTTTTGTGTCAGAGAACATGAATCCCACCACTCAATGGTCCATTGATTACAACATGTCACATGTCTGACTGACCTAAAAATTAAAACTAGAAAAAACTAGATTTTAAGTGTTAATTAATAAGATTAAGCGCTGCTGTTAGGTGAATTATTACCATCGGAAAGAAGCAGGCCAGTTATTTTTTAGATTTTTAACTCCCTGCAAGAAAGCCAATAAGTCTACTTCCCTAAATGTCAAAATGTGTCTTTAACGGAGTAAATAAGCCTCAGTTTCAAGAAGTTAAAGGTATATCACACTGAATTTGTTTTAAGCATCAAAAAGGGGTGGGTGGTATAAACGGTGTAGAAAGTAAAAAGCGCTGCAGAGTCAAGTTAGCGCGCCGTGCTTGTGTAAAACAGTGATGTTGGTTGAGAGGTTGTAGACAGAACTGATTAAACTACATCACTAGCTTTCTTTCATCTTCTTGGTGACCGTCTGCACTGCAGTCTCACTGCTGACTTTGCTGTGTGTGTGTGTGTGTGTGTGTGTGTGTGTATGTGAGTGTGTGTGTGTGTAAGAGCTGCAGTGAGGCGGAGAGGATTCAACATGATAATAAGTTACAGCAAAACGTTTAAAGAACTGATAATGTCTTAGCTTTTCATCGTCGCATGGCGAAGTAAACCAAGGAGCGAGGCAACATGCTGACAGGTTTGGGTTTAGCTTGTTAGCAATGATTTGTGCTCACAACGAAGACGAGGAGTTGGAAAAAAGATTGAAACATATAATACCTCTGTATATATATATATATATATATATATATATATATATATATATATATATATGTATGTACATATGTATACATGCACCAAATTATATTGTGATTTAAATTTTAGGCAATACCGCCCAGTCTAATATCAAACTAGCCACTTGAACAGTTGAAAAGCAGCTCTGAAAGTTTGTAACTTGGTCTTTCGTGGACACAGAGTCACGGCAAAAACAAAACAACTATCCACAGAAACTTTTCAAACCTGAAGCACAACCCACTCCCCTGCTGTCGATCCATATGTTCAGTTTGTTCCAAACACTCACTTTGTCCATAACTAAACACACTCTGACTCTGACCTGTTATTGCCTCCTCAAGGCTCTGGAGCTTCACCAGGAATGTAGCTGTATTGGAAAAGTGACATTTTTTGGAACATATTAAAAAATATGAATGGACAGAGATGTGGTATGGGAGCGGTTCGAGGAGTTTCTATGGAAGTTGTTAAGCATTTCTTTGCTGTGACCTGGGTTCACAGCTGCAATACCCTGCAACTGCTGTGAATACAAGCCGATCACAACTTTCAGATTTACAGGGGTTCAATGTTTTAGACTTCTTCACCTTCCTGACAACAGATAAGAAAAGCAGTATCACTCTTGTGTTATAATATTAAATAGTAAATAAAGCTTAGCATAAAGACAGGAAGCAGGAAGAAACAGCTAGAAGTTACCTTCAATATGAAGGCAACAAAATCTGCCTACTAACTCACTCATTAAAATGTTAACAACCAGCTGTTTCCAGTCTTTATACTAAGATAAGCTAACCAGCTGCTGGAAACATCTGGTTGTCTGACATAACAAGGCTCCAGGAAGTCATTGTGCGCAGACAAGAAACTGGCAAGAAGGCAAATATTCCCCAGACCTAACTTTAACCTACTTCTCCGACCTGACAAACACTGTAAAAATGTCCTTGCTTTGTGACGGTTGGAAACGCAAGATGGAATGGCTTAAGTACAAGAACACAAATATTATACTGTCAAATACACAAATGCAAGAGGACACACAGAAACATGCATCTATAAGGAAAGCAAAAATCCCATTAGCCTCTGTCCGTGCAAGGGCAGGGAAAGTGATACGTCTGGGTGGCCAAGCAGGAGATATGCAATAATTCCAGGTCTGCACATTTCCAGCCGTCAAAATAATCTATTGGTGGCCAGTCGACAGTGGAAGGCGTGCTCTCTGTGTGTGATGGAGGGGCAGCGTTAAGTGTAGTGGGGTGTCAGTCCACCCGAAAAAACTCCACACACTCAGTTTACAACCAATGTACATAGAGGTAAGAGAGGAAATAACACCAGCGTGGTGATTTAGGAACAGGTTGTACATCAACCACACAGGGACGCGCAAAGTCCTTGGCTGTCAGGAGACACACACGAGGAGAAAATAGTACCTTTAACTGCCTCTACTCCTCCTCCTCCTCCTCCTCCTCCTCTGCTCCTCACTGCATCCATCTATCTGACTACTTATTCATCCATCCATCCGTCTGTCCATCCAACCGCCTATTCATCTTTCTTCTCCATTTTGCCAGACAGTGCGGCACACCGCTGCGTGATTGAAACACATGCAGCTGAACATCGCTTTTGATTTTATGACACAGGCTTTGTGAAAGAGTGGCGGAGGGAGGGAGAGAGAGGTAAAGAGAAAGGAAGAAGAAAGGAAAGCAAAAGAAAGCGAAGGTGGGAATGGCTTGCCTGTTGCTTGCATATTAACATCCAGCTGAAAGTATAGAATTACCACCTCACAGTTGGATGCCTCCGTCAACCAGTGGAGTTGCATTTTACGTCCATGTCTGTCCAGACTCATGATGTTTGAAGAGAAGACTTTAAAAGATATTATGTGAATTTATTGGCAAAATGGAAGTTATCACTATTAGTGACATTTATGATTTCTGTGAATCATTTCCAGTGAGAAATGTGTCTTCACTTAGATACTATTTTTGCACATCACATTCACATGAATGGGAGGGACAAGAGGTCAGAGTAACCTTGACACTTGACCAACAAAATCAGTTCATCCTCGAGTCCAAGTGAATATTTGCGCTAAGTTCGAAGAAATTCCCTTAACATTCCTGGGATATCATGTTCATGAGAACGGTATGAACGGTGGATGGACAACCTGAAAATGAGAAAATCAATAAGTCTATTTCTCAAAATGCCAAAATATGCCTTTAAAGGAGTAAATGTAGCCTCAGTTTCAAGATAAAGGTTATTTCACACCAAAAATCTTTTTAAGTATCAAACTCTTGCCACTTGTAGAGATGAAAAGTAGCTCGTAAGCAAGTAAGTTTGTAACTTGCTCTTTCAAGGCCCTTTCAGTTCTTCCTCGAGTCCAAGTGAATCTTTTGCGCCAAGTTTGAATTAATTCCCTAAAGGCGTTCTTGAGACATCATGTTCATGAGAAGGCTACAGATGGCGGAAGGACAACCTGAAAACATAATGCCTCCAGCTACGACTGGCACCAAGGCGTAGAGATGTTTGTTAATTTGAGTTTTTGGTTTCATGATGACACCCCATTTCTGAGAATTAATCACAAGGTTGTTTCTCTGTCCATACAGAATGAGAAGTTGTTTGTATATAGCCAATTAAATTACTTTTTTCCTTGTTATCTTTTTCTATTTTCTTTTTGGTTTTCCATATTTTTACTTAATATAGCAATATGACACTGAATTTTGAACCTGAACTTTCTTTTCTTGTAGCATTACTTGCTTAACCATTCAATGTATATTAATAAAAACTCACTATTCCATCATTGGCTGAGGGAAACTCTTAAAGCTAAGATGTTAAACAAAAAAAAGCCAAGTGTTTGAGCTGCAATTCCACATTAGCTTTTCAGATAGTGTCTCCTTCTTATCTACAAGCATGGCCACGTCTTGTGCTGCACCTTGGCTTTCTGAACTAGTGACCGAACAAACATCCCATGGGGGGGGGCTGCACTGATAATGTCAGTTTACAGGCTAGAAACAGCAGCTAATTAGCTGGTCGACTGCAGCACATTAAACAGCATAAAATCCTGCCTGCAGATATCAAGTTGGGTCAGTTTCAGCAGTCCTTATTCTTCAACATCACCACTAATGAAACACCAACAGCTTGTTTCCAGCACGAGTTTGTGTGTCAGTGTTGTTGCCGGCTGTGATTCAAACCCGAACACTGGCTCGGCAAACATAAATCCTCAGAGGTTAAGGAAGGATTTTGATCTACAAAACTTTTTTTTTTCTTCTTTAGATGAAACAAAAAAATCAATGTAATAAAAAATCACATTGGAATGATTTTTGACTTTTGTGATTTCCAGGACCTTAACACACACACACTCACACACACTTTCCAACCCTGGATTTACCACCACAGGGTGCAGGTCAATACCTTCAAGTGTCAAACTGCTCCCTTCCAGCTCACAGATAAATCACAAGTAAATTACGTCTTATTTTTCTATTTTTCTGGCTTACTGATTTCTCCATTTTCTCGTTACATTTTGCGCTGCCTCTGCCTGCAACAATATAGAGGTTTTAATTTTCATGCACGTGACACATGTCGAAAACAAGATGGATACATGTTGTGGGTCTCACATGGACTGCAACTGTTGTTCAGATATTCATCATGTTGACGTTGCCCACTTGTCTAATTCCAGATTAGCTATTGATTATCAGGAGTGCGTGACCCCGGCAGGGCGCGCAGGCCCAGCTGATGCGCACAGCGCTGAACAGCTCACTCGAGGAGATATGAAGGTTATTGCTTCTGCGGCTGCTCGGCTACACATTATTGACCAACTACCAAATCTGTCCTCTGTGACTGCCAGTTAGAGAACTAATAATGTCTTCATACAGCCGTGTCCACCCATGTGCTTTCAGACTGACCAAACACCACAGTGGCTGATCTCACTAATTAGTACAAGTTCGTCCAGAGAAGAATTAACAGCTGAAACCTCCTGCTGGAGTGTTTTGATTAGGAAGCAAATCTGCACACTTTTGTCCCTCGGTGCTTCATGATTGGAGACCTCAGTGTTAAACTGGGAATCAACAATGAATCACATGGGGCAGAAAATTGCTGCTGCAAAGTTAATGGGCTGAAAGTTTGAGGCGTGCTGCACTTCTTGATACAGCCAAACCCGTGCTGTTAAAACAAGTGTTGATCTCTCAAAGAAAAACTGTGACCAGTGGAGATGCATCAACAAAAATGTTAAAACAGAGAGCAGAAAGAGCAGACCAGGAGCAGTTTTTTCCAGCCTCTGTGGTTAAGAGTTGAATGACAGTTTGGGATTTGAGACCCTAGGAGATAATTAATCCCTTAACATCCAGTTTCACTGTTTATTTCGGCTTAAGTTGCTTCAAGGTTGGAAAATCCCTCCTGTCTGACGGTATCACATGTATATTCTTTCTGAATCTGTTTGCTCCAACTCTTCAATGAATCTGCACGAACTGAAGGATGTTAAAGTTCAGTGATATGTGCATTCAGAACATTTGCTTAATTCCATCAATGGAAAATTATATATGGAAATATAACGGATAACCGGTCCATCGTTTTATGCATATTTACACTACACTGTTATCTCTGGACACTTTCTGCTTACCACAGCTAAAATTAATGTCTTATAACTGCTGTTGTTCTCTGCATCTGAAGCTTTTCCACAGCAGACACCTTCAAATCATCAGTTTGTCCAAACGTCCCTCACTAAACACTCATCAATAACTTTGTATAATGCAAACAGCTTTTGGCACCAGTGACTCAGTAAAGTGGGAAAGCAGATACTTTGCTGTCAGATACCATTTCTGACTGGATTTGGGCTTTACTCCATTGCACTGAGCCTTGAAACCCACTGAACATGTTGTGCTGTTTTGCTGTCAGTGTGTTGTTCCAGCAGCTCCACAGAGCGCTTTTGTTATTGTCCCCTATGTAAACAAATGTAAACAATACTGTAACCGTGCTGAAACAAACTACACAAACAGTAGCATCGTTCTTTGAATTATGTCTGACAAATTTTAAAGCTGATAGAAATGTAAATGAAATTAAAACCCACGTGGATTGCAATTCATTTTAAGATTTTTCTCATAACACTGAATGATTAAAGGTGTAATCTGTAATATTGTGTGTAAACGCACTATTAGAATTTGGCCGCTCCTCTCAGGCTCAACGAACGAGAGAGAGAGAGCCAAGCACATAGACCAGAAGACTCGAAGTCAAATTGGTTTAGGCAGTTTGAAGCTCCTGACAGAGACTGCGGAGAGCGAGCGCTGGTATCGCGAAAACCAAATAAGGAATAATTTATTTTCTTATTGTTTCACGCACCCACACCTCCACACAACGGCAGATTTTGTGTGAATACGGCCGAAGCAATCCTCAGTCTGCTCTGCCTGTGTGCGTCTACGTGTGTGAAACTCTTTCTGTGGCTCTCAGCAGAGGAAAGAGATCTAACTGTCGGTTGCTACGTTATTATAAAGTTCCAGCCAACAAACCTGCACGCTGTATTGGCTGGGGGCCACACACGGCTGTCAAACAGGCTGAAGCCCAGAAGTGTCCAGAGTAGAGCAAAACTAAGAACACAGAGGCAGAAGGCAGGGTCTCTGCAGGTACAGACTACACCATGCACTTCTAGTGGGTCAGAAGTGATGATTTTGAGTGATTTTAGGAAAATGTTGCATAATACACCTTTAGGTTGTAACACAAAAACAGACTTATAATGTCAGGTGCAGTTGTGGTGCAGGGTTAGCAGTGTGATCCCCGCCTCCTCCTGTCCACATGTCAAAGTGTCCTGAACCGCGGGTTGCTCCCCAGCCACTGGCGATACATAAACAAGGCAGACCACAAGCCCGGATAAATGAGGAGGGTTGTGTCCGGAGGGGCATCAGGGGTTAAAAGCCTACGTTAAATCTCATTTGTTGATCTCAGATTCCTGCGGTTTGCCAGTGATGATTCGCTGTGGTCGACCCCTCATCAGGGAGCAGCCGGAAGATCTTATAATAACATATCAATACTTCAGAGCACCGCAGTCGGATGACTGGATGTGACTTCACTGTCAATGAGACTATTTTTGAGAATGCATTTAAAAGGAAAAACATACAAACACATCACAGCAGTGAAGCTGCTTTTACTGCTCAACATTCATTCCAATGATGGCAGTAATGATGGTTGTGGTGACATTTGTACTCTCTCCCCTATAATCAGTATAAAGTGGGTCTTATTACAGGCTATGCATGTGTGTGTGTGTGTGTGTGTGTGTGTGTGTGTGTGTGTGTGTGTGTGTGTGTGTGTGTGTGTGTGAGAGAGACTTACTTGAAGCCAGGTGAGACCGTGGCACAGCTTCCTGACTTGAGCCAAATGCAGTAAGGGTCCCGTGAAGACAGACAGCTTCTGCAAGAGAGACGTGGACAGACAGGCGGTCAGTGATGGAAGCTAATTGCGGAAAGCGGCGCCTGTCATGAGCTGCGTGACGAGGCTGCCGCTGCCACCGCCGCCGACCCAACACCACCCATCACGTTCCTCAGCTCTGCCTGAACACAGGCTGGAGAAACGGTACGAACCATGTGAATGAAATCTGTGTCCCATTAGGCACAAAAGGCAAACAAACAAAGATAAAAAAACATTAAAAACACATTAAATTGAAGATAAAATTGCTTTTTCATTTTAAACATCCTCAACATTGGCACAAATAGTTATCATTTACCAAGCATCTCTAATTGACCATTATTGTGAACATTCAAATTGCAGCACAAATCTATGACTCTTCATGCAACTCCTATAATTTTGTTTTTATGCAAATACACTAATTTGTTTAGAAAAATATTTAAATGCAATATCTAAATCTTTTTATGACTGGAGGATAATATATGTGCACATCATAGGATAGTAACTGCAGCGCTTTATGTATGAATAAAATGTGTAATTAGATATGTTTGATAAAATTTGCACTATGAGATATCCCAACTTTACTGCAGTATTCTCCATAACAGAGAAGAATGCAGATAATCATATGAAAAGACAGACGGAAAGATCGCAATCTGATTAGTTTTTGATTAGCTGGATTTGTTTTTGTTTTCTTATTGAACTGAAGGGAACAAAAACAGCACTTGTTTTGTGCTCTTCTGCATCTCTTAGGGGCTTTAAAAGCCCTATCTGTAATTGTTTTGAACATATAAATTAGTTTTTACTCCCACATAATTGAAGCTTTAACTAAAATTCAAGGCAGTTTGTGTTTCTCAACCGATCATGGTTTTAAAAAACAGGTCTGATTTTCTTTTGTGTTTACAAAAATTGGCTGATGTAAACAAACCTTAAACAGCATCAGAAAGATATCAGAGTAACTTTAAACCAAACCAACTGTTTTAGTAAGAAAGGTAAATGTCAGGTCACTTTATAATACAACATCGACAGGTCTGAGTTTATAGTGTTGATTGCAACAGAAGGTGTTTTCAAGAGGCGATTTATTCTGCCCTTTCGTCTAAATAAAAACAACAAAGAAAAAGGAAAATATCTATCCATGACAACAGCAACATGGCCAGTAGCTCCTTCAAACACTGCTATTTTTATTTTCTCAGCTTGATTACTAAAACATGTCACATATGACAGAAATACGCTCCTATGCATTGGAAAAGGAAGCGTGGGGTTTGAATTAAAGAACAGCAGTCCCTGAGATGATCAACAACGCAAAGAGTGATGACAAGAGCCATGCTAACCCAGCTCGGACTTGAGGCTGCTCCTGGAAAATGTCCGATCAGGAAAATGAAACAACGGAATGAGTCTCAGGGCGGCCGAGCGATGGGAAACCAGAGCTTTTTGTGGGCTGACAGGACGCAAACACAAGACGCCAGCAGGACGAGGGGAGGAGGACTCGATGATGCTTTGTGCTCAAACACACTCAAGCTGATGGACGATGTTTCACAGATGTCAAACCTTTTGTGTGAAGATGTCATCACCATCTTCTTGCATTCATCCTGATGCAAATTCAAAAAATGCACTATAGAATTATTTCCTGGGTGCATACGTGCAAATTGATATATATAAATAACTCTACTTACTGTTTTATTTTATTGTACATTTCATGCTATTCTACTCTGATTCTAATGAATTATCTGTATATCTGTTGCATGTGTGTGTACATACTCAACTTACAGCATGAAACAGGAGTAAAATTGGTCGTCTGGGTTTAAAATTTAATAACTTGTCTTGCTAATTTTGATAATTATTTCCAATCTTGTGTTTTGCTTTCTTTTCTTCTGATGTTTACATTTGTACTGTAGTTTGATGATGTAGTGAAGTAGCATGGGATCATGGGAGTTGTTGTCTTTATTGTTAAGCAACTACCACTGCTGATCAAAAACAATTTGGCACAAAAAAGAGCGCTGTAATAATTAAGTTTTATTCACTTTATGTCTGTTTATGTTCGCCTGCTTCTTTCTTCACTCTCTAATACATCCTGTGTTTTGAAAGTTAGAGCAATTAGAGGGGTAAAGGTAACATGACGCCATTAAGAGGCCACCGACTGAAACCCAGTGTTACCTTCAATAAAATTACAGATTTCTCTGGGTTTAAACATTGATGGAACCATTTGATTTTTTCACAACACAAAGAACAAAAATGAACAAAAAGAAATAGACTGCAATCCCTACAATGACTGAAAAGTCCACAGTGGATCGAGGGTCAGAAATCAAGACCATGCAACTAAGACTGAAAGCCAGAAAACTGAAAACCTGGTGGATCAAAGCACAATACAGTACAGTACAACACAGCAGGACACAGTTACTTCCAAGGATTAAACCTCTCCTTCCTTACATATTTAACAAAGGGGTCTCCAGATTTTCATAGCAGACATGAGGTTATAATGCTGAGGGAAGAGACGGAGCATAGCTGGAGCAACTGAAAATCACAAAAAGATCATTTTTAGATAGCAGAAATTATGCCTTTAACGTTTTCAGCAGAGTCACACTGACTCACCATGAATGACCTTATTCCGAGTGAAGAGCCAGCATTGTTCCAGTCTTATGTTAGCAGTCAGCAGACGGGTCCATCACCTGCTCCTACTTACAGTACTGTATGTGTGTTTTTGTGATTAAGTGAATAAAATGCTGTGTGGACTTGGAACTGTTTACTTCCTCTATTTGAAGCAGTCAGCATTAACCACCATCAGCAGCAATTAGTCTCTTTCCCTACTGTATCAAATCCCAGCAGAATCACAACATTCACTACTTTTCCTTCCGCTTTTGTCAGTCCTGATTAAACTCCTCCACTGATGTGCTGTCAGTCCCTCTGCCTCATGTTAGATTAGAGTCTGTCTTTTTCTTTTAATCCTGCACTCTGGAATGAGTTGAGCGATCTTTTTGCTCTCTGTCCTGCCACTGTATAATTACAAAACAACACCGGGTGTCAGCGAGAGAATTAGCAATATTTCTTCACCGCTGCATAACACACTCTGTGGTATTCACCCAGCAGCGCCAACATAATGAGCATAAAGTACACATTGACAAAAGACTGACAACAAACAGCAACAGTGTTTACCTGCTGCCAATCTACAGTCGCTTTAGAGATGTTTTTAGCCTGTTATGCTGAATAACGTCACCAGAGGTTAAAGTAAACTGACAAACAAACAAACAACAACAACAAAAAAAACGTCGGCAGTTTTCTGCTGGGTGCTGCGTCACGTCAAACCGAAACCTTTACGGCAGTCAAGGAACAAGTTTTAATGAGTTTTAATGAGGACTCCTGTGACCTGTTTTAAATATCTAAAATTATTTACAGCTCTCTGAACCCACTGTGCAGGTGTTACACCACCTTCACCCTCAGTCTGCAAACATGACGGAGGAATCCCACTGAGAGCGCACCAGTGTGTCACTCTCACACACAACAGAGGGAAATCAACACAGAATCTATTCCCGATACCACGCCTGCAGCTGGGAGCAGAGTATAAATACATGCAAAGTAACACACGCACTGTATTTATGCAAGTTTTCTTTTTCCAATTTTCTTTTTATGGAAACAAAAAGACAAACAGCGGTAAGACCACCCACCAACACCTGATCTGAGGATGAACTTAAAACGATGCACACAATAAAAGCGACAACACATCCTCCAAAATGGAAAAATACATTGTCATTAGCATCTAAAACTCGACGTCATTTGTCTACACATTTAAAATCTGATTCTTGCGTCAGAGTCAATACTACACCTCCTCCTAATGTGGACTTTGAGGCTTTACATCACAGTACTTCTGCCTTTCTCCTCTCTTCTAACAGCAAAGATTCACATGCATTGTCAAATAGACATAAAACATACAGAGGTCGCTTTAGGCATTTTCATAAACAATTGATGCTGTTGTTTTTCTTAGAACTGTCTCTATAATAATGCAAATGCCCTGCAGTCCATACAGATTTAGTGAAGCTCATAAAGTGTGTTTTTTTTTCCTTGAGACTGTCAAGAGGTGTTTCCTTAACTCAACAGTGGCTCCGTGGCTCATAATATAATTTATCATGTGAGGCGTCTTTAGGCCCGTGTTCAGCGAGGATTTTTTTTTTTTGTGACGGGGCGTCCCGCTGAGGAAACATTTTCTCCATTAATCTCATAAATGTCAATAGACTGACTGAGTGATTAGCTTCATTTTCCACAGTTTGACTGATTTGTGCTGCGAGGGCGCAGAAAACAATATAGACGTTAAAAACGAATGAAAATTTGAGTCATGAGTTCATCAGTATGGAAGCAGAGAGTGGCCACGCTTACAATTATTTTTCTGTGTTCTGGTGAATTTTAAAGCATCAAAAGAACAACGGAATAATAAGTTGAGTAATTTTATTTTCAATTCTCAGGAAACAATACAGAATAATTTATCCCTCTAGCATGAACTTGCCTAAATGTCTGGCATAAACAAATATTCATCTGTTTTCTTTTGTTCATTCATTTATTTTTAGCCCCTAGAAGAAAACTGAAGCTCCAGATTTTACAAAACACATGTCCCTTTTCTTTAAACTTGTCCTTAAGAGACAGGAATTCTTCTCAGGAAGTCTGGTTTGGGGTAGCTGTGTTGTATTATAGCAGCACTGGGCCTACATACGCTACGATTTACAGCGTCAGAAACAGGTTGTGATACTTCAAAGGAAAAAAAGGTGTGAAAATTTGAGAAATACAGGAGAATTGTGACTTGGGAGGAAATAAGAGAGCGGGCCATGACAAACGGGAGTCTCTTGAAACAATCAGGAAGGTGGATAAGCGTGTTATAGATGGCCTCTTGATAACTGTAGCAACAACTGATTTACACTGGCTGAAAATGTCAGATCAAGGTGTACCCATTATGGATAAACACACCAGATTGTACTTCAAGACTCGGGCAGAAATTGCATTGCGTCTTTGTGTTAGAGATAACACTCGGATCAGGCTTCGTTATTTAAAGAGAGGACTGCAACTTCAAAGGCAAGAGCACTTCAGTGATCCTTACAGACATAAAAATTATCATGTCATCTTGAGAAATCTGCCTTTTGTTGTCTCAGGATAATGAGATAAATTAACTGTTATTAGGAGAAATTTTGGCGTCCGTGCACCGGATATGAAGCCCACGTCTGACGGACCCAAACCTGACGGCTCAAGTCACTTCACGTCTAAAGTCGCGAGATGAGTTGCACGGCCTTTTTGAGTTTCCCAAATCAAGTCAAACTCACCTGATTTCTGACTTAAGTCTGTAAAATTCTGCTGCTTTATGTAATGTTGTTGCATATTTGATCACACATATGTGAATGGCAAACAACAACAACACAAACACACACACACGTCACACACTTGTGGTTGAGGCTGCAACTTTGCCAGTCAAAGTTCACCAAAGTTGAACTCCCAGTGAAGCAAAGATGCAAATTTGTGCATTTGTGGCTGCAGCTTTATGCAGCAAAGACCGCCACCAAGTTCTGGTACGAGATACTAAAAGCAGCCGTGGAAGCGTTTCTACTGCCATAATCATAAAATATGATGTCAAAGATAAAATTATTTCAAGAAAAATCTCCTCCTGCTTCTTTTTAATTGGATAACACACTATTTACTAGAAATTTGCTCAGGAAACTGTTAACTTAGGGTCCTCCAGTCTGCATGCTGTGAATCATTTCAATTGATTTCAAGGAGAGTCTGACCCGGTGGCAGACATTAAAATAACTACTTAAAAACTCCTTGTGGAAATGGAATATTTACACAAAAACAATAAAAACAAAAGGCTTTCTAAAATGACCACCGGGTTGAATCAATACTTCCAAGAGTCAATTAAAAACTAAACTGGCTTTTACCGCTGAACTACTGTAATGAATGATGTTTCTCTCTGTTTGTTTTGTTTGAACTAAATCCTGGTGTGAAGTATTGAGTGTTAAACACAAAAAGTTAAACACAAAAATCAGGGGGAAACGCGCGCTTTCTTTTCATGAGTAAAAAACAACTTTTGGTCCAGAGAAAAAGGCAGGACTGTGTTTTTTTTTTTCTTTGTTCTCTCACAGCATCACAGACTGACAGAAGAGCTGCGGGCATCGAGGTCCTAAAATGACTCTCGCCCCCGTGTGTGGCTGTCAATATGTGACACCCGTAGTGCAGCTTTAATAAATTATTCATTCAGTTGCCATAAGGTATATATGCATCTCTCTCTCCATTCTGCCTCTCCTCTCCATTCCTCTACAGTTACATGACAGGAATTAACCTTCACACTGATGCACTATGGGAAAACAGGCCAGTCATGTCCAGCTGTGGTTTCGGCGAAGTCTCCTCTGTCTGACGTCGTTCTCATATTTGCAGTTTATGCACGACATGCGCTCTTGTGTGTCCCTCGTCGCTCCTTAAAACTTCAGACTTGTCTTCCGCCTTCTTGCTCAGATTCTGTCATGCTATGATGAACCGACAGATAGGTGTGTGTGTTCGCCTGCAGCCACGGAGTGTAAGGAACATCCATTAGTTTCTGAGAGGAGAAGGGATTTATCCAGCTTCTGAGGCTGACGCTCATAACTTCCAGCTGTCATTTCGCCAATATCCTGGGAGCAATACAGTCCTGACTTACTGAAGATGGTTTCACCTAATGTGACACTGCTGGTGAACAACTAAACACAAAGACGCTATCCAAGAAATATAAAATGAACTTTCGACTTTAATTCAAGCAGTTGATTAAATACTGCTGTTCTGCAACATTTATTATATAGCTTTAAGGTTTTCTCATTAAAGCTGGAGTAGGCAGTTTACTTTTTGGCATCATAACTTTTAAGCATATTGTAATTTAAGTGATATGAGATAAAAACTAGACTTCTGCTCGTCCTCTTGGTTGTGTTTTCAGCCAGTGATGGAAGACTTTGGCCAATCGCAGGCCAGTATGATTTGATTTTTCAGTCTCAGGCCCAAATCTCAAGTATCCGAAGACCTTATCTTTCTCCAGAACTGCTTTCTGCGTCCTTAATGTTTTTAAAGAAAATAAAAAGAGCACCGTCTTCTGGCGCCTCACGATTTGATTAAACTGCATGCATCATCATTTTTGATTTCTATACATAATGATTTTTCCTCACAGCGTGACTACTTGCTACTTTTATGATC
Organism: Lutjanus erythropterus; assembly: GCF_056507025.1. Lineage (NCBI taxonomy): Eukaryota > Metazoa > Chordata > Actinopteri > Lutjaniformes > Lutjanidae > Lutjanus > Lutjanus erythropterus. The sequence continues at coordinate 38,861,377 of NC_139325.1, forward strand.
CATAATTAGTTTAGTTAGATACAACTTGCATTCAATGTGGATCCTGTTCAATCTTCAGCTTCACAGAAGCCAAACTGCTCTCATAAGCTAGTTTCTAAGCTCATCCATCCTCACCCAAACTCCAAAATTAGCCTCGGTCTGACAAAATTGATCCAGGCGATCATGATACCGAGAGGTCTAACAGAACAAGAAACACAAGTGGTCAGATGATCAGACGGGTTTTACTGCAAACAAACCACCGGGTCGGTCACACTTATTTGACAAAATGAAAGCCAATCGTCAAATTACAACCCCAAGTTTCTGTTGTAAACATCCATCACCGTTTACAGATCAACTTCCTGCTTCAACTTTCAATGTATGCACACATTTTTCCTGGGCAATAAGGGATTATTACCAACACTGCAGTCGCAGTTTTACCTCCAAAAAATGTTGCTCAAGACTGTTCTCCTAAGAAAAAGTGTTAGTCGCTTAAACAAATTTCCAGTAATGACAAGGGTTTATGACAAAACTCAGCAAATAGAGGGATATTTTATAGATCCACAAAGATGTTTCCAGGAAATGGCTGGCTTTTGTGTGCATTTATCTGCAAAAACTACAGAACACAATGAAAACTATTTTTTTTTATGATAGTACAATAAAAACTGGGTTTTCCAGGACATGATTGAAGGCTCTACATCGCGAAAAATGACACTAGCTGTGAATGAAGATTTTCCTGCTGTACTAATCTAGCAACCTCAATTTTAACAATAATTTTGCTTTTTGTGCTTATGCTTTGGCAAGTAGTAATTTTAACACAGAAGAGGTTTCCCTAACCAAGACATTTTTTGCATCCAAACCTAACCAGACCAAAGACTTTTATTTATGTAATTGTTTCTAAGGCATCCTGATAGTAAAAAAACGCTTATACGATATGTGCTGTTTTGTTCAAAACTGTTTAAAAGCTTTATGTTGGTCTGACTGGTTGTGCGTTTCGCCCTTTAGGACTTTTATTATACTGATGAAGTCTTCCCAGATTTCATGAATTACTTTAATAAGAACATCATCATCATCTCTCATATAAATGACAGCCACAACTACAAAAGTAAGACCCAAGCTCTAATAAACCAGAATGATCCTATAAGACATAGATGCCTTAAATCTTCAGTATTAACAGTAGTTTATAGTGACAATAAAAATAAAATTCATTTTTTTCCTCTTAGAGCAGCCACTAAGTTAATATAAAAAAGGAAATATCCACTGGAGTTGAAAATCCCTGGATCTACAGATTTTAAGGGTTTGGGGCCTCTTCTGCCCTTTTATTATATTTTTTATTAAAACTCCCATTTCACACAGTTCCTAGCCGCGGCTGAAAACAGAACATTTTCTGAAACCTAATATTGGCAGCAGGGCCTCGAGTGAAAAAAGAAACCTGACGATGCGGCGAGCGAGGCAGAGGGAGAGAAACAAGCCAAGAGTGAGAGAAATGCAGAGAGAAAATGGAGGCAAAAAAAAAGAGAGAGAGAGAGAGATAGGGTAAATCTCATCTGGAGGGAGACAGATTCATTGGTGTGGTAAAGGAGGATATGGCAGCCGAAACCTGACCTGCTGGCCAGTGCTGATGAGGCTTACGGGGCCCCTAATCCCAGGATGAGGTGTGCTGTAGCTCTAGTCTCTAAAAAGGATCTGGGGATGCAGTCGGCCCATAAGCTTTCTCCTCGTTCCTTCTTTTTCCTCATCTCTCTCCTCCAGCTTCAGGAAAAAAAAACAAAAAAAACATGGCGGCCACCATCGCTGGCTCCCTGCCAATCAGCTGGATCCAATTTATGACTAAACGATGCTGAGAGCTTCTCCAGGCCTTTGCAATGAGGGGTTAGCATGCTATGGGGGCATATGTATTCCCTGTAGGAGCTGAGGAGAAATCCTTCCTCTGGGTTAAGAAGGGGGGGGGGGGGGGGGGCTGCAGGGGCCGACATTCCTCACAGCCCCAAAAATAGATCCCGAAGCCGGGGAGCAAGTACATTAACTGGGGCTAAAACATCGCCTGACAAAACAAAAGGCTGTAGACTGAGAGCGAAGCTCGAAGGCTCTGCTGTGCTCAGCTCATAAACTTCTAAAAGCAACGTCAGCCTCTTGACAGCACAACTTTCAAGGTTTCGATTTTGTACCATCTATGAAATTTTCAGCAGACAGTGATCAGTCAGTGGCAGCTGTGTCTATGGGGTGATAATCTGATGATTATACTGGACACAGGGTGGGCGATATGAAATAACCATACAGTACTTGATCACATTTGATTTTTTTCTCTGTTAATTTGGAATTTCCATACAAACAAAAACAACTGACTCACATGAGACAAAACAAAAGACTCAAAGCAGCAAAACTAACTAACTTTAAAGCTACTACGAGGAACTTGTTTGTACTACGAGGAGATTGTTTCATAAGCAGTTAAAAACTCCTTGTAGTAGCTTTAAGGTTCCAAATGCCAACAATAATTTAAGAGTTACGGGTTTTCAGGTTAAAAGGTGCAACTAAAAACTAGTGTGGTTGGGATGCCTGCTGCTCTGCTCCTCCATGTTTTCTTGTCACTCCCTTCTTCTGTGGTGGTTGGCAAACCAGCTTAGAGACGCGTTACTGCCACCAACCGTCAGTCTCATGACACGGAGGAATGAGGTAAGCAGTCCTGCTGCTGTCATGTTGCCCAACACTATAGTGAACATAAATGTTTTGCCATTCATAGTTTTCACATAACTGATTATGGATTTGGTCCTAAAAAATGTCAGACAGTAGCCAAAAATGTCCATCACCATTTTCCAGAAACAAAAATAAAGTCTTTAATATGACTTCATGTAATGAACAGTATAAAAACCCCAAAATAGATGAATTTACAAGCTGAAAGTTTGTATTAAGTTACTGAACTCGCTCTCTCAAAACCCGATACTGGTGTAAGGAATCAGAGAAACGGGAAAACCCATTTTTCCCCTGCGATGAACACATGCATGAAAGAAAGAAATATCGCTCTGACAGCAGAGCTGCTGGATAAAAGAAGATAATTAATCATAATAAGTCGCTATACATTATTCAACATTTGACAATTTGTAAAAATCAAGCACATATGTGGTGCAAGAAAGAATTCTGGCTCAAATCAAGATATAAGAAAATATTAGCTGCGTTCCAAATTGCGTACTTTTTACTTTAAATTTTTTAGTTTTAGTACGTACTGCAGCTGCCCTTTAAATGTACGTACCATTGCAGGCAGTATGCATACAACCGGGACATAATTCAACATATCACTGCGCCTTGAACTTTGACCCTCTTGCTCAAACAGCCGTCACAGCACAAACTTAAGAAAAAGCTTGTGATCTGTCAAAGAGCTGTCATCTGTCTGTGTTCCCTCCGTGCCTCAGTCGGTGTGATGTATGTTCTGGTGAGCAGAACACAGAAAAGTAAAGCCAGAGAAGGATTCTGGCTCACATAATACAAAATGCGACCGGATGGACATCATGGTATTTTCAGCCCGGTACAATTTTTTTTTTCTTTTCTGGCACACTAAATTGTATGGTAGTATGGGTACTGGAACACAAAGAATGGTTTAAAAATAAAGCCGGGGGTTGGGGATAAATCTGATTACTGACCTGCTGCATGCAGACAAATTTAAAATAACCAGGTTACTGTAAATTTAGCAGCTAGTGCACGGCATGTAAATGTGCTCTGATTTCCTGTGTAACCTAATTTCTCACAGTAAATCCTCCCATTTGAGAAAAAGGAACTAGTGAATTTGAAGCATTTATGCTTTTATTTCAAATTTCACAAGAATATTCCCCTGCTTACCAGCTCTGTTAATTCCAGAGTTTAAGAGTTTCCATGCCAACTGTGAACCCCAAGGATATGAAACTATTATTCTCAATATTGCACAGTAAAAATTGCTTCTACTTATTGCAGCTGAATGAGAACATGTGATCACGTACAGTCAAACATGAAGCTCAGGCAGGAATCAGATCAGAATCAGCTTATAGAAATGTTCAACCTGGCTTCGAACCACAGCATTTCTTACATGGCAGCTGCTCAGTTTAATCTTACTCTTACTTACCTGCCAACACCACAAATAACCTCAGAGTGCTTTTTGGGGGAGAGTGGGCCCAAGCAACTCCATGAACCAGGCAGATAATAGCATAACATCTGCTATTTGGTACAGGCTTTTGTCCAAAAGCCCCTGACAGCATCAGGAGTGGCCATATTTCTTAAATTGGTAGTTGCAGAGGAAATTGATGCTGCTTTACTTGAATTACCTGGCAGTGGTGGTACCATTTCTTCCCGGCACACCAGGAGAAACCCTACATTCGTGCTGTATTTCTGAGCTGCGGCTCTGAGTGTGGTCTCAGTCTTCAGGCTGGTTTTGAGACCTTCCAAGATCTTTGACTTGTTTTATTTCTGTGACTTTACATTCATTTCCTGTCTAAACCTTTTTCCAAAGATCAATTTTTTCCATTTGTGCAACCGTTGTGTTCATTCAGTTCTCGAGTCCCCTGCAGGTAAATCTACATGAACATATGAATTTTATATGTGCAGTTTTAATGCCAATTCTGGTTTTGAATAGGACTCAATCTGATCAAAACCTTTTCCAGGTTTTGATGGAATTTTGTCCCCGTTCCAAACTTACTATTTACTCAAATTCGACTGGACTCATGATTTCACTCTTTTTTTTTTTAAATGTCTACATAGTTATATCTTTATCTTACAGGACTTTTGCAATATTTTCTGTATCTTTTTATGGTATTTTACACCTTTTCTATTGCATTTTGCACTTTTTTCTTATGGCTGCATGTATTTATTAGTGCATTATTTTGGTGTACAACTGTACAGTACTGCTTTGTATTGTATTGTATTATGTTTTGCACTGTAATGTTGTACTGTACTCATGATGACTGCAGCTGTAAGAAGCCTACAGCCCCAGCCAAATTTCCCCACAGGGACAATAAAGCATATCTTGGACATACAAGACATACAAGACAGACATTTCAGTGGTAATTTAGGATTATTTTAATTCTTGATAAATCTGTAGATTTGTTTTATTGATAACGACATTATTAAAAGGAATGCACAAGTATTATTATTATTATTATTATTGTTGTTGGCATGTCATCGGTATTAGACTATGAAGGCTATACAATGAACTCTAGGTATTGGCCCAAAATGAACATTTCTGCTGACATGACAGTCCAGTAAGATAATGCTTTAACTACGAACATGAGGCACGAGTATGCAGGTTGGAGGTTTTTTGAGGTGAGACAGATTGCAAATTTGTTATCTGCAATGATTTCTAAGTGTCATTCGAGGAGAAGCCACATCAAATTCCTTCAGCACTGCAACTTTAATTGCCCATCTAAAGATCTGTTATCCCGTTCCTTATGATGAATTTGAGAAATCTGTCAGCAGCAGTTTTCTTTCTTTGCCCAGTGAGTTTTTACATTGTGGAAATCATTGTATGTTATGTCTGCATCTGCCAGTGGACCATGATGATAAGCAGAATAATAATGTTAATTCACTACAGGAGAAACTTGATTTTCTCTGCAAACAAATGGAAATAATATGTACATATGTGGGCACCGGCAATTAGCCAAAATTAGTTGGACAATTTCAGCATATCGGCAAAAATCCAATTTTCTGCATCCCTAGTTGTTGAAGCTATGACTTGCCAGAAAGCCTTGGAATGGATGTTTATCTGGGTCCAGGTTGCAGTGGCAGCAAGCTACGTGAAGCAACTGAGACATCCTGCAGCTCCTCCTGGGGGATCCTGAGATCCTGAGTTCCCAGGCCAGATGGTAGGCATAATACCTCCAGTGAGTTCTGGGTCTGCCGCGGGGTATCCAGCATCCAGGAGGCATCCTGATTAGATGTTAAACCACCTAAACTGACTCCTTTCAACAGGAATTAGCAGCGGTTCTACTTTGGGCTTCTTCCAGGCATCAAAGTTTCTCACGCTGTCTCTAAAGGTGAACCCAACCATCCATCTTTTGGAAGACTCACAAGTCAATCTCTAAATGCTTTGCTCAGTGACTGAGGAGATTCTGCCAACTTTTGTTGCTAAAACTGGGTGGAAATTAGGAAAAGCACCAATCGACGGGCTGGTGACTGGAATTGGACGGTTTTCAGCTCGACTGGCTGCTCAGCGTAAGAAATCTGATACCGTTCTGATCAAATTTACATGCACGTGCTGAAAGATGGTTCACATCATGTGCACAGTGACACATACAGTATCATCACAAGCACATTCGACAGCGCTGGTCACAGCCACACACACACACCAGCATGTCGTTGGCATAAAGAGGAGTGACAGACTCCAAGAACAGGATAAAGAGAAGAGGGACAGTTGAGAAGCTGTTGCCAAACAACAGCAAACTGTCCAGCTCTCCAGGCTAACATTAGCTAGCAGCATACTACTTTTCACAGACTGGCAGTTAAAGTCTCACCTCCGGTTCTGGCTGAAGAAGGAACAACCTGCGATGATGACCGCATCTCCCCGAACATTTTCTAATCGTTTAGCTTCTGCTTTTGTTTTGGTCATAGCGAAGCATCATGACAGCAAACTGTTGCATCACATCAGTCTTTGTTTGTTTAATTATGCTTTCCCATGAGCTCATGTAAGACTGTGCTCTCTCTCTCTGGCACATAAACTTCATATTATAATAACGCCTGCAAAGAAAATTGGAGTTGGTGGGTCAGACTTAAAAAAATCGGAATGAACCAAGAGAAATGCAGTCGATGCATCTCCCGTTGAAAGCAAGTTAAAAAAAAACTGCAGTGAAGAATCCAAAGTCTTTAGTGCTGTCCTTCATACCCAGAGTGTGTGTTTTCAGTTGTGTGCTTACTACGGAGGAGAGTAAGGTGACAGCATTGTTTCCAGTGTGGCACGCCCTTGAAAAACTTGAGTAAAAAATTGGTGAGCCGCTGCACTCACCACCGCTCTAACAACTACCTTGCTTTTAGAAATCCTCAAATGATTGGTAGGCAGTGAGATCTCCGTCTGTCTGGTATTGGGAGAATAATCTTTTGGTCACTAGCCAAAGCTCATGGCCATATGTGAGGGTTGGAACATGGATTGATTAGTAAATTGAGAGCTTCACCTACAGGCTACAGCCTTCCTTCCCCCTGTGCAATCATTCATGAACCCAAGATGCAGTACCTGAACTCTTTTGCTTGGGGCAGTGCCTCAATCCATTGTTTTCTGGCAGACTTAGAGGTGTTGTTAATCAAGTAATTGGTTAATCAGCTAATTGTTTCAGCGCAAGTGTGTGCAACCCCTCGCTGTGGCAGAGGAAAAGCTTTGCTCTACAGGTGACTCACTTCTTGCAGGTGCTGTAGTCAGAGCAGCGGCTCAGCGGCACACGGATCACGCAGCTGGAGAATGCCACGAACAATGCATGATGATCCCGATCCAGCTCGAGGCCCAGCACCCTCCGGTCCTCCCCCCGCACGTTGCATCTAGGAACACAGAAAAAACACCAACTGTCAAGATCAGACATTTTTGATTTGGTTTCATTTTTTTTTAAATGAAACGCTGCAGACGACTGGCACAGTCTGAAAATTATACAGAAAGCCGGCTGCGAATCTGACTCCGTGAAGATAGACTTCACAAGCTGTGCAGTCAGAAAACAAAAGAAGACGCAGAAAAAAAAGCATCCCCTCCAGCTGTACAGGGTGATGTAAAGTGTTACAATAGACCAAAGAGTGGGTGGGCAGGGCAGATCAAGGCAGAACACAGAGAAGAGGAGAGAAAGACAGATACCAAGTAAAGGACAAAGAGAGAAACATAAGAAAATAAATAGAAAGAAAAGAGGAAAAGCATTTAGGGAAAACATGGGAAATAAAACAGAAAATGAACACAATATCAACATGCAAATGAAAGACAGGTTGTCTGACTTGTTAGGGTTGTAGACGTCGATGTCCTCCAGGAGTTGGGTGTTGAAGGATGCATTGGCTCCCTCGGTGCTGGCCAGGATCTTCAGCAAATGGCCATTGTCTGAGCCCAGAAAAACCACTGTGTAGTTCTTGTACGGCCCCGCAGACGTGTCCACCGCAATCTGGGTCAGCTTGAATCTGCATAAAGAACAAGGGAAAGAAAAGACTGTTGTAAAAGCAACTATGTTTAAGCAGGCGGTTGTAATATATTTACTATAATTTATCATAAAATTTATATAATAAAATAATAATGTAACCTGCCTAAACTACCTCAAGTCTGGGGATGAGCAGGCGAGGGGAAACAACTCGCTTCAGCCACAGATTATACATTAAAGGTCAACTACATTTGTTTTCAGGTTTTGCAAGGATTAATATCATTCTGTAGCTTCCCAGTAGTGTTCTCTGATTTTGGGTCAAAAAGCTTTTTATCCAAGCCATTCTAAAAACCTCTTCCACATGACATGACGTAGCTTTCTGCAAGATGATGCTGCTATATAAGCTCCCGAGACTGAAGGAGCAGCATGCAAAATATGCGCTGTAACCTACGTCACTGCTTTTTGTAACAGCTGAGCATTTCCATTTGAAAAAAATGGAAAATAATGGTGATGCAGTTAATATACAGTCCATTGCTCCTTTAAAAGTACTGATGTATTTGTAGAAAAGATTCACTATCAGCAAACACACTGACGTAAATGAACCCATCTATGGTGATGCTCCTCTAAACTGAAGCTGTCACTTCACTTCAAACTGACGTAAATTAGAGGGGGCTAACAATGGCAAATGTGCTGGTTAGCATCTGAACGTTGTTTTGTTTTGTCAAAGTCGATTTCCCATGGTAAACAAAACAAACAGTGGGCGAACACTGAGCTCATTGTATGAAGCATCAGTGTGCAATCAATCACTTCATCTACCAACCCACCATTCCTTTCCTCCATCGCCTACATCCTTTAATCCCTTCATTTTATTAATTCATCTTCCCATCTATCCATCCACCCACAGCAATTTAATCGATCCATCCCTCTTGTTCTTCAGCAACTTTCCTCAACACGCTGCCGCAGCCTCTTCTCGAGTCCCAGACTCTTTATTTATGAGGAAGTCCAGTGGACTGTGGCTTTATTTGGAGCACCACCCTGCTTCATATTCATCCAGCTCCACACAGTCACACCTGGGAGCTGCCCAGTATCACCACAGCCGTCTCCTACTGGCTCCACTGGAGCAGCTGAGGATTAAGAGCTGTATTGAAGGGCACCTTGAGTCCAGTGCTTGTTGACAGAGGGATGAGCTTTGCTCATTCATTTTGTCTGCCTGCATTTTCCCTCTCCGGCCCTGGGATTTGAACAAACAAACTTCCTCTAATAAAGCCAGTAATTTTTTTTGGCATCACGTCCTGTCTCGACTCTTCTATAAAGGACACCAGCAGCGGCTCCTGCGTCCTCGCATTTCCCTCGGTCCCTCCCAGATGGTCCCACGGAGGCTGGTGTGTTTACCCACATCGACTTGACTGGCACGTCCCCACGATGACTCGGTAGTATTGCGTGATGCGCTTCTGGTTAGATTTCATTTATCTAGCTCCTCTCTGGGGAGAGGCGAGGCAGATGTGATGTTTTTGGGGCCAGATGCAAAGCGGCGCATGTTTCCCCAGCGTGGAGCCGCTGCAGTGTCTGGCTGGCTGTCAGCCTGGCTTTGCTTCAGGAGGCATGGAGGAGGCTCCTGTGTACCGCCGGTGTCTGTGTGTGTGTGTGTGTGAGTCTGTGATGTGTATCTGCCGTGTGTACATCTCTGTCTGGGGTTTAAGCGGTAGTGTCTGAAACACTTGTGACACTTATCAACGATTTAACATTCAGACCACCATCATCTGATATCAGCAGATCCTCAAATGTCAAAACACACACACACACACACACTGGTGACTTCCGCTTCGACGCCAGTAGCAGATGAGCGTCTGCAGGTCAGGTCAGCACTCGAGGAAGACCCCCTCCCCGAGCGGCTCGACTCTGACGTGGGCAGAGATCGACCGCTGAACGAATCCGATGGGTTTTAATGAGGGGACAAGGTTGTGTGTTCCACCTGAGCTCACTCATCGATACCAATCACAGCCCTGGGTGTGAAAACACTGCCGGTACATTATGTTGCTTGTGAAAATAGAAAATAATACTTGCAAAGTAACCATTAAAGAGAAGAGCCTGGCATTTATTCTTAAAGGCATGTTTTTTAACTGCAGCTTGGCTCCGAACAACAACACTGACGCTCAACTAATGGTTATGTTTTTAATTTGATTCAATGAAAATGTTCTCAAAGGAGCCAACTGAGCAACAACTCTGCATGTGTTTTTATGATTTATAAGGTGGTACCACTGTTTACTCATTTACATAAATAACATCTGATTTCTTTCTTTTCTCCATTCTCCATTCGCCTTTTGTTTTTTAATAGGTACGACAGCTTATAGAAAGACAGAAAATGGGAAGGAGCGGAAGACATCCAGCAAAGGGACGCAGGCTGGAATCAAATCCATGGTCCTGCTGCTGAGGACTCTCTCTACATGAGCCGCACGCTCTACAAACTGAGCCACCAGGCCGCCCAGTAAGATTTCTGATTATGAATTACCATGAGGTATTAAAGGACCAGTGTGAAGGACTTATCAGCATCTAGCAGTGAGCTTGCAGATTCTAAACACCTCTCCAAGAGTGAAGGAGAAGCTATGGTGGCTGCAAAACTCGCACAAAACACGGAAGGCCGGATCTGGAGCCAGAGCTGGATTTGTCTATTCTGGGCAACTGCAGTAATATGACGGTGTAACATGGCCTCCATGAAAAAGGATCTATGCACTCTGTAAATATAAATGGTTCATTCTACGGTAAAGAAAACACAGCAATTCTTATTTTCAGGTGATTATACACTAATAAAAACATCCTTATCAATATAATATTCCATTTCAGCCCTAGAAACCTTTACAGCTGCAAAACGTTGCACTTTTATAACTCAGATATAGATATAAATATATTATTGGAGCTGAAACAATGAATTGATTAATTGTTTGGAAGATCTGCAAAAATTAATCTGCATATTAAATATCAATTAAATGATATTATCTGGTTAAAAAAACAAAAACAAAGATTGTCTGGTTCTAGCTTCTCTAAAGTGAGAATTTGAGGCTTTTCACTCTTTTGCATTTGAAGACCTCACTTCGTAGACCAAATGATTAATCTATTAATCAAGAAAATAATTAGCAGGATAACTGAGAGTTAAAATAACTGTCAGTTGTATCACTACATATTTAAAAAATGCAGTTGAGGTTGTACACAAGGAATTATAGGGTAACCTATTTATTATTTTGTGATTAAATCAATTAAATCAATTTATCCCCATCATAACTTTTCAGATTTCAAGGCCATGCCTTTTTATTATTTGCTTGTTTAAATATAAAAGAGAGAAAAGCTGGAAGCTGAACTCAGTGAGTGTTCTGTATTTTCACTTGAGGAACAGTTTCTGACAAACGTTTCAGCATCGTGCAGTATGTGGGTCATTTTTAATGGGGAATAAACTCAGCTCATTGACCTTGATTTGCGTGGCTGCTGGGAGGAACTGGTGTCCTCTTGGTGGACTCTTCCCTCGCTGTTTGACTTTATAAATGTGACCGACTGAAGGTCTGAATACTGAAATGGTGGTAATAAAATGAACAAAGGTGACCTACAAAGCGCTGGGTTGTTTTTTGGTGCTGCGCTCCTGTCGGTAAGACTTTTTTCTGCGTTGTTAACAGAAGTTATTCCAGAATGTTTTCGTGTGTCCTTTGATTAAACAAGTCTCATACCTGCTGGTGGTACGGGTGAAGTAGGGTCTGTCGTTCACCGAGGGGACAGACTCGTCCATGAGCGGGTACGACTTGATGAAAGTCAGGGTGTCATCAGGGAAGGTGGTGGATGACTTGTAGGCGGCCGCTGAGCCCTCACCGGCGCAGCATCCCGGTCTGCGGCACAGAAAATAAAATCATCACGACTGAATTCAGTTCTGCGGGCACAGATGTAAAAACACTGGCAGCTGTTTGTTGTTGGGGACAAGCAGGAGGGAGAAACAGGTGTCTTGTGTGACTGCTTTCTTTTTTTTTTTTGTTCAGAGATGTCTGTGCAGAACAATAACAGCAGCAGCTGCAGTAACTCCATTGTCAGAGCCAGAATAACATGTTCTTGGAAAGTGACAGTTTGCTATTTAAAGAAGCGTTTCTTACCTTGGTTTTGGGACCTGCTCCTCTGGAACAGGTGTCCACGCTGACTCACTGTTCCTCTGCTCTTTAAATTTGCCACTGAAGGCCTTCTCTATGTCATCCATGTAGAAAGCACAGACTGCCGAGCCGGTGATGCTGTTGAAGGGGCCACAAAGGCAGACGGCATTACAAAGAGCGAGACGAAGGGCTGGGATTCAGCACCTTGTCCAAGTCTGGCACAACGTCTGTCTTTTTATTAAGGAAAATCCATCAAATACTGACAGACTGTTACATGAAAATAATGACATAATCTATAGTAATATGTCAGTCCTGTATGGAAGCACTGAAAGGCAAGCGAGGTAAAAAAAAATCTGGTGATCCATTTTCTAAATCAAATCCAAACAGTTTTTTCTGCTGTGCTTGAGACTTAACAAAAAACACTTAAGTGATCCTGACCCAAAAACTTGGAAACTTAGAAAAAATATCCAGGCAAAACCCTTTATTCATCTGCCAAAAGTCTCTCATGAATCCTCTGTTTCACAGCTGAAAAAATAAGTTAAAAGATCAGCCTAGCAATCCCCTTTTTTCACCTCTTCTTAAGTGATAAGCACAGGAAAGAAAACAGTTTAGATCAGACTGGGCTTCCGTAGCCCCACCTTAATTTGCCTTTTCTAATAGTGTTTTCCCTCAGTATTTTGATTCTTTGTAAAACACTTTGCACAATCGTTAAAGGGAAGTTAAAGCTTTTTGGATATGTGTGTTATTGTAGAAATCATAACTTTGTATTAATCGTTTTAGAGACAACAACAACGTACGATGACTTAACTACTTTTGTATGCAGCTTTTTGTCTGTGAAAGCAGCTGACATGAGCTGCTGGTCACTCTGAATTTACAGAACAGAAGAAAAAATAATAATTTTGGAGCCAGGCTTGTTATGGGATCAGACAAAACAAGACTGTCACTGAGTATTTCATAGTAATAGTCGTGTAGTATTGGGTGAAATGGTCCTAAAATAACGCTCACAATATTTCAGGGTATTCTGCGACATCCATGTTCTTGATGATATGACAAAAGACTAAAAATATATTTTTGGTTTAGCACTGTTGGGCTCTCCTCGTGGGATTTTTCTGCCCATAATCAGCTGGGTTTGTTGTGTTGCCCCCTTTTGCTGTTATAGTTTTCTTGCATTTCTTACATATTTCTGTGATTTACTGTACATATTATCTTGTGTAACTAAGTTGCCTCCCATTTCGGAACTTACAGCTTGACCTTAATATTGCCACTGTCACAATACAGTTTTTTTTTTATCATGAATCCTGAATGATAAGATATGCCACACCCCCACTGTTCGGCCTCCTTTTGTGACCGTGAAGAGACAATAACACTGATCCCAACCTGTTCGCCTGCGTGGTGAAGACGCCGAGCACAGCTGGCCGGTGGTTGATCTGCAGCACGTTTGTCAGCGACTGCAGGACATCAAAGTAGAAGAAGGAGTCACCAGGGACAGAGCAGTTCAGTCGGGCTTTGAGGAATGACGTCCAGTAACGTTCCAGCACCCTCGGAGAACCACCGTTGTCATTCTTGCAAACACGTGCGACTCTGGAGAAAACCACCTGAGGGGACAGGAGGGGGAAAATCCTTTATAGGTGACAGCTCTGATTCATGAATCACACTTTTTATTACAGCAACCCCAGCCAGAGCCAATATGGAATAATGAACAGCAATTAAAAAACGTTTAGGCGTGTGGTTTGTATGAGAAGTTTGATGTTGTTCAACTTCATTCCACTTGGAAACAAAAGTACAGACACAACAAACCACAAGTCTGGCGAGCGTCTGGCACGAGTTCCTCACCTTGCCAAGGGTAGTGTACTCCACTGCAATCTCGCTAAAGAAAAAGTACACATAGTTCCCATACTCAATAGCGTGGAGGAAATGGGGCTCTGTGGGAGACAAGAAGAAGAAGAAGAGATATGTGACAAACAAGCTGGCAGTGACGCCTTATTTCCAACATGACAGGCTGGTAGAGGAGCTGGTAAAAACACAGATGCTCAATTTGGAAAATGGGTCCAAGAGAAATGCAGGGACAGCGTGCTGTAAAATGGAAAACCTGAGTGTGAGGACAGAAAGATAAGGAGGAACAAACTTTCAGCGCAGAGATAACATTCACGGTATTAAAACAGCAGAGCTGGTGCTGGATCAGTGCTGATAAAAACACCTGGAAACTTGAGTCAGAAACAAAAATCGAATTGTATGAAATCTGAATACAGAATTAAATCAAACTAAAAGTATAAATACCTTTAACCTAAAGATTCAGTTGTAATAATGTTCTAAAACAGTGGATATATATAAAATAACAGGTACATCTGCATTTCTTTGTTTAATCTAGTTACTTGCTCCAAATATTGAAGCTCTCTGATCAGAACATTTTGCCAACTAACTTACCACTTACTTTCTGTGTTCTCTACTTCATTATTTCTTGTCTTCTTCTACTTTAATTATATTATTTTATAGTGTAGATGATGGTTTCTATGAGATTGGTTTTCCCTATATATAGATCTAGTATTATTATGTAGGTATGCAGCTTTAACTATATAAATATACAGTGCAAATCTCTTTTTATTTGCACGTTGTCAGAGCTGCTGGAATCTCATTTCATTGCTGTTGTACTCAAACAATTATGCATGTGACAAATAAATATCTTAAGTCTCGATCTGTTTTGGGTTATTAGGTTTGAGAAATGCTGGTTTAAATCATTTTTCGAGCAAAAATGCCAAACATTTGTTGGATTTATTGTTGGGAGACTTCTCTGCTGGAAACCATAGAGGGGGAAAAATACACTACATATGTCTTGACATGAGGGGAAATTAAAAACATACCGAAAGGGACAACACAACAATTCCTGAGGATGTAGACCAGGAAGATAACTCTTGCATGGTGATGACTGATTAACCAAGAAAATAATTGGAAATTAACAAAGTAATTGTTAGTTACAACACATTAACTGTGAGATTCTGCAAACTAAAACTGATGTGACTCAATCAGATTGTTTCACTTGGGAGGACACACAGACAGAGCGATGTTTCTTATCGTTGGCCGAGTGCAGACACCAGCTTGCAGAAAAAACACAGAAACTAGACACGAGCCAAGTTACTTAAGGAATTAATGTTAATAAGTTACAGCTGGTGAAGTCTGCGATGGTGAGCGTTGGCTAAAGATGAGAAGCTGCTGCCTGAATGTTTTGTACAAAAGGTTGTACAAGTTTTGAAGAGAGATTTGCTCTCCTCTGAGCTCCCTGAATCCTGGTATTT
Source organism: Lutjanus erythropterus (assembly GCF_056507025.1). NCBI lineage: Eukaryota > Metazoa > Chordata > Actinopteri > Lutjaniformes > Lutjanidae > Lutjanus > Lutjanus erythropterus. The sequence goes on from NC_139325.1 coordinate 38,876,818, forward strand.
TACAAGAGTTGGAATCTGATCCAAAACGGAGCCAGCTATCAGAGCCCAATCCTAGTCGACTGAGAAGTTGGCGCATCTTCTGTTGCCACAACTCAACACCAGCCGCCTTACCGTATATTAACATGCTAAATGTTACACCTCAACATGTCGGACGTTCTCACCTCGCAGCCATTTCGAGTCGTACTTGACTGTCCGCAGAACAGGGCTACTTTCTCCCAGGCTTCGGTAAATCACTGCATCGCTCGCCAGGAAGTCCGTCATGGTGGCGGAGTAGAAATCACCACCTGAGAAAAAGAGGGGGGGGGGGGGGTAATTTACATACATTGTCAGGGATCAAAATTCCCGAGAACAAGCCACTTCTTTCAAGTGTCTATTTTGGTCACGGGTGACTTTTATTGCCCTTTAAAAACAGGCAGAGGATAACACATGTTGGAGAATGTGTCACTTTTAATACCACCCCGTGTGAACTTTGCATAAATGTCAGTGGAAACCTGGCAGGATTGAGTGCAGGTCTGGCTCTCCCTTCACTCTTCCGTGAACTTGACCCTCAACATGTTCACACAGTATCAGCTTCTCTCGCCGCCATGATTAGTGAAGGAAATCTAACCACAAATCACAATCCAGCAATTCAGATTACACCCTGCGATGATGCACACGTCGATACTGAATTACACGTATCCAGACAGACTAGGGACGATGTATTAGGAGTTAACATGTAGTTCAGATTATTGCTTTGATTTTAGTTTTATATTCTTGGATATAATGATTGCATGTCTAAAATAGAAAACTGTCTAATTAAACAGATTTATTTCAGTAGAAATGGTGTGAACTTTCTGACTAATTAGCAAACAATGCAGACGGTGAAAGTTTTTTTTTCTACCATTCCTGGCAACCATTGGTTTTCATTCATTCCTGTAAATGTGAGAATCGATAAATAGACCCCTGAAAGTTGCTTCAGCTCTGTAACCCATGACAGTGAACATCTGCATTAACCTTTGTCAAAGTTACATTTTCATTATGAGGTAATGTCAGACCTTTCAAATCAATCTGCATTTAAACTGCGTTACCACATGAGAATGTCAAACTGACAAATGTTGATGCAGACTTGTTCAGGGAAGATTGCTGACTGATGCTCATACCATGAAAAAGAAATTTAAAGGGAACCAAAAAGCTGCCTGGAATGGTGAGGAGAAGGAATCTGAAAATGTGAAACTGTTTACATTCATCTGAGTATGTATTCATCACTTGTATTTAATGAGCTAAAACTGGTCTGGTCTTTTAAAATCACCCCTTAGAGAACAGAAAAAAATCCTGTTCAGTGGTGAAATTCAACCCTGCTGCATTTTCAAATGGGGTTTCAAATGATTCGCTCTCCTAACTTAACATTAAAATTGGGCCATTGGTTGTTCTGTTACTGACACCAGTATTGGAAAATTCCTCAGATACTGCCAAAAATGCAGAACCTCGTATCGGCAGGTATGTGAATCTACGCCCCGAAACGGGAACCCTGTTGCTTTCCAGCAGCGTCAGTGGAGGAGAGAGACACCAGCTTTGCCTCTGCAGCAGATGGAAAGTCTGTGTTGTTGTAGCAGCTCGTGGCGAGCAGAAGGTGTTTGGACTCTGCGTCAGGAGGAGGAACAATCCGGAGGAACAATCCGGAGGAACAATCTGGAGGATTGTGCGTTTCACAGTCAGAGTTTCTCCAGGAGGAGCTAAGGCCAATGCCGCAAACCTTAGTGACTGACTGATCATCTTTACTGTGAATACCTGGTGTGTATATTGTACATAATCTCTGTTATTGAATAGAAATGCTTTTATTTCATCTTCGGACTTTTTGACTTTTCATTTTTTTTGTCATTTTGAACTGGATTAGATTCAGCTACTTAGGGGTCGTGGGGACAAATAGACTCCTTACCGAGTGGATAAGATTTATTTTTAATGCACTGGTACTGAATCGGTACATGTTATAAGCCGATAAGAAAAGTTCAGGTATCCGAATTGATATCAGGAAGCCAAAAATGGTATTGGAATGTTTAATCAAAATTTATCTAGTAAATGCATCTTCTAAAAACAGATTTTAATATGAATTTAAATGTATTTACAGTCAGGTATAGTGAAGAACTTCATATTCCTTCAATAAAAAACTGTTTAATTTAAAACAAAACACTACAAGAGGTGCATTGCTTTCAGCCTCACCGGTTTAAAATTTACAATAAAAGTCCTGAAATCTAAATATCACTGGAACTTAAAAGGTCCCTTGGAGAGGACTAATGACAGCGATCAGCAGCTGTGGGAGTTGAACCCGTGACATTTCAATTACAGGATAGTCTTTACAACCACCGGGTCACACCGTCTTACTCACCTGCAAAAAGGCCGACGTTGGACTGGCGAGACTCGAAGGGACAGCGAGCCTGACCCACCACCTCCTCCCCCTCCTGCTCCAGCGTCGACATCTAGGTCAGAGAGGACACAGCACAGAGGAACACTTTATAAGGCCGCACACAGACCTGTAAAGCTAAGCCAATGGGAAAAATTGGATATAAAAGACCAAGTGACAACTGCAAACATGAAACCGGCATTACCGTTTGCACTCGTAAACCCACGAGGTGGCCGCTGCTTTGCCCGCAAAAAAAAAAAAAGATCAACAAAAGTCTTTAACGTCGAGAGAATTGTGGCCGAACGCCGTGATTATTGAAGGCAACACATGCATCATAAAGATTAGTTTTATTTGGTGTGTTATTGTATGTGGAGTCCTGCGGTCACGAGCAGAGAGGGAGGACAGTTTATCTCTCAGCCGCAGATATTTAGCTGCAATTTTCCGAGCTGCTGTTAACAAGATTGTAAAGCCCAGGTAAGACAATAAGCAAAACCCAGCGGTGTGTGAGTGTGTTTGTGTGTGTGGAGTGGAGGTTGAATGCATGCAGAGTGGATTCAACACGGTGAATGACACACACACACACACACACACACACACACACACACACACTAACAGTCCATTAACACGTAGTTTGCTTTATGATGCCGTGTTGCCTCCTCTTTTGTTATTCTGCAAAAGACCTCAAACTTTACTTTCACTGCAAACCCTGAACACACACACACAGAGTGAACAAAAAAAAAAGAAAAGAAAAGAAAAACAACCTGATCAGGGTTGTCATGATGTTTAAAAGGCTCCTGATTATTGTAAATACTTTCTGATAGTTGAATTATATCAAATAAGAATTCTCAATACTGTCATTCTTGTTTGTATTGTGGACGTTGTGATTTACTGCTGTGCGTAAATCTGTTTTATGTGTCTTGTCCTGTTTGTTTAATGTTGTACGTCAGTTTAAGTTTGTTTATGATTATATCCTGCCAAGAAACTTCAGATATAAATTAACTCTGGAACAATAAACCTATCTGACTGTTTTTTGGGGAGTTCATAAGTTCATAATAGTTTTAATGTGTTAAAAAAAGGGTTTAAAATAAGTCTCAGAGGGCTTTACAGCAACAACAAGAACCTAAGGCAGGTTTATTATTTGATTAGAAGAGAAAAGATGTGGAGATTTCACAACAAAAACTGGGGGACTTTGCATATATGGATGCATGTATTCTGGAGGCAAGTCAAATCTTTAAATTTATATAAAAGATTTAAAAACAGGAGGTGACCTAAAATGTTTTCCAATAAAGGCAGATGGGTTAGAATTAGGGTTGTGTGTTGTAAGAATCTGGCCACATGATACAAATCACAATACAGGGGTTACGATTTGAAATACCGAGATACTGTTTGCAAGATGATAGATCACTAATTCTTTAATCAAAGATGAACCCATCCACTTTTCAGTTCTGATCCGATTCCAATATCTGAATTTGTATATCTGCAGTGACCAACATGATGTTGATGTTATTGTTATTATTATTACATGAGGCTGAAACTGAACTTCAGTCTGAAAAGCTTGTGTAGTTTGTGTAATGTAACTTGATTAACAACTGTGGGGCACTGTAGGATTCTGGCTTCTTCCCATGTGCAGCTGATTGTATAATTTCCCGTTATACCTTGCTGACAGGATTATTTTTATACTTTATATTCCAATATGCAAATCTGCTTTTTAGCAGTCTGAAGGGTGCTGCGGTATATATTATAGAAATTAAATAATGATATTACATTAAGAATACACATGATAATATCATGTAAATAATTCTCTGCCTACTGCCTGTTTGACTGTAATTGAACTGCCAAACAACAGACAAATCACAAAATAAACAATGTTTAAAGATAAAAGTGACAGCATTATATATGTTTTTTAATTTTCTATAGATAATGCAACAATATCATTGTGAATTCTTTGTGTAGTAAGAATGTCTTTGCATATGTCACGGTATTACGATACAGTGCTTTTGAGAATCTATACAATATCAGAAAACATAATACTGCCATGTTCAAGTGAATTGACATTTTCTCACACCCCTAGTTAGAATCTGTTTCAATGCAGGTATACATGATTAAAGAAGTAGTACACAAAAGGCAATAATAATGGAAAAAACACCTAAGCAACTAAAATGATCAAATCAGAGTGAAAGTTAAATTGGATAAAAGAAGTTGGGAAAAAGGGATAAAACCAAAAACAGATTCATTAGTAAGTACGAGAGGGTAGTGGTTTGTCATGGCCGCCCTGTGAACATGTGACAAAGCGATCACCCAGAGGTGAAGAAAATCAGATATGAGATTCAAAATGTTAGAAAAGAACTGCCCCAAGACATCTGTACAAAAAAAACCCACTTCAGATTCTTAAAGGGATGTGTGTTTACACATCTGAACCTGATGCAATCCAACACAACAGCTCTGCCCTAAATATCAGATCTGTGAAGCCTCAAGTGTTTGTTGATTGTTCAGACAGAGCCTCTAGTTTGTGTTGCTCTCGCGGTGAACTGTATTATTTCGCAGAGGTGCCGCTTTAATTGGATCTCCCTCCCGTTCAGTGTCGGAGCTGAGCTTCGGTTAGATTTTGTGAAAAGTGCTTTTCAGACACAACATGAATAAAATTCTCGCAAGTGCAGATTAGACAAGCGGCACAGACTAAGTGCTTTTAATGTGTTTTCCAGTTTGGCATTTACAACAGGAAGAGGACACATGAAGAGAAGCAAGCAAGAAAAAAAATTAATGTAACAACCCTCCATAAAACATGTGACCAAGAAAACACATGACAGCAGGGAGCTCACTCAGAGTCTCAGGTTTGACGTGCCTACAAAAGTACAAAAACTAATATTGTTTTCAATATTGACAAGGTGCACAAAGTTTTGTATTCTACAGCTAATTAGGCCTGTAGGCGACGGCTGTGTTATCAGTGTCACATGGTGTTCTGGCTCACGCAGATTACACACTGATTATATTACCTCTGTGTTTCTTAAGGTTTCAACAAGTTAAATTTGTGACTTGTAATGACTTTTTAAAGAACGTTATGGAGGCAATTTAATTGCTGCAGCTCTGTAAACTTCAGCATCTGGATCTGGAGGCAACACCTCTAATCTACACACACACCTTCAAGTGCACCACAGGGAAAAGGCTGCCAAAGCTCCTCTGAAGAGCCCGGAAAGTTTAAGTAAGCACTCTACAGATACTGAGCATCATCAGGGAATGTATTTTCTCGTAAAACGTTCAGTGTGATCAGTAAATATCACTTGTCACGACTTTATTAACTGGTGGCATCCTTATAACTAACCACAGGCCTTATTAAATAAGTAAGGACTCTGGTATTGGTTGAAAATAAACTCTAGTGATGTGATCTTGAACCCAGGAGTGTCATCAAAAAGTCATACAGAAATACAAGTGATTAATGAGAGAGGAAAAACGAAATATTATCAGCAGCCTTGTGACCACAGAAGCAGAAACAAACATGGTTAAGAGTATTATTCAGGCTCTAATCAGTAACCAGAGCATTTGCGCCCCTCAAATTAAATTAAATTCTGTTTTAAATCTGATTAGAAATCAACAGTATTGACCAGACTTCTCGCCCGCCGAGCGACACGATTTGAAGTGAAACAGCAGTCTGTTAATCAGAAGAAACAGACCTCAGAAGTCAGAGCGCCGAGAGCCGAGAGAGAACTGAGGATTCGACAAAGCCGTGTGGAGACCGCAGGATGGTTACCCCGGTGGGCAGATGAAGACAGACGGATTTGACGCTTCAAGGTTTTGTTGTATCACAGGCGCATGTTGAAGACAGCCTCTCTGTTGTCTACAGACCAGCTGTCTCAGCAGTCTGGTCAGTGAAGCTGCGTGTTCATGGCTGGGCATTCATTCATGTCTTTGACCAACACACACACACACAAACACAGACGCCTCTCACTCAATCCCCCCTTGTCCTCCGCAGATTTTTTGTGGAGTCCCAGAGACAGATTCCTTGATATGATTTACACTTCCTCCCTCTCTCCCCAGCTGTCTGGATAGTCATCTCTTGTACTTTTTTTTTTTTCCCAGACTGGGGAAAAAAGAGGAGGGGTGGGGGGGACAGCTGAGGGGTTGCAGAGAGAAAGAATCTGAGGATGTGTTTTGTGTAAATCAGCTGCTCTTTACCAAAGGGAGTCAGTGGCAGGGAGACAGCAGTTACATCAATCTTACTCCTGTGTGTTAACCTTTGGACATCCTCTGGAGCTGAGCGATGAGACTGTGCAGGTCCTTTATGACGTCTCGGATGTGATTTTACCCTGGAAAGTATTTAGATACTTTCAGTCTGTGGAGATGCACTATTCAGTTCGGGAGCCCCCAGATGAGAAGGGGCAATAATTCAGTATCATTAAATATTCGCTTTTGGTTGAATTAACCATTCGTTCAACACCTCTCCCAAACGGCGGCTGTCCAATCAAATCTTGGCAGCCATAACTAGTCAGCCATAACTATGCAAGCGGCGTGCATGAAGCTGGAGGAAAGAGTTTGAAGCATCATGCCCTTTTATTGCTTATGCAGAACTATAAATACAAGAACAAAATCATAAAGAACGGATAAAACTTTGTGTTTGTCCTCTACAGTCAGATGTTAACATTAGCACGCCTTGCTAACTAGCTTGTCACCTATAATAGTAACCTAGCATCATTTCTAAAGTTAGGAGTTAGGACACGATTAGCTAACTACATCATCATGGTGGGTGACAAGTTAGAAAAATGAAAATTGCTATCTCAGAGTCTAGATTAACATCAGCATCTCTGTATTTGTCTGCATTTAATTCAATTATTCATATTTATGATATAAATCTCAGAAAATATTGTGATGTCATCCAGCCCATTCTTACACTGTGGAAAGAAAAGTTTAAACTTATATTATCCAACTTGCTTTTACAAAGAGTTCTTTTAACCACAGTGGATATATCAAGTTATTTAGTCATTATTGCTTTAATTTGTTTATAAATGCCATTTTATGCCACTTATTTAATCTTGTTTACTCTTGAACTTTGTTTATCCCAAAGGGAAACTGTTGTGCAGGAGCCGCTGTGCAAACGAAAGGAAAAAGAACAAATATAAAATTTAACCCGAAAACTGCAGCTGGACGATATGGCTGAAACCCTTATCATGATAAAATGCTTAATTTCAGTTGATATAAATAGTTTTGGTATTTTTTTTCACAGTATGTTGAGGTTATTTTTTTAGATAAAACAGCTGAAGACTTGAAAAAAAGACTTTGTGCTAACTCCTCTAAAAGATTCCATTATTTTGTTTGATATGAAACCACGGAGGGACCCTGGTTCTCGCCCACCCTGACTCCTTCACGCAGACCACTGGCTTAGTTCTCAGATCATCACACTGGGAAAAGATCCAGTAAAATGCAGAATCTTGAGTTATTCAGCCCCCCTTGAGTTTGAGTCTCCTCCATGCTGTCAGATTTACAGTCTGTGCTGCAGGATTGTACTCCCTCCTCCTCCTTTAATGGCCTGCTGTGAATCAGCTCAAACCTGTGATGTCACCTCTGAGGCTCCACCACAGTGTCACGATGGGTTTTATTCAACAGACCTCAAACTGCAGGAGCTTTATTTTCACACTGTCCTAAAACAAATCTGTGCCTTCTCTGTAAAGTATGTTTTCAGTTAGCCAGCACTGTTATCACGGCACCAAAGCGAAGGGATAACCATAGAAACAAGGTGCAGCCGAGAGCCTCGTCTCCTGGCACTGGATTTGACCCCTTTCTCCCTCTTGTCTTCCCACCCTTCACTGTTTCCTCTCATCTCATCTGCTCCGTCGGCTTTGTTGTTTCAGAGGTGTGAAAAAAGCTGTTGTGTTATTACCATCATCAGCATATCTTGCGTTCTGTCAACAGATTGCTCTCTCTCTGTCTTGTTGCGCCGACATATTATTCCACCGACATTAAGCATTTGAAGTCAGCAGGCCGGGTGAAACACAAATATGGCAACATTCACAGTGAACGGTGTGTGCTCAGGACAGATCTGCTGCTGATATTTTGGCTCTGATGTCCAGCAAGTACATGTCTTCTGGTCAGTTTGGACTTGAGACCGACGTGGCACGTCTGTGTTTTGCAAATGTTGCCGTGATTGTTCAGCCCGTCCCTTTTATATGCAGCTAATAACTTTCCTGCTATTTCCACTTGTGCGCCTCCAGTTTGAGCTCACATCTGTTTGTTGTATCATTGCTGCAAACACAAGCTGAAGAGCCGGCTGCCAGACTTCTTTTATAGCTGACAAGCGCTGCATTCAACCTGGTATGACCCGTCTCTGTAGCAGTGTTTGTGTAGGTGTTATTTCATAGTACATGTCCTTTCAAAGTGGTGTTAAACATTATTTTTTCTTTTGTTCAGGCTCTAGTAGCCTATCGCAGTTATACTGTAGCTGTATCAGTGTACTGAAAGTACTGGTAAATGTGCAAAATATGTTTAATACCACGTTTTTAAATCTTATTCTTTTAGAATTCAAGTTACACATGTTATCTATTTTATCTGTGTCATTCACAATATCTTACAGTAAAGTTTACTGTTCAAATTTCCTCTATTATTATATCCCAAATACAGTATTTTTCACCAGATACCTCAGAATTTATATTAATCGATATTGCAACAATATTGCAGGGATGACGATTAGTCCATTCACAAAATATTAATAAGCTTTTCGATAAATATCATCAGTACTGTGGATAGTAGACTATGGATGATACCACCGTCCATCAACTCTGCCAAACAGTCATCGACCGCTGAGGCCTCTACCATCAGAACATTGTGATTCAAAAGCCAAGAGCCAATCGGTTCGCTCAGTAAAGCCTTGTTACTGAAAATGCTATAAAAGCTTCATTTATAAAACGCCAATAAGAGCAATTTATTCAAAACTTAAGCACTGTGAAAGCATGTATTAATTTAGGCACAATCATCTGTTATCTTTTTGCAGCTTTACTGCTGGAGCACGTAATTGAAATGAAACGATATTAACATCCAGTGCAGTGTTTCACTATGGACATCGCAACTTTGCAACTTTGGTCGCCCAACCTTACTGGATAGAATGACTAAATGGGCAAACAACAGACCAGCTAGAACAGCCTGGTTGAGTTCAGAAAAAACTAAGGAAAAGACCAGGAAGGCCAGGAAAAGATAACAGTTAAGCCATATCACAATGCAGCTAGATCCAAAATCTAAGATGATACCTAGTCTAGTATCACAATATCAGTATAATATTCATATACTGCCTTGGGCTGCTCCCTGAAAGTTGAACACTCAAATCATCAGTCAGAGACTCCTCAATCGACTGAGATGCTTCAAGTCAAGGATTTGTCAGTGTGCATTACAATAACAGAGAAAAACTCCCAATAAAAATGCACATGGAGAACATTTCAGTGAGGAATTATAAACAAGAGGAATCGTAAATATATTTTTATATTAGCTGGCACAGTAATTTAAAAAATCGTCATGACTGCATGTGCTGATGAGAAAAGCTGAAACAAATGGCTGGTAAACAAGTTTCAGCCCTCGATTCTCAGCTGGATCACTGTGCACAGAAAAATGCAACAGCAAGACAGGCTGTAAAACTAGAGTCTAAAAAATCATCATAAACGACAAAACTAACAGTAATGAAGCAGAGAAGAGTGATAGACGGAGACGGAGTAGGCGATGAACTGTCATCCCCCAGCGCACTGCAGAGCTCGCAGGGCAGGTGACGCGCTGCGGCGGCTGACAGCCCTGCTGCACCCTGGCAGGAGAGACGCCCCGCGGTGTGCTGGGATTTTATACCTGAACTATAGGCAGACGCTTTTACGTTCTCTGACTGTATGAAGATATGATGGTTGCACATTACAGATGATTAAGAAAGAAAGTAAGATGTGAGTCTTACTAGTAAAATGTACTCATGTGGGCTGAACTGAAAATAAAGCAACAAATCAGCGAATATTCATATTGGACTGAAAATAATATCATGACATTACTTTTCAACTGTAAAATAACCAGCCCAACTTTATATTTATCAACTCTAAGACCATCCTTTATATACATATCTATCTATCTATACACCCAGTATGTGTGTAGACCTAACTGAAGCACTAAAGCTGTGTCTTCTTGCAGCATTTTGCAGTTTTCAGTGATGTATGAAACATCTGTGTGAGCCTCTGTGACCTGCGTTAATGTGTATTTACGACATGATATCCCAGATAATGACATTTTCACAGAAAGCCAGCGCGGCGCTAATGTGATACAAGTTTAGTTTGCAGTTTGTCATTTCCAGTAGCAACTTAAGTAACAGGGTACAAGTGAAACAGCACACAAGGACGGAGCCAAACACATCCCATAACAGCTGTAATATCATCTCTTATCTGTAATTGAGGCCAGGAGGCAGCAGCACACAGCGGTACAGTATCTTACCTTATAGTTACGGCAGGTGGGGTTGAAGGCGTTGGTGCCGCAGGCGAAAAGCGTCTCGTCATTGCGAGGCACCAGCACTTTGATATAGTTGTAACATTCATCCTGTCAGGAGGAAAACAGCTTGATGTTATTGTACATTAGGGACAAGGTCCATGTTGGCTTCTGGCGCGCCGATGACAGAATAAAAGCAGGACCTGCAGCAGGTAGACGGTGCATTTTACTGGCTGACACACACACATACACAAGCCTCTCTGTTTTACAGTCATTATCGTAATCCCCAGGCTGATTCTTGCGGTTTCACTGTAGCTCTGGGGAGGAAAAATGCTATGCTGAAAACCCCAGTCTGACGTCTCCTGATGGATGTGCCGCTGCTTCTGATAAGCTACCTTGCACACCTTTGCTTATTACAAAACTTCACTGTGCAGGAAACGGAAAGCAGAGGCAAAGGCAGAGAATGAAAGAAGAGCGAAATAAAACCAGAAACAGAGAAAGAAGATGTGCGTGTGTGTGTGGAGGAATATACTCACGCTGTTTTTCCCTCTCACAGTGCACTTCTCCACATCCTTCGTCTTCCAAGTCAGTTTCTGAAAAATGAACAGACAGCGAACTGTCAGCTCAAAGACAAGCTGTTTCTCACCATCCCAGCTTTTTGTTGCTCCCAATCGTTCAAGTGCTATTACGAGACAGCTGTGATGAAAATCTCATTAACTTCAATAAACTGTCGTGAAGAAAAACAAACAGAGAAATATCAGGAATGCCTGCGGTGGCCTGCGCGGCTCATCAGTGGGCAGCTAAACATTGTGGTTCCTCAGTGATAAAAATCACTCTGCGAGATAAGTCTGGATTGGTGAGAACACAAACACACACACACACACAAAACACTCTGCGGAGGACGTTTGCTTCTCTTCACTGTCCATATAAGGAACAGTCAATTAGCCTCAATTAACCTACTGGCCAAAAAGCCTGCCCTTAGTTGCCACACACACCAAGACACCTTTCCTGTAGCAGTGTTGTTCGTCCAGTTGGCCGTTATTGAAAAAGATCCATCAACTTGTTAACAAGCTCTGCCAGTTGAAGGTTTAATGTGCTCCTTTCTACTGTCGGATAATTTACTGACTGGAATTTTCTCGGAGCTCATAAATAGCGCCGAGGATGCTGCTGGTTTTGTACACTTCTGTTTCAGCTCCAAGTCATTCAGAAGATTCTTTTGTCAATAGATCCCCAACAGTATCTCAGCAGACAGGAGACGGATGTCTCACTCAGTGGCATATCAGCACTTAAAGGTCCAGTTTGAGAGATTTAGAGGGATCTATTGGCAGAAAATGGAAGAACTGAATATAATATTCATGAAAATAAGAGTTGTGTTTTCGTCGCCTGATTAGGCAACTTGACAAGCTGAGTCACAGGTGATGCATCAGTCGGCTTGAGTCTGAGCAGAGACGGGCCGCTGCGGCAACTTTCCTTTGAATATATCATCTTTCGACGATGGGCTGAATCCATCCACAATTGCTTTTTTTGGCCCATTTTTAGGGCGATATTTGTCATTTTATGTTGGTCATGTAATGGTCCGCAGAGTGACAGCCTCTGCTCTGCACCTCGCCCTCGTCCAGCGGCGCAGGACACGTCCACTCAGCCGGACCATGAGTGCCCTGAGCTGGGTGAGGAGTGAGAGGTAAACCGTCTGCAGAGTTAGACTCTTTGCACTCTTTTCACACGGTGAATTAAGGATTTATTTCACCCAAACCAGAGCTGGTGATTGTTGGAGGAGTGGACAGACTAACAGACTAGTTTTTCATGGCAACTCTGCCTCAAACGGGTCTCGCTTTCAAAGACTTTTGATTGCTGACTCAGCTTTCTCCAACAGAATTAAAACTTTCAACTCATTGTAGATGTATAATAAAGTAATTCACTTCAAATCTGCATTTTTTAAATGACCTTGAGTCTGTACATTTGTTGTTAGGTGTTTTCACATATTGATATAAATACATGAGATAATTAATTACTTTGAGGGTATTTATCTGTATAAATGTTTTCAATCTTCTCTTTATTTCTCCTCTTTATTTGACAGGATGTCCTTGTGTCTCCACCAAATGAAAGAATGTGTTAGAAAAAGTGATCCATTTGTCACAAAAACATCATGCAGGCCTACATCTTAGATGCTGAAAGCTATTCAACAAAGCTGGTGAGGCTTGTACATTTCTCCCATTTTTAAGTTTTACTTTATTTTTTTTTAGCTGTTTAGGTCTTAAATTGAACTGAAGGTGTTCTTAACTACAATCTCACAACAACCCACCCTGTGGTGAAATACATTTTGATGCCTTATTGGTGCCGAGGGGTCACTCTTGGACCGCAAGTCCCTGAAACACAATTTGTCCTCCAGGCCGCTTGTTCTCTTGTTCTGATTTTATCAGAAAGCTTTCAGTCCAGCAGTCAAACCAGAAACTACTTACAGCAGGTGAATGTAATCTAGCTGTCAGGAAAACTGATGAAGGAAAGACGTGCATCTTAATAACGGAGGGCCTCCACCGTTTCATTTCCACTGCTTACAGTGTGATGAATGTATTTGAGGATTGAGGCTGCCGCTATTCTGTATTTATCTAATTATCAACAAATCCCTTGAAAAGGCCAAAAACAATAATGCGTTAGTCATTCTCTCAATATTTTGTGACTTCCCTGTCACTTCTGCAGCATTTATCCCCAAAACCTGTTGGTTCTTTCTGCAGATATAACGCTTTGGTTCTTAAATATGTGGTTTCATATTTTTAAAAAGGCTCAGCAGTTTCCTGAAACAACTGGAATTTCATTCTTGTTAAGGATCAATTAATATTTGGTTCCGACCTTTTCAAGATTTCATTTGTTAACAATGTAAAAATACAGAATATTGCCAGCCTTATCCTTTAAAGCCTTTGCCCCAAAATCTGATAACTCTGCAACTGTCACCAAAACTATCTTCAGGCTTCCTCATCATTTGCCATTTCAAAATTTCAAGACTTCTCGGAGGATCTGAAGACAATAGAGTGGAAGCGCTGCTGCGTCTTTCTGTTTTTAACTCTTTTTGACTTTTTTTTTATTTATTTTGCGGTTAACTGTCTCTTTAAGGGGAGATGTCTTTAGTACAAGATGGTGTCTAACATCATCCCCCTCTGTCTGATTGTCAGATTTTTGGTAAAACACAAGGAAATCATTCCACAAAAAGACAGAACAGTGAGGACCAACTGATCAATAACTTTCTGAAAAGTACATGTCAGACTGTCGACTCGTCTTCTCTGATTTTGCAGCCAGCACTCGTCCCTCCAGGTCCACGCGCGGAACATCTCCGGAGCAACTTTGTGAACATCTGACACGATTCAGCAGGAGTCAGCATTATGGTAATAGTCCCTGCCTTGTCCACGCTCGATTTGGTTTACTAATAATTACTTATGGCCACCCAGGCCTGGGGAGATCAGTGAAGGGCAGAATATGAATGAGCGCCCGGTGTGAAAAATGAAGAGCTGCTTTTAAAAATGAGCCTGAGCTGAGGAATGGATCTGTGATGAAGAGGAGGCACCATTTTCTGGTGATATGACTCAGTCACAGACTAACGATCGAGCTCAGATGGATAACAGGAATAGGAGAGCTGGAGAATGTGACAGCAGAACGTGGGTACAGTCCTCGATAATTTTCCACTCGGTTCCTGCTGTCACACAGGAGCCTGCAGAGGTTTGACTGAATGCCTTAAAAAAAAATGCATCATATACAAACATTCAATATCTAAGCTCTCATGCAACTGAAAAAAAGATGGACTAACATTCTAGCACTCAAAAGTTCTTCTACACCCTGATCAATACTTTAGATCTCGTTGACATGGAGCGTTGGCCTTATCAGAATGAATATCCGTGTTTAGCGCTAATCTAAATACAAGCAAACAAAAGTCCAGGCCTCGGAGGGATTTTATTTAAGTGCAATCGTGTTTGACAAATGAGATTCAGATAGGAGGGAGCGTGGCGCTTCAAAAGCCACAAGAGCCTCGCTGCACTTGTATTGGATATACGTCTGAAGAGAGATTGCTTAATACTTGAATGAAAAGTCAGGCAGAGGGTAGAAGGGAAAATAACGAGATATGCACATCTGAAGAGATTTTTTTTCTGTAAAAACACAGTGTGGTTTAGACAAACACAAAGAATATTGCTGTCTAAAGTTTCAAGAGCACCGCCTTGTATTAAAGCCTTCTTTAGAACAGATGGAGATCTAAACGTCATGCTGAGTTTTTAAAGTTTTTGTTTTCTCATGTCTTATATTTAAAGAATAAGAACCCTACAGCCTATTTTTTAACGTGAATCACAGAAGAATGTCAGGTCATTCAAAATCTCAACCAGTAACTCACTTATCATCGGTATTGATTCTGAAGGATGGAGCGGTTTCAAACACTCTCGAAATGTCGAGAGCCTGAGAGGATGAATTCATCTTAAGTGTGTGTTTTTACGTTGAGTAAATTACCAGACCTTGGTCCAGTTTACAGAGCAGCTGATGTGTAACAGCCACACATTGAAAAATGTTCAGCAGGGCTCGACCGATTTTTGGCTCTGATTTTTAGCATTTTTTTCTTTTTTATCCAATTGCTAATTAAATAAATTAACTGAAAAATATGCTTCTTTGGCTCTGATGCAGCCAGCTCTCTCTGTAGACACCAATCACAGAGTGTCTCATTGACTTTATACACATATAAATAACTAGAGGTTAGTCTGTTAGCTCGATGATAGCACATAATGGGAATTACCATTGACATGCTGACAGAAATTAGCATCACGATCACAATAATATCCTAACAAACTAGTCCATTTTCCCTCACATACTTAAAACGACACGTGCTCATACTTTCATGCATAAATTTCCTCTGATCTGTGGGAACAAACTAATAACTTCAAATTGTTAACTGCTACAACAACCTCAAGGGTTAAAACTTTTTTTTTTTTTTTTTTTACGGCAAGTTTGATGGGCAAGAACAGCAAAATGTAGCAGTTTACTAAAAAAAAGTTTTTTATTTACTTCTTTTATAAACAGTACAGTGATGATGCTGCTGAAATAAAACTCAAAAAAACGGATCTGTGATGTGCAATGTTTTTGGAAATATCAACCATGATATATTCTAGACAAAAATTGCGATAAATCATAATATTGAATCACAATACTTGCGGGATTGCAATATATATCAAATCAGCACTGAAGTATCGTAACAGTATTGACCTGGGAGAGAAGTTTATCATCACAGCCCTACTTTATTTACTGCAGGGAAGCTTAATACATCATAATCGTTCATAAGAGTTGATTTACATTTTGTATTAATAATCTGAATCTGCTCACTAAAGTTATAAATAGTGAAGCAAAATGTACTATATTTGCCTCCCAAATGTAGTGGGATTTAAGTGTATATTGTAAATATATATTTTAAATTTTGAGAGATTTTAATTTTTATGTATATCAGTTCCAAATATCAATTATCGGTCTCTGTATCGGCGCTAAAACAAAACATATTAGTCAATCTCTAATGTTCAGTAAAAACATAGATGGACTAAAAGACACAAATTAAAAAAGGTTATATGTTGGACCAGAAATTACACAATGAAACAGAGGAGACTCTGAATGGCAACAGTGAACAGCAGAGCATTTTCAGTCATGATTGTGGACAGACTTTCCTACCTGCTGTGGGATTATCTGCTCAGATGAAGTGCCGAGATTGATGGCAAACACATGGTCCCTGCAAGAGAAGGAGAGTCGAGGCACCATTAGCCGGGCCGTCTCCACATGCTTTTTGTCAGCCTTGACGCTTTTTGAATGCAAAGCTCTATAAGCCTCTGATCCGACCATTTCACCAAAACCTTTTCAAAAAACGCTTCTACTTCGCTCAATAGGATTGATCGAGGCTGTTCAACATCCGAAGGTGGAAGGTGGATTAACAGGCAGCGCTTATTGGCTTTTCAGCTTCATAACCTCACAAAAAGTTTTCCAACACCAAAAGTTTCCCAACTATCGACAAAACCCATATGAATCACTTAGTGAAGTCAGGCATGCACTTTGTTGTAAGCAGCTGTGGAAAATATTAGGACTCTAGGAATCTCCATACATTTAAGGACAGGGTTTTTTGGCAGTGAGAGCACTGCAGTTTGAGACAGAGCCAAAGGCTGTAGCAGAATTTATTTTGCACAATGAAAACAGGCAGCAGAGGTGCAACCTCATACTTTTTAGATAATTAACCTACGACATCTTAATCGTGCAATTAGGCTGAGAGATGCACTAGGAAAAAACATGAAAGCAGGTTGGTGTGGAGGTGCTGCCTTGTATACCTGACACAGTAATAAAGGTTTGGCTCTGATTAAGCCTGACCACTGCTCACAACAACCACACCAACCCCTCTCTGCCTGTGAGACATGAAAAACTCACGTTTCAAGCGCAACACGACAGAAATTAAGTAACTTTGTGTTATAAGATTTCCTATTTTTTGCCTCAGATGTGTTCAGAAACACATGCAGCTGTTTAGCTGTAAGTTAACAGACTTTGTGACCAGGCCAACATTTTTTTTTTTTTGCTTGAAAACAGACCGAGCGCTGCCACATGTGTCGCTCACACCTTCCATAGCTCTGATTGGTTGTGGGTCACATTTCACTGCTCTGATTGGTTGTATGAACTGAGAAAATGAACTGAGAAATCCCAGACTAATTCACATTTGCGACTCATTTAGATTTGTGATGGCAGGCTACTGCTGACTTGTTTTATGTTTTTTTTCTACACAGGCTGTCCATTTTTCTCCCTCACGCCTCATTCAGGAGCCCATTTGCCTTTTGCCCAGCAATTATTATGAATAAGAACTGAATTGACTTCATGCTTAATTGACTTTACTGGTGAAATGAGAGTGAAGCAAACAACTAAATCATTGTTGTATAATCAAATGGATACTTGAGGATTCTTTTGGCTGCCGATGAAGCAATTTGTGAACTAATTTGATAAAGTTTTGAGTTCTGGTAACTTTATTTTTTGCATTATGGATTAAATAGCTGGAGACAATGACTGGAAGATTAATCAAGGGTGAAAAATTGTCATCAGATCCTTTGTGCAACCATATTAAATGATCAAATCTGGAGACAAAGACTAACATAAAGTTTGTAAGTAAATGAAGAAAATGTAAGTAATTGTACTGGGGTTTTTGCCCAGTGTAAACAGGGCTAAAGAAAGTAAACACATACTGCACAATAAAAGTATTGGGTTGCATCGTGAAATGATGCTCCTGGACTATCATAAGTAATTTTTTTACCTTCAGTAAACAGTGCAAACAGAGCTACATCAGATCCTCTGTAATGTTAAACTAGCAGACTGACCGAGCGGCGATGTAGAGCATGTGGTTGATCCTCAGCATCCTCTGGAAGTCCAGGCCCAGGCGGACGGTGTCATTGTCCGACATGAGTCCCTGGAAGCTGGGGTAGAGGTAGGAGGCTGCGTGGGCGAAGAGACAGAGAGAAGAAGAAACTGTTCAAGTACTCATTATGCCAAAAGATCCCAGCTAACGCCTTCTCAGCAAAGGTTAGAAAACACGAGACTAATAGATTATGTCAATTTGAGTTCCTTTTTTTTTCAAAGCTGGAAAAGAAAGATATTAGCAAAGTATTTCCAGACACATTTAACATTTCTCCACAACAAACCAACAGCTCAGAAAAACAACACCTTTGCAGATTATGCAGCACTAAAACAAGGTTACAATTTGGCCTATAGTTCTGGAAATGCAGAGCATACACTGTATGCTAATGTGCACTTGTGGAGGTGGACAAGCAGGGGAAAAATAGCATACGAAGTTGCATATTAGCTGGTCGTGTCACAGAAGTCAGCCTGATTTGAATAAATGGCTCCTGGTAAACATTTTTTAACAGACACATCCGGAGACCGTGCCAAGTGAGGACAAGGCAGCGAATCACGACTACCTCAGTGGAAAATCTGTCTGTCTGTCTGTCTGTCTGCCTGCCTGCCTGCCTGCCTGCCTGCCTGCCTGCCTGCCTGTCTGTCTGTCTGTCTGTCTGTCTGTCTGCCTGCCTGCCTGTCTGTCTGTCTGTCTGTCTGCCTGGTCAACCCACATTTGAATAGCACTCATCTCTCTCTGAGGTCACAAAAGGTCAACTTAGTGTTGTCAGAGATGCAGTTTAAATTCCTTCACGTGACCAAACCAGCCTGAGTAACTGGTTTTACAGATAACACCATGTGGTTACAGACAGACAAGAGTATGAAATATCTGTTACTGCAGGCGGTGTACATTAAGTTTGATTCAATGGAAATCAGGTGCATTCACGCATAAATAAAGACGTGTGTGCAGAAATACAAAAACTGTGAGATGAACTGAGGGAACTGGTGCAAAGTGAAAACCCAGAAATATGGCTGATTTTCATTTTATCTTCTTTCTCTTCTGCATTTTAAATCCATTTTTAGACTCGAGGGAAATATTAATTTAAACTCTTTTATTATATTGTGTGATTTTATTACTTTACTTGCAGCCTCTTATTAATGTCTGTTTTTATTTTGATAATTCCTCTGATTTTTGTTTGATTGCAGTCCTTGTTTGTGTTGTATTAGCTTTCAGATGTTCGTCACTTTGGATAAAAGCGTCTGCTAAATGAAACTGTAATTGTAATAGTCATTAATTGAATAATCCCGTAATTTAATCTCTGAGTAAACAACTCAATGGAAATCAGGTGTATTCACGCGTTAATAAAGATGTGCGTGCAGAAATGCAAAAACTGAGATAAGATGGACTGTGGGATGTGGTGCAAAGCTAAAATAAGAGTAATACAATATCAAATCTGTGCTGCAATAAGGCTGAGTTCCATTTTCCTTCTTTTTTTTCTGCATTTTAATTCCATCATGCCTTTTTTAGACGTAGTAACCTGAGAGAAATATTTATTCAAACTCTTAAGTAAAGCAATGACAACACAAAATAAAAAACTTAAGTCTTTCATCTTTATGTCTGTGTTTTTATTTTGATCATTTCTGTGATTTTTGGACAACGTGACGGTCACAAAAGTTCAACTCTGTGTCATCATGGATACAATTAAATGGAAATCACTTGTATTTCCATATAAATAAAGATGTGTCTGTAGCAATACAAAAACAGTGAGATAAGAAGAACTGAAGGGTGCGGTACAAACCATAAAAAGGGTGATAAAATGTCAAAATTTCATTTTCCTTCTTTATCTCCTACATTTTAATTCCATCTTGCCATTTTTAGACAAACGCACCTGAGGGAAATATTATTTTCACCTCTTTAGATTTATATTCTGTGCTTTTATTACTTTACTTATATCCTCTTATTTATGTCTGTGTTTTTATTTTGATCATTCCTCTGATTTTGTTTGACTGTAATCCTCGTCCTCCACTGAGCTGTTTTAACTATCAGATGTACGTTGCTTTGGATAAAAGCGTCTGCTTAATAAAACTGTAATCGTTATAATCATCAATTGATTAATCCCATAATTTAATCTCTCTGCAAAGACCTCTGGTCAACGTTTGTTGTTTTTAAATGTGCTGCACAATTAGAGATGGTGTTCAGAACAAAACTATCTCAAAGGAAAATCCGTCTCGCCTGTTTAACTGGCATTTAAAAAACACTCGTCTGTCTCTGAGGTCACAAAAGTTCAACTTAGTGTTGTCATGAATGCAATTTCAGTTCCCTCACATGACCAAACCAACCTGACAAACCTGTAACAAATAATGCTATGGTTAAAAAAAATACTTGACATAAAACATCTGTTACTACAGGTGGGGTAAGTGTACGATTCAAGGGAAATCAGGTTTATTTATGAATAAATAAAGATGAGCATGAGGCAATACAAAAACTGAGATAAGATGAGCTGAGAGATGCGATGCACAGAAAAAAAGAATGATATAATATCAGCTCTATGCTGCAATACAGCTGAGTTTCATTTTTTTTTTTTTTTTTCATTTTTCATCTTCTGCATTTTAAATCCACCTTGCCTTTTTTAGACTAAGTCACCCGAGGGAAATGTTAATTTTATTGTACTCTGTGCTTTTATTACTTTACTTATACCCTCTTATTTACATCTGTGTATTTATTTTGATCATTCCTGTGATTTTTGGGAAATGTTTGATGTCTTAAAATAACATAGACTGACTGGACTAAACAAAGGGAGGTGGCATCCAGTCCTCTGAGGTCACAAAAGTTCGACTCCGTGTCGTCATGAATGCAATTTAAAATCCTTTACATGACCAAATCACCCGGTTACAAATAATACCAAAACTAGAAACTATCTGTTACTTCAGGCTGTATAAGTATATAATTCAATGGAAATCAGGTGTATTCATGCATAAATAAAGATGTGTCTGCAGGAATACAAAAACTGTGAGTTAAGATGAATTGAGGGATGCAGTGCAAAGCATAAAAAAAGGAGCGATATATTCCTTCTTTCTCTTGTGCATTAGACAAACTCACCTGAGGAAAATATGAATTTAAAATATTAATTCAATTCCTCTGTAAAGCACCTTGGGTCAGTGTTTGATGTTTTTAAATTTACTCTAAATATGCTGACTTGACTGAATGATAGGAGACGGTGTCCAGTGCTTTAAATAACAAAATAAAAGGCCTAACTATCTGCTGACTGGCTGTCAAATGTTCGATAATAAAAAAAAAAAAAAAAAAAAAAGGAAGGTTGCTCCAGGCAGAAATAAAATTGGCCGGCTCAATACTGACACCAGGCTGTCTTCCACATCACAGAGACTTCCCCTGCTGTTTCCTTTTTTTTTTTTTTTTTTTTTTTAAGCCAAGCAAAGATTCAGCTCAAGGCCACGGCACTCTGGATCTGTAAAGTACTGTACTAAGTGCCCTCCAGCTTCCCATCTGACCTGGGCTGCTGTTGAATTAGCAATCCCCGCTAGAAATACACCACAGTCTGAAATTAGTCTCTCTACAGGGAGCCGTACATTCCCCTAACCGCCGGTCTCAAATCGACTGTTTAAAGATTTAAGCGCCTAATGTCTGGCTGAGCGCTGGACCTTGCTGTGCCATCTAGTGAAGAGACTCCCAGTGGCTCAGCAGCCCGCCCCGCTGTCCTCCCCCCGGCAAATGAGGTTCTCTAATTACTCTTCAGCACTTTCACATCCTCTAAAGTTTGAGAGGGTGGGGTGGGGTGGGGGGGCACTGCTCAGGGCAAAATCCAGGAGCAGGTGATGGTGTCCACCAGAGTTATTGAAGATCGCCGCCTCTGGGAGCACATGAACTGAAACTGAATCAAACCAGAGTCCACCGCTTTGAAATAAGGTGAAACCTGAATGCTCTGGACTAGGACTGCAACTATCAATTATTTTCATTGCTGATTAACCTGCCAATCATTTTCTGGATTAACCATTTAATCATTTAGTCTATAAAAGGTATTTTCACAGAGCCTACAGTGACGTCTTCTTTTGTCCGACCAACAGTCCAAACCCAAACACTTCATTTACTGACATAAATGACAAAGGAAAGTAAAAGTAAGAAGCTGGAACAAGCAAAGGTGCAGCATTTTTAAGCTTGAAAAATAAATGAAATTATTAATCGATTATAAAAAATAGTTGGCAACTAACTTTCTTTCGATTGACTTACCAATCAGTGAACTAATCAGCACAGCTCTTAAACTTGTTTTAACTATCCCATCCTTTTCCACAATGCTTTACAACTAAAACTGCAACAAAATAATCTATGAGTCACTCAACAGAACACTAATCTGCAACTAATTTCCTAATTAGTTAATTGTTCAAGCCATTTTTCAAGCAAAAAAACCAAATTTTTGATGGTTTAGCTTCCCAAATTTGGAAATCTGCTTCCTTTCCTTGTCTTAAATTATAGGAAATTATAAGGCATATTCTACTGTTTACTACTTGAAGTGGTCCAGATAGAGATGAACTGATTAATAACTTTTGTACGCTCCTTTCTAATAATAGGCTTATTTTAAACCATTGTATTGTGCTCCTGTATCTCACAAGTTGTAACTAATGGATGTACTTAGAGTCGCTATGATTAATCGATTAATAATTGACTATTAATCGTATTTGATAAAAATATATATATGTATATATATATATATATATATATGTATATATATATATATATATATATATATATATATATATATATATATATATACATATATATATATATATATATATATATATCTGATATCAGTCTCTCAAACGTAAATATTTTCTGGTTTATTTACTCTGCTGACAGTGAACTGAGTATTTTTGGGTTGTGGACAAAACAAAACATCTGAGGACGTCACCTCAGGCTTTGCAAAACACTGATCAACATTTTCGGACATTTTTAGGATCAAACAACTGATCAATTAATCGAGAAAATAACTGACAGATTAACAACTTCTTGGATCTCATCTTATCACACGTACTTTCAGCAATAAACTTGCGACAGCGCAGGCCACTTACATTTGTGTTAAGGTTAAATTAATATACTAATTTACAAAATAAGCTGCATGAGAAACAGTCTGTAAAGGACAATGAAACCCAACTTCCCCCTGAGGATCAATAAAGTATCTCTGATTCTGATTTCTGATTATGGTGTGGTTAAGAAAAAATTAATTAATCCATTCGAAAGCAATTAGATTCTCTAAGTTACGACAGAGTAGATGGACCGTCGCGTGTTAAAGATCCCCCAAAAGAAGGGAAGAATCTCATCTCAAACCTTTAATATGCTCTAAGTCAAAAGTTTGTGTTGAGTGAAATAGTTTGATACAGTCTTTGGTTGTGACAAAAATTTTAATTGGATAACTTTGCCCTCCATCACACTGTTTGACCCCGATGATCAGAACATGATTTTACGAAGCAGATGCATCCTGCTGAGAAATAAAGTCTGGAGAAAAGAGCAAATATTTAATGCATAAGGTCAACTATGGCAGCAGCTTCATCTATAAGCAGCTCCGGTATAATAATGTCTTTACTTGCCTTAAACTGGCCGAACTTACTCAGCGCAGCCTGTCACAAAAAACTAGAAGATGCTGAGGTGGGTCGACTGCTCACTTCCCAAAAAGAAGTGGTGACTCAGGTATGATTTCATAGACTTCAGCCTGATGAAGTACTACGATTCATAATGGACGTCTCACCGAGTTGCAAGGGACCCTGTGCCACACTGTCACCTGCTGGAACCAGAGGTGACAAATTGCTCTCATTACACCTGGGACGGAGCTCCACATATAGCACTATTAGCGCAGCTATTTCTGCTAATGGTTGCGTTACTCTCTTCCAGATAGATCAATTACAGTGTGTGGGCCATGGTGTCGGCGCCCTCTTAAATCAATTATGG
The DNA here is from genome assembly GCF_056507025.1 of Lutjanus erythropterus. Lineage (NCBI taxonomy): Eukaryota > Metazoa > Chordata > Actinopteri > Lutjaniformes > Lutjanidae > Lutjanus > Lutjanus erythropterus. Next base: position 38,900,949 of record NC_139325.1, read on the forward strand.
GCCATTACATTTAGCAGCCTGGACCTCTTCTTTGGACCTCCCTGGCGATTGGGTGCCACTGATGGCTCCCCAGGGTGGTCCGATGAAACGGCGCCTTCAGAGCACCGCTGATGTCTAAGAACCTCCTCAGTCAGGTTTTACTTCATTAAGCTGCAGCCACATCCAGGTCTGGCTGATAACTCATAATTAGCCTTTACAGACTGTAACTGTAATCGCACAGTGATTATTACAATTTCACAAAATTATTTTGTCAAACGAAACAAAATCTGTTTGACATTTTTTGTTTTCACGAGTAACATAATTAAGATAATATTCAGAGGTGGAGAGAGTACTGAAATTCTGCACTCAAGTACATTTACTGTCACATTACTAAAATATATTAATAAAACTACGGCTGTTAAAAAATACTTAAGTAAAAGTACAAACTATTCTTTTGAAAAACTACCTGGAATATTAGTTACTTTTATTGATTAATGCATAATCAATAGCAGGTATTCAGTCACAGGGGTTTCAGTTAAATCTTTGGTCCAAATTACTCCAAACTCCTGCACAGTGGCTTTCATTGGTCTTTTTGGCTCCAAAAATGCAGATGAATGGTTTGGATATTTGTACTCAGCACTCAGTTAAGATTTAAAAGTAACTATGTAGATTACATACTGTAATGCATAGTTAAGTATGAGTGAAAGTACAGTCTTGAAAATTTACTAATGAAAGTACAAGTATCCCGCAGAAAACCTACTTAATTACAGTAATTTGAGTTCGAATGAAAGCTTGATATCATCAAACCACTTAGCCTGTGGTCTGTTACAACGCTTCAAAATATGGAAGCTGCTGCAAAGAGGCCACGGTTTCTGAAACATGGATGTTTTACACAGATCTTCAAACTGGCGGCGTGCAAGCTCTCCACAATCAGCACAGTTTCAAGGTGGACACCTAAGATTTGTGTCACCAATACAGAATCCGACAAAATGTGAAATACGGTCGCAATCTCTTCTTCTGTTCCTGAGCAATAACTTTAATAATGGCAAGAAAAGTGTTTTTGCAAAACATTATGATGTCACAGTGAAGTCAACCTTTGACTGTTTTTATATAAAATGTCATTACTTCATCATTTTATTCTTATAGACATTTGTCTGAAATATTATCATGATTAACGTATGAATTATTGAGTTATGGCCAAAAATGTGTTTTGTGAAGTCACAGTGACTTTGACCTTTAACTACCAAAATCTAATCAGTTCCCTTCAGCTGTTCCTGTGAATTCACATTCACGAGAAAGAGACAGACAGACTGACAACACAAAAACATAACGCCTCGGACCACGGCTGTCGCCGGCGCGGTGGCATAAAAATGATCCATTTTCAGTTCTGGTCTGATGACTCTTTAATGACTCTACAGTGCGTCATTAAAACTGCCCAGAACATCATCGGTACCCATCTACCGAGCATTAGTGACAATCGGGGAGGTGAGGCGCTGGTACAGAGCCCAGAGGACACTACAGGACAGCACCCACCCCGGCCACGGTCTCTTCACCCTGCCGCCATCGGGCAGGAGATACAGGAGTATCCTCTGCTGACCACCGGACTGAAGGTGGTCCACCTTATTAATTAGCTTGTTTTTATTTGTCTCTTCAACCAATTCCAATCAGTCAATGAAAGAGGGAACTGCACTGCACTCTCACTTTCACAACTTTGCATCCTTTGCTGTTTGCACTGACTCATAGCCAAAAACAACAGATGCAAACACAAAACTCTTGTGCTGAAATGTAATGTCTTTGAGCAGTTTTGGTGACTGTCGTCATGTCTCATTGGCTCCACACTGACCAGCAGAGGAAACTCGAACTCTGGTGGCTGTTTGGTCGGTTCCACAGTTTAATTGACAGTTTTGATGCCAGCCTAAACAAACCAAACCAACCGGGCAAACACATCGCAGTTGGACTGAACTAAACCAAACAGGTTAGGAGTGAAAGCATCATGAAAACCACTGTTCTTATTGTGATTTTGATTTCACCCATACTGCCCATCTTTAAGTCACATGTACAGTTTGTTTTCTTCGGGCCAAATTAACGTGGAAAATTTTGCTGTATATTTTGTCAGTTTAAGTGTAACTAAACGGGATTTAGGTGCTGAAAGAGTTACAGCTAGGGCTGCAACTAACGTTCATTACCTAACAATCTGTAGATCATTTTCTCGATTATTCAAATTAATTGTTTGTCCCACAGAATGTCAGAAAATGGTGAAAAATGTCGAGTAGAAAAAACTAAACAAAACAAAAAAAATATTCACATGAGAGAACCTGAAATCAGAGAATCTGGCCACTGACAACTAATTGATTAATCGACTAATGGTTGCAGCTCAAGTTAGAGCCACTGTAGGTCAACATCATTCTTCTTGTACCATAAAATAAATTGTAAATAAGGTGCTGCTTAGGATTAAATGCTCACTCCTTACATATTCTCAGCTTTGACTGAGATCTTTTGTCATGCCTCGACTTGAAACGGCCTTTTTCACACAACAAAGCAGGACTAAAGGAATTAACTGCCGGCAGCTGAATAAACCTCTGCAAATTTACTTGGTGCGAACATGCCCTTAAACACATCCACCTCTCTAAGCCGTGTTCCCCAGTGATGAGATATAATGCCTTAGTGACCCTCGGTTTACTTTTGCATGTACTCCTTTCGACAAGGATCACCATGGCAACGCAACAGATTTCAAACTTACACTCTCTGCCCACGGTGCTGATTGGTTCCAGGTCTTGGGGGAACGGCGTGGCTCCTGAGGACAGCTGAGGTAAGAAGGCGGCTAATGTGAGAGCCAGGACGGCTGGCAGGACGGGTCGAGGCGAGCCGGGCATCAGCCTCATTTTGGCGAGAAGATGAGACCTCACCAGAAACACATGGCCAGCAGCAGATTCACCTCCCACCTGGAATGAGATGAAAAGGTGTCACGGTTAGGACAGTCGGTAAAGAATCACACAATGAATAAATGAATACTGCTGCAGCTAAGTTGGAGTATAAACCTCATATCGTATTGGGTAAGTACACTTTCAAAGTCGTGGTAAAACTTCAACTGCAACAATTATGAGACGAAACAATGACAGCAGCAATGTTCAAAGGTGGCAGCTAAGTTCTTATTAGCATGCACTGCCTTATGTCAATGCGGCGATGTGATTGAGTGTCTGCTGAACCGCCAAGTTGCGGGAGTGCAGACACACACATAAAAAAAAAAAAAAAAAAAAAAAAAGAAGAGGTAAATGGAGTCAGAGAGAGAACCTGACACACGGAGGGGAAGCAACCAGGAGATGAGGCAGGTCGCTCGGGCCCTGACCATCAGGACAACTGCCTCATTTACCACCAGCCAATGTCTTTCACAGGTGACTTGGCACAATTAAGCCTTTGCCTACACTGAGGGGAGCACCTCGCTCCACCCGCCATGACACCAGGCCCTGATGGCAGCATTAACTACTCAGGTTAAAGGTGCGGATGTGTGTATTTAAACAGCATCTGTAAAACAACTGAATGTAGCTCTTGGGTTTTAATCCACTGCTGAAACTTCTCTGTGTAAAATTTCCTCTCAGTCACAAGAAGCGTTTCAGATAAAATAAATTTACTGTCACTGTACAAGTACAATGAAATTTGTTTTGGAGCAAGCCTATAGATTAATATATATATAGAATGAATACTATAAAAATACATTTATATATAGATAGACATATACAATGTAGGAAACAAAACAAGATATAAAAAGATATGGTCTGTATTTATATGGTGCTTTTCTAGTTCACCAACTGCTCAAAGTGCTTTGCAACACACTTCATTTCCCCATTCAAACACTGATGGCCAACGCTGCCACGCGAAATGCCAGCCTGCTCATCAGCTTTCCATCCAAAGCGCCCCAGGATGACCAGCGACCTTCTGATTAATGTGAAACCTGCTCTACCTTCTGAGCCACAGCCGCCCCTGAGAAAACACTTCAAAGAAATTCCCTGATCTGGATGCACACCAAAACCTAGTCACCCTTTTGTCACGCCAAGGCTGGACTTTGCTCCAAACTTCATTAAAATGTGTTTGTATGGTTTTGAAATATCTTGCCTACACATATCTTGCTTTCAGAAACAAGTTGGCTGATAAACAGGAAGTGACTCATTCAAACTTTTTGCAAAATTACAGGAGCGACTCAGGAGCAAAACAAAGATCACTACCTATGGAAACAAACTTTGCTATCAGAAAAATCAAAGATTCATCAGAGAGAAGACAATACCGGCGCATTTTTGACAAGTGATCTCACATAAATTTACAGCAACATAAACAAAAAACAGCAGTGACAGCTTATTACAAAAAGATCTTGCAATCTCATCCACCTGCATGAATTCAAAGTCACAATTTCAATTAACTATTTCACAAAAGAGTCCTGACAACAACTATCCTCCAAAAAAGTTAACAGTCATAAAAGCTAAAAGATAAAAGTTGGCATTGTGTGTCTATGTAGGAATCATTAACTGCTCTGGCTGTTGTGCACAAGGCTGAGACTGCGCACAAATGTTAATTTCCACAACTGTTTGATCTGAGGGTCGAGACAGATGGAAGGCGGAGGGATTTGTTGCAACAAACTTCGAACCGCGCTGACCTACAGACACAGCCAACTTATTAAGGGCAATGTGTCCTCCGTGGGGGTTCTTATAAGCCTGCCCAAGTTTACTGTGTCGCTTGGCAATGAGACTTGGGCTGCATGGTTTTAAGTGGGAGCAGAAAATTAAGTCAACAGAGACATGAACTGTCATCAATATTGATAATAGTCTGCTTCATTTAAATGCAGAGGAGAAAACTGCATTTAGCAATGAGGTCAAGCGATGATCACAACGCCATAAATCGAGGCGTGTGGGCGAGTGTCTGCTTGTGTTTACTTTGTGAATTACAACAGCTTGTGTGGACTGCCTTAGGCAATATATGAGGACAATATACCTGATGGATTAGCCTCATATGCTGTGATTTGGATGCTTTTTTCCTGCCAGGGAGGACAGCCATTTGAGCAAACAGATAGTGGTATCACTGCAAGAGACAAATCCCTTAAAATGTCAAAAACAATCAGGGCAGAAAAAAGAACTTTGGTCTTGTAAATGCCTAAATTACCCACAAAGCTGCTGTTAAAAGTCCCGCATACCAAACAATCTACATAACAAGTTCACTTCTGACATCAATATGTACAGACAGGCACCAAAAAACACGAGCGGCACATCGGGGGAGCATTACATCCTTGTGAGGAAGGAAGGAAGACATCATTTATTGACAACCTGGGTGCTTAGCTAAAGGAATGCAGCCAGCAGAGTGTGATGATGATGCATGCAAAACAAGACAACCATAGAGAGTACAAGAGCTTATGCAAGACCAGTCATATACGCTGAAACTCAAGCTATCACTTCTACTACAAGCTGAGACAAACACCACGCAGACCTGCAGTCTCTTGATGGCTTTATCATTATCCTGAGCAAACTTCACTGCATTAAAGTAGCAGAGTTCGCTTAAGCCATGAGAAAATGCCTCATGACAAGATGAAGAGAAGTGGGGTTTACCTCCAGGCCATATTAAATTAAGGATTAAAGAATTTATTGTCATATCATTGCAACAGTTGGAAAATTGTGTCAGTAAGCAGCACATTGAACAGACACAGACAGACGTACACGCCGTCACTGACACGATGCAAATAAACAAAAACAACCTCCTTTGGCTGCCACTTGCTGTAGAACCGGTTAGTCTGAGCTGCCATCGCCCTTAGCTATTTTCCAGAGGGAAACCCGTCAAAAAGGACGCTGGCCGAGTTAAGATCAAAGGTCTGTGATGATGTAAAAACAAATTAATGAGCCGTTGGGCGAGCCCTTTAACAATGAAGAGAAGTGATGTGTCAGAATATGAGCCGTCACCCTCAGAGCTAGACTGACGTTACGGAAATTTACTGAAAAGCTCAAGCCATGCTGAAGAATACACCATTACACAGACACACGTGATGTTTTTGAAGGTTATGACCTTTATTTACTGATAAAACACAACTTACTTTAAATTATAATCTTATTATTACAGAGCAACTGATATAAGACATCCAACTGCATCATTTTTATCCAGTTTTTGTTTGTTAGCTTTGGGATATTTTTATTTATAGTTATTTATAATTATTAAAAATATCAGGGAAAGTTTAGTGTTCTGTACTGATAACATTCTGGACAATAACTTTTGACCGATCATTGTAAAAGTATTGATTGATATTGGAAGTTGTTTACTCCTAAATATTTAGAGCAGCAACAAATAATCAATTAGGAATCGTTCATTAAAAGTGAATATTTTCTGGTTTCTTTACTCCTGTGATGACAATAAGCTGACTATCTTTGGGTTGTGGACAAAACAAGAGATTTGAGGACGTCATCTTGGACTTGGACTGACATTTTATGAAACAAACAACTAGTCAAATAATTGAAAAAAAGGCCAACATATTACTCCAGAATCTGTATTGGGAAGGAAAAAATTGTGTCAGAGAAAACAGCAGGGGAAAGACAAGGGACTGAAAAACAGCATCACTTTGGTATTCGTAACAAGAGTTAATCATTTTATAGTCCTATCCTATTTAGCACCACCGCATTTTATGGAGCCTCACTAGCTCTGTTTTTGTTATATATCAGCGACCTGCTGGTAAACAGCTAAAAAAGGACAGAATCTTGACATTTTAATTAGGCTCAAACATGCAACAAACATCTGAGGGATTCAACAAAACCTTAACAACTCCCACATTAAAGGTTAAGGCTTTGATTCGTTTCTGTTCAAGCTCTGTCACCATCCTGACACAACAATTGGAGTAAAATGGCTGCCCGTCTTGTTTGACCTTTCCGACACAAACGGACACAGCAGAAACACGCCTGCTGTCGCCGGGCTCCCGTGTTTACCTCCCGCACAAATGTGTCAACAATGCATCTCCCCTCTGGAATTCTGAACTTTCTTAATTCAACCTAAAAACAAAGTCTAATCAGTTAATGACTTTCTGTGCAGTCTGCAGAGGGAGGGGACGGCTGATGAGCTGACAGCTGTCGAAGGGAAATAAGCCACCGTTTATCCCATCTTATGTTTGCTCTCTGTGTTCTAGGGTTTGGATGGGAGGGCTCGGATCATTTTGTTTTTAATGAACTGGACTTGTTGAGCCATCTGGGACACACTGGCGGTTGGGCCTCTTTGGAGGAAAGAGGTTTTCTGGGCTCTCCATTGACTTTCTGACATGCATTTGGATTAACCAACAGCGCTGCGTCTGCGGATTGATAAGATGCATCCGCATTGCATTGTAGAGTCTCACGGTCTTCAGCTGCGTTATTGCAGAAATGAGATTACATAACAAGAGAATCTTTGGTTCTCATTGGTTGCCATGGATGAGGTCACGGAGTCAGCTGAATTCATAATCTCTCGCGAGTTATTTTGTTCCACTGTGTCCACGTGGCCGGAGATAACGGTCTCATAAAAAGTCACACTTGAAATCCTAAATTTCAGTTTTATTCTCAATCATACGGCATTGCAGTGTGCACCTGTCGACTCCTGGGACGTCTATTTTCTGGCAGCAAAATCCTGATGCAGAATCACCCTCTAATATTCCCTGACCTCACCAGTGCTTCAGCGGTGGTGAAGCTAATCCACTTGCTTTTGATAGCTACAGAATAGAGAATACCTTTCACCTCACACCTCTGGGCACCTGGATGTCTCTCGGCACCTTCCCTGTGAAAATCTTTAAGCTGCGCTTTTCTCCACTCTGACATGTTTGCGGTACACACTGACCAGCGTAATGAGTGAGCACATCCCTGGTCTCCTCCACAATTTCAGACACAATTAGCCACATTACCCTCCTCTCTCAGCAGGCCTTTACAAAATAGCTTTCTATGCTGGGTGCTAGAATAACAAGAATACAGAAACCAAGGGGGTGGACTGTATAAACGGTATAAATTTGAGCTAGTGCAATGTGCTTGTGTTTATAGCTGCAGTGGATGAGTCAGCAGACACAGCAGATTAAAATATTTCAGGTTCAACCTTGTTTTTGTCACTTGCCCAGTCAGGCAAATCTACCTGCCCAAAGTCTATTCTTTCTTGCCCATGTACAAGCTGGCTTATTTATTAGCAGTTTTTAAATAACAAAAAAAACTAAAGTTAATAAATCTAGAGCTGCAACGTCTATAAAATATCAGAAAATGGTGAAAAATGTCTCAAAGTCCAAGGTGATGTCTTCAACTGTCTTGTTTTGTCCAGATATTCAGTTAAATATGATAATAAACATTGAAAAGTGGCAAACCTCCATATTAGAGAAGCTGAAAACTGCATTTTCTCAGCTGACTCGTGTTTGTGAAGGAGCTGCCCAGAGACAGAGAGCAGAGGAGAGCTGCTTCTTGATAAGAAGTTGCGTCAAAACATTTAAACAAGTGATAAAAGAGCATCGCCAGATTTTTATGTGGCAATCTAAGCTGCAAACAGAAAGCTTTGGTTTTGGCTTGTTTGAGACAGTTTGCTAACATGCACACAGTGAAGAAAAGGAGGAGTTCCTAAAAAGACCAGTGTATCTTCCATTATAAGGACAAGGTTCGGGTTTAAAAAGTCAGGGACAGAGCAGAAAATGATCATCCGCAAATTATGTTAATGCTAATTATGTAATTGTAATAATTATAGTTATAAAATGTGGTAATACTACAGAGTACTACAGTATAGTAACAACTGCCATGTAGATGCCATAACAGTGTTTTCCCCCTTCAGAAGCATTTATATTAGACTTTTAGGAAAAACAAATACACCATGTTGTATATTGTTACCGTCCCTGCTCCAAATTATACCTGATATAAATTTTAGGCCGTACTGCCCAGTCCCATGGCAACCTAAGTCAAGCTGTTTGTGTCCTCCAAGCAATTAAAGAACAAATATGATCTCCCAGCCTCCCACTTTTTCAGACATCTGCAGATTTGGAGCTTCATAAAGGCTCGTACACCTACATTTGCAGCCTTGCCACAACACCGTGTGCATCCTACTCTGGACGTGCCTGAACCTCGACTTATTCTGGGCCTCTGCATTTGATTTTGAGAGTGTTTGTTAAGGCGTGGGAACTGGTTTTAAGACATTTATGGGGTCTGCAGGGGGTTGAAGGTGTGGAATGAATGATCGACATAATTAATCCTGTAACAGAGGAAGCAGTGCATGTGTTAATTATTTGTTTTGTACTTTTTTTCCCTTTTCTTGTTTTTCTCTCCTGGTTTGGTGTGTATAAAACCCGCCATACAATTTATAACTGTGTTCTTTTACACCGCTAAGTAGTTCTGGTAAGAGAAAGGAAAAAATAAAATTGCTTTTATGCTCCAAAGATGAATGTGTCCTACATTAACTTGCAATAAAAATACTATTTCAAAAAACAGAAAAAGTGCAAAAAGAGGACAAGGCGATGTAAATTCATGAAAATCAACACGGAGAATCGTGAGTGCTTACAGGTACATCAGTTTACATCATCTCCATGACACCATTTATATCTCCCTTGACCTCAGCAACAATTACTCTTCCTTATTATTGTGTAAAGCCATACAGAAGTACAAAAGCTGTGCATAAAAATGAAATACTGTAAGAATTCTGAATAAAAGTTCATTTTCCATTTGCGTTAGGAAATAACAAGGTGTCAAGTTGTCTAGCTTTTCTTTGCTATCTTGCTTTATACAAACCTGCCTGATAATTTTTTTTTTTTTTATTGTCAAAACAACCACATGAGAATTTAAATGTGACTGGAGGAAAAACAACCCATGATATGAACGGTGTGTGCCGAGACAAACGTTTCATTGTTGAGGCCTGAGCCATATTGTCCCTCACCACACTCCTTTTGGAAGTTTCATCACACCACCAATCCCATGACACGAATCACACAGCAGATCACCGTCTGTACAGAGCTGTTTTTCTCTCAGCCCTCGTATCCTTCCTGAAGTTGGCTCTGCACAGACATTCATAGCTCACATTCAAATAAAACAGAATGTGTTAAAAAAAAGTAAAATCCTGAAGGATGTACTTCAGTAGTTAGTGAATCTTGACCACTGGTACTCTTTCCACAAAACCTATTGGCTGAAGACACTTTTGTCTCTCTGCAGCCATTCTTTTCTTTACCCAGCAGTCATTTCAACTCTGCACTCAGCCCTCTCAGACAGGAGAAACTTTGCTAATTAGATTTCCAATGGCTAACCACATAGACGTCGTCGCGGCAAATTGGAATTGGGATCAAGGAGCACTGGGCAATAATTGAGAGAACAACCCCCAGAGGACACAGAGGTGGACAGTATGGGCCGGTTTTCAGGCGGGTGTTGTGTGCAGCGCGCATGAGTTCATTCTAGTGTAGTTACAACCTAGCCCCAATTAAGAATACCCTCAAAAGCGCCTTTCAAAGATCACTACGGTTTATCAAGATATGCAGGGTTTAGCATGTCAATTGTTTTTTTTTTAAATCGAGAATATGCTTTAATCACAGGAGTTAGACAACATTTAAATCGCTATCTTGATAGACCTCAAACAAAACTGGCCACAAAACTTTCTCTCAAACATTTCTTCAGACATTTTCTGTGGGTCCTGGCAACAATCTCAACAGCAGCACCTTTCAAAATGTACCTGTCTGGATCAGGCTGACTGCTCGGCCTCTGGTGTTGCTGCTCGCACATTTCTGGAGAATTGTTCAAACATTTCTCACTCAACACCGACTGTGTAGAGGCACCAAAACATTAATATTAACACTCAAATTAGTCTTGTTAGGCATTAATAGCGCTGTTGACAGAGAGCTTTATCAGTTACCCTCTTTCTACATGGCTTTGGGACTAAAGTCTAGTAACCTACCTTTTTTTGATTAATCTAATCAAGTCAATTCAACTGTCAACTAATCTATAGATTATTCAAGAGATTATTTGACATTACTTGATCAATATGTATAATATAGTCTTTAAATATTTCATTGAATATCTAATCATCATAAATTTTACTCTTTTGTTATGATATTAATAACAATAGACCCTATTCAGACCTCAAATTCAAAGGGATTGCTGTGACACAAGATGAATTCATTATTATTGTTATTATCAATATTATATAATTATTATTGTTATAATCCTGATCCATCATGTGTGGGTGGTGACAGAGAGTAAAGAGGATAGCGCTATCTTGCTGTCACTCTCATTTTCAAAAAGTATTTCTGGATTTTTTTGCCTCATTTGTTCTTGCAGAAATTTGCACATCGTTCGGTCTCTTTCTAAAATACTCTTACGCTTTAGATGATCGAAGGTGAGGTTTTCAAACTGCAGCTTGGTCTCTAGCAGAACCACACTTGCCTCGATTGTATGCGGCAAATCTGTGCAACGTGCCAGTGTATTAATCGATAGCGTTGTTTCGTTGATACGTTCTATCCCCCACTGCTACAGAGCAGCTCTTCGTCTGTTTATCCAAAATGCATTAATATTAAATGTGCTGCTTGTCCAAATTGCACCAAAATCGGCACTGTACTTCCTTGGATTTACAATTGAAGTACAGTGGATGAACGGTTTTCAAGATAAGAAAATTATATACACAGACAAACAGAGAGATTCCTTGCTTTATAGGCAGATATTAAAGATAAAGAAGTGTTTCATTCTTAAATCAGATGTCAGAGTTTAGACTTTCATTGTTAGCCGTCACTGACCAGGCAGATGCTGTGTATAAACACTTGACACAGCCAAGACATCTAAAGCTGGGCTCTTGAATACAAACATGTCAGATAAAAGAGCTGGGGATTTCGGTATATTTCAAAGGTCTTGCAGTGGCAAAAACAGAATGGCTCCAGGGGATCTCCGTGGCAACATTTTAAAAAGTCCATTAGCATCCCTGGTCGAAGAGGAGTGATGGCTGGCTTCTTGCTTTTTACCAAGAATAGAAAATCAATGGTCCCTGTAGTCCTTTAGTTCTTGGATTAGTATGTCAACTGCCTGGTGTCAGTATAATGTAGTTTCATTCTCATAGTGTCTGCATTGTGCCAAGGCAGAGAGAGGGCAAGATGGCATCCAGGATGAGACGTGTCTGTCAGGGGAGGTTGGGACCCTCCTTGCCATCAATGCCACTCAGTCTGGTCCCAGGGGAACGTTGCTTTAACCTCAGCGCCCACGGAGTTCAGACAAGTGACGGGTTGTCCTGTTTGAGAGGCCATCGATTTTCACCCCATGTCAGACTACTCTACTCTGTCCTCATCGAAGAATCCCCACAGATTAGAGGCTGGTTTATACTTGAGCTTCTATGGCAGATCTTTAGGGGATTGATGTCAAAGTAAAACTATGCTGACAGCGAGAGCCAACAAAAGTTTTGAAAAAGGTTTCAGCGCTGCACTGATACGATGTACACTATCAGTTGTGAGTGCAAGGACACAAATATTGGTGTCTCGCTGAACATCCAGTATTCAATAAGCATCAAAATTGTTGGCTGACACCCACTGCTTCATGCATGGGTATCACTCTCGGAGAAATGTAGCACTGCCTCCAGTCAGGCCTACTTTCAGGACTTCTTTCTACAGACAGTGAGCTGGCCAGACTTCACACCGAGGGATCTATGCAGGACTCAGACAGTGAGACGGTTCTCTGATCGATCGGCAAAACCGCTGCAGGCGTCATCCATAGTCTTCATGTCTATTTGCAAAGGGCGAAAAAAAAAAAAAAAAAAGCCCAGAGGGCTATCAGTGGAAGGAGGATCAGACGTGCACCAGTGGGATCCTCTTCATTCGTCTGCCTCCTGTTAATTATTTAGATTCATCTTCAGAGAGGCCTATAATTCCTTGACCATTTTGTGCTCCCTGTCACTCAGGATGCATCTTCAATCTTCTGTGGTCCTTATGGCATTTTCAAACTTACCGTGGGGTCACACAATCAAACAGATCACTTTAAAATATGCTGGGCAGCAATTGTGCCAGCCCATCTCCCTCATCTCCCTTTCTCCTCTTCATACATAAAAGTGAATGTTAACTACCCCCTTCTCCTCTCAATCTCTGGGTCATCAATAATTCAGAATGTTATTGAGAAACACTACCTGAACCCTGTATTGACAGAAATCCAAGCACTGTCATTCCCTCAAGGGCGTCATAATTGGATACCCCCTGAGGCTACGGCTGCGAAATGCAGAGCAAGAGGGGAAAGCAGGGTGAGTGTTGTTGTTTTCTGTATTTTGTGTGTTGCCATTTTTACCTTTCTATTTAAGGACTCCAATCTGACCCAACAGCCGAAGTCGGCCAACTTATCGACTCGAGGTCGAGGACGATCCCCGAGGAATGTTTAGAGGTGGGCAAGAAGGTGTTCGAGTGTCCCAACTTTACTGAGAAGGATTGCAAAAAGGAATAACTGCACAACTTCAATTCTACATGTACTGCAGTTTGATATTATGATTTATTGTGATTTTTGATTGTTTTTTTAACACTAGACCATATAAAAAAGTTGAATCATCCACATCTAGTGACTGTATATCCTGACTGATATTTCCAAAACAATGCAAACTGCATGTCAGTCAGTCTGTCTGAATTTTATTTCAGCAGAATTGTTGCTGTTCTGCATATAAGAGTGTAAAATTAAATATCTTCAGAACTAAACATTTAGCTACATTTAGCTGTTCCTACTCATCAAAAAAAAAAACAATAAATAAAATAGGCCAAAATAATAAGGCCTCTGGCTGAATTTTTAAACCCATTGAGAACTTTTAGCTTTGACTCTTTGCGGTTGCTGTAGCTAGTCAGTGTCAAAGTCATATTAGCACTGAGGTAGTAATGTGAAGTCAGTAGCTATTAGCCTGGTCTGTTTCTACAGAGCGGGGGAAATATATGTCTGAAAGCATGAGCACACACATTGTTTTATTTTAAGCACATGTACTAAAATGGATCCATTTGTTGAGATTTTACTGCAATTACAATGCTAATTTCCATTAGCGTACTAATGGTAATTCCCATTATGTGTTAGCATCAAGCTAATGGACTAAGTGCTTGTTATTTATATGCATATAAAATTGATTCAGAAACTCAAAAAGAATCTCAATAGCCACATGAAAAACAAGAGACAGCAGCAAAAAATGATGTATTTCTGAATTAAAAACATCACTAAGGATGATATACAATAAGCCATGAACAGGTATTTCACTGACACAGTTTTAAAAGTAATATCAGTGTTCTCCTCTGTGTACTGACTTATCTGTATGCACATCATGGAAATGTAACACCCCTATTCTAATGCTGTACACTGTCATCTGCTCTGATGCTAAAACAATATGGAGAAAAGAGCTGATATAAAGGAGAAAAGAGCAGATATTATCTCATGTCCCCGAATACTTAATACACTATTGTGCTGCCCGAGCCTGTCATGATTCACACAGAACTGCTGACCTCTACAAGGACATGAAGAGAGGCACAAGCCAGCCGGATGTAGCAAATATTCAACAGAGCAGGCAGGATGAAAATATGCTAATAAAATGCTTTAATATATTGAAGAGGGAAGATGGGAGAAAGAAAAGGTGAATATTTTCTTGTTGCCAGGAGATGGGCTTGCGGACCAAACTAAAGCTGAGAAACCACTCTCAGTTTGGGCTCCGAGTCAAAGCAAAGCAGGCTTTGGTGATGTTTGTTGGTCTCCCTGCATCCCCTCAGGTATAGAAAGAAACTCATGGGATGGGAAGAGCACAGAGCTAAGTGGTGTGTTTGCAGTGCAGCATTTTGATCTGGTCTGGTTTGTGACTGTGCCCGCACATGTAAGTTTAACTATACCTACCAATATAACTAATTGATACTTTGATCACACTGCGTATAGAGCGTTGTCTTGGCACACACTCATTCTGCTGTCGGGGCAGCAGGCAGAAAAAACAAAATAAATCCTGGGAAACAAAAAGAAAACCTCATGCATCAGCAGAACTGTGCAACGCTGGCCAAAATGACAACATGAATTAGACCTTTTGCTGTACAAATGGCAACACAGAATACTGACCTTACAGCTAACCTTGGAGAGTGAGATGGAAACGCTTGTGCCCGCGATGCTGTTATCTGTACCACACCTCGATAACTAAAATAAACAATGACTAAATGTTTGTAAGTGTAACAGGGCTTTCAGAAAGCAAGGGGGAAAAATCTGAAGAAATATGGTACCTCAACTTGTTTTCTTTACCAATTTTACCAATTTGATTCCCAGTTGACTAACTGACCTCCATCAGTCTTTTGAGGTTGTTTCGCAGCCCAATAGGACGGCTGACTGAGCTAACTAGCTAACGGCAGCTATAGCACAGTTAGCAGCAGTGTGTCGGTGACTACAGTGTTACAAGAGTGAAGGTCCATGTTGTAACAAATGGCAAGGCGAGCTGGATTTTGAGATGTTTATTTTTTTCTGTGACAAACATATAAACCAAAACATGGTCGACTAAGACTATTGACAATTTAGTCGCCTCCAGGGGCAAAAACAAACAAGACACAAACTGTACAAGGGCAAAGAAAGCCCTATAAGGGTCAGAGCCATAGTTCTTTGACAATACATAAAATGTAATGGACCTGTCATAGGTTTCCTTTACATTTGCCTGATTTTTAAATTACTTAACCAGAGCCAATAAATGCAAAGCCCAGCCATAGATGGAAACACGTGTAACTTTTTCTTTGCCGCTGTTGAAGACCACCACTTTGAGGACTTCACGGTGGCTTTGTGTCCCTTCGCTCAGTAGCGGACAAAAAGAGAGCGAGACTTCTCTATTAACACTACGGCTCTTTGATCTCTATCTCCCCTGTGGTACCAATTAGATTGCTGCACCGTTTGCATTTCAAACTCTTTGCACCTCCTTTTTTTTTGAAAGACATCCTGCATGAATTATCAATCCACCGGAACTTTTATTCCCTCTTAATGAAAAGTGAATTATAAGCATCATATCTCCGCAGTTTGGCTCATTTGAATTAGGGGGATCTACAAGCTCTGAAGGGATAAGATATTAGATACGTAGGTTCCCACACTGATCACTGCTGCCTTCACTATGTGTGAAATCTTTTATTTCACTGTGATGCAATGAGGAGCCCTCCTGCTTATTTCTTTCGGGCTTGACAAAAGAAGAGGTCGCGGCTTCAAGTGCGCTAAAATAGAGCTTCGTACTCAAAATATGAAAACACAGAAAGGCAGAGTAGTTGAGAATTGATCAAAGGAAGATAAATAGCAGTGAAGATTCTTCCCTTGCTTTTATCCCTTGTTAGCAGAGGCAATCACACAGCCGTCACCCGGAAGATCCATCCCTGTCACATTACCCCAACAAGATTATAAGGAGGAGACGGGGAGAAAAGCTACCAAGGGAATGTGTGGCACAAGTACATTTGGTGCATTTCAGCTGAACAAAAGCAGCGAGCCTTGCTTTTATAAATGAATGATTTTTGCAATCTGACTGGTCGATGCTGATGAAGGGAAATATAAATCAAGGGTAAGAGTGAGGCTTCTCGGCGAGAGTGCCTCACAGAGATAATGGCATCATCATGCCTGTGTGGTTCGCTGTTCCTGGGAAGATTAAACACTTTATCATTGTCTTTGGGACAAACAGTCTCTGTACGTAGAGCATGCATCCAATTATTAGACGCCTTTTATGCTCAAACCCGACATCCACACGTCAGCTTCATCACACACCAGAAGCCTTAAGAGGAGAGATGAAAAGAGACAGCAGTCTTATCAGGACACTGCTACCTTTCAGGGCAGTAGCCCACGGTGGCAGCTGACCTCACTTTTATTACCGCTGTCTCGCACTGATGATATCATCTAAACACCTAGCGAAAGACCCAGAAGCTTTCAAGCTCAGTTTATCTCATTTTATGGCTCTAACAACTCCGTCTCTCCCAAGAAAAGTCAGTGGCCACGGGCAATCATACACCAAGGAGCAGCGTGGCTCCTCTCACCTCATCAAAGACTACACTGTGTCATGAAACATGGGAGGAAGAAAGCAGGAGCTGGGGCATGAAACAGAGAAATGGGACACGAACAGTGACAGTAGGAAAGACAGTAAATCTAAATGAGGAAGAGGAGGAAGAAGATGGGGATGACAGCGTCTCACAGCTCACTGGTCTGGAATCAGCCAGACAATCAATTCCACCACTCAGATTCAGGCTGGCAGCTCCCGCTTCAACAGCACTGAGCATCACAGGCAGCACCAAATTATCAACAGTGCTGGATTACTTTAATGATGAGCCAGAGTAGTCAGATGAGACAAACATATGACAATCAAAAGTATGAAACAGACCATTTCTGGAGTCTATACGTAAAAAAAAAAAAAAAAAAAAAAAAAAAAAACCCACACAGCTCTTCCTCTGCTGGCTAATAGAAAGTGTGCCAGTGCATTATTGGAGGAATGTTTAAAGATTTATGAATCAAATGCAACTGCAAAACTTAGTTATGAATGCAAAGTGATTTGCTGCAAATACTGACCTGTTTTAATAAAGACAGAGGAGGTTGTCAGGCACTGAGTTCCATTGAAGCCACAAATCCTTGTAGTAACTAGGGCTGGGCTATTGTAGAAACTTCTCCCATCAAACTATACCTGCATTCCACCCTTTTTGTACTCATATGGTACCGGTATTGTAATCTTCTTAAACCATACCCAGCCCTAGTAGTAACTGTTCCAAAATGAAACTTCTTCAACCTACAACTTTAAAAAGAAAGATAAAATCTATTTAACATCCCTTTGCATCTTATGTAGATAGCTCAGATAGGTAAACATGAAACAAATCATACAACGCATCCACATATTGTGTGTACAAATTGCATTTTATGTGCAAAATGAGCTTGTCTACTTAAATTTGAAAATTCAGTTGAGACAATTTCTTTCACCCCTCCCTAACCATGACAAAATAAGCAAAAGCCAGAGGTCTGTTTCGTTTGTTTGACTTCCTCAAATCTGGTAGCAGCTGCTGCGCCAAATATAAATACATGACACTGCATAGCTGCTGGTAGTATTAATAAGAGTGATAAATGCTGAAAAACGACTTTGTACATCAACAAATGCCTTGTTCAGACTGCCAGCCCAAACACTTTTTGGCACATCCAGATCGATTTCACAAAGTCTGGACATCAAAAAACAACATGAAATGTGTTTTTTGTACAGTCATGGTGTTACTAGCAGAGCGGTATGCAGAACAACAGAGAACAACAGTGGGGTTTAGTTTCTATGATGGAGAAATTCTGCACGGCGACATGACAGGGTGATTGTTTGAAGGCTGAGATGATGCATCTGCATTTCTCATTGTGCGTTGGAAAGCTGCGTCACCAGTAGTTATCGATGCCTACATTGTTACCACAGCAACCCATGCAGATAGGTTGGTGATGTCTAGACATACAAATCCACTCTGGTCACTTGCAAAAAAAAAGTCCATCTTGACGATCTGATTGAATTTGAGAAACAAATCTGATCGGCCTGCAGACTGAATAACGCCAAAGTGTATTCCTCTATAAAAGCAGTAAACATAACACACTGACCCGGCTATGAATGTGTTATGAGAGCATACCAACCTTACGTGGCCTCGTACAGTCACTCCTTTGTTGTATTTTTTTAAAACACACTTGAAGAGAAGGCTCTATCAGGATTTGAGGGTGTAGTTACCCTTTAACTGTTAATGTCAAAGCAACTCGGTTTACACTTGATATTTCACATTGTTTGAGGTTGACAAAATGAAATGTACGCACCATTGATGTGATCTGGATACAGCACAAATTTATTACAACTATCTTTAAGATCTTGCTCGTGAACGTTGAGGCTTGTACCTGTTGCTTCAGGTTGTCGCAGTTGAAGAAACCTATCTCCTCAAGTGACAAATTAAATGACAAATCATGAGACCCAATTGCTAATCTGACAGATCTAATCCGATTCACTTTCCGGGGCTGTGTCAGAGGCATCAATCACCATTTGTTGTCCATTGTTCTTCCGACGACGTGGTGCCTTTTCTGGCTAAGCAGCATTTGAGCGTTGCTACATCAGGCTGTTGTGTTCCTGCATGTGTCTAATGTGTCTGAGGTGTGTGCGAAAGCACGGTCGGGATCTCGGTTTTCGATAATGTAGCCTTTTGAGCACTTAAGGATGATAAGCTCTTATCTCTGTCAAAATCCCAAACAGTCATTAGAGGGGGCAGGGCCTGCTAAGTCAATCTAATTAGGGCTCACATCATCCTTTCCCCTTCCTTAAGAAAGATCACTGTAATGGACACTGAGGATTATACATGCATTGTATTTAGGATGTCATTACTTCTACCTTGACATGAGTAGCTATGCTGTTTAATATCCACTGCCGGATGTCTAATCGTTTAAAAATCCATGTTTCCTTGACAGACACTTCTTTAAAGTTTCTTGAGTCAAGAGTCCTTGTGCAAAGCTCTATGTCACCCCACAAATAAGAAACAACACTTCACAGCGGTGGATCAAAGCAGCGCATGTAGTATTCATCTGTCGACTCCCTCACCATTCCTAAGCCCAAGTGTTCCACTCATCTGCATTTTAGGTTTTTAGAGACGCAGAGTGAAGCAGACACAAAGAGAATAAAAGAAGTTGAGAATAGACCAATTCACACTGGGAGGGCTGGGGAGAAAAAAAAAGATGGACAGGAAGAAGAAAGACAGAGAAGAAAGACAAAAGCTGTCGTTTGCCAGCAGACGTAACAGTGGCTCTGATTCTTTTCTTCCCCACCCACTCCTCCTCTCCCTTCATCCTTCCACTGGGTTTGACCAACCAGCTATGATAATAATAAAAAGGAAAGTGAGAGGACAAACGGGGCCATCCATAATGGGTCTAGATACTGGCGTGAGCGCGCTGTTGAGCCTGGGTGGTTGTGTCATTAAGTGTGAGTGCGTGATAAATGCACTCTGCTTGTCGGATTTGAGATTCTCATTAGTCTGTGTTCAGGAGGAGACCTGGGGCCATTACTCTTGTGGCTGCCTTGACAAGAGGCTGAATGTGTCTGTGTATAAGAGCAAGAGAAAGTGTGTGCTTCTGTTGGGATACTTGTATACACAGGGGCCCTTTAGATGACGTATCACGCCCTCTGGCAGCCGTAGTCACAGGTATTCAGCTCTCCCGCAACAGATGGTTGTCTCCACTGAATGACCTGGCAGTTTCAATTGGGGATGGGCATTTCAAGCAAACACTTTATCTGATATTCACTGGGAACTATTCAAACATTCTTCAGAGATCACCTCTCTCTGATCCAGCCACCCACGAAGAGAGAGAGAGAGAGAGAGACAGGGCACTTTGGCTGCAGAGTCAAACCATGTCGCGTTGATCTGCATTTCCATTACCACATATAACACGCTGTGCGATGCCAAGTTGCGTCCAAGATGCACCGTCTCTGGACCAGGGCCAAAGTTAAGGTGATGTCTAGCCAACAGCAGCCAGCCCCTCAAACTTCTAACTTCTAACTGAATCTCAGTGGTTTTAGGTAAGCTTTTCCTCTTCACCGCTGTTTGTACTTCCAGGTATCTGCTTTGTTTTACTGTTTCATGTTCACTTTCAGCTGATTTTGCTGCTTCACAATAAAAGCTTTTAAATAACAAAAACAAGGGTGGACTTTTACAGCAGCTTGATTCATGACAAATGCATATCAGTTTAAAAACACTCCTTCAAGCAGGTTGCCCTGCTGTAATGGCAATGCAAATCCCTGCAGTTCTGGGCTGACGCGTCGAGTCAAACTGAGTCAAGTCAGGTCAGCGCATGTGTATGGAAAATGAGCTAGAGACACAGATGTAGACAGAGACAGTGAGTGCGCTTCGCTCTCAAATGACTGTACAAATACTAGCTGGTAACTAGCCTTTAATGGTCCAAGACTGCTCTGCTGATGAAGTGTGGTAGTAAGATGCTGCTGCGTTCATAAACAGGAACCTCTCGACAGCAGCAAACCCAATGCATGACCCTCTAACCTTCAGGCTGCAACCTGAACATCTGGTCCATGTTAAATGGACTAAACTGAATGTGCCGCTCATGTTTTACCACTGAATTTGATCACGACCCATCCCTTGTTTCAGTGGCATCTAATAGTCATGAATCACATTTGTAGTCTTTCTGACAGTTTCATTATTAATACCTTATTTAATTTAATATGTAATGTAAGCTTTTTGTCAGTTTCTCCTGTCTTATAAATTTGATATTTGTACCAATTGTACATCGGGTTGAATCATCTTGAACTGATTGGACTACGGCAGCATCTAACTGCACAAAACTGACAACTGCAGTTGTGTTTACATGCTATTTAATTAATTTGCACTCTAGTCTGCAAACTGATGTTAGCAGTGTTCTTTTCCCAGGTGGATGTTTGTTTGGTGGCTCGATCAACAAACTACGGCACAGGACAGGACGTACACTCGTGTCTGTAGGTTAGATAAGGAGGAGAGGAAAGCTACTGTGGGCTGCTGTTCAGAGCTTTGTGGCTCTTGTGTTGTGTAGCAGGCTGCTGTCTGCTCTGCCTGTGATACAAAGCTGATGTTACTGCTTTATGCGGGATTTGATCAGCTGTGGGGCTGCAACTAATGATTATTTTAATAATCAATTAGTTGATCGTCTCTTTGATGAATCAATTTGTTGTTTAGTCCATGAAATGTCAGGAGAAATGCTGAAAAATGTTGATCAGTGTTTCCCAAAGCCCAAGGTGACATCCTCAAATGTCATGTTTTGCCTACAGTTGATTGTCATACAGGACTAAAGAAACCAGAATAAAGTCACATCTAAGAAGCTGGAATCAGAGAAATTGGATTTTTTTTTTCTTTAAAAAAATGCCCAAAATGATTATTGATTACCAAAATAGTTGGCCTTTACTTTAATAGTCGACAAATGACAAGTCTATGAAAACAGATACCTAATGGTAGTCTGTCAGACTGAATGGGTGCCATCATGAAACTAAAAATTATAAAATATAAATGTCTCCCTTTTGGTTTTCTGAAGGACAACACAGGACAGGTGTTTTGCTGTGGCTTTAATTTCAGTTAGACTTGGACTATCAGAATTATTGACGGGGAGGGGACATCTTCCACAGAGGTTTCCATGTTGCACTACCATGTTCGGACAGCAGCCCACAAGGCCTGAGACGAGGTGTTTGCAACCTGCAGGCTCACCGCTTGATGCCACCAGAACCTAATCTTTTATTGTAGTGTATTACCTGACTCATCGAGCTGTGTGTTTTTAGCCAACAACAAAACACTATGTCACAGCGATCATAAATCTTACTGCCTTACTTACGAGCAACCTTAACTGAACCGACACCCACAGCACAACAATCCCATCAGCCTCTCTGCCAAGTTCTTAGCCATTATTTTTGTATAGTTCTCCACCGAACTGTGGCTGCCAGGAGGTTAGTGACACAAATCCTCTACAGGAGAAAAGACAAGGACACATGCTGTACAACATAAGCACTGTGTGAAAATATATGTCTAAGCTGCGTGAGTGTCTGACTGACACAACGGAGGACGATACCTTTAAATATGTGAGAGCAAAAGGATGTATGTAACCAGGAAACATGTTCCTTTATCTGCTGCTGCTTTGTGACAGTGTGCCATGTCAAATTTTCAAAACAATTCCTTTCAGCAACACGGGGGATGAAGGAAGAGGTGGACGCCAGCTCTGCCTGCCTGTGTCAGTGGCTACAGCAGTCGTCTGGACGTCTGGCCCAATCAATACTCAGAGACAAGCATCTGCCTGGGTCTCCTGTTACTGTACCTCTGTCCTCAGAGCCATCTCAGACTGTTCTGCAGACAGGCATGAGCTGCTGGCTCATATCAGCAGCGGGGCTTATCACAGAACAACACAGGAAATGTGATGCCACGTAGGGCGGCCGCTGACACTTTAATTTGTCACTGGCGATAGGATTTGTCAAACTATTCCTGGAGTTCATCAGCCACCTGGCCTTATTTGCTCACTCCGCAGATGACTTTTCAGCCCTCTTGAGAAAATCCGCCACCACAATGACCTTGATGCTCAATCACGGCATATTTTTCATTATGCACAAGCCTCTGTCATGGGAGCACCATGTTTCAGAGGTGGGGGACAAATTTGAGGACTTGAGACTTGCTTGACTACCACCAACAAAAGACTTGACTTTGACATGGTATTCATGACTTAAGACTTGACTAAGACTTGAGACAGATGATACAAAATGACTTTTTAAAATCAAATATTTGCATTTTTCTTGGCAGACCAGCAGATGACAACACACAATATATGATGGAGAGATTTAGTCAAAAAAAAGAAAAGAAAATTAAGGTTCAAAGATTTTTTGTTGATGATGGTAGTAAGAAGAGAAGAACAGTAGAATCACATGAGAAGCATCTCTATTTATTCTTAGAATATAACCACTGTGAAACCATCAGGAAATAACGTTTTATTTCTCTGATTCACCAGCATTCAGTCTTTACCTTGCACAACCATAGCTGCATGTCTCTTCTGCATAAACAAATGAACACAGGCCAAAGGAAGATTTTGGCATCTATTTTGCAGCATGAAATGCAAGCCAGACCCAGACTTCGAAGCTGGGCACATGAAATAAACAAAGCAAGGGTGCAACTGGGAGATTCATCATCATTTGGTCCATGAACTCTGACTAAATAGCATCTGGTTTCAAAGATATTTCAAGTTGACTCTGGAGCAGTCTGACTGCCATATCTCCAAAAGTTGACTCTGCCTCAGACTTAACTTTTCAAGACTGTTGTCTTTTAACTGATTTAAATGTTGAAACTCAGAAGATCACCAGAATTTCATCTGACTTAACTTGTGATTTGCTTCATTTTCATGACGGTAACTTGAAGATTATGACTTGAGACCTGCTTGTGACTTTAACTCCCTCCTCTGATATGTTGTTCTTCAGTGCGAGACTATGCGGTGGGTACTGATGAACCTCTGTGAGAGCTATAAAAATGATCTGTCATTACCTGACAACATGACTTACCTCAGAAATAACAGACGAGATTGTTCACAGAGCTGTAAAATCTATCAAGATGAAGATCACACAAAGGCCGAACTGAGAGGGGGATACAAGCTTTCAGGCAAGTCTACATAGATTGGAGAAACAGAATAATAAATAAAAAAGGTAAAAGGAGAGACAGGTATTCCAAAAGACTGTTTGGAGTTTGTTGAGTTTGTTTTGGGACGTCTCTGGGGTCTCCTACCACTGCTAAGTTTTTCAGAAGTTTGCTCATGCTAATTTAAGCCAAAAAAATCAGTCCTGTATCCAGAGGGACGATGATGGGGTTTGCAGGTTAGCACCAAAGGAATAAATTTGCATTATTTGTGAGGCTTTAGTGCTGACAGTTACATATTTACACTATATTTTCTACAGTGCCTTGGTTTGTCAAGTTTATTTGGTTTTGATTTTAGATATATCTATCAGCAGGAATTTTAAATGCCGGTCAGGATTGAAAGGCTTTTTGAAGTAACATTTGTTGTATCTGGAACAAAATGAATGTACATTTGGAGCTGTGATTACCCGACAGTGTGTTTGAACCAACACAGAGCTAATACAAAGGAAAAAAAACATGTTAGACGCTGAGCTGTGCGTGACGAAGAACATTTGCAACTTATCGTTTTCTTATGAAAGTGTTTGACAGAGTATCATAGCACACACCCAAACCCAGAAACACTCTCTCTCTTCAATGTACACTGCTGAACTGTGTGAATGTTTTTTGGTGCCTTGAATTTTGTTAAACTTTGTGGCCTGTGGCCTGGCTGGCATCCAAAATCAAAACAAATGTGTTTTTAAAGGAACTGCAGAAGAAATCCATATTCACTTTCAGCTGAAATAAAGGAAACTGAAAGGCTTTAAGAAAAAAAAGAAGACAGGGCGGCGTGGTAGCTCACCATGTACAAAGGTTGAGTCCGTAGTGCAGATTTGATTCCGGCCCATGCACTTTGCTGCATATCAACCCCCCTTTGCTGCCATCCCTATCTAATAAAGGCTAAAAGCTGAAGAAAATTTTAATATAAAAGGATAAAGAACACTGCCACATTAAAACGACCTGTCTAATACTGGAATATTGTGTAGCCCTGCGTCGTACCACCAAAACAGCATGGACCTCTGAAGGTGTCCTGTGGTATCTAGCACTAAGACGTTAGCAGCAGATCCTTTAAGCCCTGGAAGATACAAGGTGGAGCCACCATGGATTGGGCTCACTGTTCCAGCACATCCGACAGACGCTCAATCAGATTGAGGTCTGGAAAAACTGGAGGCCGAGTGAAGACCTTATCAACAACCAGGCCACCTTCTTCCATCGCTCCTTGGTCCAGCTCTGATGCTCATTTGTTGACAGGGGCCAAAATGGGCTGCTGCAATGCACCGTGTGATCCAACACCCTTCTATCACAGCCAGCATTGACTTTTTCAGCGATTTGTGCTACTGTAGCTCTTCTGCAGGATTGTACCAGACGGACTAACCTTCACTCCACATGCACATCGATGAGCCTTGGCTGCCCATGACCCTGTCGCTGGTGGTTGTCCTTCCTCAGACTACTTTTGCTAGGTACCGGCACTGGAAACAGCCCACAAGTGAGATGCTCTGACTCAATCATACAGCCATCACAATTTGGCACTTGTCAAAGTCGCTAAGATCCTTTTCGTCACCCATTTTTCATGCTGACAACACCAACTAGAAAAACCGACTGTTCACTGGATATATCCCACCCCTTGACAGGTGCCACTGTAACAAGAGTTTCAATGTTATTCACTTTACCTGTCAGTGGTTTTGAATCAGGTGCTGTAATATTTACAGAAAAAATAATACTACACTGTCAGTTCCTTGCTAATTTGTAACCTTGTACTTTTCTTTTTTAAGGAAGTCCTTGTAACTCTGAAGAAACGAGTCTTACTCTTGCTGTTAAGAGTGAAGTGTGTGCTCAAAAACAAATGACTTGATTTAAATGCCAGTTCAACTGAACTGTTTCTTGCTGTTAATTGCTGTCATTAATCTTGTTCACAATGTCCATTAAAAGATTCCATCCTAATGTGCTTCCAATAGAGAAACTGTTGTCCTCATTCTGCGTAAAACTATAATATATTACAAACTACTACACTATGAGGCTTTAGAAGTATGAGTCAGACAAATCAAGTGGGTATTTTCCAAAGTACAGGCAAGAAAAAAAAAGGATTTTCATACTAAACAGAGCAAATACTTTGGAAGACTCATCCTTGATTTAGCTAACCCAGGCAGCTGAACTCTCACATCAACTTCACATAAAATTTGAAATCTATTCTTGCTCAAAACGAGGGCTGTGGATTCCGTTGCATGTTAGGAAGAGATCTCTTAAAGGCCAGCAATGAAAGGATGAAAGGAGCAATGATTTCAGCGAACAAAATCTCTTTAAATTTTTACACGGACACCTGACAAATGTTCTAAGACCGACTTGAAAAATTCTGAACTTATCCTTTAACAACTGTGTTCCACTATGTTATAATTAAAAACTCCAACTGCTGTTACTCACAAATGAGGCATTTCTCTGGAAGAGGAACGAGGCAGATTCACTGTAATCTCTGTGATTTCATTTCCCTGCTTCAGTCTCAGCGATTTGGAGCTGCAGATGTCTCCTCTCTGTGCTTAAGCCCCTTTGACCATATGCTCTTGCCGCCCCGGACCGTGACACAGAGGGTTTTTAATCAGTCTTCTCAGTGACGGGGCACATTCTGTCATTAAAACACAAACGCTTTGACGATCGCTCGAGCCTCTCGTCTCCAAGTCTCTTGGCTGCAGCTAGGCCTGGAATCGCTGCATCTATTGCTGCTGCCTTGCAAGAAAAAAAAGACTTTAACTGCAAGACTTTCTGATCTATTTGAGCTGGATGGATCCCGATACCATCCAAAACACAATTTTCTCACTCTGTTTGGATAAAGAGCGCATTTAGAAGACTCGTACACTGAAGTCAGTGATTCTCCGTCTGTTGCGCTCAAATAGTTTCTGGATAAACCCTGTTGTCGACAAACCTAACACACTGGAAAACAAGTAAGTAAAGCCGTAGCCTGCATCTATGTTCATGTGGTTTAGACTACAGTGGGCTAATATGGTGCCACAAATTATCTATAGTCACTGCTTTATATTATTATCTACCAGAGGTTATCAAAGTGTGGCCTGCAAACTTGACCGTTTATGCATGCATTATATTTAAGTAATTCCATTTCAGTATTTTCACTTTTCATTTAAATAGCCTACTTTTAATACAATACTGCATCAAACTGTGACCCCAGAATAAGCAGCTCTCAGGTTAGAGATGACAACTTGAAGAAAGCTACTTGCTTCATGGCAAGTAGTGACACTTCATCCCCCAAAACCAAAAAAGACACATATTTTTCCCCCTCTGGCCAACACTACTGTTTATCCACCTAGATTATTTTGGTGTGAGCTGCAGAGTTTCGGAGATATCTGCTCTCTCTCCGATAAAGTGGAACTAGATGGCACTTGGCTCGTGGTGCTCAAAGCGGCAAAAAATACACTTTAGAAATTCAGCAGCGATGTCAGAGATCATGACCCAGTTACTCGATATCCACAGACCTTGTTGTGAGAAGCCAGATTGCACTGCAAAAACAGAGCAGTTGCAGTAGATTCTACTGTGGAGAGAAAATTGTTTTTATGAAACAGCCCACAACAAGGTCTATGGATTATCTTGAGTAACCAGGACATCATTTCTGGAATGAGATACTGCTGCTAAATTTTTTTTTTTTTTTTTTTTTTTTTTGGTACTTTCAGCACCACATGCCAGTGGCAGTGTCATCTCTAACACTCTGGAAGTCTGTACTTTCTAGATTGAAAAATAGCACTTATAGGCCAGAGGAAAAATATCTACTTTTGATTTTGGGGAGAGCTGTCCCTTTAAATATGGATGGGAGACAGAAAAGCCACCGAGGAAAAAAAAATGCAGTATGGTTGAAGAGAAAAAGAGATTTCAGGAAAAATGGATCAACTCTCACTTGGTCAGTCCTCGGGGAACAGATAAAGTTCACGGGTTTTCCTCTGTGGACCTGAATCAAATGCAGGCTTCCTAAATTGGGACAACTGATCTAAACCAATTTGTGACAGGAATAATATCCTTGAGCCCACCTCCGTTTTGGCACAAAAAGGAAATTAAAAAAACAGAAAAATCACAGCTTCTCTTCAGCAAGCACGTGCAGCGAGACAGTGTCAGTGCAAACGGCCAAAAGCTAAAACATAGAGATCCTATTCCATCTCAAGCAGCTATTTTGGATTGCAGCCAACTGTCCAAACAGATCAATTTTAATGTGTGCAGGAGTTATCTGAAGGGTGAAACTGACAGAACTTTAATGGGCAGATATATGAACTTTATTATAATTGAATTAATTTGGATTTTGCCCTAAAAGTAAACATTATTCAATAGCACGGAGCATTACCATAAATTAAGCCTAATTCGAAACCAACTCTAAAATAAGATTCAATATTTTTTGACCTTTACGTGTTGTTTAAGACAGAAATGGATTAAACTGTTGACCCTATGCTCATTTGAATTGTAATTATAAACAGCCTTGAGTCGCTGTGGAGGGCTTCCTGACTTTCACCTCAACTTGAAGTGATCCCACCCTCATTATCCAAATTTACTAAATGTTACAAAACCTGCGCACAGGGATGAATTTGCTTAGGGATGAGAGGATTGAGGTTAAAGTAAAGCACACGTCCACACAACCTGAATCTTGCTCCTCACACAAATGTTTAGCCCGAGCGCTGTGCTGTGGGGCTGCAGCCATGTTTGCTGACGCTGTAGAAGCAGTTATGCTCTTTTACAGGGATTTCTTTCCCATTACAGGGAGATGATTTATTTAAACTCGGCTGCAGATTTGTTTTTGCACTCCATGTTCTGGGAGCTTTTTGTTTCTCTATGAATATGGCAAATGTAAACACCAGTGCCTGTTACGGGGAGTGAGGCCTGCAGATTGTTTGTGCTGACAGTGAAAGAGCTGTTATCACAAACGGAGGGCTGTTTTTCCTCCTCACAGCTTGTTGTCTGTGCTCGAGCACCGACACGCAACCGCGTTTGTGTGTGGTTCTCGTAACAACCTGGCCCCTGTCCAGCATCTCGGAGCGTCGAATAGCGTGTGGACATCTCATAAAGCATCGCACGCTGTGTGGGGTTTGTGCATTCTGTTTTTGCTAAGTTGGCTAGTTTGACTTGCCCCCAGGAAGTTGCATCACTTCAGCTTTCCCACGTGAGGATAATTAGTCGTTGATAAACATGAGCATCAGCGAGAAGTTTCTTTGAAGTTTACATATTATTCTGAAAGGCATGTTTGAGAGCAGAGTCGATACGGTTCTCCCTGTAGCTCATCAGATCACTGCTGAATTCCAGCTCTAATGGTGATCAATAACAAAATTATTCTTTTCACTGCTTGAGAGGAAAATCCTGAAAGGGCAGCGACCATTTCAGAACGTTGCTCTTGTGTTTTCTTGATTTTCTTCATTTACCTTTTATCTTCTCTTTGGCGGCCTGAGGTGCCGAGGGAGCCTCACGACTCCCACACAGATGACTCCGCAGATGCCTGTTAGGAAGGCAGGGAATACATCACATCTGCTGATCGATATCCCCTGCTTAGGGCTCGCAGGTTCACTGAATATTAAGCACCGTGGGAAAGTTATCCTGTCACGTTCCAGGTGAGGAGAGCTAAAGCCGGCAATTATCCCATCTTCCCGCCCACAGAGCGAACACAGGTTTTTAATGAAAAGAGAATCTGATCCATTAACAAACCCCCTTCATTTTTTTTTAAAAAACCTCTATTTTTGTGGTTAACTCCATTTGGAGCCATAATTTCACTTGGCAGACTGGTTTTCTCTGCTTTTGCTCTATGAAAGATTTGGTGATGTTCACTTATGACTGTGCTGTTGAGCTACAAACAGAAGCCATTCTGGCTCAGTATTTGTATGTAAAATACACCAATTACAAAAGACTGATGTGCTAACTTGAAACCATTGGATGCACGTAGATTTATAACACACCAGCTTCTGCGGGGCTTAATTGAGGCAGTCAGCAGACATTAAGGCAGATTACCAGATATTTTGGCCAAAACTTGCAAGCTCGGCTTCAACCACTTTTATTAGAGTTGCTGGCACAGATTACAGCACAGATGTTAAAATACAGGGCCAATAAATTATCAAACAATAATGTAAAGTGTATATTATTATTTATTATTCCAACAACAGAATTAGAGCCTATAAATATTGGTTATTGGGGCTGTGTATATATTGATATATGCAATTTCTTTAAATCAAATTTTAGGAAGACTGTCAGCAAAAAGAACTGACAGCCATGTACATAAAGTCTGAGGTTAAAAAGTTGACTTTTTTATGCAATCAGAACAGATAAGACAGATAACAACGATGCTATCTAGCAGTCGGGGATTTAAACACAAAACATAATGAATCGTTGCCACAAAGCTTTGCATGTATCACGATATCACAATACAGTGTTTTTGAGAATCGATGCAGTGTCACAAAACATAATATCATGATACTCAAGTGTGTCAATATTTTCTTACACTCCTCCTGACTATATAATATTAATGTTAAAGCACTTAATTCAAATTCTGGGGCAAAATGCTCCAAAAGCAAAAACAAAGCATATTTGAAGTTTTTGCTGAACTTCACTAGAAAAAGATTAATGAATATTTAAAGAGTCAGAACTTTGTTTTTGTTGCCAAAGTGTCAGTCAGTTAGATTTGGTTCGTTCAGAGCTACGGGATAGTAAATCATCCATTTCTGCACACTGCATCATCTCACTGATTTTCTTACCCTCAGGTGTGCATTAACTACAAGTTAGGTGAACTAAGTTTTAAAATACAAAAATGTGAAATTATCAGTTATATCATCAGCAGGCAATTATAGTATCAGCTGAAAAAAAATCCATATCATGCTTTCCTAGTTTTCCATGCCAGCTAACAACTTATTAAGATATCAGCTGCAAGCAACTCATAGTTGAATAACATGTTTGAGTCAGACTCAAATGTTATTCATCTTCGCCGGTGTTATTATCAGCATTGTGAAGGGGCCATGAGGGGTCTCCAGTTTGCACGTCCATAAATCTTTATATCAGTACTGACTATTTTTTTTGATGTATTTTTTTCACTAATTAAGTCATCTTATACACTGTTTAAATGGCACTGTGAGCAAAGTGAAACCGTGTCATCCAGTTATCCTGTGGTGCTTTCTGTCACCAGATTCAACATCAGCAAGAGAAGCTCTTTCTGTTTGTTCCCCTTTAAAAAAAAAGTCTCTCCATTTTTAATTTTTCACCTCTTATGAGCTGAGACACTGTTCCTTGTTACACCCCCACATGATTTCAGCTACGATGGGTGTATTTTTAAAATCCCTGCCCAACACAGCTGTAAAGAAAACCCAATTGGGGAATATTTTTACATCCCTGGGACACAGCCTAATGAGCAATGCCAGTCCTGTCAGACAAACTATGATCTTACCAGAAGTCATATTGCAAGGAAAAACACCCATGGGGATCTTAGTCAAGCTGCAGCAAAGCCTCATGGGTAAACATTGTTAAGATAGCAGCTCTGTAAATAGAACAGGCTGCTTACATGTACAGACTGCTGACATGTACAGTACACCGGTGATGGTATGTCCCTGTGTGGTAGGTTGTGTGTTGCGGCTCCCACCAGCCTACCATTAGTCTGAGCTCAGTGTCTCTGTCAAATCCCTCTGCATCCCTCCGCCTCTCCGAGCGGAGCCAAGCGGAGAGCCTCTGACAGTTAGCAAGCGCCTCGGCTGCACACATCATTGATACTAATGGGGATGGAAGGCTGGTGTAGGGTGGCGTGTGTGTCAGAGTTCGCTGGGGTGTGTGTGTGTTTGTGCATACGTGGGTAACCAGAGTCAGGATTACACAAGTGGAGCATGTGTGGTGCGCTCTGCGGCACGGAGATCAATTCATGTCGCTGCAGCAAATGGCATGACAACCAGTCTCCTCCCCATCACCATCTGCCTCCTCTGTGCCAATTTGTCACAGCACATCCAAGTGTGGCCATGCCCTCGTTTAACATTGAGCAAGAGCATGACTCGGGGAACAACATGAGGAAGAAAAGGAGAGAAGGAGAAAATAAGGGCACTGACAAAGACTGCGAGCCTCGGGGGGAACAGTGAGAGAGGTCAACTGGAGTTTATCAGAGGGCAGAGGCAAGAAACATACACGGGGGGCGTCCTGGTGACTCAGTTGGCTCAGGTGCAAACCACATACCTGCAACGCCCTGGATTAAAGTCGGGACTTTTTGTCATGTCTCCTCTCTGCCAATCCCACCCATCTGAGCATTTTATGCAAAGACAGAAACACCAAAAAAAAAAAAAAAAAGAAAAAGAAAAAAAGCATCTAAAAAAAATGACAAACTGAGACAGCTGCTTTCTCAGTGTGGCACAGATTTGGAGGAATGTTTCCTTAATTTGGTAGCTGAAAAGACAGGTGCTAAAACTAGGTTCCCGCAGAGAGATGGTGGGGCGTAGAACACGGTAAATGTGTTATTAAAAAAAATTCTGAAAAATACTAGATACGGGGTTCCTACACCTTTCCAAAGTCAGAGTCAAGCACTTTTCAAGCATTTTAAGGTGCATTTTTAAGCTTTCCTAGCACCCTACAGCAGTCGTAAATTATAAATTTATGAAGTCTTTATGGATATGCTCAAAATGATTAGCCCCTATTTTATTTTTTCATCACATTAAATCAGACGTTACTGTGCTATAAACCACCAAAATTATGTTTCGTGATAGAATTCTACAGGAGGGTGACTTATTAACAGAAAAACATAACCTGTCTGAGCCAATACCAAATAAAACACTCGATCAGTACACAAATAACTTCAGTTTCAATAAAAATCCTTTTCAAGCGGGGCTCAAGCGGAGTCATCTTCATTATGTTAAAAAGGCAAAAGCAATTAGCCTCTCTGCTTTTTAGGTGAAGAAATAAAATAAGTCAAATTGTTCAGTCAGAGGGCGATTTATTATGAAAGTAAAGCAATTCCAGTTTCAAGCACTTTATCCAAAAACCAAACACTTTTCAACCCTTGAAAACATCAGACTAAAGTTGTGTTTAAAAGTGTTTCCAGCGACCGTAAGAACCCCTGTAGATAAATTTTGCAAATATTAACTTAAAGTGGCTATTGATCACAATTTAATTCTGTACATTTGCTTATAAAGTTGAGCAAATTTAGACAAAGAGCAAGTTATCCACGAGCTTTCCGATGTTTTGGTTTGGTATACAAAGATCTTTTTTTTTTTGTAAAGCATGTGGGCCATGAGCAAATGTTCACGCATCCAAAATATGCATCAAACTATGCTTCACTTATAGTGGGAAGGACACAGTGCCTGCATTGTCAAGTGAGTGGGTGACAAGATATGAAAGCAATGCCACTCAGTCTCTTTCTGCCTCCGTCTCTCCCTCACATTTTTGGCACGATAATACCTCTATTCAACTCAGCGGTCTGATCATGTTTCACGCCTGTGCACCCGCATTGACTGCCGTTCTGTCCCATTTCACCCCCTTTTGATACGTCTTTGTGTCATCAATAATGACAGGCAGAAAACGGCTGTCCACACCGGGGCCCTCATGCCACCCCGGTGCCAGCGATGCAGTTCAACACCTCGTTCCTATGCACTGAATCGTCTTACCGAACCATCACGTATTGTTTCCCTGCTGTCAGCAGAGAGCAACGCAAAAGTGGTGGGCTTCCATTCACTTTGACTGACGCACAATACTCCACAATGGACCCGTGTTGCACATGTGCACGGCCAGCCAAAAGAGGGATCACGGCACAATAGTGGCGCTTTGAAAGGGGACATGCATAAAGAGATAGCCCAACGTGAGCATTTGTACTGTCGACTAAGAGCTCCTGGGGACAATGCCCCAGCTCGCCCTGGAAAAACAATGTGTTTTTGTTACATAAACTATGTCTACTTGGTATTCGTCTACCTGGGTGTGTGAGGCAGAGCTGTGATTGAAAGCTCTCGAGAGTCTTTTCGCCACTTTGGAAAAACACTTCCAATCACGGCTTATGCAATCAGGTATGGCTGTAATAGGAGAAGGCCATTAACTGGCAGACAGTTTTCACTTCATAACTGTAGCCAGTCTGAGCCTCACAGGGTGTGAACTTGAAATCACGGCACACAAATGCCATTATTTCCTACAGTCATCGCAATGAACCTTTGTATTGTGTCTCGCTGTCAAAACTGGCCAAAAATGTAAATATACCTGCAAAAAAAAAACAAACCACGATGACATAAAAACCCCAACACAACTTCAAATGATTTTAATATCCAGAATTTTTAATCAATGGAAGTGACGTCCTGTGTCCTCTGTTATGTACTGTTCAGTGTTCAATAAGTGATTCTGGAGAAAGATGGTTGATTGTTGAGTCTCATTTTCAGGTCATCAAGTACCGATGCTTTGGGTTGGTTGGTTAACTAGCACTAGGCCTGAAACAAATGATTATTTTGATCCTAATTTAATATGTGGATTGCCCAAGGTGACGTCCCTAAAGGAGTATGAAAAACAGAAAATATTCACATTTAGAAGCTGAAAACTGAAAATTTAGATTGTTTAAAAAAATATTCAAAACAATTAACCAATTATCAAAATAGTTGGCAACTAATTTATGATCGGTTATTTGTTGCAACTCCTGCTGTTTCTCCAGAGTGACTTACTGCACCTTTCAGTCAAGACAGCCACCCGCAGTAGTGCTGCTTTGTTTTCACAATCCAGTATTATTTTTTTTACAATCAAAGAAAAAAATGTTTTTTTTATTCAATTATGATGCTACAATGAGAGACCTACAGAGAATTATTGCCTCATTCTGCAGCTCCCTTTATGCAAAGTTTCAGCTCATTGTTTAGCTGTCCGGCTGCAACTTTGCTGCTCTCATAGCGTCATTTTTGGCCACAGCAAGCAGCGGTTTTCAGTGAAAAAGCTCTAAAAACCATCTGAACACTACCTGCTCAGCAGACAGACTCAGTTAGAGACTAACTGCTGAACGTAGGTGAACATTAAACAGCTAAAGAGCCAGATATTTTCCTCAGGAGTTGGTAGAAACTAAAAACAGAGCTAAGAGACGGTGAATATTGGACTTCATCAAGTGAAAACAAATACATGACAAATAAATGCTAACAGCGCTCTGTAACTGTTGGATGTATAAATAAGCAACAGTTTGTGATATCAACTTAAAAGATGATGATATGTCAGTACTGTGTTCATAATTTGTTTCTGCAGCTCCAAAGTGGCTTCTCCCCCAAAATAATTAGTTATGCAGCTTTAAAATATGGTAACATGAAAACTGTACAAAATGAATCCTTTATAGAAGCATTTTTTTAATACTCAGTTTTCAATTGTGTAATGTGGGCAAGCTGGCATGAATATTAAATACAGTTTTGAAGTGAGTAAAAGGGTTCCAGTGCTCATAAAATATTACCAGATACTATTCTGTTTTCAAGAGGCCCTTCTTTTCTCAATCAGCTTCTTACTGTGGGTGATGGGGTCTGACATGAACACATTCTTCTGTCAAAGTTAGAGCAACTGTAGTTATTTTACAAAAGATATTTCTGGTTTTGTATTTTCGTCTGAGCTCTGCTCGCCGGTTTAAAGTATCCGGAGCTCAGCTGTTTGATAATTTTGCTATGAAGTTTGCACTGAAACTCAAATCTAATCGAACAACACCCACACAGAGGGTCAGAGTGTGAAACTATTACTAAATAATAACTTAGTGATCTCGAAGAACTGATGAAAGGTGAGTTAATCAGTCATATATATTTAATATTAGCCTATAGAAAAATAAGTGAAGTTTTTGGGCGCTTTAACTCTGCTTGTGTTGTTTTGGTCATTATTGATTTTTGTTTGTGTTTTTCTTTTCTTAGAGAATATGTGGAACATTCTTGGAGATGTATTGATCTTTGCCATGCACAAATACCACATGCATACTGATAGTATCTTGAGATACTGTATTGATTCCTAGTGTTCTTGCTTTACCCAAAAATGCAATCAGAATAAGAAGGCAACCAAAAAAAATCTAAACTCAAACTGGTGGCATTTAAGGTGTCGAAGATGCAAAAAATAAGACGAGTCATAAATGAACTTACAGACAGGTTTTATCACGTCTAATGATCCAAAAATCCACCGATCTTTAGCTCCTCCTACTTCTCTCAGGAAGTGACCTCAGCAGGACGGGTCCAGGAGGTTGGGGTTTGAAGATGGGGTGGATGGTGGGGTGTCAGGGGTTTGAAACCCCCTTTGAGGTTCTTCCTCTAAGAGCGCTTACTCTTCAAAAAACTTCCTGTGAGAAGAAAAACAGAGAAAAAAAAACATGAGGATGGACAACAACAGAAGAGGAACAGCTGCACTGCTGGAAAACCTCAGGGCTTCGTCTCTTTCACTTAAACGGGGCCACTGACCCTCGGAGCCCCAGTGGAGAAGGGGTCTATGTCCTCTTAGTGTAATCTCCTCAGTCACTCTGCTGTCATAACATCACAGCTAACACAAGCAGAGAGGCCATAAATAGAGCCAGATGTGCCTGGTTGTGCTGGGTTAAAGACCAAAACATGGTGCGACATTTTCTCTTCTTAATATTATTAAAATTACTATAAAACAATTTACTTTTGTATTTATGTGTCAGTGTATCCTTTGTATGTTATCCTTTGTTTCATGTGACTTTAATTTAAAATGTTATGTGAACATTTGCTCAAATATATATGTAAACATATCAAAGTGTGTTCAAATCTCTATACAGACAAACATAAGCAAGCCACAAGTTCATGATTATTCAGTTTCCATATCCAAACCATCGCCCACACTATTTATAAATATATATAAATATATATATGAAGCGTCGGCTATCTTGCTGTAAACCACGTGTACAATGTGGTTTAAGATGCCTACGCTCATGGTAAACTGCGTGGGCTCTTCATCCCAAACTTGTTTTTATAACTGACAATATGGAGGTATGCAGTACTGTGCATAGTAGCAGGACAAATTTACATCAGGACATCTGTTGCAAAGAAAAACAACACTCAGAACAGAGAGCGCATGTAAACCAGTGTGGTAGAAAGGTAGGAGAGTACAGTGGGTCTGCACCATGATGGCCAAAATGATCATCACAATTAGACTTGATCAATACTGAGAAATATTTTGATTGCATTTTCACGTACAAGTAAACAGAACGCTGTTTTTACTTCCATGTTTTGCTACATTCCTGCTAATGTACAAAAAATGGCTTAAATTCCATTCAGGAGCTGCACCTTGCTGTTGCAACATGGACCTTTTTTTCGCCCCTGCATGCTGCTGCTAACTGCTGTAGCTGCCATTAGCAAGTTAGCACAGTTATTGGTCCTACAGTTTACAGCCCCTGAGTTCATTGGAGGC
The DNA here is from genome assembly GCF_056507025.1 of Lutjanus erythropterus. Classification (NCBI taxonomy): domain Eukaryota; kingdom Metazoa; phylum Chordata; class Actinopteri; order Lutjaniformes; family Lutjanidae; genus Lutjanus; species Lutjanus erythropterus. The sequence goes on from NC_139325.1 coordinate 38,938,318, forward strand.
TGACTGACAGGGAATACAGCACCTGACAGGATTTAACATTACAGTGGCTCTGACAGGACTCTGACTCTGGCATGATGAAGACACAACGTTTCCAGGCAAGGACAAGAGGTTTGAAGCGATTGATGAGTGAGTTTGTAACTTAGGGACTTCATTTGAAAGTAGACATCCATTCATTGGGTTGATTAGTCTGTGAGTATTTGTTTTTGTGTAGTCGTAAATTATTTATTCCAATGTTTTAAACAACAAGACTTGTGTGAAGTTACACTGTTCCAAAATAAATTAACAAAATGTTCAGTCTCTTGCAGGTTGGTCCATTCAGAGTCATTACCCCTGATATTGTTTGCATTTAACAAGCAGGTTGCTTTGTTCCCAAAACATATATATTTAAACAATTAAATTAATACTATAAGCATGCAGCAACTAGTGGCTTGAACTGACAAATACTGGTCAACTAGGAAAATCTTTAGCTGGGCAACCCTAGTTTGTCTAAGTTGAATGTCTAAGTTGATGCTGGACTACGACTTATTCTTCTTGGCTGTCATGTATTCATCATACTGCAGTTTGTGGTGTTTTTTCAGTTGCCTAAACAAGTTAGCTGTGTTGCTTTGCAGTGCAGACAATTTGTTCTGGCTTGAAATCACTTGCCCTAAATCCAAAATACTTCCAAACAACTTCCTTCTGCTCTGGACATTTGATTTTCGTTCTGCCCATCCACTCTTTGTAGTTTATTGTTCTCTACTCTGGACTGCAACAGGACCACAACATCCGGGATGTTTTGCACATGCTGCTGTTGCAAGGTGGCAGGCTTGATTTGATGTGCAGCTGAGTTTTCTATGAGCAGAACACACATTTTCAACATCAATATTGCAGTCAATCATTTGATTGTAACCAACACAGTGATTAACACTCAATTAATTGTGCAACCTTAATGTACTTAATGTACTGTAAGGTTGTCAAAAGTATCAAAGAATGAATATTTTTTCATTACCACGTGTTTAAATGGTACAATATGCATTAATTGTAGTACTGAAAGTACCAAAGCTCAAAAAAAGTGCTCATTCAAGATCTCATTTCAGTTCAGTCCTTACTGTCCTGCCTGAAACTTTGCTTGCAGTAAAACCAGACAGTGTGAAGTGACTTTTTCTGCATCAGCACTGCGGTGTGGTATAGAAAGACCCATCTTAACCTACAGCTTCATCTGCAACCTCATCTGCTTTCCCAGCATCACCCATGTAACCGTTCTTTTCTTCCAGGCTTCTCAGGTGCCTCGCCATTCATCATGTTTGCTGCTGATAACTTCTTTTCACAGAATATTTTTTTGGGGGAGTTTTCAAAACTTTTTTCATTTGCCTGAAGCTTTTTCTCTGCTCTCAAGAGACTCATTCATGTGGCACAGCTGGGGTTCACACCGGCGCTGCTCTGTCGTTAGCTCACCTCACCAGCTGTACTGTCATCCTTTAACCAGCCTCCCCGCAGAAAAACCACAATCAACGCAGAAGAGAGCTCATGACAGATGGAAGTTCCTGTAAATCCATTCTTGCAAGCTCAGCAACCCCCAAACACACACATACAGGTCGTCTCTGATGACCAATGGTGACTAATGGCAAGTGTTCATGGATTTTCTGTAACCCAGTTTACCTCCTACACAGAATTTTTCAGCTCCACACGAACACCTCATGGCACACAAATGAGGAGGGAGGGATGGAGGTCGCGACCGCAGTGCGATTCCTCACATCCTATTGCCATGGATAAAGCATGTCCAGCTCACTGACTCACTCACACACAGCGCCGCAGATGAGCTGCATTGCTTTCCCAATCCCTCCTGAATGAGGCAGCTGACTGCAGCTGCTGTGAGCTCAACACCACCGCCGACTCCCATCGCGGCTTCATAAAGCCACTGAAGGCCTGTAAACACTTAACAACCCCGGCTTTCTGCAAATTAAGCAGAGCGGCGTGACAGCGTTGGCAAGCTGCCTTATAGTGACTTAACCTGCGTGATGCAAAAGACAGGGGACGGCGGCGAAAGTCAAACAATGCGTGGATGGTGAGTGGAAAGGTTGCGGCCACCGTGCCAAATGACACAAGGTCTTAGTCATGGGATGTGGCTTGGTGGTGTAAAGAGAGTGATGTCAACTCTGAAATTGTATTTAAAGATTACTAGGCTCCATTACACACACTTCTGACCACTTACTTCCACCTTTCCACACATTGGTCACATTGTGAACCACAGGCCACAGCTGCTTTTCTTGTCAGAAATCATCACCGTCTAAAGGGCTGAGAGATAGAGTTGAAGTCAATGTCACACCGTTAATAAGAATCTTTTTTTTACACTGTCGAAATACAGATGGGTGAAACTTTGAAGAAAAAAACAACATGGATGTGTCACCACAGCAGCTTTAATGCTCCATAACATCTATAAGAATCTAAACTCCATTGTATGGACAAACACAGATCTTCCCAAAGATGTTTATTTATTTGGAGTTTTGAAGGTGATGGTAGAGTTTGCTGTCTAATATTTAGATCTCCCATAGGTGTTCAGCGGAGGACTGTGAAAGCTGCATGAATGATTTATATTATATCATGCTGATCAAACCAGGAGTTGAGATTAGAATTTTTGAAGAAATCTGAGGCCCTCAAGAGGGTAATGATTTAAAAGCTTTTTAAATGAGAAAAGCAATTTATATTATACAGTACAGTGTCAAGGTTATTGACCTGGCTGATAATTGGATCTGATATGTGGTATTTTTAAGATTGTGTGTGTTTTTGGGGGGCATTTTCTGTGTGTTTCTGATTCCTGATAATAATAAAAAGATTCACAGCATTGTTTGATTGGTTACAGGTCAGTAATAGTCTGTCAACAAGGAAGGTTTTGTCTTCTAACATATGCTTAAAGGCATTTCAACAAAGTTTCCTTGTTGGCGTTTGTTTTATTCTAAAGACTTTTTTACTGAACATTCAACATCGACACCTACATCAGACCTTAGAATGACCCCTCATGTGTTATATGGGAAACATTTGAATTAGCAAGAATCTTGAGAATTAATAAAATGACAAAAATTGCCCAATCTCCCAAAAACATTGTTCGAAAAAGACCACCCCTCAATTGACCGATCACTGATAGCTGATATAACCTTTATAGTCCTCTGCATTTGTGATCGTATCAGTGACAAATGATGTGTCAGTTCTTTAAACAACTGCTAATTAATTGTGTGTTAGCTGACTAATATATTAAGCCAAACAACTGTTTCAGCTCTGTGCACATTATAAAATCTTTGACGCTTTGAAAATAATCAAAGTGACATCATGCAAAACAGAAGGTCTGACTAAACACGGAGAATAAAACTTTGAGTTGAGATTTGTCATCAACATTTTCTTGAAATTATGAATTTGGACACATAATCGTATCACGAGTTATGATCCCCTGAAAGTTGATATTGAATTATCCTTACCAGCATGGCCTCAAACCCACCATGAGGACAGGCTAACCAACATGATTAACAGCTGCTGGCACAGAGGTTTGATGGATTAGAGTTAGCAGATTCACTTACAGGGGACACAGGAGGGCTCCGTCTCTGTCTGTTGGATGTGGAAAGTAAAAGCTAACCACCAGCAAAGAGGTTTTGTTGTTTGGTTCAGTTGTTTTTTTCCCCCAAGCTGCACAGAGGAGGTTCCAATATCGATTTTAGTGAATGAGATCAGCTGGTGGGTTTGTTATCAAGCTTTGTAACTTCAGCTGCTCCGGCTATTAGACTGGGTGCTCATATAACGCATGGGAGATGAAGGATAATGTTGCCGTGATTGTTTCATTGCCACACTGCGATCATTGTGCCCCAGCGTTAGCGGCGTCCTATAATTTCTAATCTAATTTTCTAGAAATAGTCCCGCAGAGAGGCCCCCTTATCCTGCCATAATAGTTTTGAGGTGAGCCCCATTAACCAAATGAGCTTTTTGGAGCACAACATTCCTATTAACACCACTCGTACAATCCCTCATCTCCTCCAAACATGCGCCATGAGCCTCCCAGAAGACCCCATGCACCACAGAGCCAACGTCTTACTTTTAGGACTTTTGCATCTATTCAACATCCCCAGAGCAATTTTGGCGAAATCCTTCCCTTCCCAAAATTACCCTAAAGCCTCCTAAACAGATTCGCCCCACACAGACTGACACGCCACATTCCCATCTCCACTCCCACTACTCTGGATATTTCCCTGTGGGCCCTGCGGTGCTCACTGGGTTGTGGTAGTGATCAATGGCCCCTGGCTGCGGGCGTCAGGGGGGCCCTGGGCTCCAGGAATGGAGGTATTAATAATGCAAGGTCCAGGCCTGTCATATCCTCCATTAGCACAGAGGAGGCGGGAGGCCCAACGGCTGATTGATTACTAATTAGATTAATTGCTGTCTTTTAGAAACGGAGGAGAATGTAATAGACTAGGGGCCTGACAAGTGCGAGGGTAGAGGAGCCCGGCCGGCTGAAAAATATCCACTGAGACTGTTTTTTTTTTAAAAAAAAGGACTTTTCAGATTAGGAATGTATGTTTCTCCTCTGAAGTGCATGTACAATTCAGGAAAGAATAGCCAGACTCTGTAATAAACAAGAATTCAATCAAAGTCCAGCTGAATACCTATTACTTTAAAAATGTCTAATAAATTGCTCAATTCTCCACAGGCCTCTCTCTACAGTGTGCCTGCGTACAGCAAAAGAAAACAACCCAGCTGCACTGACCACGCCGCTAACTGAAGAAGACACCGGTGCTATTTCCCGTTTTCATTTGAGCCAATTTCCCCCCGCCCATTCCCACATTTGTGTCTTGTTAGCCACTGCTATCTAGAAAACATGACACGATAAGGCCCACTACTCTCCAGTTTTCATGTAATGAGCGTAATGATAGTGTTGCTGAACACAGCCATTTGCTAAAGGGTGCAGAGGTGCGGGGAGATTGAGTTCCACTTAATCTCCTCGCTGTCCTTCGGACATAAACCTAATAAAACACGCATCACAGCTGTGGCATTTGCGTCTGAGGGGGCAAACTTTTAAAGGTAAGGCTGCTAAATGAATCTGTGAATATATTCATCGACACGTTTTCAGTGTTTTCTGTTTAACTTTAAAATGCAGATGAAAAAGCATTTTGAGACCATCCAGCCTTTGTATTGTGACATATTCCTGAGTGAAACAGGATAGGCAGGCTGGACAAAACACTGGGAGGAATTTGATTTGAATTTTGAAAAGCGGGCGTGTCCATGATTTCAGTCTTAGCTCTGTGCCGCCAAAAGTTGAGCACTGATCGATGGTTGGATGTCATGATATTATTGATTAAAACTGGTTGGTTCAAGCCTACATAAGCACAAAAAATATGACTGGATTTTAATAAAGGAACACCAAGATAATCACTTTTTGTATTCTCCTTGGTATATATTGTTAAAGGAGCAATATGTAGCATTTGCACATCCAAAAATAAGCACTACAGTCCAAACAGCGAGTTGGAGCCATAGACTATATATTAAATAGAGTGAATTCTGATTTAATATACAATCTATGGTTGAAACAAGTTGCTCCCCCTCACCTCTTCAGATGCAAAGAAGCTCAGGTAGGCTGCAGGAACTCTGCAGGAGCTCTGCAGGAGCTCTGCAGGAGCACAAGACAATCGTAACATTGTAAACTGACAATACCAAGCGATGACGGGTCCTACACTGTATCAGCTGCTTATCACTGCCTGTGTTTGTCAAGGTAAAGTTAAGCCTGCTATCCTGAAAACAAAAGCTCACTGCTCTGAAAATAGTAGTTTAATGCCTGACATACTCCATTAACATATTGTTCAATTAACCGTTATAAATATCTATGCCTTCTAAAAGATTAATAATGATTTCTTACAACTCGTAAACAGGCACCAACTCAATTGGCAAACATTTGGCATTAATCTGAACTCTAATTAACACATAACGGTCAAACTAAAACAGTTATTGCAGCCCAGAAGAGAAATTTCAAGGGAGGACACTGCATCTGTAGAACTGTTGTCAGAGGAGCAAACACTTCAGCTTAGCATCCTTAATTAATCTCTGACGGCATCGTCATTTTATGAAAAATAAGAGTAAATACACTATAGTTTTCTACTATAAATAGGTGCAATATGGCCAGGGTTGTGATCTTAAAAAAAGCATTTCATTTTATCTCAACTTTAAATGTTTGAGTTGCTAATTATTTTTCTAACTCAGTTTAGACTGAAATTAGTTTGCCAATATTCTTGCATGATTCTTGCCTTTGATTAAAGTCAATTACTGGCCACTTAGTGTCATTGCATAACCTCCAAAATGATAAATGCGATGCAATTTTGCTTGAGGACATATTTATTGCAGAATTGATCAGGACTAAACTGGCAGTCTGTGGGAAGCTGTTGCATTTAATTTCAATTATCCTTGATTTCAATTAAAAAATGTGGGTGTCTCACGGTCAGAAAGTTTTTCTTGAGAATTTTCCACCCTGATCCAACTGGTGTTAAAAATCCAAATAATTCGAGCCCTGTATCAACATCACTGCTGCAATTATTTCTGTCAAAATCACGTCTTCATTCCCACCAAGCGGCAAGGCAGGCAGGCATGTATGAGTTTCCGAGTACGAGGCTAATTGGCACATCGATATGGCCACACTCATTACATACACCCACACTCAACATAAATAGCCTCACACTTCTGAGGGGATAATGCCTTCCAAATAGGGAGCTGCATTATTTGTCTCAGCCTGCCTCTGCACCGGCAGACCATGGCGAGTCACATCCTGCTCTACTGGCTCTCGCCAACCTCGGGGGAGGGCAGTCCCAGCATGCACTGGTATGTTTAGCACAATAACTGTACCATTTTCTGACTTCTGGAAACAAATTATTTATTTCCAAGGAGCCTGCAAATGGCCCGATTGGCCCAAATGTAAAAATGACAAGAAAAGCCTATTATGCTGCACCGCAGTCTGTCGTCCATATCCATCTCACAGCTCTGACATAATGATGTCATCAGTAATGGAGGATGGACCGCCAATGATGTGCTTCACCAACAGAAGGCCTGCTTTTTTGGACCCGTTCTCTAATGTCATGAATCATAAGGAGACTGGTCTTTATCAGTATCTTTGACAGTGAGATGGGTCTTTACGCTTTCTTGTCACAAATGAGCTCTTGAGGGGCTGTCAGGATGAAGTGGAATATTAGACCTATTAATTATTCTGCTCTTCCATCCTGCTGGGAGGCAGCTCTGAGTCAGTCCCTCATATCTGACAAAGTTCATCTCAGCTCGACACCACTACTGTAGCGGGAACTGTCTAAAGATGGGAGTTTTGTTGGAAAGCGAACACTGGGATCTGCTGGCACGTCGTCCCGAAGGACACCGAAGCCAACGGATTAATCCTGAATTCAGAAACTGTCAAGAGTTGCTGTCGGCCTTTTAGGACTGCCATCAGAAACACAAACAGGCTGGGGAGACAGTAAGATAGCCTCTAACTTTGAGAATCAGGTCAAAATTCTGAAAATCTCAAAACAAACAAGCATCAAAGCCCCGTTCCTTTGATACTTTTGATAGAAAACACGTATGATTGACGGACATGAACATGTGATCGACTTCAGCTTCCAGTGGTTTAATACTTAATACTCTTTGGATTTGGCAACAGGTCACAATTTCCGATTTCCTGAATTCAGACCTCCTCCAGACCACATCTCTACCCGACTGAACGCAGTTTATGACCACGCAGTACTTGCTGGTGTGTATTGCAAGAATCTGGTGATGTGATACAGGCTTTACAATTCAGTATACTGTGATATGTTACGAATCTGTAAACAAGGTGATATGTAGCTATTTTTGTTTAACTAATTTTATGAAAACTGTCATAGTTTAAAGAACACACCAACATGTGCATAAAATCTGAGTTAAAAAAAAGTTTGCGGTCTGGGGTTTAAACAAGGGTTGTGCAATGTGTACCAAACTGGCATACGTTGATTTACAAAGTGAAAAATTGTCGATGGATGATGATGATGTTTTTTGGGGGAGGATGAGGAATTGGCTGTTCCATAACAGAAGAGCTGACTTGCTCTCCAGCTGAGAAAGCTCTCCAGTGGAGGGAGCAGTCAGAAAAACCCTCACATCCCTCCCAGGCTTAAAAAGACACGTCACACGTCCGTAACTTAGTTATGTTAGCTTGACACAAAGTTAGCTGGCTAGCAATACTGAGGGAGCTAAGCTGAGAAAACGCACAAATAACAACGGCATGATTTAAAGACACCACTGCCAACCAAGAATCTTGACAGGTTTAATAAGAAAATTACAAATGAAACATGAAGATATCACTTTAGTGCATTGACCAGCAGCAACAGCTTGACGTGACTATAATAAAGATTAAGTATTAACTAGTGCTGCAGCAAATCATCAATTGGTTGTCAATCAACTACTTTGATAATTGATTAACTGTTCTAGAAAAAATGACCACATTCTCTGATTTCAGCTTGTCAAATGTGAATATATTCCTTACTCTATAATGGTAAACTTTATCTTCTGTTCTGTTCTGTTGTGGAAAAAATAAGACATTTGAGGACAGATCAACATTTTTCAACATTTTCTGACATTTTATGGACCAAACAACAGCTCAATTAATCTGGAAAAATGATTAATCAAAAATGAAAATAATTAGATGTAGTCCAAGTATTAACACAATGAAAAATCTTACTTATTAATTCTATAAAACTATACCAGTGACAGTTTGTTGACTGTTACTCTTGTTGCCTTTAGTTCTGTCTGACTTGATCTGTACCTGCTTTCTTTCCCTTCTTCTTCTCTGCACCCAAGCCTGCCTCCTGTACCTCCTCCTCTCAGCCCCTGTGGCTCGCTGCAGTGACGACATGCTGTGCTAATTGAAAGCGACCCTGACTCGTCCTTTTTCCAAACCGCTCTGGCTGATGCCCCGCTGTTTTCCCCTCCGCCGGCGGTTGACAACTGGCCTTTCGGCTGAGGCGCTCTGCGGCGTGAACTCTGGCCTCGCCGTGTCGGCCTCTCGTCTCTCTCCCTCTCTCTCTCTCTCTCTGCAAACATAAAACCAGGTCTGAAGCCACGCGAGTGGGAGGAAACTGCAGCCTTGCACCTTTACTTCCCGCGGTATGATTCTTAAGTGCAGCAGAAATAATCCCGGTCGGAATTGTTCTGATATAAATGGTAGCAGTCCGCAAGAGGTTAAAAAACTTGCTTGTGGTTTGGTTGCTTCATGCAAGTATAACTGATGCATAATATTGTTTACACAATAAAGAGAGGTCTACAATTTGAAATTCAATGAAGATGCAAACAATTCAGAGCCATCTTCCCTCGAATGTGCTCTGCAAACTCTGAAGGACAAAAGCACAAATGCTAACCTAATAGATGAGCTACAGCTGCAGCACAGGCAACATGATTAGATTCTCCTCATACTTAATTCCTTTATCAAAAAGCAGTGATATTCCACTAAAACAAAACGCTTGTACCTGCAGTGTTTCAATAGAGGTGGGCTGCTCTTATCACCCTCACTGAATAGGACTGGGGCCCATAATGTAATAGCCTCGCAGCGCGCTCATAAATCACCTGAAGAGGCTGTATGCCACATGCACTGACACTCCCAATCTGCCAACCTGTGTCTTTATTAAAGAGCACATTATACTGAAAGGCGCCTTTTTTCCCCCAACAGTCGCCCTGCTCTAAACACCTCAACTCATATATTTATGCAAACACGAGGATACAAATTCTTTCCTCTGCAGGCGCAAATACATTTCTCTGAGCTTTTCATATACAGAATGTGTGTGAGCGTGTGTGTGTGTGAGTGAGACACAGACAGGGACCGGCATTGTTTTTATATCTTGTCACCAACCCTCTTCACAATTACAGCAATTGTCTCCCACCCACTGCGAGAGACACATCAATTTGGATGTATGAATGTCTATTCATATCTGATTTGCCTTAGTGAATCTCTTAGATGTTATTGGCCAAATAGTTTAAACAACAAAGTGCTGTTTCTGTGTGTGTGTGTGTTCTGCTTTGTTGATGTTATGTTTGCTTTTTCTATCTCCGTCCTTCCAGTAACTTTGACAGCTAAATTGGAAGACGTCAAAAGTAAACATCATGTGAGCTGACAATGAAATGCCAATGAAGCGAGATGAGGTATCAGTATAGTTGGCCCTGTACGTTCACAGAGAGGAAACATTCAGCCCTTTAACTTCTTCACATCAACACTTCCTTGAGCCCTCGCTTCCAGCAATTAGCACACACTTTCACATGTTGTAAATTTCATGAGACCTTAAGGTGCTCTTAAGGATCTCTGCCTTAATTAACACTTTGTGAAGTCATCTTGTAATATCCTTTTTCCTCCATGCTGTACCCAAGAGAGTCTGAGGGAGGAAATGGAACGGCAAGTGCAGAGGCGCCTTTGAGCAAGACGCTAAAAGAGCAAACTGTCCACGTCCTTCGGTAAAAAACTAGAGTCTGATGTGAGTGTTTGCAGCAAACTTAAAGCTACTATAAGGAACTTTCATATTTTGTTGATTTTGGAGGCCCATGTGGACAAAAGTAGTTTTCCCAATGTAAGATAAAAAAATCTCCTTCTGCTTCCTTTTAACCTGCTAACCTTTGACTCACTGTAACTTTGTCTGTGAAAATGTAAACACAGGCTCGTACCATCTGATTTGAAGTGAACAGCTGTAAAGAAATAGCTTCTCGCTGACGGTGTCTTTTGCTCATGTAGGTCATAAAGAGGCATCAGTAATAAACTGAGACTGTTTCATAACCAGTTAAAAACTCCTTGCAGTACCTTTAATGTTCACACAAAAAGGCAAAAGTCTGGAGATTTCAGACACCAAAAATAAAAACACATAAGCCTTGTGAGCGTTTTTGTCCCGGTCTTTGTAGCCTTCATACTTTAGACTTGTGCTGAATTAAATTTTTGGTGGCAGTACCGCCTGTGATGTGGCTCTGGTTGTATGCCTCACTCCTACAGGATTACAACATAAAAAAAACCTGTTTTAGCCTGTATATGCTTTGCAAAATAAAAGAAAATACACCACTGCTTGGTATAGGACCATTCAAAAAGACTTAAGACAAATTACAGATGTCATGTTATATTTCCTCTACTGGTCGCTGAAGTTACAAGGTCAGCAACATAGTTTGCTCCTATTAGATTTAATGAATGGTTTCTGTAATCACAGCATCATTGTCAGTGTACCATTACTCAGCTCAGCCTAATCAACTCTTCTCATCAACATCTCCAAGGTTTTTTGTGCCCTCAGACAAAGGATTTGATGTTTTCTTATGATAAACACAAATGACGAAACAAGCCTTTCTTGAAGGAACCCAAGACGTCAAATCTGTGGCTTCTCTCTGAGAAACACGAATATTTTGTGCCAACTAAATGCAACTAAAAATTCCGCAGGCTGCCACAGCGCTCCCAACCAAAATCATGCAAATCATGAACAGGAAAAACACTAAATCCCTTTCTCCCACTCAGTTCTTGCGAACACAAGACGTACCCCCTCGGCAAACACCGGCAGCAGAACACATCCTGCAAAGAAAGCCTCACTGCTGAGAGACAGAAATGTAAACAACGCAACCTCTCAGATAAGAAGTTGTTACACTCTAGAAATAAAACATTGCGGATGGGGATTTAACAAAGGCACGAGTCGGAGCTGTTCGTTGGTGGTTTTTCTTCTCCAGAAGACTCCTGTGGCTGTAATCTGACCAGTGGCAGCGGTCCAAGGCAATCTCGGAGGACAGTCCTTACCCACAGAGCTGCTGATGCAGATCTCTCTGGCCATGTGCACACTGAGGCTGAAGTTTTTCCTCCATGCCTTATGAAACGTACACATGAAGTACATGCATTTGATGAGGGCTGCCTCTGAAAAATCGATGCTTCCAGTCAAAAGTCATGAAGGACTTGAGTAAACTCACATCTTGTCAGCTGAATCTCTGCACTTTTGTTTCTTTAGCTGTAACACTGTACACAGAGCAAAGCAGGAACAACAGCATGGCAGTCTGCGAACTTAACCGAGTCTCAAAATGACCGCAAAACACAACACTAACTGTGATAGAAACAGAGGGCAGCGTGACGCCGAACAGCGTGGGCAGCGCAGTCCGTTGGCTGCACCAAAGCGCTCTGCTCCGGTGCCGATCGCCTGTAAAGTCAGCTGAACCACTTTTGAACCAGAGGGTGGTAAAACCTCCTCCACTGTCGTCCACTGCGACTGACTTTTTTGGCTGACAGCGCCGCAGCAGCCCGGCAGGAGAGACGTTCCATGGTGTGCCGGGAATTTTATCACTGAACTATGAGCAAGACGCACACTTTTACTTTCTCTGACTGTGTGGAAATCTGATGTTTTCACACCACAGATGATGAAGATAGGCATTAAAACATGAGGTTAAAAAATGAGACTCTCACAGACTGATGAAGAAGTTCAGAGTGGCAGCCAAAACAACAAGAAAATGAAAGCAAAATAATCAGCTTGTTTGAGTCGATGCCTCAATTCAGCCAAACTCAAAAGGAAATCCAATAACATTAAATCAGGAAAATGTTCTGTACACAACGTTTTACTGAAGCAAAGAGTTTTTATTGATTTTATTGGTTAATTTAATATTTCTAAAACTGCGGTCATTGTCTCTTATATGTGGGGTTTTCCTCTTTCTCCTCAGATCTCTCTGGAAAATAGATTTCAGTGTGACTACCTGATTCAATAAAGTCATTTAAAAGTTTAACTCTTGTTTTCAGAAAGTCTCTGGATTGAGAAATAGCTGAGGCTTTATGCACCAAGATGGTCTCTGTAATAAATAAGGCTACAGGTGATGATTATTTTCATATCAATTAACCTGCCTATTATTTTCAAGACTGACTGATTAATCATCCAAGTCTATAACGTTGCGGAAAATGCCGATAACAATTTTCAAGAGACTGAAATGACATCTTCTGAATATGTCACTTAGGTCTAACACTCCAAAACTGAAAGTCTCTTCATTTACAGTCATAAATGACAAAGAAAAGCAGAAAATCTTTACATTTAAGAAGCTGGAACCACCAAATATTTGACATTTTTTGCTTGAAAAATGACAGAGGTGATTCATCAATTGTCAAAATAGTTGGCAACTAATTTTCTCTTGATTGACTAATCAATTAATTGACTAATCGTCGCAGCTCTAGTAACAAAGTGATCTTTACTCAGTGGAGGAAACTTCCTTTGTCCATTGCTTTCAGAGACACTTACAGATGCGTGTATTGATCAAAACTTTAGTAAAGGTCGTGCATAAGGTTAACTTCTGATACACGCCTTAGAATTAAAATGTGTTTTAATCAAAACAGATCTTTTGTTATTGTTGCTCTGTGCGTGCGCGCCTTCTTTACGTCAGAGATAATGAGTGGAGCAGATATGGTTTGCATATGTGAGTACAGTAGATATGATCACTGACAAAACCAGATATGAGCAGCAGTAATCTCGTACGGGTCACAGCGCTGACCACATGACACAGAGCAGCTGCCTCAGTCTCACCTGTCCCTGCTCCACACATCCTGTCAAAAAAAAAAAACAGGTCAGCGGAGGACGAGCCGTGTGAGAAAGCTGGGCTCCCTCTGCACGCATTTTGTATCTTGACAATACGGATCAAATGCAGTCTCGCAGCGGTTGAGGCTGAGCCAGTGTTTGTTATCTCGTCTGATGTGGAACATGCGACACGCGGACGCGCGGCGAAGGAGAGCAAGGCAGACAGGTAATCCAGGATTACAGCGCCGACATGTCATTTCCATGGACGTGTTATTCCTGCTCAAACGTCTTTTGTGTGAAACGTAGGGTGCAACCCCATCTGTCTGCTCCAAACTCTCCTCTGGCACCCATCAATGGCGCGCCGTGGACCAGCATAGACGACGAGATAATGAGCTCCGGTTGCCTTGTCAACGCTATCCCTTTTCCCCCCTCCGACAGCCACACTCTTAAGCTACCGTTTGCCCATTTCCCAGTGTGCAGAGCTCTTCAGTAAACAAGGCATCGAGGTGGTATAGATGAGATTTCAAATTGTCTTAAAATCCCTCCAGCAGGCAGCCACAGATCAACAATCCAGACACAAGTAGTTTGTAGAATACAGATGGGTGGGAGAAAAACTTTAGTTAATGACGTTTGGAGGTCAAAGTTCGCCTGCGATCTAAATGCAAGAGGCCGGTAATAACTGCAGCGACAAATAATGTCCTATATGTCTGAAGCACCGCAGATGTACTTGTACAGCACTTGGCCTGAGTGACTCACTGAAAACATTTAATGCTACAAAAGGTTCAGATAAAGTGATATTTCACTCTCAAAGAATGTTTTCAATTTTGAGTGCTTGTTCTAGAAATCGCCTTAAAATGAGCCTTCAGGTGGAATTTACAGGCACTACGCTTTCAAAACAAAGTCACGGACGTTGCAAGGACAGAGATCTTCTTACACGTTCTGAATTTTTCCCTCCTCCTTTTGTAAATTAATGGTTTGACTCTTTTGAAAGTTTTCCTCCTCATTATTTTCTTCCTTTCCTCTCTCCTCGTCTTGTAGTGTTAAATTTCATTTGTGTAAAAAGGTAAGCGGCCATTTTGGCCGGGACTCTATCCTGGTTGAATAGAGGTCAAAGAAAACTTCGGTTTGAGTTCACAGTCAGACAGTTATGTTTTTTTTGGAAATGACCTCAGTCTAGTAACTTCTTCTATATTTATCTATAAAGCCCTCCTGAACAAATTACCAACTTACATCACTTCACTGTTACACATTAGGACAGGAGCTTAAATCAATTCTGAACCTGGAAAGGCTGCTTCAAGGTTCTGAGCCTCAGACTCTGGGAAATAACTTAATAATAACTTTGTGAGATTTTAAAAACATCCTTCGAATTCTTAACATTTTACAAGTAAATGTTTCAACTAGGAATTATCTAAATCAATTGCTGTTATTGAGGTTTTATTGTCTCTCTTTTTTCATTTTTTTCTTGTTTTAGTGTTCTTGTTTTGTTTATATTGTATTTCTGCTTTTGTTGCATATAATGCAATTTTGGCATCAAGAAAAATGAAGATCTCTCCTAAATAAAGGTTGAATGAACTGAATGAACTTCAAATAAAACATATTTAAGTGACAATTTTCCAAAACCTTGTACTTCAGTTTCATGATGAAAGTTTTCATTTTATAGTCCTGGTTTTGATTATTATTTTCTACTTTTTATTGCTTTTATTTATTTATGTACTTTTTTTGTTCTTTACTGTATTGTATTTTCCCTTTACTAGACATTATATGTCACTGTTAGCTTGCTTTATTTCTGTTTTCTTTTGTTTTTATGCCCACATACCTCCTTAAGGGTCACATTAAAGAGATGATAAATCTAAGTCTACAAGTCCACAGTGGTAGTTTGAGACCTTCATTATATTTAAATCTAACAATCTCATTTGCCTCTGTGTTTATGGTGGTTTTCACATTGTAACTGAGGGTGTTTTACAGCCATCCATAATGAGAATTAAAAGACAGGGACTTCAGGTAATGTCAAAGTTTAAATGGCTCATGAGCTCAAACAGAGCTACAAACAAAGTGTTCTACAACAAAGAAGACAGAAATGGTAAATAATTACTTACTCTGTGCTGCTTTTAAGTGCTTCACGCGCAGCGAAAGTGCAAAACGATGTTTTATTCCAAAGGTTTATCCACATGACGGGGTTCTCTTTGTGGTTTTAGCGTCTCACTCGATCACTCAACAACAATTGTGGCTGGTCTGAGGAAGACTCGGGGCCACATTCCTCGTTATATCTACACGTCCATTGTGACATTTCCTGCAGGGTGGCATTCTCTCCCCCACTCGTCTGTCACAGTGCTGTCTGACACAAGAGTGTTAAATTCCAACACAAACACACACATCTGCCATGATGAGGCAACTACTTTCAAGTCACACATCAGGCATTTGAGTATCTGTTTTGTTTACCTGCTCGCTATAAGTCACTCTCTGAAATAGCGCCAATTTCCTGTTTGTCTATAGCAGAGCATTTCACTCCATCATAAATATCTATTCCACATCCAGACTCCCATCTCTTCTACAACATCTAACAGCATCGCTGTCTGAACTTAATCCAAACTATCATCGCCTAATTCCAACTGTTCTTTTAAAATCGTAAGTTTAACACACAGGTTTCTCTCACGATATTTATGTAGAATTAATCCAAAATCACTTTCACTCAAACGTCTTTTCTGAAGACAAGTTGCACAATCAGACATGATTTCCAAGACATCCCTGTAAACATCCCTTGGTATATTTAGGGTTGTTTTACAGTAACTGTAGAAGAAGAGTCCTGGCACAGCGTTTAGACAAGCTAATGTTTCTCTCCCCCCTCTGCCCTCCCTCCCAATGGACTCTTTATTTCTGTTTGAACAAAAAAACAATATTTCCTTTACACAAGCAGCTGCTAAAACAAAGACACAAAAAAAAAGAAAAACAGAGCAGTTGCTGATGTCTACCAAACACATTTTTCTTCTCTTTGGAGCTCAGTCAAAGGCAGCGCAGCTAACCTCTCACCTGGTTTTGTAAGAGAACCTTAAAAAAAGCTGTTCTGCTTAGTCCACGCAGTGAATCTCATTTCAAATTATTCCAAATTGGTACGTGTCCAGCACGAGAAGGAGAGCTGTTCAAAGGGAAGCATAAAGGAGAAACTGTTTAATATCAGAGTGCAACAACTTTGGCTTCGCAGACCTTTTAATTCAGCACATGTGCATAAAACTCTGCTTTACTTTGTCCATATTCCACTCCGAATCATGACATCAGTGTTGACAAACTGTAAACACTGGGCGGTAAATACATAATGCCAGTTAAAGCACTTATTTTCAACTCCCACAGAGCCCTTTGCCAACTGCATGAGTCATAACTGTTGAATGAAAAGACGGCCCGACCCCTTCATGTTTCTTTGGAGGGTTTGTTCATTAATGACTGGGGCTCGGCCCTATGTCAACATGCTGGCTTGCAGCAGCGAGGGCTAGCAGGGACATGAGGTGGTGCTAACACCCGCCGCCATGTCGTGGCCTGGCACGGACCTGCGCTTTGGAAGGGGGACTCATGGAAATCAGTGGGGCTTGGCCCAGCTTCACTCCCGCCTCGGTCTGCTAATGGCTTTCCAAGTTTGGGGCTGCCATTTGTCAGCTTGACTGATGTCCGCGCCATGAGGATCAATCTCTTTCCGTCATCCATCTCTTCACCATCAGAGGAAAAGTACAGCGCTCTGGGGTGCTGGGCCACGGCGCCGTGAATGAGCTTCCGGAATCAAACGAAAAAACAAAACACTTAAGCTTTAAACTTGCAGGTAAGACAGGATGCGTATTGAGTATTGTGAGGGTAAAGGAATACATTTACTGCAGGACTGAAGTGATATAAGACAAAACAAAAAGGAAAAACTTGGCAGTCTCGTTTTGTACATAATAGAAGAGCATCAGACGCAGCCAAAAACCACAGAAAGCAAGCGGGCTGTTGAGATAGGCTGTTCCTATTCCTGGAACGTTTTCAGTGGTCTATGAAAAACCAGGGGTCCGACTCTCCTCTCTCACTACATTAAGTGATTCTTATTGAAGCCTTGCAAACAGGATCCAAACAGGAAACATTAAGTCTCAAGAGAAAGAAGTGAAAGTAAGCGATTCTGCCTACGTGAGAGAGAGAAAAGAGAGACCGAATGAGGTGTGGTGAGTGAATATAAAGCAGAGGGAGAAAAAAAAAAGTGGTGATGGAAAAAGGAATAAAACATAGTTGGGGAGCAACAGTGTGAAGGGAACAGCTGAAAGAGGTTGCAGGGCCCCAGGTGAGCCCTGTGGTGGGTCATTTCACAGCCCTGTAGGCTGACTAACACTGACAGGTCAGCTGGAAGACTCGCTGCCAAGAGAAACCCTCAACGGAAAGAACAGGGCACGAGGCTGCGCCGCAACACACACTCACACATGCACACAAATAAAAACAGTACATGCTAACACACACACACACACCTCTCTGCCTCCACCACAAAATAATTTCCTTTTCAATCTGCCACACAATAACCGAGCCACTGTTTATTGACCTTTACCATGACGCTTTTCACCAAGCAATCGCTTCTTTGGCTCGAGGCACAGAAATATAGCTCAGACTGCTCGGCTCAGTGCTGTGAATCCACCGTCATGCAGCACGCTTTCTTACATTCACAGCTCGGGATCCACGTCAGGATGTGCTGCGAGCGCCCGGGGGAGGGAGCGCCTCCCTGACAGCCATGATGATTGGATCATCAAAGAAGACAACTTGATGTTATAACCGTCATTAGTGGAGTAACAAATCAATTAAAGGGAATCACAGCACTAAAGGCCTGCGTACACACAGGCGCCTGAGAGGCGTATACATACACAGGCTGTATTCAAAACCTAACATTTGACGGTCACGGTCCCGTTCACACCGGATCCTGACCGCTGCCGTTCGATTTCACAGCAAAAACAGCAATGCCCTTAAAGGCAAATCATGCAGGATTTTCCTAAAAAACAATGTACTGACTCATACAAAAGTAATCCCTCTCAGTTATCACCCACAATCCAACAGAAGTGCGTGGATCCTCAGAAAACCACCTCTGCTGTGCTCAGGAAGCTTTACTAACCCAAAATATCAGTATCTGACATCCTGGGAATCAACTACCTCTCTGATGCATTTACAAACCGCAACTCACAAATCCTACTTATTCTACCTTTAAGCAAAGAACTTGAAAGTAACATATACCAAGACCAACACAGGCTGTTTGTCTAATACATGTATATTTATAAAGCTAGTAGTGGTTTGTTGCCCTTAATTTTGATCAAATTCAAGATACGAGCTTTGTTCCAAGCAAGGATGCCAAAAGTATCAAAGCATCCATACTTTTTCAATAACATCTGCTTAAAAACAACACAGTACTAACATTTTATGGTATCGAAAGTACAAAAAAAAAAAAAAAAAGATCCCCACTTCAGTTCAGTTTTAATTATTCTGCTTGAAATTTAGCTTGCAGCAAAATCAGAAAGTGACTTTCAGTTAGTTCAGGGACTTTTTTCTGTACCAGCATTGTGTGCAAGTGGTTAATTAAAAACTGGAAAAAGAAAGAAAATAACGGTTATATTTTGTGTCGAGAACTTTTTTCTTTTTTTCCCGTGGTGTCAAGAGATACCGAGTATCGTTTTTTCAAAGTTTAAAATCGTGACAACTCTAGTTCAAAGGATGTTTAGTTTAGTCCATTTCCAGAACTATTGCAGATTTTGGAAAGAAGCTTTTATGCTGGATACCCCTAGAAATCTGAAGAAGTTCAAACTTCATTTTAAAAGGTTTTTACCACATTTAATGATTTAAATTGCAGGTTAAAATGTTTTATTCAGGCCACAACAAATAATTGCCATCATTTGTTATCCTGACATTTAATTTCATCATCCAAAATCCAAAAAGAGTTTATTTACAATGATATGAAACAATGGTCCTAATAAGTAATAGCTACATCTAACTATACATGTCTGAAATTCAAATCTAAAATAGTCAACTAAATGTAAGAAAACACTCAGAAAACAGTAAATTTGAGCACATTTTCAGACAGAGAGAGATCACAGCATTCACAGGTCTCATATTGAGTTGCTGAGTGTGGCTAACGTTAGCAGTGCTAGCAGCCTGCTCTTCTTGCAGGTTAACGTCCACATGCTAGTGATGAATGTGAGTACGCACTGCTCCTGTCAAGTGGTTATATGCACAGCCCAAACACAACCTTATCTTCTCTAGCTCGTCTTTAACAGTTCGCCAGTGTTGTACATTATTAAAATATTAGTAATTAGTTTAACCAGCTTAGTAGACTGAAGTTTAAGAGGCTGGAATCAGCAAATGTTGAGCGTTTTTGCCTGAAGACTAAACAGATTAGCTGATCACCAATATTCAAATCAATTAGTCAGTCAACTGCCATTTTGGCTACATCTGTTGAAAAAGCGACATTCAGATTTCAGGAGTCTGTCCTGGTGAAATTAAGAGGAAATAAATCTTAAATTCCACCATCTCAAACAGACTGACACTGGGAGCAATTTTCTCTTTCAATGGTTCAATTCTTGGGAGACTTTTACATTTGCTGTTTGTTTCAAGGAGATTTGGATGCTCTCCATCCGTCCCAGGGAGGAGAATTAGAGGCGGTGAGGCGGTCGCGGTGGATCCGTCGAGTTGTGGCAACCTTCCCCCCGCCGAGCGAATGCCTGTGACAGCGCAAGTCCTATTTGGCTGACGAGCAGCGGGGAAGCAGGTGGGCAGGCTGAGGCTTATCTGCCAAAACAGCCGGGGTTACAGCACACCTCCCGCCGCAAGAACTGCCACGACTCAACGACCACAAGCAGAGAGAATGAGAGGGTAGCAACAGGAAGGGAGAGACAAGAGACCAGAGAGGAAGAGATACGGTCGGCTCCGGGAGGAGATCAGAAAAACTGAAAAAAAACTGGATAATCATTAGATCCTGTGAACTATAAGAAAGTGCCGTTTGTACAGAATACAAGATGAGAATCAAAAGTGTCCGAAGCGGTAAGCCAGGGGTGGACTTTCTATCACAGTATTGTGCAATTTTATGTTACGATAACAATATTTATCAAGGTTAGGGCTGGGGATCTTTCTCAGCACTGGTTCCAATATGATACCAGATCCTGTAGTGATACTAAAACAATGTTTTTTTTTTTCCAGTAACTTGGAGCAGAGGCTTTTAAAGTGGAAGGTTGGCCTCCAAACAGTTTCAAGGGAGGCTTAGTGAATGGAAATGAAAAAATAACACATTAGTTATTAAATAAGTTATCAAAAGAAGATCACAGAACAGCCTAAATGCCTGTGACTTGATTCAAGAGATAGTTCAAAGATGCAGTAGTTTGGGGGAATTTTATTGGTTTTTGTTTCCCCCCACTTTCCCAGAGGCAAAAACGGATAAATGCCTTTGGACAGACCTTTTTTTATGTATTTGGTGTAGTCTGAAGTTATGTGAAACAGTAATTTTAGGCTATCCTGGCTCAACTGTTGAGTATCTGTGGGATCAAATAACATAATCATGTTTCTACATCCAGGAACTGAGCGAAACTAAGCAGGTAAGCTAAGACAGGGTTTCTTTTATCAAGCTTAGTGTCATTCTTTTAGTTTTTAATGCATTTTAATGGTTATAGACAATGAGCTGTGCAAGAATTTTACCTAAATTAAATATTAAAACTTTTGTAATTTTCTGATTAAGGTAAAGAAATGTCTGACCAAAGAAAGAAACCTTTCAAACAATAGATGGGTGCTACCACTGGACTATTTTGAAAAGGTTGCATATTGTGAGTTTTTCACTCAATATTAACATATAATAGTAAAACTATTGGTGACCTTTTGTCAAAAGACTCTGAAATAAGCTCAGAAAATACTGTCACTTTACTGTAACAGTGTCTTAAAAGAATCAAGAACCAAAGAGAGATGGAAAACAGAGAAAAAGAACAAAAGCAAAGAGGAGAAACAGGAAAAACCTCATGTGCTTTCTCTACCCGTCACCTAGAAATGACACCAGCCTCGTTCACCTGTATTTGCCCCTTGAAAATCTCAACCCTGCTGCAGCACACCGTCGTTCCACCGGAGGCATTGCACCATGCCCAAAATCATCTCCAGGGCTTCCAAAGTGCTGACTTAGCAGCGCCGGGCTCGCTGTCAGGGAGCTCTGCTGGGCTTTTGTGAAGAGGTGTGAATGCGAGATACCAGGTGTCACTTTAATTGAGACCTTGATATTGCCGTCTGAGTGAAACGAGAAAATTGTAGGGCAGATATGGCAACTTTATACCAGCTTGGGGACAGTTGATTACACAGTGGGATAACTCTGATTGAAGCCCAAAACAAGGGCTTCATCCACCCGCGGGGTTCATTAATGCACTCCCAAGTCACGTTTTCTTATACCACAGAGAGGGAAAAGCATTATCCAAATAGTTTAAAAAGAGGAAAGTGTCTGTCTCCAGTTCGCTCTGCTGCATATAAACAGAGGCTCCTCCTTCTGCGGTGTAACAGCATTACAGCGGTCCCCCCTTCTGATTGATGAAAGTGCCATGTCTGCAAGCGCCTCTTTTACATAGCAGAGAGCCTCCCCTGGAGCCCGCAATTCATCATCTGACAGTGGGACGGCTGCATTCATCTTAATGCATTACAGACCCAAACAGGTCCGAGGTCACACACTGCTGCCATGAATCCCTCCGTCTGATTGTAAAAGGGGAGGAGAGATGAGATCGCCGGGGATTTTTTTTTTTTTTTCGGGGGGGGGGGGGGCGCAGAGAGATATGAGGAGAACAATACTGTCACTTTAATGTTTGTATCACCTCACTAACAGAACCTGCATCAGGACAGGTCATCCATACAGCCTGTCCTGTGAGACTGGAATGTTTTCTCAGTGTTAAAGGATAAATCCGCCCTAAAAACCCTTTAACTGTGTGACAAATGGCAGCACACTCTGCATTCCCGTGCCATCTTTGTTGTAAGACGTTCCAGCATTAAAAGGGGGAACTCCACCAACGTTACACATCGGCTTACAAGGCATGAGGAGGATTAAACAGCAGGAAAAAATGCTGTATAACTTCTGCTGTGGCTCTGGAGGAGGTTTATCAAGTCTGATGATAAGTGTCAGAGTTATTCATTCAGAGAAAGCCTGCATTAAAAGTAGCAGTGGAGACGATTACCATGAAGTGAGGGTCGATTGAAAAGATAAATGGAGTATCTAGTTTTCATCAAGTTTGACCCATACTTGAGATAACGCATGAAGCGATTACCTGTTTAACAATAAATCATGGTAAGTTTCAAGACAATTAGTGTTACTGTTTCATTTTAATTATCATGAAAACTGTGTGTGATCTCTGCAGTAAATACTGTCCTGCATCAACCAAAGTTAGAATCTGTGCGGCATGAAACATGGGTTTGACATTGCAAAATAACTGAAGGGTTTACAATAAAACACTTGGTGAAATGATTTCAGTGTGTGTATCAGTACTTTTTCAGCACAACTTCTCAATAACATGATAATACTGACAAGAGTGCAGGCCACAGCAATAAGGACTGCCTGCTTGCCTGAGGCAAGTAAAATGCCATGTCGGGCTAGAGAATCTAGCAACTCGCTTGCCTGACCAGACAAGTGGTAAAAACAGAATTAATCTATTCTGTGATTTCTTCATGCAAAAACAGTAGGAAATCCTGTTTTCAGCCTCTCAAATGTAGAGATTCCTCACTTATCTAAGTTTATTATCATATTAAACTTGATATCTTTGGGTTTTGGACTGACAAAATGAGGCATTTAAAGACGTCATTTTGAACCTTGAAAAACTGGGATGGATTTTTTTTTTTGTTATGTTATTTTCTGACATTTTATAGACAGTGAGTGAGTTTTGTTGTCATTTGATAACTGCAAAGTTAGCAAGCATAGCATGCAAAGTGGCTTTGATCCCACAGAGTACATGATGCCTTTTCAAAAGGTTTTCAATAAAAAAAAAACAAAAAAACAGTGAGATGATTTCAGTGTGTGTGGGAGTACCTTTTCAACATTTTCAGCCAGGGTCCAAAATGAACTTTTTTGTCCACCAGCCAAATGACTAGTGAATAATCACATTTTATCAGCCACTCAATACAGCAGCATTGTCTTGTTTTTGTTTGTGAGTGAAGCAAATCTACCAGGCGCTTGCATATTTCACTTGCATTTGGCTGGTGGCTAGAGCCAGTTTTCAGCACATTTTAACTGAACCGTGTTAAAAATGATGACCTTGATAACCCCGATCAGTATAATCATAATATGAAATGTTTATACCATTTCATTTCTACAAGGGATTGAAAAGTCGGTATACCTTTTGGTCACATTTGCTTTGATTTTCACAAATCTTGTTTTAAATCTGTCTCCCCAAGTGTGAGACTAAATCACTGGAGTAACCCTTTAATGTTCCAGCAGATGAATGAGCAACCCGGCATCACATTGCCATTTTTCCAGCACAGCGTTTCAGACCTGAGAACAGACGGGGGGTGGAGAACCATGAAGGAGCACAGATTTTACCCATTTTCTTTCACTGCTGCTAACATTTGACCATGTCAAAATCTTGCTGCTGGACGCAGAGCGGACTGCTGCGTGACTCTGGTGAGAGCCGTGCAGGATCAGTGGAAGTCGCTGTGATTGTCGTCTCCCAGTCCGAAGCGCCTTCCATTATTATTATATATATGTATATATATATATATATATATATATATACATATATATATATATATATATATATATATATATATATATATATATATATATATACATATACATATATACATACACTTCACAACATAACAAACATGCCTTTAAGATGAGCTTTATTGATCCCACACAGGGGAAATTTGCATGTTACAGCAGCTCAAATAGTACAGATAGAAAAGGGAGTTAGAATAAAGATAAAACAGAATAAATACAGCTCAGATAAAGTACTAAATCTGACAAAACGCTCAACACTATTTACACCTTTCACATACATATGTGGAAGTGTATGGATATATGAGTATAAATTGATAGTTGTGCAGGTTAATTGCACACAGGTTTTAATACACACATGGTGTGTAGCATTAAAATTAAAAGATAAAACAATGTACACAGTGTTTCCTTGCAAAGACAGACTGAACTGTTAAACTGTTTATACTCACACTGACTATAGGACCTTGATTGAAATCAAATTTATGCTCATTATCTGAAGTTGTTGCATCAAAAGAGTAAATTACAACCTTAATTAACAAACACAAGGAGATGACATCAAACAATGTTGGAGGATAAGTTTTCTCAGTCACACTTTGTATGTAGCTCAGGCCTGTGATGCATCATAAGCACATTTGTGGGACAAAATGCTTTTGTAACGCTTTATAAAAATATTTCTAAATGCTTAAAATAATGCATGACAACTAATAACAAGGTTTCTAAAGTATTATGTGGCAGAAATAATTTATTATAAATTCAGCATTCATAATCAGATGTCTTATAAATAGCAACAGCATGCTAAACATCTGACTTTGTGAGCGTTGCACTGCATCAAGTTATTAGTAACTGTATTACAACACAATTATGAGGACTTATGAGCAGTATTTGCTGGCTGTTTTTTCTTATGAATGTGCTTATAATGCAATTTAGACATGATGTGATAAAGATATAGATATAGGCCGCTCTACAGGCACACTCTCTCCTAATAAACAGCTGAATCCACGACAAACCTCTGACCCTTTCTTTTGTCGTGGCCTACATCAAAATCTGTTATGAAGAGGTTCAAAAGTGGAAGGGGAGAAGAGGTCAACATCTTAAGGAGCACTCTGGAAGCAGATGATTGTAGAATAAGTGAGAGAGTAATAATTGAAAGTGTGTGAAAGGGCTAAAAGGTCACAATATCATATCCTTAAAAACAAGCCACGCTTCTCTTCTGCAATGCGGACTTTCGATTCACGACATTTCCCCAGTGTCAAACTCTCAATCACAACTCCGAAGCTGTACAAAGTGCAACTGTCTGCGGGAAATTAAAAAAACGAAGGTGCAATGAGAAAATGTCTTGACTGAAATTAATTCTACTCCTCAAAACTATTTCTTGACATTCCTTCACTTTAGTTTTTTTTATGACTCTGCAGAGCACGTACGAGGTAAACTGTGCAGTGAGCTCGATAGTTTGAAGACAGATCTGAAGCCTACACACTACTTACAAAACACAAGAAGATGTCAAGATGTCAGAGATGTGGGGAATCGAGCAGAAATTGCTGCCTTAAGAAGTATACTTATGCGAACAATCTTTAGGAAAGGGAAATTACCATGACGGGTATAATCAAATTAACTCAGCGGTCGTCTGTAGGACACTACACAGCCTTACCGTCCTCGCTACCTATGGCACTGAATAACAAGGACACTAAAGCAAAGTGTTTGCCTCAGCAAGTGAGCAAATACTTCTTTATTTTCTTGCTTTGCCTGCTTTTCTTGGCAGTTCGGTGGGGGTAATTGGCATGCAAGCTTCAGCAGGGCGGTTAGATGAGCCAGGTCCCGAGCTCGGGCACAAAGCACAACGGCTCCGCTGTGCCCACAAAATTAGTTTAAAGCTGTGATTCAGCAACAGGCTGAGACCTGTACAGTGCCACCGATGCCATCCATCACTGCAAATCCATTTCTCTGGCAGAACAACTGAGCCACACCATCACCCCCCCGCCTCCCACACACAGAACAGCACAGCAGCAGGTAGAGAGTAATTCAGAAGAGATGGGGCTCTACCCATACAGGCTTTTAAGCACTGTAATAATGCACATGTTTTGGGGCTTGACTCGCTCATATATTTTACAATTGTTCTGGATATTTAAATTTAACCATCTTCATGCCTGGAAATTGTTTTTGTTTGCTTCAAACATTTATCTTTGTCGAGGTGAAAAAACATTCTGCTACACCAGTTAGATTAAAAACCATTCAGCTAACTAGGAATGCACCATCCCTCCTTTTTATCTCCCAAAACTGATTCTGACATATAAACCTGGGAAACGTCAGATATCGATCTGATATCAGTGTTAAAGATTGTTTCTGTATCTGTGAAGTAACAGGAGGCTGTAGCTCAGGATTAACCACTGTGTTTTACACGAACAAAGAGGACCCACAACAAAACAACAAAATATCAGTACGTTTGAGGAAGAAGAAAAATTAAAATAAGCTTTCCTTTTCAATTACTAAAACTAGAAATGTTTTGATACGTTTTTTTCCTTCTCGACACCAATGCTTGAACTTTGCGCATCCGCCTGCAAAACATCTTTGAGTTCAATCCACTCGTTAAAACAGTCGGTTCCCAAACACAAAAAAGACAACTCTCCGGCTTTTGCCGCAGATCCCCACGAAAACAAACCAAATCAGGAAATTAAAAATGAAATGAAAACGTCGGTGCCTGCAGAGATTGTGCACGACATCTCTCTATCTATTTTAAATCAAAAATAGGTTGAAATGAGCTTTCGATTTCAACAGTTGAAATCAATTATCTACCAGTGTTTTATTTTTCTTTCCACCCCCGCCTACTCACAGCCTGCAGTCTGAACACTTGAACACTCTTAATACCATATAGACTTTTTAAAGAAGACTTTGAAAATGCAAATGACAGGGCGTAAAACCGGTGGTCTGTTGATCTTTGCAAATCAATAATTTTGCAACGTGATCTGGTGCCGAGGTAAAGTTGGTGTTTCTCTCCTCCTCTGACTGTAATTTGTGGCGTACGTGACACTGCAGGGAAGCAGCAAGGTACCTTTTCAGGGCTAAAGACTGCATTTTAGGCCATACTGGAGGCATTTTCTGATATTGATATCCGTATCGGAACAACTCTAACTAAAACTATTTTAATGTCGCTATAGTGGGAAAGAAACTTGAATCATATCATTGGCAGCTCAGGTGAAAACCAGGCCTGATATATCAGTTGGTCTAAACCATACTGAAGATGTGAAGTGAGCATGAAGGTCAAGATTGAATAACCACCGTTCAACTATGTGAGTGAGTCAACGCTGACGGGAGACGAAGACAATGGCTCAGATAAGGGGATGGAGTGGAGGAAGGTGGGGGTGCCGGCTGATCGAATCTTCTCATTAACTTTGCCCGGGCCTGGAGAGAGCTAGAAGAGGAGGAGGGTGAAAGGGAGGGAGGGTGGATCGGTTTAATGAAGACTCCTGCCGCGAGGGTTCGTCTCGCCTACTGTGCGGCACTGTGAATAAGCCTGGCAGACAGATGGGCTGAGGAATTGATCAGTGGAGACGATCCACAGAGACCTGCACAGACTCAGAGGCTGTGTTTTAGTTGAGGTGGAGTACACAATCAAGGATATCAAAGACGATGAAATGCCAGTGGAATTTACTACCAGTGGGAGAAAACTCCACCTACAGTAAACACACAGAGGCACTCGATCTAAATTGGAGCTTCATTTGAACTGACGGCGAGGGAGGAGCCCCAAACTTCAAAACCGAACCAGTCGTGCTTATTATTTATCAGAAAGGCTCGTTCTGAAGGGTTAGAGAGAGGACTGCTGAATCAGTCCTTGAAAGACATGCCCGGACCGCTGATTCTGAAGCCGCAGACATCTAGAAAGGGAGGCTATTTGGTATCTTGGCCCCTTGTCTCTCCGCTGTCCTTCTGAGAGCTGTCCCACTTTCAGCCCAGGCTCTGTGTGGCATCTATCTTTCACACGAGTGACAACGCCCCCCCTCCAACCCCGTGCTGCCACTCTCATTTTCATCGTCTATTGTTCCAGGCTCAGAGATTCAGCCCGGCACAGCAAGCTCTGCAATTCTGTCATCTCCACAAGCTCAATACTTGCCTGCACTACTGATAAGCAGCCAAACACTGAGGTGATGAATAAATCACAATACAGCATATACACACACTTACTGACGCCAGGAGGAGGCCTGTTTATTTGGTGTGTTCCTGGTTATTTTGGATAATTCTGAGTCAAATCTGGTGTACAGATTCATGCTGTATCATTTGGATGAGGTTTAAAAATGACTGCTATGACTAATATTGCGTGCATCACTCTTTCCCTAAGTGTTATCCACACAGAAACACACTGAACAAAGAAAAATATGTCAGCTGTCTCATGTAATAAAAACTATTTGCATCAATCAGGGTTCAGCATCAGTGTTTTTTTTTTCCAATGGCCCAGTCAGGAAAGTGGGTCAGAGACCTACATGCAGTCATTTTGTTCTCATGTACCCTGTGCAATTGTTTTATTTATTAGTGGTTAAGTTAATTGTCATGTTTAATCTAGGCTGCAACAGCTATAAAAAGTCAGAAAATAGTGATTAATGTTGATTCAAGTATCCAAAGTACAAGATGTCTTTAAGTGTCCTGTTTTATCAGTAAAATACCCAAAGATATTCAGTTTAATATGAGAATAAATGGAGAAAAGCAACACATTTCCATATGTGAGAGGGTAAAACAGCATTCTTGCAAGAAAACCTACTGTAACCCTTACTTGTTTTCTCAAAATAATTTAACAGTATAACTTTTTACCCCTTACCTGGTCAGGGCAAATTGCATGGCACTTTAGTGGGTAATCATCATTTTGAGCCCTGTGGCAAGTCCTTTTCATGTACAGTCCTCAACAAATTTATGGTCAACAATGAGCATATTTTAGATACACAAACCAACCATTGCAAATTTTGTCAATTTTGTCTTTCTGAGCTAAATAGGGCCAGAAACTCCTCAGCCCTCTTTTTCATTCTTCTTTTTGTTCTCACATCTCAGGAATGGTTCTCTACTTTTAATACTTTAATTGCTCCTGCTAAAAAAAAAAAAAAGGTTGACACATCATTTTTAGGCCAAAGTTATAACTCAAGAGAGTAGCATGTGTACCAACAGAGAACAATAATGTCCTCTACAGAACAACCATACACGCTGCCTTTGTTGTCTGTAATTTTCTCACAGTTTCTTTCTGCTTGTCAACAACTCCTTGCGCTCAGACACAAAATTATCAGCTGCTGGTGGACAGCGGTGATGGACAGTGAGCGACTACGGGCAGTGAGTGAATACAGATGGTTTTATTGGTTGCAGAAATAAAACAGGCTCCATATAAAAGCATAAAACACAAGGGTCTGTATGTCTGTATGGGATTTTAGAAATATTTTGTGTGGAAACTTGGCATTTAGGATGTGTCTAAAATTTGTTTTATGATGTCTGCTCTGTAGGAAATAGCAGCGAGAAAGTAACCAAATGCCAGATTCCTCCACTGTATTTTCACATATGACAAAAGTGAGTCATCTACAAAAGCCTCATTTCTGAGCAGAATTCTTCGGCACACTTGTTTCCACACGAAGCAGCAGCACTTTAGAGCTTGAAATCTATCGAGTACGGATTCCTGTTAAATCAGTCATGCCAAATTTTGGCACTTGACAGTTAGATTATAGAGAGAATGCAGAGAGAAAGAGAGGAGCGAAACCTTGTCTGCCCTGCAGCTCGTTCCAAGTCACAGTGAGACAAGGCAATGGTGAGTCAAAAGCGGTTGCAAGTGTGGTTGCACTTTTGATGCAGACGACACTCACTGCAATATTTGTAATGCAAATTGCAAAGCAGGCAAGGGTAACACCTCTAACCTGTGGAAACATCTGGTCAAACACAAAATAGCCTCTGTCTAAAAGCTGAAAAGTGTACTGTGTTTGATAGCCTGAAAGTCAATTTCTGCACAGCAGCCAATGCTAGGGTTAGCACGTCTGCAGCTAGCAATGAAGAAGTTAAACTCTCATGGACGATGACACTTTAAGTGAGTCATCAACAAGTCATTAACATTTTCAAGTGATTAATTAACTAGTGGGATAATGTCTTGGCTAACATTAGCTTAGCATTTTCAATAATAATGTTGAAATTTGGACTTTGGACTGAAATGTGAATGTTCAAATGTGAATGATACCCAACCTTAGTAGCATGAATAGAAACGATAACTGTGGCAGAATAAAATATAAACAAGCACAAATTTGCAATAGCTGCAACCAGTTGTATGCATCCATGTGTGTACGCATTCATACACACACACACCCACTCGACCTCCGTAGTTAAAGTGTAAGGAGTTTGTCACACCAATGGAAAAAGGGACTCTCTGCCAAATCTGACGTCTGCCGAGGCTCTACAATAAATGGTTCATGAGGTATGATAGAGGGCGTGACCAAAGTATGGGGTTGTGGTTAACTCGAATCACTGAAACAGGAACTCTGACCAATGATGTCTCCCACAAGAGTCTACGACTAACGGTTCATGGGTTTGGCCATATTACATAAATCCAGCTGTCCTTTGGCTCATAACCAACCTTTCTACTAAATCTTCCATGTCTGTGAATCCGTTTGGAAGTTGTACGCCTTTTTGTGATATGTCCTCCTTTTAACCGATTTCCATGAACACATGCATGCAAACTTTACCCATGTACCAAATTTCAGCCTCTGAGGGTGAAAACTGTGGCTGGGTGGGGAAGTTTTGTGGACCAGCCAGCTGATGGAAGGACCTATAGAGCTGCTGGTCGCAGCTAAAAAGAGCGCCGCCTACACTTGACTCATGACAGACTTCATCATCAGAGTCGAGTAAGATGTCACACAGCCATCTGCAGAATTTGACAGATCTTTGAGAAGTGCGGTGCAAAAGCACAACAACACTGTCCCTTTAGGGAAAGATGCCACCCAAATAATGAGAGAAAGGTTTTCAACTGAACTGTATGCATGCAGGTTATATCCCAGCATGCACTGCTGCACAGAGATCGAGGTTATGCGCTCATGACACATTTCTTTGACATTTGTCAAAGGACTGTAACCGACCTGGCGAAGAAAGTGCACAGAGCACGACAGACCCATGTAGTTAGATCTGTGGTGCCCCCGGGGCTCTGACACCTCCAACAATTCAGGCCCAACACTGTCGCCATGGTTACCACTGCCTGACACCTCTGGCAATGGCAAATAGACTGACCACAGTGGAACATTTGAGACGACACTGGCAGAGCCTGTGTGCATCGTCACACAATAAAGACCTCGGGGCATGAGGGAACAGTCACTGAGAGCCAGTTACATTTAGAGGAGGTAAAGAACTTCGTGGACAAACACGACCGGGGGTGAAAAGGGGGACAGCGCTGGCAGGGTGTCCGTCTCCAGCTGGCATACTGCGGAATGTTAATTAGGCCTGCAAAGACAAGACACCTCCCTCTTAAATGTCACATCCTCGCGAGGAGAGCGGGTAACGGCGACGGGTTTCGTTGACTTCTGTCAGGCAAAGGGTGCCGTGGTTTGTTTGCCTTTCCAGTGGCAATTTCTTTTCTGCTCTCTTTACCCCGAGCATTTTGTCTTAACATTCTCCTGCTTCTCTCTGCCCTTCTGTTATGCTGTTTACTCTGTGATGAATGGCTCTATTTCAAGTTGAGCTTTTTTTTTTCTCTCTTTTAGCTGGAATAGATTACAATCTGTGCAATTGTGCGGAAACAAGATTGATCTCGCTAAAAAACATTGTGGAGGGGGGCAGCGGAGGAAGGAAAATATAGACTCCAACAGCACTTCACTCTAATGTAGAAATTTTCAGAACCATTTCTTTGATGAAGGCTTTTTAGACTGCGATGGCTCTCGTAGAAGCGGGTCTCGATAAGAGGGCTCGGAGGGCAGGAGAGGGGTGTAAACAAATTTTGCGATGGTTTGTAATGAGACATGACACAGTGAGAATACTGTGGCCTTTTAAATGGCAGGCCTCGTTATCAGCCTGGTTTCATCGCCTCAGAGGGGCACAGACTCGGATAATGGGGCATCAGTAATGAAGGGTTGGACAGAAGACCTGCTGAAGCTTAATATGAGAGGTTGCTCAAGCAATGAGTTAATGTAACAATGAAAATGTATATAGTGAGCGCGTTTTTACCACTGACCTGAATCGCAATAAGTTCCATTGTGAGCGATACTCTTCTTAATCAGGTTTCTGGCTGAGCTTGTTATAGCCTTGCTATTTTTCATGATTTATAGTTAATATGGTGTCTAAAGAATGGCCTAGGGTAACCATTGAATATTAAGCAATACCTAAAATTACTTGAAATAATAATTGCCTCCCTCACAATTCAACCAAAATTAATCACATAGGATGAGTGGATTGGAAAATGAATCCTTCCTGCTAAGGTAAGAAGAGAGCTGCGATTTTAAGCAGGGATTCAGGGCGGTTTTGGTCATGACGGTTAATATTAAAAACTAAAGCAGTAAAGTTTTTTTTAATAATCTATGTGGGGGCACATTCATTCCAGGAGTGAAAAAAAGAGTTTATGTGCAATTCTTTAATTAAACGACTTACTTAAAAGAAGGAAAGGTATTGGAGGAAGGTGGAGGGGTTGTAGTAGGCGTTGTCAGCGCAATAACTCACAAGCCTTCAGGTTGCCTCGCCTCCCTTTTCCAGGAGTAAAAGAGAGATGCATTTATTCTCCAGCTGGATGCCAGGGGAGAGTGAAAGCAGAGGGGAATGAGTCTTATGGAGCAGTGGAAAAAAAACCTGTCCAAGGTCTAGGGAGTTGAATGGTTTACATGCTGGCTGCCAGCTTACGTTTCGTCTTAGTGTCACAATTTGTTGGGGAGCATCACGGACGCTCTAAAAGGAGCGGGCTCTCTCCCAAAGCCTCCCCGGCGGCTGAAGACTTGCTAAACGTCACTCACGATCACTCAGCCACTGGGGAGAGGAGAGAGAGTAAACAGAGAAGAGAAAGGAGAGGGGGAAAAAGGACAAAATGAAAGAAATAAATAGAGAGACAGTGACAGAAACTGACGAAGAGGGGGAGGAAGGCGAGGAGGTTGGTGGTGAGATGACAAAAAAAATAAGAAAAGGGAGTAAAAAGTAGAAAGAGTGGCAGAAAGTGAAAAAATACTCATGCATGCTAATCCTCGTCTCCTGTGGCGCTCTGTCTAATGTGAGAAAAGGCTACTGAGCTGCAGAGCTTGGAACCGTCAAGGGATTGGACATGTTTGCTATCCAAGCAAAGCACAAACAACAACAGGCCATCCAGAAGTCTGCGAGTTTATGGGCATCTTACAGCAGTGCCCAGGTTTTGCTGCCATGTTGAAACAAAGAAAGAAAAAGGAAAAGTTGGTTTCTGTCAAACTGATGCCGTCTACAGGATCCATGCCTACTCTCATCTTTCCTCCGCTGGTAGCAAAGAGCGTGGGAACTGCTTTCAGAGCATTCAGCGGAGGCGGAAGACTGACCCCGACTTATCGACCAGCGCTCGCAACGCACATCTTCATGCCTGATGTGGCTACCTGCCAAATACACAGCGTGTTTAAAAAAACCTATTGATTGAGATGAACCTATATACATATTTCTCCCCACCAGTAGTGAAACTGTAAGAGCAAAACCAATGTTTACATAACACAATGCATTCCTAAATTAGACCACAGGTATTAATCTTGATCTTTTGGACACCAAGCTGTTCTTGCTCAGCTCTCACTCCATCAGACACCGATAGCATAGTCGCTATATGCCCAAAGGCAATGCTAAGTATGCAAGAACACATGCTTATTTTCAATTTGAAAGGAACAGTGTATTGAATTTAGCAGCACTGAGCAGCGAGCTTGCAGATTGTAAAGACGTTGCCTCACTTTTTCCTCCTTTGTGTGCAGGAGAAGCTACAATGGCCATGAAAAATGAGATACAGAACCAGAGTTTAGTTTTCATTCTCAGCAACTGTAGAAACAAGGCAGTGCACCAGCATCTGTGAGGACCTGCGCCTTCAGTGGCAGGGATGTTATACTTTGGTACCGAGTCCATGCAAAAATTCTGATGACGTGATGCAAGTCATTTTTCTGCAGTACCAAAAGTAAAAGGGATGCAATTCTTGCAGACGTGATGGGGGCAGAATAGGCCTTCAGCAATACAATGATAGCAATCCGTATTTGCTATTGACACGTCGTTAATATTAATAAGAAAGCAGTTTGCTAAAATTTTAGACAGTTAGGTGAATTAAATGCAAAATGCATTATTAAAACACATAATGAATACATCCCAGCTGTGAGCTCATAAACAGCATATCGTATCTGTAGCTGCTACGAGTGATACGCAAACAGTTAATCGTTTAACGGGTGTGTTTTTCAGTTGCCACATCCACACATGAGAAACAGCATGAAGTCACACACGAAACAACAAACAGCGTGACTGACACACGAGGCAACGGCGACAAAATGAGCGCAGATAAAACAGGACAGGTCTGTCAGAGGTCGAGGGGCTCGGACACTTAGAGGGAGCTCAGAGAAGAACTGCTCCCCCTTTGCGTCGAAGCTGAAGTGAAGGAGCTGGAAAGCGTTGCTGGAGAGCGAGACATCATGCTCAGTATGCTGCCACCCCCCTGAATAAACATGGATGGATGACTACAAGAACAGCGTTGTATGTAAACTGCAGGTATACCATCACAACCACTATTGGTAATACAACAAACCTATTTTTTCACATAGCCACTTCCACCATGTATGGAAGTCTCTTGTGTTTGAAGAGGATCATCAGTGATTAGTCATAAATTCACAAAAAACAGGTTGCAAACAGTGCCATCAAACTTTTCAGACGACATGAGGAAACACTTAACATGAGTAGAGTTTGTTTCAGTTCACCTTAACGTTGCATTAATAATGCATCCATAGCAACAAGCTAACTTAGCCTTACCATTCAGTCTGTGTCATCTGTCATCAAAACATGTACGTGGGATTTAATGTTTTTTATTTTGGTATCAAAATGGATATGAAGAATTGTAGAATTTCACTGGTAGTGGCATCATCTACTAAATTTCTGGTACCATAACATCCCTATTCTGTAGATATGAAAGGCTCATTCACTAATAAAAACATACTTATAAATTAAATGTTATATTCTGTTTCCCCCTAAATCTTACTCACAGTCGTCCACCATTTAGCATAGAAGTGGTCCTTTTCATGTGCTGGGAGGGTTTTTATGAAGATAATAATATTTTATGCAATTTCTTTTTTCTTCTTTCCATTTGGGATGAATGTGTCATGAATTCTGGCAGCTCCCATCATGCTTGTGTCCATGTTGCTATGGAGTAAGTGACTGAACACCTGAGCCCCATGACATGTTTTTTTTTTTTTTTGCCCTTGTTACTTTATTTTGATGAATCTGTTTAAGCCACTGGCAGTTCCTCCTTCTACTGTAACCATGGATACAGACAGCAATCAACCGTATTATTTTTTATAAGGAAGAATAAGAAATGGAGCGAGCAGATGAAGGTCTGAGGATTGAAAAATCCTAAATAAAATAAGTACAGCAGACTCTTGGTTCTTTCACAGTCAGAGTTTTTGATCCAGCACAACTGTTTTTACGACTTTCTGGTGTGAAAGAATCTTGTAAACTTTGATACTGATGAAAATGTAATTATTAATTATGAAACAAGATCTGAGGTTGTGCCTTGTTTCTGTGATTTATTTATGCACACATCTGTGAACATTCCTCCTCAGTAGGCATCAGAGAAACTGATATCATTGAAAGGAATACGTCTCACTTATTTGGGCTGTTCAGATTTAGGTTTTGATTTTTGAAGTGCATCATACGAGGCACGGGGTCAATGCAGGGTGCATCCAAGTGATTGCAAATCAGTTTGATTCACCTTAAGCAAAAAGGTGTGAACATCTCATAACTGGTGGCTGTCACAAACAGCCCAAATGTTTCTCTCTCGAGTGTCAATCAGTCTTTAGATTTGTGCCTCCAGAGGTGGCCTTGTGCACCAACACAGCTTGTTGCAGTTTCCCTACAGCCACAGTGAATGACAGCGAGGCACTGAAGAGGCCCTTTTCTCAGAGCTGACACCGCCGATTTGAATATCAAAACATGATGTAAAACGGTGATTAAAAGCCAATTACAGCTCGTGTCAATGAAAAGTCAATTAAGTGTTTCAGGGGCTGCAAACGGGTTTTTTTTTGCCAATGTAATGACAGAGGGGGAGCGGAGAACAAAGGGGAAAAGAAGGGATACAAAGGAGAGAGGCAAAGGGAAAAAATGAAATAAGGCATCTGAGAACAAACAGACGGGTTGGAGCGGGTGCAGAAGACAACATTCGGATGAATACAGTGTTGCACAGTCAGACGTGCAAACATCATCTGCTGCAGAGACAGGATTTCTTCCATTCCCGTCACCATGCAGTCATGAATTATGAACAATTTGCTTAAAGGCAGCATTCAATTAAGAGTCGAATCCACCGGGAGTGTGAGCGAGGATGTTTTCTGATAAAACCTTAAAAAACAAACCCTCCCGCCCTCTTATTTAAATGAGTCCATTATAAGTCCTAGAGCCTCCCTCCTGGCCATGTTTCAGCTGATTGATCCTGAATTACTTATTTATACACCACTAATGAACGGTGAATATGAAAAAAAAAGAGGAAAGTACTGGTAAGAAAAAATTATTCAGGCATGATGCATGGTGCAGCTGCCAGGTTTTTTGATCACCCGCCTGGAGCTTTGCAGGAGCAGCCGTGTTTGCCATGTTGAGATGCAGCGGCGGTGAGACGCTGCAGCAGCAGCAGCCTCAACGCCCTGAGAGGCGAGGCCGAGGCTGTAAATGCCACTGCCCCAACAGGCTCCCCCAACAGGAAGAAATAAATAGCTAAGAGGCAAGCTAGAGCTGCTTAACCCTGTGCTTTAATTATTGAGAAATGCCTGAAATTGCCAGAACGCACAACACTCTCAACTCAAGAGGCTTGTTAGAGAGTAATGAAGAGGTTTGGAGCGAGAGGGGATCATTTTAGAGAGGTGCCAAACTGGGGTAGATCTGTGTTGAGAGGATCTGTGTTGATGCTCGTCTGCCCCCGTCCTGTTTTTGTGCAGCGAAAGGCCCCGAGAAAAGATGAGTAAAGTAGAAAGCTTCAGTCCAGTCTTTAAATACTGTGTTACTCTATGACTTGGCAGTCAATGATTCCGCTCTCGGCCTCAATTTGCTGCGTCGCTCTATTCATCCCTCGCTAATTCACACAAATCACCACCAATCAGCTCGTGCACACAATCAACAGAGATGCATTCCACTCATGCACATGCGTGCACAAGTATGCAACCGTAATCAAGCGCACAACCCAGTGTTTACAACTGAGCATTTTTCTTCCAAGATCTGAGGCTCTGGAAAGGATCTGGCAATAAAGAGGGGAGTTATTTAAAGGAAAAATTTGACAGCGTATCAGTTGGGGTCAGTGACACAGCGAGGGCCAGATGGTCATCTAGTCTGGCTTGTCCTCTCTCAACAGCTTCTGCCTCTGTACCCAATTTGTTCAGTGCCATTTCCAAGAATAAGTGCTGGATTGTTGTACTTTACATTTCCTCCACATGAACTCTTCGCTGCCTTGGCCTCTCTCACACCCCGAGAACAAGTAAACAAATTAGGAGTTTTGTTGCACACAATGCTGCTTACGAGAAAACCCTGAAACCAACGTTCATCAATAGAATAATCTGAACAGAAACTAACCCGTCAACTGACAGTCATTATCATGTGCTGGATATAAGAACAGGTTTGATAATCAGCCAAGAAATGCTTTAACTGCTGGCTCACAACGCAAGCCTTAACATGTTATTTATGCTCGACAACAACTGAATACAAGGTTTCACTTTAATGTTAATAGAGTGGGCCCACACCCTCATAAACTGGTCTGGCTGTTTTCAGAGTCAGTGTTGCCAAGATTGTGCCAACAGAGAGAGACATCACTTTCTTTTGCTGACCAGTGTTGTTTGTACGTGTTTTTTATTGTTGTAATCCTTTGCCATTTAAACATTTAATAAAACCTGGCAGCTAACACGCAGTCGATGCATCTCAGACAGCGTCCTATAAATTTGTTTTCCTGTATGGCAAGAATTTAAGGCGACAGACAGAAGCCAAAGATTCTGCTGCCTCATTGAAAATCTCCGAGCACCTGGAAGTGATTTACAACCTCAACCACCAAGTACACACACAAATATTTAATAACTGTGATACGCAAAAAGCCATTAGGTGTGCTTAAAACAGTGTTATGAGGCTTTACGCTCCATGTGCACGGCATCATTTTTAACTGTAAGCTCTGGTAAAATGCTTTCTTTCATTCAATCGGATTAATGATCAGTCAGAATAGCTGTTTTCCATCCATTTATTTTTTAGGTGCATTTCCTCAATTTCACAAAACTTTTTAAGCTCATTTGTTTTTTTGGAAAAAGAGTTAATGTGCTTAATGGGTAACAGGAAAACACTTTTTTCCAAATAAGTTCTGACACAGCAAACATGTCTAATCAGCTGTTTTTCACTCCTCATGGCTCTATAATACATCCATGATCACTCCACAGATCAGATGTAACATTCCTCATATTAATACATCAAACAAACAAATAAGGCCTTATTTCCATCTGATTTTCTACATTGTTTTTGAACGGTGCTCTTTTAATTACACCACGGCTGGCGCCCTCTTCTACTGAAATGGTATTATGGTTTTCTGTTTAGAGAACTGGCATCACCTACTGCTGATCTCCTTGAACCAACTCACATAACAGTCGTGAGTGTAAAGAAGCATTTATTCACATTTTCTTTTTCTATCTTCTTCTTTTAAAATTCACAATACATTTGTTTTGAAGAAGGCTAGTCTAACAATCATCAGATTTAGCACCATTACAGGTCAACTGTGTAAGATGTAGGGTGATGTAATGGTAGAATATGGCAGAAATGGAATATAAAATTCATAAGTATGTTTTCATTAGTTCATAATCACCTGAAATTAAGAATTCTGTTTTGGTCTGTACCAAACAAACTTCTTTTCTTACATCTGGAGAACAGGACGCCGCCATGTTGCACTGACATTTTTCCACAGTAGCCTAGAACGAACAAACCAAAAACTGGCTTTCACATTTCGCGTGTTTTGTAGCCACTGTTGTTTCTCCCACAGCCTTGGAAGCCTTGGTGTTTGCGGTCTGCAAGCTTACAGCTTGACACTTTAAAATCCTACACACTGGTCCTTTAAAGTAGCGTCTGCGTATCCTTACGACTCCTGTGCATTCCCCAAAAAGGTTATCCGGTTTCTCAGTATGATGTACATCAACTCTATCTCCTCTTTTTTAAGCAATAAATATTTACATTGAAGTATGGAAGGAAAAATATCACAAAAACAACAATTATATAAATGTTACAGATAATCTGTGGAGTACATATTGTGATCTTCGATAATGAGCACTCTCAAGTATTTGCTTTCCTGCAATTAAATGAACAAATCAGTGCCAATTTGAAACTAGTGCAGCATCTGAAGAAATATTACCTGTTTATTTTCTGGCAGCTGCACTGACAGCCAGTGGTTGTGGGATGAATGGGTGAGGAGCTATGAAACAACAGAAGACAGTTGCCTGCGAATTTATGACTTTTCTCCTTCTGTAGTCTACGTGTGATCATGTGCACGTTTCCCACATAGCAAACACGTCAAGAGAGCGGAGCTCAGCTTTTGATCGTCGTTGTCTGTTCTTCGGCTAAACGAGCTTTGATGTGACCGGTGGGGGGAACGACTGAGGATGTGAGTTGTTTACGTTGCTCAAGAGGCAAATTTCATTAGCTCACTTTGCAGCAGTTTGGACAGCCGTCTAGCACGCAGAAGCAAGTCAACATCCCCCACATATCATCAGTGGTTTTTGCGGAGCAATAAGTTTGGGGGAGGGGGGGTTGTTGGGGCAGACAGGGCACTGAAACTGGATTTTGTTCCATTATGCATAACAAAAGCCAGAGACCCGTGGTGTATTGCGGTAAGCTGCTGTGGCCAAAATGATTCGGCCACAAGGAAAAATTCTCAGTGCCTGCTGGGCCAAACCTTAAAAACACTGCATGACAATCCATAAATTCTCTTCTAAGAAGAGAGTTCACTTCTAGCTGAAGAGCTCCAGCATGGTTCAGTGCCATTACCATTTGAAAGGGGAGAAGATGAGTGCAGTAGCAGGGGGGAGATAGACCAGCGTGCAGAAAGAAAGGCTGATGGGGAGTGTGGCAGGGGAAGAGCGGCTGACTTGTTGAACTTGGCGCATGGATGAGCTTCATTCGTCAACAGAGCACTACATCCACTCCCCTGTTCAGGTTTTGCCCTTGAGACAGCGTTGGCC
The DNA here is from genome assembly GCF_056507025.1 of Lutjanus erythropterus. Lineage (NCBI taxonomy): Eukaryota > Metazoa > Chordata > Actinopteri > Lutjaniformes > Lutjanidae > Lutjanus > Lutjanus erythropterus. The sequence continues at coordinate 38,978,886 of NC_139325.1, forward strand.
CGGTCGGAGTCAGTATTGTGCAGTTGGAGAGCACATCTGAGCTCGTGCGGAGAACTGAGGGGAGACTGTAACAACTTCAGGAAAAATAATCCTCCCACTGTGCCAAAGTCATAAAAACAAGCTCCCATGCTGCACTTTTACATACTGATACCCAACAGTAAAATCAGACAAAACGCCAATAAAGTGTTGATTTTAAAATATACCTTTATTGCTGCTGCGTCGATTTTCTGAATTATGCACATAACCTCTGGGTAGAAATAAAGTGATGACTAATTTATGAGATTATGGGGTAGCAGAATACCAGGGATGTTAAAACTGGTAACAAGGCCCAAAGGAATACGAAGCTACAAACATATACTGTATGAGGGTACAGAGTGCAGTCAGAAAGTAGTAGGACAGTGATATGTTTTTCATTGTACGGCTCAGTAAACCAGAAAATAAATAGATTTGAAATAAAAAAAATGGCTTTGAGGTTAAAGTGCTGACTTTCAGCTTTAACTTGAGGGTGTACATCCATCTTAGGTGAACAGTGGAGGATTCGTTGCCCTTTTTGAAAGACTAATCCAACTTTAGACAATGATCCTAAACTTTAAGTCAAGACAAAATGGAAAAATGTCTTTGTAACCTTATCCCTGGTCCTACTGTGCACCTATTTAACAATATATGCTCAAAAAATACTTTGTATTCCTATATCAAAATCCAATCATGTCTACTTCCTCTTAAACAAAATATGACGAGTGCTTAATCAGGCTTTCAATCAATCAATCAACTTTAAGGAGCACAAAGCTAAGATTGATTAGCAACAGCATGCTATGTTGGGTTATGACACTCCTAATTTTCAATGTTTAAATCAAATCCCTCTCAGCATCATGTCCTGTCTGTCCTGTTTCACTTCAATATTCATCAAGATGAAGAAACTATCTACTCTGAAAATGCTAATTTCATTTGGACTTTGGTCGCTGGCCATGTGTTTTACTTCTGAAAGACCAGACTGAAGACCAAAAAGTCCCCAAAAAACAACCCAGAAGTGAAGAATACAGGTCCATCAGAGCATCACCAAAGAAGACACAAGTGTCTGCTGTCATGTGTGGGTTGGACACTTGTGATTTACAACCAAATGCCACTATGATGACTTTAATTACATTTAGTTTACTTGTTTTAAGCCTGTATTATTGGAAAACTGCATAAAAAGGACTAAAATTACTTTGCTGCTCATCTTGTGTGGATGCAAGTTAAGGCTGGTTAATATGGACAAAATCAAAAGCACAATATTTTTAACCAATGATGAACTCATGAAACCTCTCTCATACCACCACATCCGATACCAATAGCTCCTTCAACACAAGCAATTTGACAAAGCATCTGAAGAACCAACACGATGCAGAGTTCAAGGAGTTTGCTAATGCTAGCACATGGAAACAGCAGCAACATTTTTTAAATTTCTGATGAAAGTAAAACATGCTTTTTAAAGTCATTGTATGAACTGTAATGGCATTATTTAACACTCACGTTGGTACCCAAATGAAAGCACTTCTACTCAAACTTGGCCTGGAAAAAAAGTGGTACTGGTGCATCCCTATTTTTGACCAAATACTGGAACAATATTGTAGGGTGAGTATTGGTGCTTTCACTAATATTAACACAAGGTTTTTCATGAATAATCTAAAGTAATGTGGACGTAATGAAGTGGGTGAAGGAAAATAATAGAACAGCTAGAACAGTGTGGTGATTTCAGAAAATTATATATATCAATATACTGTAATGCAGCCTTTAAAAAACAGGAAAAGACAACACATCATACAATATTGAAATCTAAGATAATATCAAGTCTCATGTCATGATATCAATACGATATCGATAAATTGCCCAGCCCTAATGCAAGTCTGCCTTTTAAAAGTTCGGAGGCAATGAATAGCTACATTTGAATTACAATGTGTATGCGATAAACTGTGGTCAAAATATGTGTTTATTTACAAGACAAAAAAAAACAAAACAAAAAAACCCACCCGCACACACACCATTCATGAGGTTTGTCCATGACCTGAGACAGTGTACTTCACACACTACTATTCAGGGACAGAGAACATCAACTTTCTCCCACTTTTGATTATTCTCTTCATACAAAGTCTCAGGTGCACCTGCAGTCCCGCTGCCAGTGGAGGAACTACAATGAAGGGTCATTTCCAAACCTCCGTCTGTGACAATTGTGCTGAAACTCTGGCACAAATTGAATTCTGCGCTTTTATGGAGGCAAAATGACTAAAAATTTGTACTTTTGAGAGGCAGAGAACCATCCCCAAAGTGAGGGAATGGAAAAAATCAAACTGTGCTCTCCCCCAGCGTTGGCTTCTCAAGAACCAGTTTGTTCCCACCCTGGGGCAGGCAGGTAGGTTATGACACCTGTTTCCACCTGCTGGGTCAGAGTTGCTCCCTGCCAGCAGTTTCCTCCCTTTTCCCTTTTTAGCACGGTTCCACACCCATTTGGAACCGAGTGAAGCTACACACACACACACACACACACACACACACACACACACACACACACACACACACACACACACACACACACACACACACACACACACAAGCCTGTAAATTTAGCCAAGCTATTTCATGGAACGCTGAAGCACAAACACTGGGCACAGAAGGTGGAGTATATGCTGCGGAGTGGCTAGTGATAACAGTTGGTTGGTCGACAGCGGAGAACATTTCCGGAGCCTTTGGGTGACTACTACAGATTGGTAGCCACTATGCTAACATTTGGTGACTCATTTCAATGAGTCAGAAATAAATTAAATATTTCCTCGGAATGACAGAAGAGCCTTTTGAAACAGAATTTTGACCACAAACGGGCCCCCGCATTTATGTTAACAGCCTTTTAAAGCAGTATGAGTCACCCATCTTTTTCAAACTGTAAAGAAAGATGTACAGGAATATGAAAAGCCTTTAGAGGCTTCCTCCAGACATTTTTAAGGCATAAAAATACTCTGCTTTAAATAATGAAGGATCCAGAATCTATTCATGTGCAAGTATTCTTCATTTCGAAAGTTTAAATACAATATGTCACGTGTAAGTAACTGTGTTTGTCAGCTCCAAATGGTCATATGTTTCCATAATGAGGGTTAATAAGAACAGATAATGTGATTCATTCTCAGAGTTAGGCATCTCAACAGCATTTGAAAAACCCTTTGAAAACAAAAAACATTTTTAAATAACTATAATAATAAATTAGCGTACCACAGGGCAGGTCTAAGTGCACATTTACATCCAGCAGCAACAGACACACATACTGGTGCGGATCACGTGTCACAACAAAACCAGCTGAGCTTGCATTGCAGTATTAAGTTCCACAATGAGCAACATGATGTATCATATCCAACCTACTGCTCTGGTTATTTAATTGGCTTCAAATTATACTTAATGTTAACACAATCACTCAACCGTCCCTCAGTATTACAGCTTTAGTTCAACACTGTCCCAGCTTGTGGGAGCACAACAGATATTAGCCACAGCCCTGCAACATGCTAACACCAAGTGCAACAGGCTAACCTGCAAAAGTAACATAAAATTTTGTTAAGTCCGAATCAATTGATCCTTGCGCTGTAGTTTTGAAGCAAAGCTTGCTTCATGCTGGCCCTCGTTAAGAAAATAAGTCGAACTAAAGTCGTGCACACAAAAGACGTCTTATGTCAGTTTTTGCAGCTAACAGAGAAATTGCTAATAACTTTATCTTACACATATTCCTATTAAACAGTTTGCATGTCGTACTAGAGTTTGCATTTGGAAGGAAAATAGTAGTTATTGGATTAAAAACTCCCGTGCAGCCCTCAAATCTGCATGTTATCACAGCCACAGTGAAGCATATTAGTTTTAACATGCTAAATCATTTATTTCTGGAATGACAGTATCGCAAAATCAATGTGGTTAATGTGACACTGGTGACAGTGATGTCACTGACCACCCATCAGGTGAGTACATGTGTTAAACCATGCACATACATCATTCTGCACAATTAAGCTCAAACATGTGACCACAGTATCAAAATAGTGTCACAGTTTCAGTCCTGCACACAAGGTGCGACTTCTGAAAGACTGGTTTGTGACCGGTAAACCAGGTGTGGCCAGGTGTACACGTTTTAGCAGGAAAACGGTGCTAGCCGATGCAAACACTCTTTGAGGAAAGCAAATGACTTGTGACACCTCCTGAGCAGAAAAGGCTGGCGCGTTGACGACTTGATCCTAAGGGTATGAACAATCCAGTGTTGTCCAGCCCTCGGTGTTGACAGGAGGCTGGGAGCCAAGCACCGGACACCACCTCAGCAAAAGCATGCTTGACAGGGCAGTGTGAGTGTAATAGATTTGAAGTTCTCCACTCGGAGCTGTGGAGAGTGTCGAATCGCCATGGAAACCGAGATGGCTGTTTGGCAAGTTTGAGTGGCTTTCAGTTTGAAACACTTCTTCAGTTTAGCGGCTTCAGCTGCGGCGCTACTTCTCTCACGGTTATGAAAACCCTCCGATTGCACGCCGCTCCCTTTCTCTGATCATCCTCTTTTCTTCCCTTCTTCCTCCCCCAGCTCAGTAAGGCAATCATCACAGCCCCGCGGTGCGAGAGCGTCTTAGCTATGGCAGATAAAGGCTGGGAGATTGTCAGTAATGACGGGTCCACCAGCGCTGAAACTTCCCAGAGCTGCTTGTTTCAGCAGTAATTACGATGGGGGAATGGTGCACCGTGACTGGCTCTAAAAAGCTTACCAAGCCTTTTGCTTGTGATGCCATGTCAACTTTTTTACAGTAGGCAAGTCAGTCGGATAAGTAAAAAGGGGACTTAAAAGCTAAACAAAATGTGCGAAACAAAGAGGTAAAAAGCAGAGGCGGCAGGCTCGGTGCTGAGTGATGTGGAGGCTCGGCCAAGGGGAGGGGAGGAGAGGGAAAGTGCTATGAAGTCTATGAATAGGGATGAGATTGGATCATTGGTGCTCAGTGTTCTCCAATCACAGCTCTGTTGAGGAAGGTGGAGAGTGAAGTGATAAGACAGGTGAAAAGGAATACAAGAGAGGACAGAACAAATAATGGGGGAGGACGATGGGCTCCAAGAGGCAGGAGAAGGAGTGATTGAAAATAACCGCAAACAGGAAGAAAGGACTGATAAGTGTGTGTGCATCTGAAAAGCCTCTGCTGTACCACAAAGAAAAAAAATCTATCATCTGTCTTCCCCTGTGTCACTTTCTGTGAAGCGGGCCCTCAGTAATCACCTTCTTCACCCTCTCAACTGCTTCATCCTCGCCTCCTGTTCTCATCCCATCCGCCCACTCTCATCCCCCTGATCTCCGAGACACACATGTGCTTATGAGGAGAGCGCTTAACCCTCCTCTCCATGGAGCGGCCCCGCCGAAGGTGTGTGTGTGTGTGTGTGTGTGTGTGTGTGTGTGTGTGTGTGTGTGTGTGTGTGTGTGTGTGTGTGTGTGTGTGTGTGGAGAAACTCAGGGTACCGACGGCAGCCGTGAAGAGAGTGCTTGGTTTCTTTCTTCATCCCACATTTGGGCAGAAATTGGATATTGAGTGCAGGGGCGAAGCCCGCTGAGAAGGCATGAATGAAGATGAACAAATTTCAAACACCCACACACATGTAGTGGTATGACATGGTCGATATTATTGAAAATGGTGGGAGTTGGGGTGGATTGGGGGGGGCGGTGTCTTGGTACAGAGGGAGATTTAGTGAACGTGTCCACCTGTGTCGGCTACCATGGAGAAGTCATCTATCATGGGTCAGTCACACAGTGCAGAGGTGTGGGCTGCGGGTGGCCATGATAAAGGGCCACTTAATTCAAGTCAGGCTGCTCTGAGAAGGCATCAAGATAATTGCATTCATTGCAAGAGCAGAAATGAAAAACCAGGTGGTTATTTATAGGTTCATATGGGTATAAATATACACCTTTACTGTGAAAAGGGGCCCTTAAGGCTGAAAATGTATTTCACTGCATTTAAATCCTATAAATGCCAGCTGATTGCATTTTTTACTATTTACTACTGAACTCTCATCTATGGCTAAAAACTATTTACATGCCAGGCTGCACACACACCTGCAGACACAAAATTAGTCATGAAACACTGAGTCAATTAATTGTTAGTTGTCTGATAGCACATTCAAAACAATTTTGATAATTGATTAGGTAAGTTATCACAGAATGAATGCGATCCAAACAATTAATCTAAAAAAATTGCAGAGTAATTAATAATTAAAATAATCAGTGTAGCACACAAAACTGTGTTTTTAAATTTTCACTCAGCATGAGATCTCACCCCGGTGCTGTTTGTCATTGTAACTGTAGTAAATGGCCAGACAAACGTCTGTGACTGAAACACCTGCGACAATCACAAAAGTGCACATTGATTCCTTAAAAGCAGAGGGCATCAATTTAAGCATCTTAACTTGTCAGCGGCCGGCACCTCAATAAACAAACTCTATTTAATGGAAGCCGAGCGCATTTACATTCCAGCAAACAGCTTCCAATTACGCGTTTAGATGGCATACGTTGGCAATTAATACAGCAATCTTCTTTAATGCCCCACCTAGGGAATTTGTAAACATCAATTTTATTATAAGAAATAAGAGACCCTGTCAGATGAACAGGCTCACGCTCGGCAGCAGGCACAGCATGATTCTGGCAGTAAAACATTTTAAAAATCCCAGTGGAAGCTAATGTTACCTCTCCAAATCAACCACCGCAACCAAATCACTACCAGAGTGAAAAATTTGTGATGGTGGGTGTGAAAACTACATGAGCCTTTGCAACAAAAATCAGCCCGTCTCGATCTGACCGATGTGAGGGGAAAAACTTTAAAAGGAATGAGGTAAAAGCAAATCACCCAGCTCCCCTCCACCGCTGTCAATATGACTAAAACTGGTCTGTCCATATTATGCCAACAGCTTCTGATCAATAACCACATACTGCATCAGCTGCACCCATAAACTGGCGGCTTTCACAGTCAATAGAGTCAGTCTTCAACATCGTCTTCGCTGCCCTGTGGGGGATGAGACAAGTGGACTGAAAGCCTGGACAGAAAATACTCAATTTGTTGTAGAGCTGCAGCTAACAGTTATTGATTAATCTGCCAATTATTTGCTCCGGTAATGATTTTGTCTTTAAAATGTCAGCAAATAGGAGATGTTGTTGAGATATTAAGTTTATTATCATATATGACAAAGAAAAGCATTAAAGGCATCCAAAAATGAGAACTGCAGTCGAGCCATAGGTGAGTTGGAGCCATAATAAATAGGTTAATTTATCCCCAGAGTCAAGTAAAAGGCTGCAGGAACACTGCAGGAGCGCAGGACGAGTGCAGCATTATAATTTGATAATGACAAGTTCTCAACTGTGAATTGATCAGCTGTCAACTGTTAATTGTCTGTCAAAGTCAAGTTAAGCCCCTTATTCTGAAAATAAAAGCCAACTACTCTGAAAAAAAAAACCGCAGTCTGGAGTCTGTGTTTAGTGACTGGCTGCCAGACTCCACTAACACATTGCTCAGTTTAACCATTATAAACATTCACTCCTTATTACAACTCATAAACAGACACTTACTCATTTGGCAAACATTCAGAATTAATTTGCGCTCTTATTATTGTGAATTGGCAAAAAGCAACACAAGTTATAGGACAGAACAGATATTTCAAAGGATGCCGCTGTAGTGTTGTTGTCAGAGAAGCAAGTATTTCAACTTAGCATCTTTCTTTCACCTCTGACGACTTATCATGGACATTTATGATTTATTATGGAAAATATTACATATTTCTCTTTTAAATTCTCACATTTGAGAAGATGGAATCACCAAATGTTTGGCATTTGTGCTTAAAAAGTGACTTAAAAGTTACTCAATTAATTGTCTCATCGTTTCAGCTGTAGCCTTTCTGTATTTTATATAACTTTAAAGTTTAATACCTTTGGATTTTACACTGTTGAGACAAATAAGCAGCTCAAAGACCTCAATATGAGCATTGGGAACCTGTGATCAGTATTGTTTTGACTTTTTTTTTCCTAAATTGAAAAACTAAAGAGATTTGTCAGTTGCAGCCCCTAATTCCAATTTTCAAAACGAAAAACACGAATGGAGAAAGCACATCAAAGCCCATTTCTAAGACTCGCGCTCACAGGCAGGTTTGCGTCTTTTGTTTACAAGCCGCTGGTCAGTGGTAACAACAGGGTAAACTTTTCCGCTACGGTTCAGAATAAAGTAAACAAACTGCAGGTCTGATTACACCCTGAGCATACTGATATTATCTGCAATCCATTTAAGTAAGCGGCACTAATGACATAAGTTGAATGGAATAAGTTAATGACATAATCCTCCTTTTTGAGCTAAAGCTAACTAACCTTTACGAAGGGTTACCCCAGGGTGAAGCTTTAAACGGCTTATTGACATCTCACGCTCACATGTGTGTGTGCGCGCATTGAGGTCTGATTAAGTCCCTGTATATCGACTGCACACACACTTTCTGAACGTCAAGAACAGGAATAATGTACAATCCCAAACCCCAGGAGTCCACTTTAAAGTAATTACCGTGGTGCGCATGCAGATGAATCTGTTGAACGAGTGAAATGGTGAGTTCGAAAGCTCGAAAGAAATTTGCAATCATACTTCATGGTAATCAGGGCCTTCGATGAGTGGACCTTTTGAATTGTTAAAGCAATTAAGCCACTTGATTAGCTGTACTTACAGTAAATGGCGAGACGAAATATAAAAAGAGAAACACACTGGGCAAAAGGGCTCAACTGCCTCTTGAACAAAATAAATAAATAAAGCAAAGAGACACAATCACTTATTTAAGAGCACAAATTACTGTGAAAATGTGAACTTGTGAAAAAGGTAATATTAACAGATGTGATCACTCCTATTATTATGATTCTTTGTCTTACTTCAATTTAGGGGATAATCATACGCTAACGTCTGGAACCATCCATTGTCCGTAACTGTTTATCCTGATTGGTTGCAGGAGGGCTGGTGCCCAACCCAGCTGACACTGGGCAAGAGGTGGTGTACACTCCGGACAAAAGTTCCCAAAACGCTGTCAAACACGTAAATAGGAAGTAAAATGTTGCTGTATATCAATATTAGTAATAGTCTTTTCCTGGTTTACCCAATTACATCCACATTTCTGATGATTATCAAAAATCTAATTATGTTTATATTTTGTCCAACAGCCATGCCTACAATATTGTTGCGATATCAATAGAGGTATTTTGTTAAAAATACTGGAAAATTTAATTTTGTCCATGTCCCCTATCTCTAACTGGCACTGGTATGCCAAAATAGTAAGAAAGAAACCTGAGAAAATTTTAAAATGTGATTATTCTCAGGTACATTTTCAGGCAAGAAGGGTATTTTTGACTGTGCATTTATGGGCGATAAGTCACCATGAGTATCAGCTACACTGATTTTCTCGGAAAGTGGCCGTCACACTGGTAACTTGACTGACTTTTGATGCAAATGGCAGCAATCAGGCGTTAAGGATTTTCAAGTACCATAAGCCACGTTTCCACCCAAAGCACCCGGAACTTTGAGTCCCTGGCACCACTAATAAGTTCCTTCAGCCCGTTGTTGTCTGCATTTCTATCGCTGTGTAAATGCCCACAAAGATCAGGAAAATTAGTCAACTGATGTAAAAAAAAAAAAAAAAAAAATTCTGTGGACGCTCAATGAGTCCGAAATATTCAGTGATGCAAGCTCCCAAAGTTCCTGTACTTTTGGAAAGTATACAACCCCGCAAAGCAGAAACTTGCTAGCGGGGAAAAGAAAGGCACTTGAACTTAATTAAGGCCCTGGTCTCTGTGGTAGCATTTATAATCACATCCATGAGCTACATGTAAAAGCCAGTTAGCAGTGGGGGGTAAAAAAAAGAAAAAAAAAGAAAAAAGAATGGATTCTTAGATGCATCACGATTATGAACTGATGCAGAAAAGTAAATAACTGGAAATTAAAACACAAATCTCAACACTGTGATCACCTGTAACAATTTGTGAGACCAGGTTGTGCAGTCATTAAAAGACAGATGGAAACGTGTGCGTTGAATTTATGTTCTAGACTACCTTTTTAGTTTTTGTGATGCCATTCCGACCTCACCCCATGGCTTAAAAGCTCGCCAAAGGAGGCACTTTGTCTTGGACACTGTATGGAAGTTGTGTCTAATAAACTAATTAGACTATAGATCATTACAAATACACTGTGTTTTAAAGGGAACAAGTGTGCAGTGAGAAAAATCAATGTTAATTAAAAATAAAAAAAATAAATAATGATGTGTAGAATAAAATTTTGAGGCATCCATAATAATTTATAATCACATCGTAGCCCTCTGAATCAGAGGATGCCAAGAGATTCCCTCCCCTTCAGCCAATCCTGCAGCGTTTCAGAACATAAAACTGAGACTAGCATCAGATGAAAGTTGAAATTCACAACACAAGGTCCATTAATAAATAAACCCTTACATGCAAATGAAGTTTCTATTTTACTTTCCAGAGTCAGAACATGCTGAGTGCTTATAAACATGGCATAAAGTAAACCGCCAGCCCAGCCAACAACACTACATTATTATGCACACAAGATTTTAATATCAAAATTTTCTTCGTCTGGGATGAACTTGCTCTAATCTTATTCAGTGCTATCTGAAAATATAACAGGGGATTAGTTCCAAAGACACTGCCATCAAATTAGAGAAATCTGTGGCAAAAAAATAAAATATATAATTGGGCTACACCAAAATTCTGGATTGATTTGCTGATCAAATTTGGTGACAGAGCCCAAATCTTGGGCGTCCAGATATCCAGCGAAGCCAGCTGAACAACGTTCAACTGATGAGATGCTGATAAGATTAGTCCCTGACAAAAGATAAGAGAGAGAAGAGAGTTCAGAATCCACTGTGCCGTCTTCTTTCAGAGTGAATGAAGTTTTCTGACAGTGAGATCGACCTCTCTTTGCACTGTGGATTTTGGCAGCAGTTTGTAGAGAAAAAGACTTGCAAAACCCTACCATGGCTGCAGACCTGTTAGTGTTTAAACAGGAAGGAAAACTATGAAGATGTGTAAGTTTTTGTTGACCCTGAGTCATGCCTCAGTTTTATCTGTAGCATCTCATTTGTGTTTCATGTTTTTTTCCCTGCAGTGTCTTTTGTATATTTGTGCGTACGCCGTGTAGTTTTTGTCAGAATAAAACAAAGGTAATTCACAGCTAGGCCCAAAAGCTCTGCCTACATGACCACCAAGTGATCTTAAAAGACTTTGTCCATGGCTCTGTCTTTCCAATCAACAAAGCCTTTCTCTTGAGACCACAAAAAAAAAACACCTCAGGAATGGCACAACAGAAAGCTGAGGTGAACCCCTCACAGTCTTTGCTTGCGGTGGACCTCATTTTCTCCCACCTCCTCAAGTCCCTGTATCCCTGTAACTTTGAAGTCAGGCCAGCAAAGGGCTTTGAAAAAGCCTGCAATCTCCCCACCATGACCAGGCAGAGGATTAGCCAAGCCCTGCAGGACAGAGTGGAAAGAGGACGGAAGAGGGCTGGAGGAGGAGTAGCGCCATTTCCACAAGGGCCGTGTATGTGCGAGCAGCTCTCCCTCTGGCCAGAGCTGTGGGGGATTAACAAGCTACTAAGGAAGCAGAGAACAGACCTCCAGCCCCTTTTTCATGAGTTCCGAAGAAACCAATTTACAGCCCGAGAACTGAGGGGGGCCGCTAATTCTTCCCATAACCGCCTCCTGTTTCAACTCAAAATCTTTGCTGTGTTGTGCTCACAAAATCTGCTTTTGTGAGATGGCAGACATTTGCAAGATTCCCAAGTCAAGGAAGCATGCGCCTGCAAAAGGTCTCAATTATTGATACGAGAAACTTCGTTAAACTCCAAAAGTGACATTTCAATTGTCACGGAGTTGGGAAAACTAAGCGGTTAAGCTCTTAATCTCGCCATCACACTTGATACGATCAGTCACGGGGGAAGTCACCCTGGAAAGTTTGTTTTCCCTTGTGAGTCAAAACAGGAGAGATTATTCCTCTTTTATCCGTTCTGAGCTCCAATATTTGCCTGCACTTGGGGCTGTAAATATTTCATAAATGCTCTGCTCTCAATACATTTGAGCCATGCATTTGTTGGCTCTCAACCAAAACATAATAAAAGCAGAACGTGCTTATCAAGTGTACACTGTCTAAATGTGTCGATGGAACGGCTAATACAAAAAATCTGTTGTTTTAGCAAACAGGCAAGGAGAATAGGCTTTTCTTAGCATCTTCTTTTACAAAGAGTTCATTCAGGGAGGTTATCACGCAGTCATCATTTAGATAGACTATTGAACACGCTGCTGGCGTGCCTCATTGAAGTGCAACCGAGTCACAAAATCTACAGCATCTCAGGATACAATACGACAGCGCAATCAATAAGTAATAGCAACTTAGCTACCAGTGAGGAAGCAGGAACAATAGGCCTTGATTTTAAAAAACACTGTTACACTGCTGCCTCCCCATCAGTGCTTTTCAAGTAATGGGGTCTTTTGTCTTATCTGTGACTGAAAGGAGCTTGAGGACTGTGCCCTTCATCCCTTTGTTGTTACAGAGTCTCTTGTGGAAATGGAAGATTGGCCCATAGGCGTGGGTGTGCGAAGAGGAGCTAGGCGGCCGTGCAAGCACATCAGACTTGAGCGGTCTTAATAAAGCTTCCCTCTATCCACCCCAGAGATCTCCTCACCCCAATTATACGCCTGACACCTCTACCCTCCTCCATCTCCTCTTATTTCTCACAGCGCCCCCCCCCCCCCCCACCATCCCACCCCACCATCCAGTTCCCAGCTCTGATCATGCCTCTCCCTTTGCTGGGCTCAAAGCCCCAGAGGCCCGCACAATATCAGGCTGCTGGTGGCGTTTGCTTCACAGTCTGCTGCCTGAATTGCATTAGGAATGTATCTCTTCTGGTATTGACAAAAAGATCACTACTGTTCAGTCAGTGACTGTGTAAACTTCACTAACTTAAAAGAACAGTGCAATTTCTTGCAACAATCGACCACAGAACCCCGTCTGACCAGGTGTTTTTATTAGCATTTCACTTTGTAATATTTAATCACGATATTACTTCTTCTTCTACAGCTTCGAATCAAAACTGTCGACTGTAAATGTCATCTAACTGGGGTTGGGTAACAAAAACTGCTTAAAACTATTCCTATACAACTAGTACCTAATGGACCGAATCATAACACAGACTACAGTGCTTGTTCCAGTGCCACATGCCAGAGATGCTAATTGAAATAGCTGCCACATCAACAGACCACTCGTCAACATTACAGCAGCACTCTCTTTACACGGCTCTGGCAACAGGTGGCCTTCCTTTAGATTGTTGCTACCGTGGCCGGCTGTGGCTGTGTTCCACTTTAACAGATTCCAGCAGTGGGTGGGACGTGCAAAAAAAAGGCATTAAGAACATTGCATATAAAGGTGGGAAGCATCTGGCGACACACTTGGAAGCAGACCTGCTTCCCAGGTCCTGTAGATGGGAAGCATTGATATGAAAAAGTAGATGTGGTGATGACAGTAACCATTTTGTGGTTACTACAGTGGAAACCCTCACTCTTGTCCGAGGTGGGGGCTCCAAAATTAACTAAATATGAATGTGCCTTGGTAGCTTTTAGTTAGTGTAGTTTCAGTTGGGCTTTATTAATTATGTGACTTTGTTATGCAAATTTCTTAAGGGTTTTTCATTTAAATATTTAAGTAAACTGTTAACAGATAATATATTGCTCAATTCTTTGTTTTTTTAAATATCTGTTCAGGAACCAGTACGGTTTTACAAGCATCGTTTTTTGCACTGGTATCGGGAAAAAATACATACAACAACCAAATCTACATTTAACCCAGTAGTTGTCAAACATTTACTGCTGAAGACACACCACAGACCGAGCCAAACTTCCAAGTCACACCAGTATACTGAACCTAACCAAAAGAGGTTATGAGAACTGGCCAATCAGAGGCAGAGTTACCAGAGAGCAGGGGAAAAAAAGGTGTCAATCAATCAGAGCCTTTGATCTGTCACACTCTAGTAACTCCCACCATCCAGCAACTGTGCAAATAATGAAAACTGGTGTTCACTTTTTTTTTTAAATAATTTTAATTTTGAATTTAATTTTAATAAATTTTTAAGGGTATAGAATTTGCTTCTGTTCTGGGGAATGAGTGTGTATGAAGCACCGATATAGCAAATAAAAAAATCATTAATAACATTTTTCATGTTTTTCACATTTGGTGATCGCAACAATAATGTCTGGCTGTCACAAAATCCCACGGCACACCTGGATTTACAACGCTTGGGAGCCACTGGCCTAACCCAATAAACAAATACAACCCACACACAGTGAGGTGCGAACCTGCAGAGGCATGCCTAACACACTGCCTGAAAACACTTCAAAATGATCAGAAGATCAGGTCTGACAACTCCTCTCCCGTGATCATCAAATCAACACCTGCCTCTGAATGCATGGTCACCACAAAGCATTAACTGATTAGCAAAGAATATGATCATCAGATTACTTGATAATAAAAATAAACTATGGGAAAGAGCTGAGTCTGTCATGCTCAGAAAGTTGCACAATTTGACTTTTCTGCAACAACAAATCCTCAAACTTTGCAGGGTGAGAGGCTACCAGAACTTTTCCCAATTACTAAAAGCTCTGTCCATGAATCTTGTGTTTACAAGCTATGGTTCACTTGCAGTCGAACAGCGTGAACCAAAACAAACCGAATTAGAACGAGCCTAAAAAGGTTAACTTCTCTGATGAGGTACAAACCAAGGAAAATTAACTGTATGCGTGATCACACACTGATACAACACAGTAACATCTCCTGGCATACTAAAGAGTCAAACGGCACATTACAAAACACAGCGCTGCCACTCCTGCTGTATTGTCTGTTGTCACCAGTATTTGAGACATTTTTGCTGGTTTTACCTTCAGATGCATTCAAGGTCACAGCAGGCCTGCATCTGGCCAGCCATCTGTTTCCAGCCGTCCCATGAGGCGTCCTGTCATCGGCGCTCCTTGGCCCTGTCCTCTACTGTCCACATTCAAGCTCACTGGGGAAATGGCCGGCCAGACACAATAGCGTCTCGGTGATTCTACAAGTTTCTCAACACATTTCTGCAGTTGTTTCCGCTTCAAGTACCTGACAACCTCACAACAGAGGCCACCTCACTGGAAAACCTCAACCAGCTGTGTGCACTTCATTAGCATGCAGTGTACTCACCAACCATTCACTATTGTAGGTAGTTAAGTTTGTTTATGAACCCCAAAATAACAGTTCTGTCTTGGACTACCATCTGTGAGGCATATAGCCTTGGATCATTGGGTTGCATAAAGGAAAACTCCACAAAAGTAGGGTTCGTGTCCCTTAAGGTTGGGCGATATGTTCAAATTTTCCAACTGGCCACTGTCACCACCTCTCATCCTCCCAAGCACGAGCTCGGAGATGCATCCGAGCGCAAAGTTTGCTATGTCATGTACGCAACAAATGCTCACTGGGTTCAATTAACAAAATAAACTTAACCATTCTTTCATCTATTTTCCTTATTAAACACAAAGATACAACCATACACCTTCAAATCCAAGAGCTAAGATGAGCTTAATTTCCTCGTTAAGTCATGGCAAAATAACGTTTTTTCCCAAACTCCAAAGAAAACTCATGCAATATTGCAATATAACAAATATATATTGCGATAAATGCAGAAACAATACAGCATCTCACGCAGGAGCAGCTGGTTGAGTGCGAGGAGAGACAAAAATCCTGCAAGGAGAGCTCATCAGCTCTTCTAAAACAAGAACATCTTTCAGTATATTGTCATATCATCTAGAAGATCATTATCGCATAACACCCTGAAATATTGTGATATTGTGTTAGGGCCTTATCACCACCGCCCATTGGCTGAATTCCATTGTGGAGAAACAGAAAGACACTATCTGAGGCCAGTTTTCCCCCTCATGGTTGTTCATCATAAAATCTAATAAAGTAGTTCTCTGTAACATGAAATTATCATGATATAATAAGTAACAGTGAAAGTTAAAGTTTAGAATAACACATCTTTAGGTGTTATTTATTATTAAGAGTTTAAAAAAACAAAATTAATCCACTTCATCAAGTCGATTAATAAGATTTAATTGACAGCAACCTGCCAAGATTTGCAATCAACCCCAACATTGTCATCAGATTCATAAACTGAGATAAACTGAGCCTCACCAACTTCAAGCCAGCAAAAAGAGCTCAGGCAGAAACATAAACACAAAAATTTCCCATGTGCAATAACCGATCCAACTTTGGCAGCAGAAAGTGTGTTTATGTAGGACACCATCACACCTAGTAATAAACTGATTGAGAAAATATGTTTTCAGGGCCTTTAAAATGGTAATCAACTCAGTGTAATGAACAGTGAGCAAAGCACTGTGACACTCACTCTCTCAAGTTTGTCCTTGGTTGAAGACAACACTTCACAAATGTGTGCCAAATATTTAAAAGCTAATTCCTGACATTTGATCAAAATGAGTAGATAAGTAATTGAGTAGACGATATCTAATTTAAAAAGCCGCTTCGTTAGCACTATTTCCACAAAGCAACCATTAATTAAGCGGCCCCTGTGGACGTCTCCTGAAAGTAGACCTCAGATTTCTTCCAATTCAATCTAAACACTGCATTTGAAAGATCAGTGAAAAGACTCAAAGCCTCCCCAAATCAAATCATCTTCAACTTTAGAAGGGAACTGCATTTGTACTGTACCTTAGCCTTCAAACAGCGATCCGCCAAGCAGGTAAGTATAGCAGGCTGGTTGAGACAGCAGCTGTCAGTGTATCTGTGAAGGAAAAATAAGAGATCACTATTACATCTGTGTCTGTCTGTGACATAATGCAGGACAGCTTACAGCGATGCAGCCTAAGCCTCCATGTGTTTTTCTTCAAAGAGCCCCAAGTTTAAAATACGAATAACGATGACAGACTATTATATACTATTTATACAATAGATACGATTCACTTTCATCAGGGAAAATGCCAAAAGGTGACATAAAACTCTGAACCAATTTGCTTTGAACTCCAGGGAAGAGACTCGCTTGGTGATGTCTGCATGACAACAGGTTGCAATAAGTGAACAAAATCTTTTGACAAATCCCAGAGCTCCAACTAGCCAAATCTGATGATGGCATCTCAGCTCACAATCTGCTCTCGCAGTCTGCTCCAAGAAAAACTTCTTCTTCACCTTGCCAGTGCACAAACCTAAACTAAACTTGACACAATATTAATAATAAAAAAATACCCACATTTCATCTGCAAACTAATGGAAAAAAAAAGTTTGGTACATTTGTGAGTAAGTGACAACCTCACTGAGCTTGATAAGCAATTTTCTCTGCTTGTGAATAAACCGAGTCCTGAACATATAGCAAATGTATTTAATTTCCTGCTCCATACAGGCCGCTGATTAGTTTTCAATTGAACATTAAGCATAAAAAAAGCAATCAGGGGTTCAATCTTATGCGCAACCACAGAGGACTTTCGGCTATGTGCCAAATTCAAATTGTAAAAGACATCAGAATAAGCAGTCATAGTTTTTGGAATTTTAGAAAATCATTTATCTTGCTATTGTTTGAGAAAATCTCTGTTAGCAACTTTCTGTGCAACATCTTCATACCTGAACCTGAAGACAGCTGTCTATTAAGCTCTGACTGCTCTGAAATGCAATGACCTAGTTGGATCCTGATCAGCACAAAGACTAATTCTGACAAATGGTGATGATGAAGGTTTTGACCTCAAGCCGAGCACATTTCAAGTAGCGGAGCCCAGGAAGACTTGCAGAGGCAGCAGCCTCTGGATTAGTGAGCACACCAGCTGGCAGCCACATGCTGATGATAGTTCAGTTAAGGTTAAGGCAAAGCCAGCTCGCCCGCTTATTTTTCTCCTCCGTGCTCTCAAGTTCTTTGTTTTGACAGAAGGACCACAAGCCCCGGATGGAAAGTACTACTGCTGTTTTGTGTATCAATAACAGCCTATCCTGGGTAGCGTGATACCACTGGGCACATTGTCATTATTTTCTTGTTTCAGTGGTTAGAGTGAAACGTTGACGGACGAGGGTCTGTGCTCACCATTTGCGGGAACTAACAGATCAGCTCTGAACTTACAGTGCTGCCTGGGAAAAAAAACACACAAAAACATCAAAAAGGCAGATAAGGCCTTGTGGGAAAACAAATTCCAGTGCAGGCTCAACAAAGGTTCCAGACTATCTCTGAAGCACTTAAAGTTCCCAGACTACAAATTGCCCCTAAATGCATCTTGATTAATTTAGCAGAGTGCATTTGTGCTTTATAGCAGAACCGAGAAGGATTTCAGTAACGTAGATCAGCTGGCCATCTGCTAGAATCGTGCCAACATGTCTTCCATCATCATCATCATCCTCTTGTAATTTAGCAGCTAGAGGGCACAAAACGGAGGACAGAGGAGGGTGAAGTTAGATTTTGCAAGCCTCACGAGTCAATACTATTGTGCGGGGATTGGTGCCAACACAGAAAAACAAAACTGAAGAGCCAAACAGACTAAGTTATATTTTTAATTATGCACAAATGGAAAATCCTGACCAAAACAAATTACTGAGGGAGGTTTGCATTTAACAGTGAAGCATTAATCTATTCTGACCAAGTGAAGAGAATGAAAAAGGAGGAACGACTCCCTGACCAAAGCACTCCGGTCCAGGCCCGGGCTCAGACTCAACTCCTGACGAAATGCAAAAACACTACCCTTCAATGTGAACAATTTCCAAACCTCAACTTGGAGCTGCAACTGAGAGCATAATCCAATCAATCCTTGGCCTCGGAACCGTTGGACCGGATGTTTGTTTTGCTTGTTTGCTTGCTTGGGCTACCTCAAGCTCTTAGCCTACGTAACCTGCAGAATTGTTTACGGATGCATTGATTCTTCAAACCTCACACTTGCGGAACGACTCCATCGACAAATGGATACACAATGCTTGGATAAGAGATGATTCCACAACCTCTCTGATTATGTCAGCTCCTATTAACAAGGTGAGAATACACAACATGTGTTCAGAGGAATGCAGGGAAGGAATGATTAGCACTTGTTGATGACTGTTTATTTGAACATACTACAAGAACCAGCAGGGTGTGGTTTACATGACAAATAGAGGGCTAAAGCGGCCAATATCTTCAGAAAAAACTCTCAGCCCATACTTCCCCGCCCTGTTAATACTTCCCTGGCCGCAGTTTGATTAATCAACTGAGTCCACTGTAGGAAGATTTAGTCGCTCATCATCCCAGATCAAAACTCCAGGGTGCCTGATCTGATCTGAGGATCAGCTGCACTGGATCATCCAGAGCTCAATACCATTAAGATATACTGGTCAGCCACTTTATAAATAAGGCTGTGATGGTATGGATTTTTTCTTACTGGAGGTTTACTGCAGCTGCCTTAATAATTCCGTTTTAGTGGACTTTGTTGAAACGGGAGACTGTCGATGCTGCTCGGAAAACAGAAAACTTAAACTCAGCAGCGAGTTCTTAGTCAAGTAAATGAACACTAGAGGTTGCAAGGTGTTTCTCCAAAAGTAAGCTGAGCAGGAAAGGCTAACATTAAGATAATGTTAGCTTAATGTTAGCAGCACCTGTGCAATCTCATCTCTTTCAGAAGCTTTGTGATGCAGCGTTGAACTGCAGTGTCTTTTTTTAGAGATGCAGTAAAACAAATCCATAATGAGAAATCCAGCACCGAATCGGTCTTAGCCACCCACTGGCAATCCCAAAATGCCTTGGGTTGCATCTGTCAACAAATCGGAGGATGACTCTGATTCTTGGGTGTATTAATAGATCAATGCACTGATCTCAATATGAGATTAACCCTTCAAAATAAAATTTGTGGTGATGACCGTAATTAAATTAAACTGGAAGGAGGCGTCACATGGCCGCAGCACTGTGGTAATGCAGTTATCATCACAGCCCTGTTTACAAAAACTTTCATACTTGCTTCCTTTCTTTTTAGCTCTTATTTCTTATTTTTCTCTCCCAGCAAACCTTAACTAAACAATTTCAATCTGTGGCCATGGGAATATTACCTCCTCATTATTGGTCTCTTTTCTACGTGTAGCTGACGATGTGGAAATTGAAAGAGGTTTTAATTTCAAATATGTTTTTAAATGAGTAGATTTCTTTACTGTTTAATCAACGTAATTCACATCCATGACTTGTATCATTTGTAACCCAGAAACAAAACAAACAACCGAATAGGTCTCACGCTTCTTTTTTTGGCTTGAGAACAGAAAATATTGCAGCGCCACAGGGGGAACAGTCCAAAATGGATTAACTGCTGGAAAATAAGCTCTCAAAGCTTAAAGGCTGAGATCAACAACTTGATCAACCAACAAGTTTGGCTACTGTATGGATTCACTCCAAGTCAGTCTCAATCAGAGCTCCATTTAATATCAGATTTCTAAATGTCTTTAATCAGAGGTTCAACGAAGGGACACGACGATCCTGTGAAGTTTGGTGCTTCTTCATGCAGAAAGTCGGCCTTCAAATATCACCGCCACCCTGATAGGGAAAAATTCAGGTTTT
Source organism: Lutjanus erythropterus (assembly GCF_056507025.1). Lineage (NCBI taxonomy): Eukaryota > Metazoa > Chordata > Actinopteri > Lutjaniformes > Lutjanidae > Lutjanus > Lutjanus erythropterus. Next base: position 38,999,501 of record NC_139325.1, read on the forward strand.
AATGTGATGATGAGTTCACGGTTTCAGTCTTCTTTGTGACCTTTTTCTGTTTTACTTGAGGAGACGAGAGACATTTAAATGGCATCATGGCATTGCAGATACTGGATAAGGACGAACTTTTTATTCATAGTTACAGTTGTCCTCTGGAAATTAATCAGAATTAGACGCACGTGAACTATAGGCCGCTGCTCAAATATCATAATATGTCAGAAGTTCTGAAAAAGTCAAACCTCTGAGCACTAATGGGAAAAAAAACACACCATATATAATTTAATGTCTAATTGGCTGAAGGTGAAAAATTACCCTGAAAGAGGGTGATTAAATTTTAATTAAATACAGAAGAAATAAGAGTGAAGCCAGTAACATACAGTACAATGTCTGACTTACTGCAAAATCTTCTTTTTTTTACTCCTTATATAGGATTTTTTTTTGCTTTTAATCACATCTTGACCTTTTATTTCAATATTTCTTCTTTTTGTGTACTTAAGTCTGCCACTGTTTTACATATATATTTATAAATTTTCTATTGTCTTATCAGTGGAATTGGTTTCAAGGAAAATCATATTTTATTGCTATTCTGAGTCTTTTTTCATAGTCTTGACCATCATACCTATCATGTATTCAAAGTAATACCTAGATCTAAGAGCACAGCAACAATCGCCACAATAAGGTGTGAACAGATGGATTATATAAACCACATCATGTGGCACTCAAAATGTTGGTCACAACCTCTCATTGTTCAGCAAAAATGCACCACAGTTAGTATTTTAGAGCTCAGCCCCAGAGTTGGGTCTGTAAACTGTCACGGTTATAGCAACTGGACCAATATGAAAACTTTTTAAACAGAATATAAGGCAGATATTTTTTTATTTATAGGCAGTTTTCTGTGTATATTTGATCGTTTTAGGGTTAATACATTTGGGTTGTTCTGCAGTGTAGATGCTAAAATGCTGGTTCTGGCATCAAAGTGTCCATGAACCAAACCAACACCACAGGATTTATTAACCCCAAACATCATACAGGGTTTTTGTTTTGTTTAAAACACACCGGTATCAGATCTGTATCCGTAGTTCAGGTGTCGCAATCAGTATCAGGAAGAAAAAAATGATAACCATATCTTACTGTCTTCTATTTGTTATCATTCTGGACAATAAAGTTTATGGTTAAACAGTAAAATATCCTACATACGTCTCTTTGTCACAAAGTGTTAACCACCTTGGAAGTATCATTGCAAAAAATGTGTTTTTGTACATATTCAATATTTTGTGTATTATACTTTGAATAAAGAATATTGGCTTTTTTACTCCCTTATATTGGTATTGGCTCTGAAAATCCAGTATCAGTTGAGCCCTGATTTAAGCATCCAGCTTAGGTAGTAATTCTACCCCTGGCCTTTATTTTCTCTCCCAAATACAGGTTTTATTTAAAAACTTGTGTGATCAGTGTGACTCTTTTTAAGCAATGCTACTTCTTCCCTAATCTTATCAATTCACTAAAATTAACCAGGTTAACTGTAACATTGTAATTTCAGATGGGAACGATGGCCAAAAATACAAAAAACCAGACTCTGGTTGTGTGACTATTGAATTTCCTTTTAGCTCATAAGTCACCTGTAAAGCACTTTGAACCGCGCTAATTGAGTGATTGATATAACCGTCATTGGCCACCACGGTCGCGCATTTTTGAACAACAACTAATAAATCTAGCAGAGGAACTGTGGAGTGTGGCCTCTTCTGTCTTCCACCAAATGCCAACAACCCAGTGATCATCTGGCAAACAGACCACACTCCTGCCCTTTTCTCCACTCAGCTGTCTATTAAAGGAAAACATGTGGTCGAGTGTCTTGTTTCAGGGAAAGTGAAAACACACACCCGCTGAGAGACACAGGCGGGCAGAGGAGTCAGGCATGTTGTGACTCCGAGTGTCTTTCCTCTTCCTTTGTACCGCGTTCCCTCACTCCACATCGCCACACGGGGTAGGGGTAAGTGGCTTGACCCCCCTCTCCCTCCCTCGACACACACTCGAGAAAATCAATCAGTATTCAAGTCGTGCCACAGGGACGCCCGCCCACCCCCACCCCCTTAACTCATGACCTCTGACCCCTGCAGGGTTCTCCTCAGAGAGCGTGACAGGGATTTGTCTGTGCCCCATGTCCGACGCTAACAAAGTCCTCGTGCTGAGGGGGGGGAGTCAGGGGAGGAGCGCGGCTTGACCCTGTCCACCTCCGACACAATAAATCCAGCTGAGGAGTTCAAGGTGGCCTGACCTGCATCCGACCCCGTCTCTGGAAACACAGCGACAAGCTCCAGCTGAGCCTTTTCTCCACCCCCCCCCCCTCCACCAACCACCACCCCTTCTCAATGCCCCAAAGCCAAAGGGAGACACAGAGGAAGTGCTCAGGTTTCGTGGGCGCCGCCAGTACGCAAACCAACACATTTATTCACTCATATTTCACTTCACGCAAGTCTGTAACATTCAAACAGTTGGGAAGCCTTGTTTCTGTCATGGGAGGTGCATGGTGGGGGTGGGGGGGGGGGGGATTAGCATAGCGTAATTACACTGGGGAAAGATCCAGACTCCAAGGAGCAAGACATAACCCATAATTTGCCATTGTGCTCCCTGTGCAATTGACAGTCGGTCTATGATATTGGAGATAAATGTCGGAATTCAGGCTGTTAGTTTAACTGATGGTGCATTCAGTATGATAATAACCACGGTCTTGCACACAGTGAATCTGATGAGCAGTCCCGCAATAGCTCTTCACCACTTTCCCTCCCCTCCATGGGGTATTATCATGCTAATCTAAAAGAGAAGAAGAAAAATACATTTCAGTGAATGAGGAAGTATAATAGGAAGCAGGGACCTCTGGAACCGCGAGGAGACAAAAGAGGGTATATTCACCCAGCTCCGCCTGAGCAAAGCAGGGGTGACAAATGGACACAGACATTATGCTGGCTGGTTAATTAAAAGAACATAGCCTAATTAAAAAGATCTTCCTGGTGAATGGACCGCCTCGACACAGTAGCTGACCTGTGTCTCCGGCACATGTTGGGCACAGAGCAGTCAGTCTCCCCTCTTCTTTACGCATTTAATTTTCACATCAGAGGAGCTTTGACTGACGAGCAGCAAACACCGAAGTGGAGCTCGCTGCGGGAAGTGCACCAGATCATGGCGGGGGTGCTGGTGCTTGTTAAATGACTCATGATTTCCATTAAACAGTCAATGAAACCTGCACAAGAGATTTGATTAAATGTAATTCCACATCTCTTGCACAAAACTTTTTTTTTCTCTCTGAAATATCTGTGCGTCCAATTATTCAGTAAGTACAGTTTTGGAAATTGGAAATTCAAGGACAGGCAGGATTCATCGCTCAACGATGTTAATGTATGGGCTGTTCATAATTAGATTTTTACATATGTATTACAGGAGCTTTATGGTGATGGCTGAGTGAGTGACAGTATCTATTGTACTACTGATAATAACTGGAAATTAAGTTTATTGGTAACCATATTATAACTCTCTTTGTTCCACTACACTTTAAAAATCATTGTAATGCGCCTTTTTAACCACGCCATTCATCCAGATATTTCAATATGATTGACAATTAGTGGGAACATGTTTTCTTACATCTAGAGAAAAATATTTGTAGGCCAGGGCATTATTGAAGCACCACAGCACTTCATTATAATGTTGCATTTGGCCATATTGATTGTGATTTTAATAATATTTCTTTTAATTCTGCGGGCATATTGGTGGTCATATATCTTGCTTGTTACACTTCATTTTACAGCTTTCTGTTATTGCCAGTAAAGAAAATATCTGACTGTAAATGAGTGACGTGCGTAAATAAATAAGAGCTGGACTTCATGCTGGACTATACAAAGAATTCATTGTTGACAACACTGGGAGTTTTCACATCACTTTCTTCATGGTTTAGTGGGGGAAGGAACAATAAGTCTGATGTTTATGATATTCAACTTATGTAAAAACATTCACTTTCAGAAGATCATACAAGGGTAGACACAAATATCGTCAAGCACCAAGCCCCTAAATCTGATGGCAAAATGTAAAGTTATGTAAAAACGATACAGAACTGAAGCCTTCTTTACTGAGACACTTGTGTTGTCCGATTTCCTCTTGAATTCCTGAAGACATTGTTTCTCTTGAAAAACAAGCTCGACTTGTCAGCGAGCAGAATAAACTGTTGGCACGCACCACAGTACATTATATCCTCCTATATTTAAAGCTGCAACAAATAGTTGAATATTAATTGATTATTAAATTAATCAACAACTATTTTGTTAATTGGTTTGAGTCAAAACTTTCTGATTTCAGCTCCTTAAATGTGAATATTTTTAGATTTTCATTTTATATTTTACTCCTCTACAACTGTAAACTGAATATCTTTGAGTTGTGAGTAAAACGAGACATCTGAGAACATCATCTTAGGCTTTGGGAAACACTAAATGACATTTTTCATAATTTTCTGACATTTTAAAACTAACAACTATTAGTCGACTGAATGAAAAAATCATTGACAGATTAATAGTTTATGGAAAGAATCATTAGTCACAGCCCTCGTTATATTCTTCCCACTTAAACTCCTGCTTTCATTCACTATTAAACTTTTAATTGTCGTTTGGTCCTTTTTCTGGCTCTTCTGTTAGCAGTTTGAGTAGACTTAGTAAACCCATACTTCAGTGGCCCAAACATATTGGTAGCTAGCCAACGAGTACTGTTACTGTTTTCGTACAATGTAAAACTAAAAGACACAGAGGAGTCGGTATGTTTGTGGAACTGTTACGTCGTGTTGGCAAAGTCTCCCGGTATGGGAATGACACTTTGCCACCTACATGGAGTATTTGGTGGCCACAGAGCAACTTCTTGTGGTTAATGTTGAACTCTGTCGTACACTTCTGGCCACTGAGTGTTAAACCTATTTTTACAATAACTTGAACTACACATGAATGAGTTTGTGAACCTGGCTGGATTTCTGTGACACGATGAGTCATCGAGAAAAAAAAAAGTTGGTCCTCTCATAACTTTTGCCACAGCACAGAGCAACATCATCCAGCAACGCGCTGGGAGGGCCGTGCATAACTCACTACGTAGTAAGTAAACGCACCGCAGACCAGCTGGACTCCAGGCTTTCGCTGCTGACTTACTCAGAGAGCAATCTGCCATATTGAACCGGGTTGCAACACTTATCAAGCAGATATATGCAGGGGTCTATACTAGCTGAACTCTTTGTGACTTTCCACGCAGCACAAAAGTGAATTATTGCCGTCTGTTAAGTTGTAAAATCCTGCCTCAGAGGTGTATGAACAGCTTTGTGTGTCTTTGTGTCTGATAACCTTCAAACTGGACTTCCTGACATTTCATCCTGTTGGTACCTGTGGCAGCAGGCCCACCAATGCAGACAGTCTGTGTTTTGCTGGAGGGCTACTGTCAGCTTCAGACACGTCCTGAAGTGAAAGTGTGTGTGTTGCCCCCTTATTTCTTTCACCCAGCTGTCATTGAGTTGTGACATTAAAGCAATAGCATGGTTTGGTAGTGGGTGCACTGTTTACCCCGAGTCCGTTTTCGCGCCGTCAGTCACCAGAAACTGCCCCTCGGGGGAGAACCAGCGAAGGCGAGGAGGAAAAGCAGGAAAAGCAACGAGGAGAGATCAAGCGGCAGACGAGGATTCATCCGCCGGACCAGAGAAGAGAGGCCTGTGTGACTGAGTGGGAGGTGTTTTGTTGTGTTTGTGTCTCTCTTTTTGGCGGAAATAAGTTAACAGCCTCACAGTAAATTAATGAAAATGTTTTCCAGCCCCGAAGCAGCCATCCACATCTCTGCAGTCAGACGCACACACAGCTGCACAATTACGGCTAAAATTATCATCGGCGATTACTCTGAGATTGTGCTCATGTTTGGAGGATCACAGTTGGACTCTAATCCAATTTTCTGACAATTTGACCCTTTTCATCTGCAGCACATATTTGATGTACAATAACAGGCTTCAGACGAGTCAGTATTGATCTGGTTGCTGTGTATCACAACATAAAGACAGGCACATACAGTCAACACTTGGGCTCAGAATCTCAAGTTAATTCACATGTTGACTTTGATTCAGCATGCTAAAAAATTAGGAATGGGCAATATGCCAATGTTATATCAATATTGTGATGGAAGATTTCCTTTGTGTTTGCACCATTAAAGGTACACCATGTGTATATCGAGATAAATATTGCATCACAAAATATTGAGGTATTATTTATAAGCCGTATCCCTCAGCCCAACAAGACATGTTTCATTTCAATCTGCTTTCTTACCGACCACATTCACAGTGACATAATTATATACATCCACGAAATGTCCTATTTATTAATTTCTAAAATCATTTTTGAAAACAGCAGATGTACGAAAACCGGCAGGTTGAGGTAACAGTTTGTTTACAGCATGCCTCATCGTCCTCAATGTGTTTTACATGTGTTAGTTTTTGTGCTGAAACAATTAGTCAATTAATATTTAGTCTATAGATATGAAACAAGTCATTATTCATTTCTTATTCCGGTTCGGTGAGGATCTGATGGTTTTATCTGATTTTAAAAGAAGCATTTTGAGAAATTAACTTTGCTTCTAGGGCTGCAGCTAACAATTCATTTGCACATTTTCCTTAACTAACTGTTGAAAATACTAACAATTGATAAATCAGTTTTTCTCATTTTAAGTGTCCTTATTGAATAAATACTTCCTCCAAATGAGGCGCAATAACTGCCATTTCTAGACTACTGATTAATGCGTTTTAAGCTTCTTCTTTTGTCTAACCAACAGTCTAAAACCCAAAGATTTTTCATTTGCTGTAATAATTTACAAAGAAAAACAGCAAATCCTTAATTAAGGAGCTGGAACCAGCAAATGTTTCTTTTTTTGTGTGTTTGCTTCAAGAATTACTCAAATGAATAATCTGTTTTCAAAAAGCATTTATTTTCTTAAAGTGACAAATGACAAATCGCTGCTGCTCTATTAGCTTCTCAAAAACATTTTTTACCTTTTTTCAGATTTTTTTCTCAAATTAATCTAAAAATAATCTGTACTTTTATTGGTAGATAAAAAAAAAACATTAATTTCAGTTGAGCTGTTTGTACCGTGCATTCATTTCAATTAAAAATAAACAGGCTGAAATAAGAAAGCGCTATTTTAAAATCCCAAATAAAACTTTTTTTGCATCAGTGCTGAAGCATTCAAGACAGACTCATGATGCATCTGTGAGGAATCAATTACTTTTTCCTGACCACATCCATGCACCCTCCCTCCCTCCCTCCCACTCACACTCACACACACACACACACACACACACACACACACACACACACACAGCTGCAGGAGTGAGTCAACACATGGTTAATAAAGTGAGACACACACACACTATCTCTCTTGGAATGGGAAGAGTTCAGGGCACTGTAGGGGAGGAGGAGGTGTGTTTTACTCACCCTGGACCGCTGCCCGGTTTGGATTCATATGACACTAACTGAAACCCCCCGATAAACCCCTGCGCTCTCCCCCCTAAAGACCAGTTTAAAAATAGCCTCGGTTCGATGGAAACGAGCCTGGAGTTCTGAGAAACGGAGGAAAATGACCAAGCTAAGTGTGGGCGAGCAGACTTATCTTACACCACGTCCAAGCCAAATATCCACTGCACATATGGTGACCACTAAAATATACACAAATAATAGCGTGAGAGCTGAAGTATAGATTATAAACAGCCAGCAGCCGGCCTCCTAATGCTTGCACGCAGGTAAAACACTTCATACACATTCAGGCACAGGGATTCAGAGTTAAATCTTAAAAGAAGCACTGCGCGTTCTAAATTTAACACATTCCAGATTTAAGCACAAGGGTACGCAGAGTGTTGTTTGTGGAAAATCAGCCACAATTCCTATCAGCAGAGCACAGGGTGCATGCATAAGAAATCGGATAAAGAGCCTGAGGGAGCAGGCGAGTTGGGAATCCAATCTGAGTTTTATAAACCATCAATGAACCTTTTGACCTAAAATTAGGTGGTTTTTTAAGTTTAACTTCACGCCGTCCATTCAAAGTGGGCACGGTGCAGGAGGTGCGACGGGACTTGGCCAACTTTTGAAGGAACAAGGTCAAACAGCGCTGCTATATTTGGAAAGTTTGGAAATTAGATGCAGTTAGGTCCCCCGTTGAAGGTACGCATGTCAAATTACACCACTGAGAAGAGAGACCATTTCCTGCTGAAAAGCCGTGCGATAATTCTGAAAAAAAAAAACATTGCATACTTTCTCTGAACACTTAAATAAATTAAATATGTGAATACCTGTCACCTTCCAAGCGCGTGCAGAGCAGGAATGGGATATGATAGGGCATTACTGCGTGAAGGCAGCAACTTTGGATGAAGAGGACAGAAAAAAGGGCTTATCTTAGGTTTTTAATTTCCTGCTTCATTTCACGTTTCAGGACCATAAAAATTCTCATTTCGAAAAACTGCAATAGGCAACAATGAGACATGATCATAACTCAGAATTACTTCTATAGTATCTAAGCAGCAGACCCCCTCCCTCCTGCAGTCAGCCTAATTGCTTTAGCCAAGATGTGACAAGCCAGACAATTGCTGTGCAACGGATTATCAAAAGAGAAACCTAAAAAAAAATCTGATCAGATATTCAGTGCCTCAGTCTCACTCTGCCAAAAAAACTCTTATGGCACATTACTTTGCATCTCCCGCTGTTGTGTAGATCTGCTCCACAGCCGCAGGAATGGAGACTTCTTTCCCAGAAACAACACTTCTTTACATGAACTCGGAGCATTGCATTTGTCCTGGATTTCACTCTACAAGGACACAGTTAAAAAACACATGGTACATGGCTGAGGTCACGCTGGGGCTGCAACTAATGCAGAGCTACAACCATTAGTTGATTGAAAAAAAAATTGTTTCAGTCATTTTTCAAACAAAAAAGTCAAAATTTTACTGGTTCCAGCTTCCTAAATGTTAGGATTTGCTGCTTTTCTTTGTTACTTCTGATAGTAAATGAAGAGACTTTAGGTTTTAGACTGCTGGTTGGACAAAAGAAGCGATGTGAAGACACCGGTTCATGCTGTGGGAAATTGTGACGAGCACTTTTGACAATTTCTGCAAACTTGACTAAATAATAAATCAATTGCAGGGCTCAACCTTAATGGGTTTCTCTACTAAGAATATACTTGCCTAAAGTCAATTTTTCTTGTATTTAGTTAATTGTCATGTTTAATCTTGGGCTGCAAGGTCCATAAAATGTCAAAAAATAGTTTAAAAAATCCAGTTTCTCAGAGCCCAAGGTGATGCATCTAAATATCTTGTACTGTCAGTCCAAAACCCAAAGATATTCAGTGTTATGGGATAATAAACTCTCCATATTTTACAGGCTGAAAACAGCATTTTTTGCCATTAATGCATGAAAAAATACTTTAATCATTCATGCCAAGTGAGTTACAAGATATACAACCTCAACATGACAATCCTTATTGTTGAACCCTGGATTAATCCTAAAAATAAGGCAGCTCTAAACTAATGATTAATTTAGAGATTATCGAACTAATCGGTTGGTCTACAAAACATCAGAAAGTGATGAAAAATGCCACAGTTTCCTTAAGCCCAAGGTAATGTTTTAAACCGCTATTAATTTCCTGCAGATCATCTAATCAATTAAACTGACTAGTTGCTTCAGCTTCAGGATGATTAAAACAAGTCATTTAGTAATTCACACAACACTTTGGGCTCCAGAAACTTGCGATAGAAATCCGTCATAGTTTTTGACATTTCATACACTAAACAATAAGTCAAAGTTGCAGATTCATCGATTAATAATGAAAACAATCAACGCTCACGGCTCTAATTCTAGTCTAAACTTCAGCATATCGGTCAGTGTCACAACTTGACTGCTGTTCATTCACACTCACAACTCTCTTAACAGACAGCCCTCACAAGATTACCTGCATTAAAACTACATTAAAAAAAAACTTTTCTTATCTTAAAATTGCACAAAGCAGGAGCTTAGGCATGCAGCTGACTCCTAAATCAAACCTAAATTAAAACAGTCTGGCAGAGAAGTTTGTCCAACTCACTTGCGTTGAAACAACAGACTAACGAACAGCCTAAAAACAGAGTTGTGCCAAAATAGACACGGCTGACAGCAGATTCAGAGGCATCATCGGCCAAATTAAAGGAGGCCAACCTGTTTTTTCTATCGTGTCTGGCTCATCCGTCTTTTCTCGCAGTTTCATCACTTGTGAGATTCCAATCTGTGTCACTGGAGGAAGGACATGTGTTGTTTTTATTCATGATATGCAGGCAAACTGTCACGTCAGGACAGCGGATCCCATTAAAAACAGGATATTTTCAACAGATCTGTGGGACGAGACGTGCGCTGATTCAAGGCGACACGTGTCAGTAACAACTTACTGCGTTGAAAACAAGACAAATGTCTGATGCACCTAACGTTCTTTGTGAGAGTGTGCACCAAATCAGAGAGAGGTGGCGAGAGGCTCTGGGTGTCTGGTAGGTCTTTCCAGGGAAATAACCTCTGGCACAAAGATGGATGGTTACATTTCCTGCAGCAACAACAGCCGTTTGTTTGGAGGAAATGGGAGAGTAACTGGACTGTTAGTACAAGCTGTGATAGCCACCATGGCTGAACAGGCAAAGAAAATCACTCCACTAACAGAAACGAAAACTTCACAAATTGAAAATCCAAGGAGAAGGACGTTAGGGTGCCGCCCACACCGCTTGATTGAGAGCCAATCTCTGGGAAACGAAGCACAGAAAACCCACACTTGAAGATGAAGATGGAGGAAGGTGATGTTGTGGTAGAGGTGGGCAATAGTTGTAACGGTTACCAAAATATTACCAATATATTGTGATAAAGCACTTATGTACTTCATGGAAATGCAGTTCTTAAATACAGATAAAAGCCAGATGGATAGAAAACAAATACTGGAAAAACACGAGGTATTTACATTTAAAGCTGCAACAATTAATCAATTATTAATAAATTATTTTTTCTTTCAACTATGTTGATAATTGATTGATCGTTTGGGTAATTTTCTGAGAAAAAAAAGTCAAAATTCTCTAATTCCAGCTTCTTAAATATAATTATTTTCTGGTTTCTTCAGGTCTCTTTGACAGCAAACTGAATATTTTTCAATTGAGGGCAAAACAAGACATTTGAGGACGTCACCTTGGGCTTTGGGAAACATTGATCAACTTTCTTCACCGTTTTCTGACATTTTACAGGCAAACAACTTTTAATCGAGAAAACAATCGACCAATTAATCAGCTATAAAAATAATCGTTAGTTGCAGTCTTAATCATATTGACACCAAAGTCTTGTAAATCCAACAAAGCCGATTAGAAACACTGCCCACAACATTCACATAAAAACTATAGTGTTAATTTGTTGAAAGCTGCAACGATTAATCATTTATTGAATTAATCAGCAACTATTTGATAATTAGCTCATCAGTTTGAGTATTTTTTTTAAATGAAAAAAAAATCCAGCTTCTTAAATCTGAATATTTTCTTGGGGTGTCAAAATTTCAATATTAAAAATCCATAATCAATCGAAATGAGCTTTCAATTTCAAGAATCCAAAGGCTGAATCAGCTGAACACTTCAAAGGTGACACAGTTTAGCTTACAGCCATTATGTCACTCTTGATACCATATAGGTGTTTTTAAAGCAGTTGTCAGGGCATAAAAAAAACACAAATCTGTTGATCTTTACAAATCAAGACTTAATAGCGGAACAATGCCAAAGCTATCGGTGCAAAATTGAAAAAAAAAAAAGTGATACCCCAATTATTTTCTGGTTTCTTTACTCCTATACGACAGTAAACTGAATATCTTTGGATTTGTGGATAAAACAAGACGTTTGATGATGTCACTTTTGGCTTTGTGAAACGCTGATCAACATTTTTCACCGTTCTCCGATATTTTATCGACCAAATAACTAATCGAGTAATCAAGAAATACCCATCTGATTAATTGATAATAAAAATAATCGTTAGTTGCAGCCCTGCATTTGTTATAACTAAGATTAAAAAAAAGACTTGAGATTAAAATGCAGCTGATGAGAAGATGAGAAGCCTGTTGTCTCTTCAGTTTTTCTTTGCTCACTTAGCCTATTCTTGACAAGCAAGCGAATACAGCACAGAGCAAACATGGTCGCCTCTGATGCACTGGTGAGAAAATAAATAAATAAATAAATAAACAGCCTTATACCTCTATAAACATGAGATGCCTATAGCACTGAATAATTGTTATAATTCAAAATACAGTAAGCCAAAGACAATGTTATCTAAAGAAAGAAAATACCAAATTAATTACTCAAAACAAATAATAAATAGCTTCGACACAGTGATTAGGGCTGGGCGATAATAAGCCCATATTAATTGTTTGTACTGATCGTGGATTATGACTGAGTGGTATTTATTTAGGAGGGTGTGGGGTATTTATTTGCTAAAATAGAAAATCAAAGTAAAAATGCAAAAATAGGCTTTGTGTGTGCCTATCAAAATACCTTAAGAGTGTAAATGGATTTAAAGAACATTTTTATGACATGTGTTCCATCAAAGCTTCTGTAAATACTGCTGCTTTGCTCCAATGTGTGTTTTTCTGCCTTTTTCTTGGTCATGTGTTTGTCACTTGAAGTGTTTGACATGGCTGTGTTTCAGCTGATAGAACAAATTGCTTGTGTTCCCTCCCAAAGCAACGACCATTTTTCCTGACAGCATATACGTTTAGCTTCACGCTGTTCTGTATCATGTTTTTACTGAAGCCACAGCGACCTCACACAACCAACACAGCATCTCTTTTTTTTCTGTGTCAGAGCTTTCTCATCTTTGCCAGCGCCCCCCCCCCCCCCCACCAGGACAGGCTGGTTTAAAATACATTTATTGAAATTAATTTACCAAACACGCACGCAGGACTCAAATCAGGCCGGTGAGAAGATCGATGCAGTCAGTTTCAGTAAATTCCCTTTTTATTGCGGTTATGGGCGTAAACGATGTGCCAAAAGCTCTCTGATTTGTTGCGTCTCGTGGTGTTTATGAAGAGTCTTAAACTTTCGCTTTAGAGTCTAATTTCTCCACTACCAGCGAGAAGGACGGGAGACTGGGAAGTCAGGGGGGTGATTTGCTCCACTTTCAGCCTGGCTGGCTAATCAATGATGCGGGAGGTCTGCCCTCATTATGAAGTGATTAAGAGATCATTTGGAGCAACAACCCAATGCACTTTTGCCGCCACCACCCCCCCCCAAGCCCAACCAACTAAGAGTTCAACGATCAATAACCGGTATGTATGGCCAGGGGCTATTTACAGAGACACTTGTTTCCTTATTTCAGCCGCTTCCACCCATTAAACACAGGAGCGTCGAGAATCGAAGTGGATTTAGAGGGGAAGTTATGTCCCTGTTCTCTCCACGATGGCGAGAGCAAAAGTGCTGTGATGTCTGTATTATCTTAATCTTTCGGGAGTTCATATTATGCTACTGAGCCCTAAGGTTTTTTAAAATAAACAGGATTCTGGGGATTGTGGGTGACGCAGCTGAATGGGAGTTTTGGAGGATCTTTGCGCTTAGTCATCAGCTAATAATCCCTTAAAACGAAGAAAATCCATGCACATATGAAGCCGCATTAGCTACTTCTTCACATGAAATATGCATGAAAAATGACAGGGATTCATTTTTTGGATGATTCATTTTCTTCCCTTTCAAGAGATCCTCTTTGTTGTGCTTGCTGGTTCCAAGCTGCCCTGTGGGTAGCACGCACAGCCTCCTTGTTACACAAGGCAAAGAGAGAGTGTGTGTGTCTCTCTATGATACTATAGACAGAATATCTACTCTGTCCTTCATCTAAAGGGCAACTAATACAGGAGTGAGGGAGACACAAAGCATGAATCTACAAGTATTATTACTCCAGAATTCTGAACTTGTTTCTATAACAAAACCACGAACAAAAAAGAGAAACCTTGGTGCATGACTTTACATAGAAATGAAACAAAGGAGAATTAAAGTCTTGAAAACAACTGAGGTTTCTTAACAAAGATTCTTTCGTGAGATTCTATCCGGTCTAAAATCATAAATTCAAAATTGCAACATACAGGTTATATTTTTCCCCGTAATTGCTGGACTCCATCCACTGTGCCTCATGAAGCGTAACCAGACAGTCATCCAGTGTTCCTGCTGCGCTGCTTGTGGCCGTGGCGGGTTGGCGAGCGGAGCCCGAGCCCATGTTCGACAAGGGGTTAACGTTTCTGAAGAACAGCTCGACAAAACCACAGGAAGACAGCCAGTCTGGACAGACGGACCGAGGCCTGTCGCTCGTCCAGGTTTGCGGTCTGCCGCCTCCCGCCATCTTTTTCTTCTTCTCCCTCTCCTTCCCTCTAGCCTTTCACTGAACTCGAAGCTTTTCCTCCCAAAATTTACACACTCATCAGCTTGGCTATAATTTCCAGCCCTGCACCAACCACACCAGGACCACAGGAGGAAAGCCACTGCACGCCTGCTTTTGGAATCAAAAGTAATTACAAGCCTGCCAAGGATTTGAATCTAATAGCTGATGATTGGACCAGGGGGAGAAAAAGGTTGTCAGCACTGAAAGCATCCACTGTATTCACCTTTACTTCCAGGAGGCTGCAATAATAATAACAGGGAAACAGATGTAACTAAATTGGCAGTATACATTATGTCTGTGCCATAGGCAATCTGTAAATTAGCTTTAAATATAATTCAGGCTAATGTACCTGGGAGATACTGTGCACTGAATCAGCAAAAAGATGAGGGAAACTTTTCCTCGAAGCACATTAAAGAAGTTATTTCTGCTCAGTTGGAAGAGCGGATGAAAACTAGTGGGAAAAAAAAAAAAAGCCACATCCAGTCCGGACAGTGATGGAGGACCCACTTCAGCCACGCTGCAGAAGGCATGGAGCAGGTCTGCCTGCTATTCTTAACCTGTGCATTTGCAACGCTTGATGCAACATGTTAATGTGATTTCTTGCCAGCTGCGGCCAAACGAGGCCGGACCTGGAGGCCAAGGCCCGGTGGTCTCAGCAGATAGCCTGGATCAGCCTGTGCTGTGTCAGCCCTGGATTATGGATGACGGGGAGCCTGCGGGGCTGACAGGTAATAATTCACTCCCCAGGGGTCCCACACCCTTCACTGGACACCACACAACCAGCCGGGAAAGGGTTGGGGCGGTGGGTGGGGGTTGGAGGGACGCAGCCTTGGAGCTCACATCCTTGCAACCCGCCCTCTTCCTTTTTTCTCCCTCACTATCCACCTCAAGAAACCCGGCTCTCATGGCTGCCCGGTTGCCACGGGTAACCGGCCATTATCAAAATGAAATATGAGGTGCCACAGGCCGGTGCCTCTCTCAGGTGCAGGGCCAAACAAAGTCCCATATGTCGCGGATGAGGGGCTGAGATTAACTGTTGCTTCCTGAAGCACGGCGCGGCACCGGCCCATTCTTCAGACATCGGCGGTTGCACAATGCCGCCATGTGCTTGAGCTCTGAGACACTTCAGACAAATCACTGTTGTCGAGGTGCCACAACAATAGCCCCAAAAATATTATCCAACGCTCTCAAGTTCTACTGAGCTTGAAATGGGTGGAGGAAGGAGCGTAAGTGCAGCAATTCAGTGACTGCAAGTTCGCTGGGGGATTTAATGTAACGTGTCTTCGTATTTCCCACTGAAATTCAGGGTTTTTTTTCTTCTGACCAATCCAAACTGCAGAATAACTGTGTGTGTGTGTGTGAGTATGAGTGTTATATGTAGCTATGTTCCGATACTGAGCACTTTATCTTGGTGATGAAAATGGAAATAGGCCTGCTGAACGTCCCCCAAGGGCCACAGTCCTCAGCCCCTGGTTAGGAGCCTATTTCAACCATCATTACCCTGAGGACCCATTAGGAAGATGCCATCTGCACACACGGGGGCCCCTCCATTGGGGCCTCTTGTCATTTCAAACTAAAAGCAAGTGCTGAAATGGAAATCGGAAATAAAATTACAAACTGGGCTAAATGCACCATTAACCATGCTAACTGAGCGACGGACCTATCAGGGCCTGGAAATGAGAGCTGGACGAAGAGCAAGCAATTTTCAGAGGGGACGTGGAAATGAATGCACCGCTGGTACTTTGCTCTCTCTCTCTCTCTCACACACACACACACACACACGTATTTACGACTGTAACTCACCCGTCAGCAGAATGTGACTTTCCTAATGGTGTTGTGATAAAAAAACAGAGGGAGGGAGTTGATTGTTTGTGCGCGTGGGAGACCACCACAAACAGGGGTTGAATATAGATTTGTATGCACTATATATAGTATAAGTAGGAGTACAGGCAGACACGCTGCTAAGTATCAGACAGACTGAGCCACAGGAGCATCTCACATCTCCTGCAGGGCAGCAGCACCTCTCCTTGTCAGCAGACCAGTAACATGTCAAATAGAATAACCTGAAACCACATTGCAATGTCCTCTGAGCAGCACAGAGTGCTAAGTCACTGTGCAACTGCGGTAGGAAACCGCAAGCCATCAGACAGTGGCCTCCCCATCCTGTGATATCACTGCAGCAGCTGAGACGTGCAGGGACAAGGAAAAACTAAAGAAAATCACAAGATCCCACCACACTGCCTCCACTTAAACATCTGACTGGCTGGAACAAGGCGTGCATGATGTTTACTCCACAACGGCCAAAAAAAAAAAAAAACACAAGAGGCACATTCTGAATGAGCAAAAGTTGCCTCTGCTGTTTCAGTCAACACAATGTAAACCCTTAAGCTGAACATACATTTTTTAAAATGCCTGCAAAACTTTTCCAAGGCTAGAAAGAGATCAGAGGAAAATAAAAGGGGACCAGGCTGCCTTTGACTCAGGCACAATATTGGCTTGCAACAGGGCAGGATCGAAAAAGTAGTGGTGTAGTCTGTCTCTGTTTATGCATAGGAGAGATTTATTTATTGTTGAAATGTTCTTAGCCTCAACTGAAACTGAACACCCGCTGAGGGCGATGAGAGGACTAATGCACAACAGGCTGAGACAAATCATGGTCCCTCTTCAGCTGAGGATGGCTCAACGACACATATTCCAACATAAACAACCACCAGCGGCTCCTGGGAATCTTGTGAGGGGAAAAACACAGGTTTCTAATCGCTTTTTGTGCATCGTAGGCAATACTGAAGTCCAATACCGACTGCTGCTGCTGCTGAAACTCTGCGTGCAAAAGCAGAAACCTGTTAGAACAATGAGCTCATCGCTTTCCCTCCCCGAGTTTGGCATTAAGACAAAACTGCAGATGAAGTAAGCATGATTTGGCAGGTGAAAATCAGTGCAAAGTGAGAGGGAAAGACGCACATCCAATAAAAAAAAAAATCAAACAGCTACGCAAACATTGCTTTCTTTTGCGGGCACTCGCAAGCTCGAATCCATCTAATAATCACATCTGCAAGTAAAAGAGAGCAAATTATATGTTGCTTTGCTTCGCAGGATAAACAAATATGGCCTGCTCCCTTTGGAAAATAAACCAGGGTGTCCAAATTCAATTAGCGTCTCAGGCAAAGAGGCACGTTTTCAGTACTAACTCTTGCAGCAACAGTCAACAAGAGAGAAAAAAAACGTTTTCAGTGTTGCAGTTTTGATATATTGAGGCATTTATTTACATAAATCACATATAAATCTGCGTCAAAGCCCGAGCACAGCACCGAACACAACAAAATGACTAATAGCTTGCAAAAAAAAAACGTCAGCTGATACGGTCTTTAATTTCTGCTGCTCCTGACTCAAAAACACAGCCGAGGAAAAGGAGAAAACCAAGCGGCTTCTCACGGACCTTAAACGCAACTTGGGGAGAGTCAATGAACAGTTTAAGGCTTTTAAAACGTGTTGAAAACGTTGCGTTTACGTGATAAAAAAAAATGTATGCAGACGTTTGCACGCCCTTAACATGGTGATATAATTTCTCCGCCGAGGCAAACTTGGAGCATCTTCTAATGAGGAAAGTAAGCGCAGCTGCAGCTGCAGCAGCAGCATCGTTAAAGTCCTCAACTAGCAAAGCGAACCACTTCTTACCTTATTGTTTCCTTCGTGCCTCC
Source organism: Lutjanus erythropterus (assembly GCF_056507025.1). NCBI lineage: Eukaryota > Metazoa > Chordata > Actinopteri > Lutjaniformes > Lutjanidae > Lutjanus > Lutjanus erythropterus. Next base: position 39,017,637 of record NC_139325.1, read on the forward strand.
CAGAGTGAGAAAAATAACCGTGGGTGTCTCTCAGAGCGGACACGGGAGCGGAGAAGAAGCGCTAAAGTCGCGGTGAAGAAGGCAGAGTTGTTAGTTTTTGTTTTTTTGTTTTTTTTTCTTCGTCAGGCGGTTAATAATCCCAGAGCGCCAGGGCAGCGAAAAGGCGCCCCTCACTACTGTGACAAGACTGGAGCTACACTGAAATCACAACAGACGGGCAGCCGCTCAGGCCACGCCCCCGAGCTCCAGTTTGACGGGCGTTTCAACCAATCACAGAGCGCCGTTAGGATTGCGTCGCCTCCGATTGGTTCATCGTTCGAGTTTTTGTGTTGCAGCCCCTCCCAGGTCGCTTCACTTTTCTCCCAGATGTTGAATGCCAGAACATCAGGGCCCCTGTTGCCCCGCCAGCCAATGAGAGCACAGAACGGGGGATTTAAACGCACACATAGTTTGACTTTATGGGCGGAGCTGTTTGAAACTACATTAACCACATTATTCTTTTGTAATATTGCATTACACAATATTGTTTTTGTGTGCAATTATCCATCATGGTCATGAAAGGGGGGGGGACTGGGGACGGTTGTGTCACTTTTTTTGCAATTTCTCTCAGCTACTCAGAGACCATTTGAACCAGACCAAATGAATCTCAATCAAACTTAACATCTGTCTGCAAATGATCCACACCATTTTAAGACGATTACATGTGACATCTCTTTCAGGATAATTATTTAAATGGAAGGACTCAGATCCTGCAACTGACCCCAACCCCAGGGGTAATTGCAGCATGAGCAGGGACAATTGCAACATGTTAAAAATACATAACATTTCACAAGGTAACTTTTGATTTTTGTCTCAATAAGCATAGTATTCTGAAAATATGCATTGTTTTACAATAGTATTATACTGTTTATACAATCATATTCTTTGTTAAATAACAGTTATTGAGTTGGGTTTCTTTATGCATAGGTCTACCTTGAGTTAATGTGCAGATGTTACAGATGATTTTCAATTTCTCTATATTTCAGTGTGAGACAGGAAGAATAGAACAATTTGCAATGCAACCAACTTTTCTTCTGAATATTATTACTTTTGGACTGCCACTAACAGTTATTTTCATCATTATGTCATCAGTAAAATTGACATTATTTTTGGCCAGTTGTTAATTGTTTGTTGTATAAAATGTTAGAAAACAGAGAGATCACAGCAGGGGAGCAGTCAAATTAACATTTAGGTAGTTTTTTGAGAGTTTTTTTCCCCAAAAAAATGAAATATGTCTGAAAATACATATTAACATATTATAAGCAAAGATTAATTAATTTGTTTAATTTAAACTGCACTGACAGGCTATCCATGAATCCTTGCACTATCATGTGAGCTAGCTAACCTACTACATCACTGTGTAGCACCTATCCAGAATGGCAAACTACCAGGCTATGTATTGTAAAAAACAATTTGCTTATTTTTTACCTCAAATACTTTTGTGAACCAAAATGGATCATTTTGTAGCTTCACCAGTGAGAGACTTGTGACATACTGTACACATCAGAGACCACAGGGAAAGTCCAGAGGGTGAGGCTAACGCAGCTAACATTAGCAATGCTACTGCTGCTGATTTTGCAGAAAATATCTGAAAATATTCGATGCACTATGATAGGGGATCCATCTGCACCACATCAACCTGACCCTGGGTGAGAGGCAGGGTCCAGCCTGGACAGATCAGCAGGGCTGACACACAGAGACAAACAACCACTCACCACTCACATTCACACCTACGGGAAATTCAACAGTCATCTTAACCTGTGTGTCTTTGGACTGTGGATGAAGACTGAGACCCTGCCCCAGCCAAAAACTCCCCAGCCAGCCAGGCCACTCCAAACAACGTGACACTAAATAAATACTTTAATGCATATACACATTATCCACATCTTTCAAATAAATCACATTATTTTATGAAGCTGCTATTTACTGTACAAAGTGCACATAGTCTGAATGACCCATGCAGAGTAAAAGCTGAGTACAATTTGAAAAGCAAGGACAAAGTGTACCAACAACAGTTAATCAGCTGGTGATGATGATGTGCAGTACATTCCCAGAAACAATAATAAAAAAGACTAATAAGACACCTGTGCAGAGATGGCAGCGCGGAAGCATTCGGTCTGACTCTGCGTCAGTGTTTGATGATAATCTAATAGATGGCCATGGACTCTGTGCCTCATTCATCTTTAGCCTTCATCTACTGCATTTCCATTTCAGTCAGTCTTTCTTGTCAAAATGCTCCCGAGTTATAAAGAAAAGGACAACAGTTCAAGTGGCTCCTGCAGCGATTGTCTGCACTGGTTATGATACTGTTAGCCACTTTGGTAGTCTGATAAATAAGATGGCCTCCTTTCAGGTCATGCTTGTTCACTGCATTCCTCTTTGGCCTCAAGCCGCAGGAAAATGGTTGTGAGTTTTTGGTCGGCTCTGACTCAACACTGGTAGATTTACTCTAGTCATTTCTCTTGGCAGTGCGATGCTGCCTGTTGTGGTGAGGCTCTTTCGAGGGGAGGAAGAGGACACAAACTCAGAGGGCCGTGATTCGCGTGGACTCGCTGAATCTTTGGCGACCCTCAGTTCGCCGCAGCACCCTGCCAGTAGGGGTTTTGGCAGAAAACATACTTGATATATTGACAAGCTGTTCTCCCTTTGAGTTTTTATAATTCCCTTTCTTTCCTTCAGAGTAACAAAGCAGTAATTGTATCCTGAATACAAACACCTTTAGAGCCCGGGGGTCCAATGCTTGTAGACCTCTACAAACAAAGCTCCTCTGATGAAGAGATTTCTAGGTTATTTTTATTTTTTTTTTTTTACAGTTTTCTAATTTGATTTGACTCAGCTCTCAAGTGAGAATTACTTTTCTTTCCCAAAACATTAGGTTCAAGTCTTGATCACAACTGAATTTCTCATTCATTCAAGCAAATTGTGCATTTTTTGGCAGATGTGTGCAAAAGAAAAAGAACAATTATCAACAATTTGCACATTTAAAATTTGCACATGGCTTGCTGACCAAAACCGATGAGGTCATTCTCCATTTTTTGCTTGTTTGTTTGTTTGTTTTTAGCATAGATGTGTGTGAATAATTTTCTGTTCACTACATATTACTTAACAGTTCATTCCATCTGGCTCAGTTCTGAAATAAAAATTTAATTTTTCAACACAGTAAGTTAAAATTTCAGAACAATCACTTTGTTGTTCACAAAAGGTTTGGATTTCTCATTCATTTGAGCAAATTGCCCAGGTTTTGGCAAAGATGTACAAAAGCCTAAATACAATTATCTACAATTTGCAAAATAATCACTTGCACATGGCTTGGTGATGAAAACTGATGAGTTGATTCTCACTAAAACTCTTTACACCTTCTAAACATCCTTTCATCGTTTGAGCCATCACGTGCAAAATGATCCACTTAACTATCAAAATCCGTCAGACATACAGTATATACATATCATAAAGATCTATGACATGGGATGTTTGTGACTTCTGCTGAATTGGCGAATGAGCTGGCAGGTGCCTGTAATGAACTAGGAATCACACGGACGTTGTTTTGCGGTTAATTTTCTGTATATGACTTTAAATGGAAGATCAAAGATGAATCTGAGTTTCAAAGGGGAAACTACAGTTCACCCGCCTCTGTGTTTGCCATCACACCCCTGCATGTAACACACATGCATATCCGTTTTCTGTGCACAACAGTATTGTACAGTATTGCCTCTACTCTGTAAACTTTTACCTACTGTTGGAATCTGAATCTAAAAAGCGCAGTGTGATCTACCACAGCAGTCTGCTACATAAAAGTGACATTCTTGTATAGCACATTCAGCAACACAAAAAAAGAGCAAAACAGAGATTTTTACTGAAGAAACGTTTCCATTGTTGTCATTTTGACCCACACAGCTTACACAATGACAAAACAACTTTTCATTTTGGTGGTTTTGTCCAATTCACTGACACAATAACTAGGTTTTGAAGCAAGAATGAAATGTTTTGGGTGAGTTACCACCTTTTGCAATCATGTGGTAGTTAGTTATGACAATTGCACTTATTTTTTTAAGAAAATGCAAATATGATTTTACACAATCTTCTATAATTTTCGGTTTCTGCACAAACCTGCACTGTATATAAACATGCATATCATTTTTCTGTGTACTATTGTACAGTATGGACTTTTCCCAGTAAGCCTCCTGTTGAAGTCTGAATCTAAAAAACTCAGTGTAACATGCAAGCATTCAGCAAGACAAAACTGACATTCTAGTATAGTGCAGAAAGTATTCATGGTCAACAAAATGTAGAACAAAAGACAGATTTGTGTGAAGAAATATTTCCAGGGTTTACTGCCATGGTGAAAAAAAACAGTACAGCTCACACGATGACAAAACCTCTTTTCATTTTGGTGGCATTGGAAAATTTACTGACACAGTAGCTACATTTTCAGGCATGAGTGAAATGTTTTGGGTGATTTAGTACCTTTTGCAGACGTTCAATGGACTTGTGACGTCCTATTAAAAGGTTGTGACAATTATACAGTTTCAAAAAATGATCCAGAAATGTGTGAAATGTTTTTGGAAATACGTTTCTTCCTGAGAGATATGAGAAGCAGTGTTGTAGTCAAGACCACCTGAACTGGGACCAAAGCATGACCAGGACCAGTGAGACCAAATCAAGACTAAGAGCTGTCAAACCTCTGGCTCTCGTACTCAAACGTAGAGAGCAGTGCCAAGGCGGAGCTGACATTAGCTGGCGCTGGCCTCTCTCGTTTATCACAAGCAAAAGCATGACTAGCATTGCTAGCATCACTCACACGTAGCTTACCTTTCTTAATGCTTCTTTTTGAAGTGCTGCTAAAAGTTCCTACAAGTCTCAGTCACTTCAGAAAACATTGCATTGCAGAACTTTTGGATGCAGTTTGATGACCAGTTCTGGTTTCATTTGACCATAGTAACTGTTGTACTGTAATAAACTATGGGGCAAACAGACTGATAAAACTGAGTACTATTACTGCGTAGCCGTGCCAGAACATCATAGTTTACATTACCATAGTGAGAGGAGCTATGATAAACTACAACTGGTTAGTGCAGCATACTAAACCATTTGTTGTGGACTGTCTTTACCTGCAGTTCTCCCGCAGCAGTTTTAAAAAGAGCGTAAGCAAGTTAGGTATAGAAGAGCGTTATGAAGCTGCTATAGTGAACAGCAACTTCTGTTGGCCCAAACATGCTCACAGCAGCTGAGGCATAAATCTATAGGCCTGGTCTTTCTTGCAAAGTAAAAAAAAAGGGTGACAGCCTTTAACCATAACAAGAATTTCAAAATAGAGTCAAGTTATCGGTTGCGTTTGAAGCAAGATGTTTTACATCCAATCACAGCAATGGTGTTAACAAATAAATCTAGACAATGCACAGAAAAGGTGATATCCCCGCAGCTGCAGTCTTGGATTTTGACTGAGACGGAGAAAAAACCAAGTAAGAAATGCAATTGATCCAGAGACGAGGCTGAGACCTTCAAAAAGTGGTTTTGAGAGCAAGACCGATTTCAAGTAGGTCCACTACAACAGTACTGAGATGATTTATGCCACTCTCATGTCTGTGTGGTGAATATAAAAATATCAAGCTACAGCCAGGAGATGATAGATAGATAGATAGATAGATAGATAGATAGATAGATAGATAGATAGATAGATAGATAGATAGATTCAAATTTATCATCAAACTTCCCCAAAATTGTGAAATACTCTTCCAATAATAAAACCCTTAACTGAAAAAAACACAACTGTTAAGACGTTTAATATTTTTCTGATCACCGATCTCTCAATCTGTGAAACCAGGTGTTATTTGGTGAAGATTTCTATTTTACTTCCAACCTGTTATTCATCACCATCCGCATACAGAGGGGATTGAACTCGTTGCCTCTCGCCGTCTTATCTCACGAAACCACACACCCTGCAAAAACAACAGAGGTACAGGAGAAAATCTGAACACAATAATTGGTAAAAAAAAAAGGGTGGCGACGCTGTGGGCTGTCATCAACGTTCAAACTGCTGCTCAATTGTTTGCAGAGCGAGACGGAAAACTTGTGTGATGGCACAAACAACACTGAGACCCCCCTCCGGTGAATTGAACAAAAGCAAATGTACAGTTCAATTAAAATATTTATACTTAGTTGTATCTTAACTCAGTGGTTCCCAAACAGTGTGCTGTGGAATTTCATGACAACCATATATTTATATTGCAATATACAACTATACAGTAAGTTATAAATGGATTTTTAAGCTACCAGGAGTAACTTGTATGCGCTCTTTTCTGAGTACAGAGGCAACTTCTATACCCTAGAAAAACTTTTAATTTGTCAAGATAATCCACAAACCTTGTTGTGAGCAATTTCATGTAAGAACTTCTTTCTTTCTACGATAGAGTCTACAGGACCTTCTTTCTCTCTGCAGTAGAATCCACATGAAACTGCTCTTAACAAGGTCTGTGGATTTTCTTGAGTAACCGGGTCATTATTTCTGGAAAGAGAAACTGTTTTTGAATTTTTCAAATATATTTTTTGGTGCCTCGAGCACCACAAGCCGAGTGCCAACTAGTCTTATTATATTAGAGAGAAGGTGGACATCTCTACAGCTGACATCTCAAAAACTCTACAGTTAAAACCCAAACTATCTAGATGAATAAACAGCACTAAGCAGAAAAATATGCATTTTGGGGAGAACTGTCCCTTTGAAAGCCTACCTCAGATCAGAAGATGCTTATATAGGTCATTTTGCCATTGACAAGTGTCTTCATTATGCACATGAGTAGGAAAAACACAGCATAAAACAACTAAATATGGACAGACATGTCAAAAGACAAGATTTCTTCCTATAAATACAGTTGGATTTAGTATGGTACAAATGTCGTGCTTATTTCATGTATTATTGTGAGTATTTTTCCCGATTGTCTTTAACTGTTCGTAAATGATCATTGCTGTTTTTATGACTTTATTATTACAATGATGAACGTGCCATATACTGATGATGCAATCACTGGTCAAACCACTACATGTTTTTCTGAAATGCTTGCATCCACTCTTCTGCAATCCACCCTCATGCACAGAGCCTGTAACCCAAATACCAAACAAGTTAACAAATACAAGATGTTCTAGTGACCCTGAGAAGATTCTCAAGAAAAGACTCTGCAACCTATAGTTTGAGTTGGGACTGACAATCACTCTGCAGTACATCCCCACATGCCTGTGCTGAGGGAGGAGCGCGTGAGCACAATGGCTGAATTCAAACAGCCTGTTTTAGAGTCCGCTGGAACGACTCGAAAACTTGCGTCACCTTAGAGCCAATTATGAGAAACACACACAAGCTATATATTTTGTGTTTGGTCCCATGGGTCTCTTTGAGGAAGCAAAAGCACTGAAATCTGAAGAACAGAAAGGGAGAGCTGTGGGCTGCGAATCCAGCATAATGATGACAATGTTCCACGAGGCTTTAGTGTCCTCCTCTTGCAGAGATACAAAGACAGAGTGTAAACCAGAGAGAATACCTACCTGTATTTACCAGGAAGCTGTGCATATCCCTGCCTGTCAACAATCATTAATATATGTAAATGTATTAATGCTATTCCACTGGGAGAATACAATATGAGGTAGCTTGGATTGATGGTGTGTGCAAATGGACTAAAATTATGTGCAATTTGTCTTTTTCCACTCTGGATCTTTTGAATATGTGTATGTGAGTGAAGGGTATGCATATACTGTATGGTAATGCATACTGTTTGTGTCTTTTACTGGAGCTGAACAGAGTGACAGTGTTATTCTCTTACAGTACAATGGAGTGAATCATGTAGGGAGTTTTAAGCCATTTTGAAATGTCCATATTATGGACTGATCTGACTAGTCTGTGAAGACAGCAACACATTTTTTGCCATTAGCTCAGAACATCAGCGTGATTGATTTAAAAATGACCACGGCGTTGAAATGTTAAAGCTGCTACAAGGAGGTTTTAACTGGTTTTGAAACTCAGTTTAAATGTTGAGAAATGTTGCAGAATCTCCAGGACAATGGAAGTGAATGGTGACTAGTTTTTAAATGTATCCAAGTCTCCTAAAGCCCCAACAAGTCAAGTTGACTTGGAAGATGTCATTTACACCATTGTTTGTATGTTTTTAGCCTAAATCTTCACTGTATTTTAATTCTTAGCTTGGAGCTTCGTTCACATGGCTGGTTGGGTTTTTCCGTTTGAAAACTGGTCACCATTCACTTACACTGTTTGGGATATTTTGCAGCGCAGTTATCCTGTGAAACTTCAGCAGAGAATTATGGACCACAAAACTTTCAGTCAGCATGAGGGTGAGTAAACAATGACTAAATTTTCATTTTTGGATGGATTATCCCTTTAAGGGAATTTCTTCAAACCTGACATAAATGTTCACTCCGACTCAAAGATGAACTGATTAGATTTTGGTGCTCAAAGGTCAGAGGTCACAGTCATGGTGACCTCACTAAACACGTAAACACATAACTCAAGATTTCATAAGCTCATAATGAATTTCATAAGATAATTATGAAATATGAATGAATTTCACAGAAATATCTCATAGGGTAGAAAGATGAGGTGATGACATTTTATATCCAAAAGGTCAACGGTCAGCTTCACTGTGACGTCATAATGTTCAGCTCTCTATCTGTCCTCTGTGCTCGTCTGTAAAAATAGTCTTGATGTTGGTGACAGGCTATGCACTTGACCCACGAGTGCACAGTTTGATTGACATCAATCACAGCCTGTGATGACAGCCTTCCCTGCTTTTCTTCACAGCCATTGGACGCAAGCCAGAGTTTAGTTAGTGTCTGTCCTGCAGTGGTTTGAGCCAATAAAAATGTAGGACATGGTCTCAGTATGTGGGACAAGGGATAAAATGCATGCAATTAAAAATAAATTTAAATTCACTATTTTAAGTTTAACCTATAGAGTCATCATATTTAATATTTGGTCATAACTTATTTCAGTTTATGAATGTGTGAAATCTGTAACCCACAGGCATCATCACTCAGTTGGTATCTTCCCAGGTGATGCTCACCTTTGGCCTGGTCTCGACAAGCATAGCATCGCCAGACCAATTTGCAAATGTAAATTAGTCTGCAACCTCTCAGTTCATTTTCAGTTAAAAAGGGATGAGAACAACAGGCACAGACCAAAATGCCTCTGGAAGCAATTGGATAGGCTGACAAATAAAAACATCAAAACCAGTGACACAGTGTTGTTGGCAAATTAAATTTACCAAATCCTGCCGGGGGTACAACAAACACATTTCTTAACAAGCTTTAACTAAAGTTCTTTCTTTTTAGAGATAATACACCGTCCAATTTATTTAAACACCAAATGTAACTTCTGCTACTGGCGGGGAGGGGAGGGAGGAGGTATCTGCCAGAGCAAATGAAAACATGAGCTTGCATATTTTTTCAGTGACAACATTGTAAAAAACTTCAGTCCCAAGATTTTTTTTTTTAATCTTTCACATTGTTCAGACTCCCAGAGGTTTATTTCAAATTATAGTGGAAATCTCAAAGTTTCCACAGATATCAAATATATCAGGGTGAATTTTTTGGGGAGGAAATCTGCAGAAGAAGAAATGATGCAGAAGACAGTGAGTATTAAAGCTATATGATGTTTACAGTCTTCACAACAAAGACTCCACGTTTTTATTGCTGCACTATTTCACCAAATGAAAATCTAAAGAGCTGAAACACATTTTTACAGAATATAATACTGTCAGACAGAGTGGAATAACTTAATGATGGCTTTATGGTCGGATGAAAACCCCAGTCTCATGGGTCATCTCTAGCGTCTCCATCACTTTTATTTTGCACTTTCCTACAATAAGAACACACTTATTCTTGCATTGGGATTGAATGTTTGAACATACCGTAAAGATATGACAGGCAAAAACATTGTTTTTACAGTTCAACGCACGCTTCAATTTCAAAATTAAAAGTACCCAACCCCAGTACTTGAGTTAAAGTATAGAACCTCCTGGTCAAATATTACTCAACTACAAGTGAAAGTTGCTCAGTCAAACTTTCAAAGTACAGTCAAAGTACTAGAGTACTTGCTTTTCAAAACATTTAAGTATTCAAAAGTACAAATTACAAAGTACATTTTCTAATATCAGTACATCCACGATGCATTTACAAAACCTTGTAACTCTCTGAAACCAATGATGCACTGACCTGCTGTAGAACCACTCTGCTACACAAAGCCTATAGAAACACCAATAAAAACTTCAGCATAGAAATGCAATCAAGCATAAAAAATAAAAACAATCCAATACTAAAAACCTACCTGGAATTATTTCTATTTTTCTGGTAATAACAACTTGAGATTTGAATGAAGGAGGGAGAATTTGCTTGTTCTTGTTACAGAGCGTCTGGATGACGTATTTCTGCTTTACATCAGTCCCAGTTGCGAGCGGGTGCTGTGATTGATTTCCTTCTGTGTGTGGCCAACTGCATTTTAGAAAAGGAAAAACAGCAACAGCTGACTTTAAAGCCATCCTAGAAAACCATCCTAGAAAAGTCAAAAAATACAATATTTGTCATTAAAATGTAGTGGAGTGACAGTCAGAAGTTTCCAAAAAAAAAATAAATAAAAAAATTAAATACTCAAGTAAAGTACAGATACGCAAATGTGATTATGTACTGCAACAGTTCAGTAATATAACAGTTCTCCATCACTGCAGAACAGACTTAACACTGATTCTAGATATGACCATCGCAGGTTCTCCTGGCTGCTAAGAAAGGGAGGGTGAAACAACGTGTCTGCAATCTGCAAGCTCACCACTAAATGCCACTAAATCCTACACAGCAGCCTTTTCAAGTGATCAGCTGACGAAGTTAATTAGTTTTATATCCTGATAACCTCTAGTGTTTTGCCTTAAAGTCCACACACACCTCATAGTCATCGTTTCATTTCAAATCAAATGACAAATGTGCAGAAGAGAAACTGAAACACATCCGGCTGCACTGTATTCAGATCACATCTTATAGTAATCACATCATGTAGAGATTAGGCAGCACTAATGTCAAAGCTACATTTCCACACAGAGTGAGTGTAAAATAAATACCTCAGGCTCCTGATTTAAATATCTATTTTAATGTATTTATGACTCAGAGAGCAGAGAAGGAGCGGTGACTTCACAACACGAGCAGCCATAAGGAGAGGCTGGAAACATGTCTAGCCATTTGGCTGTATTAGCGATACGCCGTGTGTATCTGGTGTCTGTGTGATCTTAATCCAATACTGGGATTCATAATCCCCAGCAGGTTTCTCAACTAAACAAAGCTTAGAGAGCTTTGGTTGTTTGTTTATCATCCGAATGAATGTCGAAAGGTCAGCTCCAGGACAAATGGAAGCAGAAGAAATGGAGATTTAATTCTCTTTCCTGTCTTCCATCACTGCCACAACACTAAGCCTCAGACAGACATCTTCTGCTGTCACAAAATCTCAACTTGACGCACTTCAGCAACTCACACGGGCTTCGGCGCACACATGTGACACCCTTCCAGTGTATGTATCCACTGTTGCATACCAATGATTTTGTGTTAAGCCATCAAACAGTAGCATATGGCTGAAAGAGATGGCCGTTAAGCTCCTTCTGTTTCAGCAATACTCCCGCTGATACTACTAGTAATACTTTGATAATCTTAGTAATAGGCTAAAAAACATATTCATCCCGAGAGAATCTGTAGTAGCTGTTGCTAATAATGTTTTATGTCCATGATGTGGAGGTTATGACTCAGTTATCTCATCATCTCCAGACATCGAGCTGTTAGCACATCATCATTATTCTATTATCCCAACATTACAAATGATGCCCGTGTTTGTTTCCAAAGCCTGGCATCTCAAGATAACAATTTAATTATGATGATATTTAGTATCAAATATTGTTTTGTGGTGATCATAACTTTAAATGTCACATCAGGCTCATATTGTTCGTTCATGGATTATGAAAGTCACTGTGGAGTGATTCCTCTCAGCCCTGACAGAGAAATACATCTCAGAGGAAACAGTTTATATGCATATAATATTACAACCGCCTCTCATTATCCTTTGATACCGACATCATAAAGACCTGTGCATGACATGATGGCAGCAGGAGTAGGAAGCTAAGCGGTGTGCTGCTGTGGACAGGGTCAACAGCAAAACATATTTTAGCCACCTAAAAAACTTAATGGCAGCTTAAGTGTACGCTATGTTTAGAATATTTTCACTGCTTCACCTTTAACATCAGACAGTCTTTTCCGATGGGAAGTCACTGTGATATAAGACAAATATCATCCTTCACAGCATTGCAGAATCTCCCAAACGATGGAGGTGAATGGTTTTCAAATGTAAAAAAAATAACAAAACAAAAGCATAAAATGCCTCCATATTGCTCATCTGGTGTAATCCAAGCCTCCAAAAGCCAAGACATCCCAAGTTGACATGAAATACATGATTTACTCCATGTCTTTAGGCTGAATCTTCACTGTAGATCCTTAGCTTGGAGCTATGTTCACTTACACATGTCTGAACTGCAAATGGCATGTTGGAAAACCGGCCACCATTCACTTCCATTGTTTGGGAGCATCTGCAATGCTGTTTGCCTGTGAAACTCCAGCAGTGTTTTGCGAACCAACGAAATAAACTCGACCTTCAATCGGCATGAGGGTGAGTAAATAATGACTAACTTTTCATTTTTTGGTGAACTATCCCTTAAAGCCACTAATGCGTCTCAGAGGGGTGGTGACAAAATGTTGTTATGACTTCTGAAATGAGAACCGGCTGATATAACCCCACTTCAAAAATCTAAACTCTCTCTTTAATGCAAAATGATACAATAAGAAACAATAAAAACTGAATATAAACACCCCCAAAACTTTAAGGCTACACTGATTCATATTTTTATATGAATAATGTGGAGCAAATGATGTGAAAGAGAAAAGAATCACTTCACTCTGCAGTTCTCCTCAGCTCTACGGAGCATTTTAGCATCTTTCAGTTTGACTGTTTTGGTTCAGACTTACTTTTCTTACCAACTTCGTTTACAACAGCAGCAGCAGGCTGCCATTTTGAGTGAGCTACATTATGCTTTATGCCGGTGAACGTAGTGGAGCATTTAGCAGCTGTAGAGCATAATATTTGTCTCAAGAGCTGGCGAAGCCGGTGAAGCAGAGGTAAATGGAGAGTGAAAATTAGTTTCAAGTTTGCCAGGTGGCCAGAAACACAACTCAGGATGAATGCTAATGATGCTCGCCATCTGTCGGAAGTATAAATGACTTTTTGCCAACAGGTTCACCATAACAACTTCAGGTTATATTATCAGTGTTGGGTTTATAGATTATTTTACTGTCCAAAAGTTCCTCCAAAATTAAATTCATCCTAAATTAAGTTCTAACCAAAAGAAACAGATACATTTTAAATTCATAAAAAAGAGCCAAACACACAACAGCTTCCATCTCATATTGTATACAAGAGAAGATTTATCATAAAATATGTACAAATAACAGTAAAGCATGAAACACAAAATATGTTTGTTTGTTGTTATTGAGTCAGAACCGGAGCAGTTTCATTCGGGATCTTGTCTTGTCACTATCGCTGCCAGGAAAATTAGTTAGCCTTAGCCTCCAGCAACAGGTAACAGGCCACATGCTGGTGGGTTTTGGAAATCAGTCAAATTTTGCTCTTATTTATGAATGGGATATTATATATCCAACATCATACAAGCCACAGCACAACTGTTACGGCATTCACAAACATGGAATCAACGATTAAATCTAGAGCCGACACAAAAGTATTAGTTTGTGAATCATAAGAAGTGTTTGTTTTATTCAGTCCATGTTATCTTTTTTGTCTTAACAGTGAATCTGAGTGTGCTTCATGCTGGTAGAGTTTCACTGTCTGACACAAGGACACTCCAGCAGAGTGGACACTTGCTGACGCTGCGGTTTGCACTCCGGCTGAAGGACGCACTCTCTGACCACGAGGCCCCTGAATTGCACTAGTCGACTCTGTGGCTAAAACACCGAGCATGTGGTTAACATTCGTGTCAGTGAACACATCTTGAGGAACCTCATGACAGTCAGCCAGTAGCTGGCCTGATGCATGCGGTTTATGTTTTTTTTTTTCTTTTCTTTTCTTTTTCTTTTTGGCCCGTGGAGAACACATGGATGGATTTATGCTTAACTGCAGTCTTCTGTTACTCTGTGTGATATTGTGTGTGACAGGCTCAGGGGTGTTGGAAACAAAAATGCATCAACCTCTTGGACACTCCTATGTTAAATAAATCATGATAAAGTGTCCTCTGCAGTGACCAAGTGTGCAGGAAAACAGGAAAAAGTACTTTCTATAGTGCCCTTCCAGTGGACAAAACGTGATTAAGTGTCCTGTTAGATGCTCCTACATTGGGGAAAACCTAATGAAATGCCCTATAGGGCACCTTTCCAGTGAAATAAACATGAAAAAGTGCACTTTGGGATGATATTCCAGTGGAGAAAATGTGGTTAAGTGCCATGTAGGGTGCCCCTCTAGTGGAGAAAACATTTTAAAGTGCCCTGAAGATATCCTCCTAGTGGAAAAAATATGATGAATGGCCTTGTGGGATACCAATACAGAAGAGAAACTGTGATAAAGTTCATTTTGAGGTGACCCTCCAGGTGATAAAACATTTTAAAGTGCTCTAAGGACGCCCCTAGTGGAGAAGATCAGATAAAGTTCCTTGAAGTGTGCCCTTCCAGTTTCCTGTGCAACTGGTGCCTTTTTATTTTTTCACCCCTGCTCCTGGTTCTACTGCAACAGGCTGAGAGAGAGCAAAGTATGTGTACAAAACTGCCCACTGCTGTAAACCACTGATGCCAATAAGATTTTTTTTGTGACAATCATTATATTAATGAGTCAAATCAGGACAGAAATGTCCACATGGCATTTCTAGCACATGGATTTGGCGTTGTGGTTTGCCCAAGAGCATCTAATAAAAACGCAGATAATATGAGTGTTTGATTGTGTGTGAGGGTGACTCTCTGCCCCGAGGGACCTCGGGTGCTGTTGGCCTCTTGACCATCACCACACAGGCACCGACATTATCTGGATGAATGGGTTTCAATACCGCTGAGCACATCCTCAAATTTCACCTTGAGCCTGGAAATGTGTTGTCCTGCTCTGCCTCTCTTCAGCTGTCCCCGCCTGCCCCTCATCGCAGCCCATAAATTCAACAACATAAAGCAGACGGCGAAGACAATGATAGAAAGTACTGCTTTAATTTTACTGTGCTGTAGAAGTGGTCATATCTGCAGCACTTTTGGCTCCAGAGCACTATTTTTGTTGCTGTTTTCTGGCTTTTTTAGATATAACTTACTGCTACAGCTGCTATCGCGCTGCACTGATAGATAAAACTAGCTGCAGCCATGCTCAGAGTTAATGGTACAAACATCATGAAATAGTTGTACAGGTATATACTTTAAGGCATGGTTGGAAAAACCCCACAAAGAAGAAGCTCTAGCTTTAAAGCTGCTTCAAAAGAAGTGCTTGTTGAATTGTCTGAATCGCTGGATGATCTGAGGGTGTCTCCTATCATACAATCTGATAATAATGCCCACTTCACACAATGACTTGCCAGGTGTGTTGAAGTGTGAAAGCAAAGAGTTTCAACTTCTTTTTCACATTCATACAACTGAGTTCAATAACATGAATGTTTTCCAGGGGACAAAGTCTGGAGTATCTCCATGTGTGCTATTATTTGAGTCAGGACTACAAAGACACACAAAAGAAACAGATAAAACAGGTGATGCAGCTGCGGGAAAGTTATGATTGCAGCTCCCAAGTGCGGCAATTCCTGAAATTAATCATAGACTGACAAACGGACGACACGTCTGGTAATTCACAAAATATCGAACTAATCCATAAACTGTCACACCTACCTAACTTTATCTACAAGGTCCATGTAGATATGTTTCTGAAAACTTTTTAGGTGAGGACTAGGTGATAGAGTAAGAAAATATTGAGCATTTCCTGAGCAACATGGCTAAGTTTGACAGTTTAATTTGAGTTTTTAACAGTCTCCACTGGAAACAGTTGATTCGTTTCAGAAATCTAGTGTTTCCAAGATGTGTGAAACTCTCATGAGAACTGTATGTGTTGGTTCTTCATTATACAAATGAATAAGTTTTAATAATGTGACAACACTTTGTTGAAGATCGAGGCGTGTTTAGGGACAGAAAGACTTGGTTAGAGTTAGGGAAAGATCATAGTTCACTCTTCAGAACTTTTGCAGGTTTCCTTCTAGTCACATGAGCCAAAATTATAGCCTCATTACAATCTTCCTCATCTTACGTTTCTGAAAACATTTCAAGTGAGAAATAGGCAATGTATTAACAGAATTTTAATCCATATTTGATCATCACCACTGTCTAGTTTGACAGTTTGATCTGAGTCTCATGAGCAGATAAAATGTTTTGCCCCCAACTTTACTGAGTGCATTTGTTTTGGTCTCAGATGGTGTTTTACTGCGATCTCTAGAGCCCCTTAAATATATTTATTTCGGCTGTAAACTTTGCTTTTTTAATATAGAATTCTACAGCCTCAAGTGGCCATTCGAGGGACTGCAGATTTTGGCACTTTGCACTAGTTTCATTTTTCAGCCCTGGAAGTTGCCGCTTGGCATTAATACTCCGGGCATTCAATGTTTAAGGCATGCAGAGGCCTTCGGAAGTGAAAAAATGAACCCAGATTAATAGCTGCATTTATCTGAAGTCTTGTATATTTCTTGAACTGGGGTCCTTGTTTGTTTCAGTAGGTTTCTGGCCCGTTTTATTTCTGATTTGACCTGCACAGGCTCATATTCTTGGTGAAAAGAGAAAAAACATTGTTATTTTTTTATGTGGCTTTCAAGGTCCCTAATGGTCGGTGGCACCAGGCAAAACAGTAATCCATAATGTAACTTACAGATTGCTCTGGAGTAAAAGGAGATTTAGAGATATATGGTTTTCACTGGGTAGTGACAAAGTACTATAACTTGATGTAAAAAGCAGGAGCACATTAGAATGACGGATATACTGTGCAGACTTTATTCATTTAGTATTTCTTAATTCCATTAAAAGGAATACAGTCTACTCTGCACATCCCTCATTCTAAAGTGCTCCTGCATTATACATCAGTTATTGTGCTGCAAGTTCCACCTTATAAAATACTATATGGTACAGTATACTTCACCCTGCAGGTTTTTTTTTCAGTCATCCACTTTCATTTACAGTACAGGCCTGTAGCTTACAAACTCCAGGAAACCCCGCGGTAGAATGAACTCGACTTCAGCAGATCAGGATCATTACAAGAAGTCAATACTAAGAAGGTCAAGGGTTACAACCATGGCGCCCGCAGAACACCACTGTGACAGAATGAAGAAAGGTGGCGGGAACAAGAGGAGGGATTTCCGATGAGAACATATGAGAATAAGCAAAGGAGGGAGATGTGGAGAGGAGATAAGATTTAGAGTTTGGAGGAGGGGTCTGTGTGTGGCGCTGCTCGAGGAGATGAGTTTTCATTCTTACAAAGGAGAGCAGGGAGTGACTCTTCTATTATGACGAGAAGAGGAAGGTCATTCCACCATTAGGCAGTCGACCCTGTGTGGATCGATGACTGTGGAGGTGCAGGAAAGGACAGGCAGAATACAGAACATGGATCGGGTGTTGGCTCGCACCAGAAGCTGAAAGGTTGGGGTGCGTGGGCTGGGGGTAGGTGCAAATCCTAACCAGGCATCGGAGCGACAATTTGTGCACGCAAATTGGCCATTCATACCCTTGAAATGATAATTTGCGTGCACAAATTAGCCGAACATGAATAATCAAGGGATGTCAACAACCGAACAACAGCCAGATCCTGACGTGTTGCCATGTATCTCCGTCCAAAATCTGTATCAGACACTTGCAGCCCATTGAGATTGTCCATGATCTGACAACATTCACTGTTTAATTTTGACTGCATTAACAGCAGCATGTGTGCACCTTGAACAGCAGCCAAAACTGGCACTGACTAAAAAAGGAGTGCAGAAACAAAACTAGATGTAGCATCAAAATGATAGAGGTGATGATCAGGGAAGATCAACAAAGATTTTAGGTTTAAAAACCTTTACTTAAAGTTGTAATATGCAACAATTCTGTATTAAAATGTCTAAAAACACAGATTTTAAATATTTTGTTGAGTTGTGTATTTACAATACCCTAAGTGTTTCCAGCAATGTTCAAATGCAGAGAAATCTGTAATTGTTTTCATTCAAAGTAACTTTGTGTTTCCTGGTAGCCTTTGCTAGCTAGCTGCTAGTTGCTATAACATCCTGGAAAACATGAGATACATCACCTACATCAGGCTGAAAATGTGACTAAATAATAATATTACCTTGCCACTGAACATAATTTCTGCCTGAGTCATGTTAGATGCTGCACATTATGGAGCCTGGAGTTTGTTTATGCTCACCTGCTATTTCTTGTCTATATGTAAATGTGTCAAATCTAAATTTGGAGCTCAAGGTGATGGACTGTATGAGAGGCCTGTCAATCAAAGTAAGGGCTTTCTTTAAGGCTCCATACACTCTTAATAAAACCAAGACTAAAAAGTGGAGTTCATGACCGAGTCTGTAGCTTTTTTTGGAATCTCCTGCCAAGAAAGATTATTTTATCAAAGAAGATGATAGATAGATAGATGTCAGTGATGATTTATTGGAGCATGGAGGGTTACTGGCCACCGCTGAAATCTGATTGGCCACCCCAAATGCCACCACATTATCCTCATGAATGATTGGTTATCTGTCCAGTGAGATGTGCGACCTTAGTTTAAACCAATGTCTGATGACTACCTACTACTTTTGTCTGCTTTTATTATTTTGCAAGGTTAATTTCTTTAAATAATAAATAATAAAAATAAAAGTATCACAGCCTGAGGAAAGAGGTGCAATGGTGGTACAAGAAAAGTACAGAAGCTTTATATTATATATGTTGTCTTGTGATTTCACTTTGAAATTAAGAGTTTTAAATACAGGAAAGTAAGAAACTGTCATGGTAGTAATTAAAGCAGATATGAGAAATGTTACACTGATGCCAACACGTTCACGTGCGCATCTGCATACTTCATGTCACCGCTGCGTACGTCACAGGTTCCTGCTTTTACAAAGTCAAATTCAAAAACTTTTGAAGGTGCATCTTCAAGTTTTTCCAGCACATTGCAGAAATGCCATATATATACGCTCAGATTTAATTTCTTCATCACATTAAATTAGATATTATTGTGTTCTAACCAACCAAAATTATGTTTAGATTAAAGGAAAACATAACAAAGTTTCAAAATCAGTAAAGTCAGTATAAAACAATAATAATGTGTTCATGCAATAATAATAAAAATAAAAATTTTAAATTTAAAATGAAAAAGTTTTCATTTTCAAGCAAATGCTGAAACAGGAACCTCCCGGAAATTTGTCATTGTTCTGCCTCCCATTCACTGAAAAATTCAACTGAGAATATTTCTTCATCGAAAATTCAAACTATTCAGTCAGAGAGCAATTTATTAAGAAAGTAATTACAATTGCAAAGAGTGTCGAGCACTTTATCCAAAATATGGAAGTGTTTTCAAGGATTTCTGAAAACACG
This sequence comes from Lutjanus erythropterus, assembly GCF_056507025.1. Classification (NCBI taxonomy): domain Eukaryota; kingdom Metazoa; phylum Chordata; class Actinopteri; order Lutjaniformes; family Lutjanidae; genus Lutjanus; species Lutjanus erythropterus. Next base: position 39,037,323 of record NC_139325.1, read on the forward strand.
GCTGTAAAATCAGTTGTTTTGGATTTTGAGGCTGCCCGCATAGTTTATTTTAACACCAACATTTTGTGGTATGTATTCACTGAAAAAAAATATTTACAGTTCCAAAAGCACAAGAAGAAAATCCTCTGAAAAAAATAAGAAAAAAACAAAACAAGATGCCAGACACAAACAAACCCTCAAGTTCACAACATGTTTTCATATTTTTAACACAAATGTTCAGAGTTTCTCGGATTTTTCTCTTTTTTAACGGGCTCAGACTGAAGGGAGAAGCTGCTCTTATTATTTTAAATTCAACAGATAGATAAGTCTCGGCACATCCTCCCTTCTCCACGCTGAAGAGACATTGCTTGATAGAATTTAAAATAAAAAGATTGCATCAGTTTTTCCCCTCATTTCTTTGATGTCTACCTGAATGAGCACCTCTCTATGTGTGCATTTTTCTTTCGGGTCTTGAAGATAATATTAGACCATATGGCACAAGAGCCCATAATAACAACATATGGGTTGTAGCCTCTTACATCTGCCACCCATGAAGTAAATTTTGTGCTATTCCACCATCATCATCTCAAAATACAATATACGACTTCTTTCTAAAGCCCGTCCTCACCCTTGCGTCTCCTATGAAGCATCAAAAGACACAGTCTTGCTTGAAGGCATACTGATTATTATGAGTAATCATAATCTTCCAAACAGCCACCTCATGCAGTGTCCCTAACTTTGCAGACGATTCTTGGCAGAGCTTCCGTTCCATGAAACGATAAGGGTAAAAACACTCAAAGTGGATTTTCGAGGAAAAAAAAAAACTGCTGTGCTTTAAAAAGATCACAATCTTTTCAGTAAAAAAGAGCAATACACAAAACAGAAAAATGACAACATGAAAGTGGCTGAAATGGGGGACGAGATGGGAAACGAGTGGGGTAATCTGTGGGAGAGTGTTTCTCAAAAGCACTTCAGAGAACCGTCGCCTTGGCAGTCGAAGGGCCCAATTTACAGAGGAGAGGATTACAATGCCAGATTATCTCAGCAGAGTTACCAAGGCTGTCTTCCCAAATAGCATCATTACCCATCAGAAAGAAAACAAGCGTGCAAGGGGAGATGGAAGAAGAGGAAGAGGAGCAGCTATCTTCACATCCCCGCTGTTTATTGTGTGAGCTGGAGGATCTGCCTGATGGTTTTCAGGATTTCGGGGATTATTACTCAGAGAATTGCCGGGGAGTTCGCAGTAGCTTAGGGCTGATCTTGTGCACAAACGCGTCACCTGCACACACAGCAGAAAGTTTTCATGTAACACATACACAGGCACAGATAGACACACAAACACACACTGAACTACCACATATTCTGGACTGGAAACTCCAGAGTTTAAGTTCGAGTAAACTTTATGTACTTAGTGTCATATGGTGGCGACCCTGAACTCTGGGGAAGCTCACTGAGGCCACAGTAACTCCGCAGTAGATTCGGACTTTTGTGCAAAGAGATGCCAAAACCAAGCAACAGGGATTAACACGTCAATATTTTTTTAATATATCACCTAAAGTTATCCTGATTTCTGTTTCATGGCACTAACTATAATAGTTTGGGTTTTCATGGTCACTTCCTGTTCCCTTGTGTGTCCTTGTTGGTTCTACTTCCTTTCTTTGTCTGTTTTCCTGCTCTTTTTGATCGTCCTTGTCTCATCATGCAGTCTCCTCAAATTTCCCTTTTAGGCTTTTGCCACACTGTTGGTTCCCCTCTGTGCTCTTTTTTTTTTTTGGATTTTTGCATTTTTGTACTTTTTCCGCTCCTCATATTTTGGATTTATTGTTTGGTTTTACCTTGCTTTATTTTTGAGGACTCTCCCTGCATTACACCCAGGTAAGCCTTTTTATAGTGTTGGTTTTTGTTCATTATAAATCACTGAACTGCTCCCGTCTGTCTCCGGTGTCTGCATTTGGGTCCAAACCTGCAACTCTTTGATTGTGACACTAACGCGACACAGCCAACATCTGCATTTCAAGTCAGAAGACACTGACAGTGAACAATAAAAACTGGTTTTCTTCCAAGGAAATTGTGTATTTCTACATTTATATCACATAAAACCTAAGTTAAAATTGTTTAGAAACAAATATTATATTGTAGAAATATTACTGTTACTATGGGACAAAGAATGTTGCTATGAAAACCAGAATTTTTAATTTAAAGGAGAAATATGTAATATATTTGCAGCAATAAATCATAAAATGACAACGATATGTAATCAGAGATCAAGGAAGTTGAAATACTTGTGTCTTTCCAACACTGCTCAGATCGTATATTAAACAGGACTCATTCAGTCTCACTATTTGAACTGCTGCACTCGTTTGCACTTGCAATTGGTACATATTGCTCCTTTAAGTATCCTACATCATAAATACAGTTCTTGTATTTGTAACAAACCAAACAACTTTAAACTGGTTGATAATTAACAGACTTATGATGGCTTTAATCATGGATAGACCTCTTGTCTCCACAATATACATCAGGAGCTTCCCTTCACTCACACAGCAGGGCGGCAGCATCGACCCATTGCTCCGATGGACAGGAGAGCAATGGCAAAAATATCTGTGTGTATGATACGGTATGGTTTCTCCAGTGCTGGCATAACAATAATGCCAAGTGTACAGCTGACTGCCAGTCCAGTCACTGACTTGTGTCAGCTGTCAATAAATTAGGTAGACGAGCCGAGTCCTGCTTTCACCTCCTTTCTCCCTGCCAGTGCTCCTAGGGGCCTCATGGCGCTGCGTAGTGCCTTTAGGGGAGGTTTAAGGGGATTTGTCGTCAGTGTAAAAGGTGACTATATGAGTGGCCACTTACAGCCCCTTTTCTCAATTTTTTAGGGGGTCCCCAAACCTGCCGGGATGGTTTGCCTCTCCTGATTTTGTGCCTCTGGCTTTATATCACAGTCAATGTCTCCATTGGCTTTACAGACACACAACAGCGAGGATTTTGCGACCTCAGCCTTGGCCCCCGTCTCTTTAACAAGATAAACTGCAAGTTGAAAGATCTTGGCAAGTCTCGAACTTGGAAACAGCAGTTAGAAAAGAAGTCACACCACAAGTTTCAGTCGCTTGTGTGATACAATCAAAAGCTCCAGAACAGCTACTTAACAGCTACTGAGTGGACCCTGTGGCGAGAATGTTCTGCCAAAGGCTGTTTCCAAGGTCAAGAATGAACTTTCAGTCTCAGAGTTAAAGTCAACATGGAGGAGAAGTCCTTCAGTGGCTCAGACGAAAGTTAGTGTACCATGTGGAGAGGCTGTTTTGCTAATTAAAAGTGCAAGTCAAAACCATAAAACCATTTTGCTAATTTTGTCATTTTGTCAAATATTTGTTGCAACTGGTGACTTAAGGGTCATTTATGCTTAAAGTTATGTTATACATATATGACGCAGCCTTCTGTCTATACTTTGCATCCATTTTGTCAGTATTTCGTCAAGTTTTCTGAAACTTTACAAGTACGGAGAAAACAGAACAGCAAGACCAGTAATCATGGAGGCAGGGAAGCAGTGTAGCCAATAGTTTGAACAACAGACAAACACTGAAAACGACAGTCATAATCAATTAGCGAAAAGAATTATCTGTTCAAATGTCTCAACGTATTTGATGGCAACACACGCCACGCCCGTCTACAACACTGCCTCTGTGTTTGCCTTTTTGTCAAGAGACATTATTAACCATAGTCAACCTCCTCCAATGCTGCCTCCTTGTTGTTGTCAAAAACTTTTCTGAATGAAAAGATGAATTGCTTGACATCCATGCCAGCGTAAAGGATGCATGGAAGCATGTGAGCAGTGACTGTTAGATCATTTGAAACTGATGTATCTCTTTCCGTAAGGGGGCATAAATGAGCTATTTGGGCCCTTTTACACCTCTCGTTCAGTCTGGACTTTCAGAAATTACAGGTGTGAAACATCCCACAGATTAGCTGAAACCTTGGTCTGATCAAAAGAGGTGGTCTTAAATTGAACCATGATTCAGTTTGTCTCCAGTGTGAAATCATTTTTTTGGTGGTTCGGACTTCTGGGCCAATTATAGGAAGTTTAGGAAGGCTATCATAAGAACCAGGATAAAGGAAAAACAATGTAAAACAAAATGAACCATGGATGCAGCTCACACAGTGATAGGATGTAGGTATGTCGTGGATAGTTCTTTAGTGCTCTTGCGTAATTGCAGTGTGATTCCAAACCTAACCAGATCAGATGTTTACAATGTAAGAAAACCGTAAACCTTGGCTCAGACTTTGGTTTGGACTATCAAGTGTGAAAAGGCCCTCAGTCTGCTCCATCAAGATTAGAGACAACTCTGTTATGACATTTGTGATCTGCACTTGTGACGAGTCCCCTGACTTTGATGATCTCCAGCCCTGGACTTTTATTTTTATCTCAGCTGCTTTGCTCCTAGTCTGATCCTCACAATCATAATGAGGACTTTTTGTTTGATACGGGAGAAAACACAACTCTTCAGGCAGTGGTTTCTCTTATGTAACTACAACAAAGGTTCTCATTCATATTGCCTGTCAGTTAAGGAGCATGTCTAGACATTGTTGTCCAGTGACCTCGTCATGTGTTCGTCATCAGGGCTTTGTCTTAACCACTTACATCACTCGGCCATGAAAACGAGCCAGGGTGCGTGAGGAGCTAACCCCCCTGGGGCCCACCGCAGCAGTTGTTTTGTCACAAGGATTACGGCATCATATCCATCAAACGCAAGCAAACAATTGCAGAAAACAGCACATGGTGAGGCAGCTGTGGAGCTCTCTGACATTCATCGCAGCGACACATGATGTAGCTCACCTCACAAGGTCATGCGGGAAAAAAAAGTGTCTGTTTGATACTGGAAGCACTTTTGTTCTGCGAGTAAAAAGTTCTCAAATTTATGATCAAAGGTGAAACGAGGTCCCTCAAAGAGAAGCATTAACTCACGCTCATCCACCCACCAGCTCCACAGTCAGATAGGTATTACAGACACAGAGAAGCCGGCGTGGATGTCGATAGGCAGGCACTGGGCCCTTAAGGGCATGTGAATAACAAATGAGAATGATTTTTTAGTGGGAGTTGGTAGGAGATTCGGTCGGTACACTCGGCGGCCCCAGCCTCGTCTGCTGAGCTGCGCCCGGTGGGCTACGGGGTCAGGGCTGGGTAAGCGGCCTCTTACACCTCTCCCTGGGGATGTTTACCAGCCAGGCTCGGCAGCTCACATTGGGCTGACCTTCCGCTGCCTGCCGGCTCCCTAACTCCCTCTCTCTCTATCACTGGTGGGCAGTTAAACAGCGAGTCACGTTACAAAACGAGCCAGAAAAGCCCTCTTGCCCTGGGTGGATCAAGGGCGGTATTTTAAACAGATCAGATCGCACCATTTGCAGCCTTCTACAGTGTGGGGTGAATAAATCTCTGAGCTTTTAAAGAGCGGTGATTAAATGTTTTACTGCGTCCGTCTGCCGTGCCTCTGGAGTGGGAACCGGTCCGAGAGCAATATTTTTTTGTTCGCCATTTGTTTAATGACTAGCAATATCGATATTTTTTTGCGCTGCAGAGAATGTCTGGAGTCAAATATTGGCCTTGTTATTAAAAGCCTAATCTTCCCAGCCCTCAATATCAGTTTTCCCACAGAAAGGTTAGCCAGAAGCTCCCATTTGTCGAGGGGGGAGCGGTGCAGATGAACGGAACATAGTAGTTGTAGTTTGTCAAGAAAATGTCAAGATAATAATGTCAAGAAAATGTCAAGATAATATCAGAGCCAATAAAACATGACAGGTTGGCTCTTTGAATTATCATCCAGAATGTGGGATTTTTTTGTTTAGAGACTTCATTAACCTTGAGAGGGAAACTGTGGCAATTGATTTATTGATTTAGATTAGGGTGAATAAATCCTAATGAGAGATTTCCAGAGGTAGGGAGACATTCACAGATAAGAAACAATAATAGCAATTACAACCAATTACACCACAAACATACTAAGCACAGTAAAACTGAATAATCAACAGTCTGTAAGCTGCATTTCTGTAGATGTATGATTCATGAGGTTCTGAATGATGTGAGATCTACTTATCCAAGACTGTGCTTCTGATTAATAGAAAAGATAGAACAGAAAACCTCCTAATCATGAGTTTGATGTTGAGGCACTGTTGGCATTTCTCGCCTTTTAGTTTTAGAAATTTGAAGTGCAAAACAAATCACAATACAACAAGCTGCACTTTGCAAAAGTTATGGATGTTTCCTGCTTTTTGCTTCTAGGAAATTGAAGTCTTTTTTTTTTCATAAAAAATAAATGGCAATGACTTTCACACAGAATGTGCAAACATTTGCAAAATACAGACACTGAAAGTACTTTGAAGATTTTCTCTTTCTGTTGCTTTATACATTTTTTCATGTTCACAGAAATGTGTCCGAAATGAAAATACTCAAATACTCTATGACTAAGATTAAAAGAAAACAGACTTGGTTCACACACAGTAGAAAAATAACTACAAAGACGGTTTGTTGCACAGAATTATCTAGAAGGTGGCCAGAAACTGTTTGGAAAAGGGCAGGCAGTTTCAAAAAACACTTGGCAGGTGATTTTGATGAACCATCTCTCTATTACGTCTAACAAGGTCCAACTTCAACCAATGAGAACAAACTCTTGTTGGGAGAAGAGTGAAAACATCTTTTATATGAAGAAAAGTCCTCAGTGTTGTTCTTTGCTCTTCTTTCAGTGAAATAAAATACTCTACATTTCTGATAAAGCTTACTATCGCAGTATCTGAGTTTGGTTGGATTTAGGCACAAGACTACTTGGTTCAGTTTAGGAAAAGGTCGTGGTTTACATTAAAATAACTATGTTATGTATGTCATGTGATAGCAGTGACGCAATGGATGCCACGCCACAAAGAAACTTTAAATTACTCAAAACTTTAAATAACTTTATGCTTACTTTTCATTTCACGTGGTCTCCTGGTTGAAAGTCCTGTGCTTGTTTAAGCCATCCATCCACCCCAACTCCTCCAAGTATGGACTTTCTTGCTCCTTATACTCCTCCTGTCATACTTGATACATCCACTTGGGGGCACCACCTAACAATAAACAGACATGTCAGTTAGAATAAGCTACTTGCATTTTTGACCAACGTACCCGCTATTCTGGTGAGGATGGGCTGACATCAATTGTTAGCTAACTAGATAGCTTATCTGCATCAATTGTTAGCTAGCTAGCATTTTGCTAACTTAAGACGTGAATATATGGGAAGGAGAAAGTTGAAGCAATGTACCAAACTTGCTCAACTTTTATTGGAGCTCAGGGAAGACTCAGGGACTTAGGAAGGGTCAATTTGGCAAAAGGCCCTTTTAGGTCAAATGTGTCCTCATTACTGTGGACATGCTATAAAATGATCAGATACTGTTGTTTAACAAAAAAAACGAAACTAAATGAGAGTGCTGGTGGTGGGTTGGAGGATACATCAGCCTATAACAGAGCTGTGGTGGCGTGGCGGCGGGGGCGGGGGCCGTTGGGAGGAAACATGGTGCTGATTAGCAGCAGGGAAGGTGTTGATGACCCATAACTCATCAGGGCATTTTTCACCCGCCCCGTCCCCACCTCCTTGTAAAGCCCTCTGTCCTTCGTGCCCCCACATAGGCTACCTGTTTACAACCTCCAACACACACACACACACACATACACACACACAAACACACACAAACACACACACATGCATATACATGCTCCAACACTCAGAGGCGTATTTGCAGCTCAGAAAGACTAATTAGACTGTCAGGGAGAAAGAGGGGAAGGGAGCTAATGTAACACTACCCCCCTCCCCTGGCGAAGTGACACCAATTAATGCAGTATTGCATGTGACTGTGACTGCCCCCCTCTTCCACCCCCCCCACCTCGAGGTGACAGGCGCACTGACACATCACGGCAGCCTGACTATTTCTTCAGGCTGTTGTGGAAGGAAAGAAAAACAGCAAACAAACAAGCAAGAAAAAGAGTCACCACAGGAAGAGAAGTGGCAGCAGTATGATGATGTGGGTGAAACATATTGCGTGGTTTTTTTTTTTAACCTTTATTCGGGCAGGCAGGCTTTGGCACACTGAGATCAGCAGCTGTCACACTGATGAGAATGGATGTGTTGGAAATGAGAATCCTTTATGAAGAGGTAATCCATGACATCCTGTTTCATTTCTTTTTTTTCCCCTCCTTTTTCATTTTGTCTCCATCTTTGTTGCTAAGCGCTCGCTCCTGTGGCGTCTCTGCACAGCATTTTTCCCAGAGATCACCTGTCAATCAAACGGTGTGGGCAGCATGTGGCGGCTTCTTCTGTTTGATTTTCTGTCGATGAGGTTTTGTGCAGGTGGCGCTCTTCTCCTCCTCTGCTCAGGCATGGTTTCTATCACTGCTACTGCATTTTTTTTTTACTTTTTCAGATGTATATTTCCCCTGTGAAAACAGACACTGTGCATTCAAGAATTCATTTTATATAAAACTGCTGCAAATTATCAAGGAATTACTCAGGGAAAACCCAGTGTTTTTAATCATATGTACCAATTACAATGGTGCCTATAGGAGCTTGGCCATCCACAGGCTGTGGTGGGTGGAGTACTGAAATCTATACTCAAGTAAAAGAACAATTATTCCCATAAAATGATCTAATAAAAGTGAAATTTTCTACTTGAGAAAAACCTACTCAAGCAGAAGTAAAAAGTACCTGGTTAATTACTCTAAGTACAAGTTACTGGACGTTTCATAGTTCACTTGGGTGCGTGTACTGAGGCCTCGGCCCTCTGCAGTGCCCCCCTCCTACAATTAAGGAATCAAGACAGTATGATTTTTAATACCGTCCTAAATACAGATGTTCCTCTTTCATAAGAAGATGCTGTGTTGTGTGCAGTAGGCACCACCAGAGGTCAGTCTCTTTACTGGTGGACAAGGCGATGCAGCTGAGAAACACGGCATCTGGGGGGGTGAAGTTACAGGACTAGTGAAAAAGATTTTATCCCAATGATAAAGTTAAACCAACAAACCCTGCAGACTTCTGATTGGTCAGAGCAGTGTACCATGGTAAGTATGTAACTTCAGCGAGAGAGAACGATGGCGACTGGCAGACTGATTACTGTCTGTGGACAGCTGCAGGCTCTCAAAACCAAAGCTGAGTGCACATGTCCCAGTATCCCAACTGTGGGAACAGCGTCACTATGACAATCAGCCCCGCCTACATGTTAACACTGTAGCTTTGTCCCATGAATCCAGACCTACTAAAACTGCCATTAGCGGTCAGTTTGACCTCATGATAAATACCAGAGTAACAGATTAATGCATTTATTCTTATTCTTCTTATTTTTTTTTTAAATAAAATAACACTAAAATGTACATTTTGTAAAAATTATGTAAATATTTATCAGTATGCATGCCATTGTGTGTAGTAAACCGCAATGATTGCTTAAATTCACATCTCTATTTTTCTGTAGGATAATAACCATCAGTGATACAATTCAAATTTTAGATTAATTCAGGTTTATGCAGAGCAAAAAACAGTAAACTGCATTTTATAAGATTATAAACATGTTATTTTAACATTAATAATAACAAATTTCCAACTAGAACATCACAAAAAATAATCATAGTTTACGGGAAAAGGCTGGAAATGAGTACAAAAGTACTTTGTTTAAAACTTTGAGAGTTTTTACACAAACATTCTGCTGAGACAAACCCCGTTACAACTGTCCCCTACTTTGATTTTAATTGATTATTTATATTTTAATGTCAGGAAATTGAAGGAAATTGAGACCACTTGTAAAGTTTTATTGACAGAGATGATATTAGTTGCTAAGCAACCAAGATGCATCTCCAACTGTGCAAAAAGTAAAAATATAAGTGGCAATTTCCATGTGGTCAGTATGACTGACTGTGACTGAAATACTGTAGGTAAAAATGATCACATTCTCTTTGGCTTTTGTGTAAATTATATAAAAACACTTCCATAAAAAAATGATTCTGTTAGGAAAAGTGAGGACTGTATTATTTAATTCAATGTTACTGCACATATAAATTTGAAAACAGTCAAAATGACTGTTCTAGTGTTAAGGGAGTTTTACACAAATACTGCCATAATACCATATTATCAAAGATTAGTTTTCCACATGAAAAATTAACACAACTAATGTTAGCTAGATCACTACATTTTCACTGGTACAGTATTTACTTCAGTGTGCCTGTGGGAGTTGGACAAAGAGATTGTATTTATTTTGGGAGATTTTGCCTTTATTGTGCAGAAAGTGCAGCTGGAGATAAACAGTAAAAGGGTGAGAGAGACAGAGAGAGAGAGAGAGGGGGGGGGGGCGACATGTAGCAAAGGGCTGCAGGCCTGAATTGAACCAGGCTCAGTACACGCTCTACTATCTGAGCTAATGCAGCATCCCAGAAAAGGAGATTTTAAACGTGAAGCTCTGCTTTTCAGGAGCCGGAACAGCAAGCACTTCTTCACCTAAGTGTTGTCTTGTCTTTTTTAGATTTTGGTAAGTGTCTCTTGTTCTGTTTTATGCTCTGTTATTACCACATCGTGGTCAAGGGCAGCAACTTGAGAGATCAGCTCCTGGTGTGCTCCCTCCATTACTCTAAATCCAGTGTTTTGAGCGGACCAGATATAACAAAAATATAAATAGCAAAAGGAGCAAAGTAAAAAGTAGACTGGCTCAAAATATACTTGAGTAAGTGACTCAACTACAACTTGCAACTCATTTCTACCCATTCCTTATATTTCTCCATTGAAAACAGATGCTTTGCATTCAAGACTTCATAGTTTATGAAGCTGTCATAAATTATTTCCCATGTTTTAATCATGTGCATCGATTACACAGCTGCTCAGGAGCTCAAGAAGACAATAACAGTGGAATAATAACTTTGACCACTGCTGAACACAACATTTCATATAAAGAGAAACACAGCAACAGCCCAAATAAAAAAAAATGTGGAGCTGTTGTACTTAACTTTTGAAAGTTTATTAAACCTTTAACTCTAACACCAGCAGAGTCCACAGTGATAAACCTTTACATTTTATTTCAGCGTCCCGTTTTATGTGAAGTTTTTTATCTCTTCTTCCCCTTTTTGCTGGTGAAACAGGTATTTTATTCCTGACCTTTATATGAACAGAGACCAATAACTCTCTCCTCACTGAGTCCTGTCCAACAAGGCACCGTCAAACCTACACCCACAAATACAGAATACAGTATTTTAACCGAATCAAAACCATCACATAACCTCTGAAAGGTGGTGGTGGGTCAGAAGGCTAACGTCTGCACGTCAGGGTCAGGGGTCAGACATACAAATCATAGATAAAAGTCCACACAAACTGTGATGCCACCCAGTAGGAAGTGACTTTGTGCGTCTAGAAGAGAGTTTCACCAAAGAAACTGTTCTTGGCTGGTGGAAAGAGCCATAAAATAGCATAGACCATGAGTCACTATAAATTTCACTGAACCCAACACTAATGGCATTCTTTTAGGTGAAGTGCCAGGCCCTCTTAAAAAGGGTCATTTTCAGCACATCTGTGAATTTGCTTTGGAAGCATGCTTATTTGTTTTATTTATTAACCATATGAAGTGTTTCATTTCAAAGTCCCATATATTAAGAAAACACTGGAGCCACAGACGCAGTTTCTCATAATCAGCTTTTTTTCTTGAGACCAAAGATTTAACTACTGACTTGGCTGCAGCCTGTTGATGCTTTAAACCAAAGGAAACCAAACATGACGTACAGTCCATCATTCTCTGGACAGAACACCCATTCAGTGTTTCAGAAGAACGGGCAAATGATTTGGGGAAATACTCATTTTCTTGCCAAGAATTGGATGAGACTCACTCTGATGTTTGCATGTTATATATGAAAGAGGAGCCAGGAGATGTTAGGTTAGCTTAGCATAAAGACAGCTAGCCTGGCTCTGTCCAGAGGTCAAAACATCAGCAATTCTAAAGCCCACTAGAGCTGTTTTACACCGGACATAAAACTCAATAACACCCACTAACATCTGTGTTTTGTGTTCAGTGAGAAAGGATAAAATCAGAATTCATTTCCAGCTCAAATGGCTTCCCAGTAGTCACAGGTATCGGCTCCAGATCTGATCAGCACTGATAGAAACTTGACTCCAGGATGGACGTTCTAACTTTCACCTCTTTTCTGGTGTCGGTTTGGACAGTATCAAGGTATTATGGTATAGGAGGGTATTTAGAAATCCTGAAGGTATGAGTTTCAATACCGTCACTGCGAATAAATGTCTGAAACATAAAAGTTGTTGTTTTTTTTTAACTGATGGAAAATAAAAATAGAAAATGAAATTAATTTATCATATTAGAGAACTTAGCCAACAGAAGAATCATTGGAGATTCTAAGTTTTATTGCTAATTAATTAAATATAACCAGATGAAGAATCATGAAAATATTACCACATATAAATTAATTTCATGTGACTTGACTTAATTTGTACAAAAAAGTGCAAAAACAAGGTTAGCCCTTTCCTTCTCCTACCACACTTTATACTAAGCTCAGCTAACCGTCACTTGGACCTATTTGGTATTGATCCTCTCATCTAAGTTTTGTCAAATCAGTGTTTTTCCCAAAAAATATTTTTTAAAAGTTTAAATTAGTCCTTTCCTGTCCACCATAAAGATCTCTTAAATTGTATAAGGCAAATATTTGTTGTTGGATTGATAACTTTTAAGACTTCAGTCCTGGTCATCCTGTGGTTACTGTGGCAACAACGGGTGCTGTTTAATGCAACACTTTCCAGAACTACAGGAGCAGCAAACACTGATTGAGCAGCTAATTTGTACATTTGCATTTATTTGTTTATAATGCAGTCAAACAAACTTGTTTTGTAAAGAGGCTAGTCAATAATAATTGCAACTTGCAGCTGTGATGATTTCATGCCGTTAACGGTGAAAGTAGTTTTCCACACGGCAGCAGAGCGCTGTAAAGTTGGTGAACTCGCTGCAGCTGCTCGACAAGTGATCGCTAACTTCGTGACAAATTCATTGCATTTTCGGTGGCTTCTTCACAATAAAAGCCACAGGTGAATGCTTTTAATGTGAACTTGTGATCATGCTCTGTTTAATTTACCAGTAAACAGTGACCAGTAAACTAACGGCCACTATCCATGATAACTACTTTATAGAGAAGTAATTACAGAAAAAGTCCAAAACACAGATCATCATCAGCATCAAAACAGGGTCTGATTTCATGAAACTTTTCATTTTAACTTTGATGAAATAACAATTTTAGAGAATTGTAGTTATTAAACATGACAGATTTCTTGTTTACACTTGATGTTGGGGAGAATGAAAGACAGGGATGACCGTGTCTACAACTTTTACAAAGAGAAGGGTGACTTTTTGCATCTTGTTATAAAACTCTGTGTGGTTTTATTACTGCATTAAGTAAATTAAAGATACAGTACAAAAATAGTACAAGGAAATATATATTTTTAAAATTTACTGTTGCACATTTTGTTTTGGAAACTTAGCAACAGGGTGGAAAATTAATTTTCACTTCATAACGACTTCAAACTGTAGAAATGCTCAGTCTGTCATTGCTGCTAAATGGCTGAGGACACATTTGTCCCCACAGTCACATTCATACAGTCACACTTTCATAAGCCTCCCATTTTCCCACACATACTTCAAGAAAAAAGGTAGAACTCTATCACTGTGGCATTTGACGATCATGAATCATAATAATATGACTGTCAGTGGTAAAGCAGCAGTAAAATACATCAGTAATGACAGGAGTCTGACCTTCTTGTATAACAACACAACTCTGATTTGCAAATCAACTAAAAAAAAAAAGCTGACTGTTGTCTAAAAATTGTGCCTCTGATAAAATACAACAAGGAAAATTAGACTGATCAGACTCAGATTCAGGCTGATTTATTTCTACTGTTGTTCTGTATCTGATTTTTAAAGACGTCTTCAAACAAAAAGACGAGAGTGCAGCTTGGGAATACACATAAAATGTGATTTAGTGCTGTTTGGATGTTAGGCTTTTTAAATAATAAAAAAGCAGAGTTGTACTCTTCTTTTTTTAATGAAGCTCCTTTGCTGTTTTGCTGCAGATCTATTTGGCATTTAGAAATATATAATGTCGCGTTAGTTTTGGATGCATTGTTACCTTTTGTCAGAAGTCTGAATGACGACAACGGGAAAAAACTTAAACACCAGATTAAAAAAAAGGTATTATCATGAAGTAGTGCAGAATGTCCTCCTCCTCCGTGTTTGTAATTTTTCACGTTGGCACAGAATTTTGAGAGTTGTGGGAATAAACCGTGAGAGCTGGCAGTGACGGCAGCTCGCTCTCAGCTGCTGCTGTTGGAGGATTACACTCACGATGCTTCAGGATGTGTGTTTATTACAGCAGACAGCAGATATCTGTGATTTCACACAGCACATAAATGGTCAACAGAGAGAAAATGCTTCTCTCATCGACTGTATCTTGACTGTTGCCCTTTGCGGTGACTCCTGTGCTCAGAGCTCGTTTCAAGGCAGGGCACGTAGCCACAGACCCTGTTGTGCTTGTTCCCTCATATAAAACCTCAACAGCCATAATGCAGCCCCTCTCCCTGTGTACCACATATATCTGCATAGAAACACCGTGACTGTTTTATTGCTGTGTAATTTCCCACAAATCCCAGGCCTGAGCTGCAGAGCGGGCTTCAACGTACCTTCGATAATTGCCGTCCTTGTATGTTACCTTGCTCAAATGAGGGTCAGTCACACGAGTCAAGTCGCTGAGATGGAGACGATAGCAGGAGCGTGAAATAGATGAAAAAAGGACCGAAAGGATGGTGAAAATGTAAAGTGAAAGAAAGAAGGGAAAAGAAAGAAAGTTAGAAAGAAAATATAACCTTGGGCCTAAAAAAGACGATATGAAAAAGATTTCTTTTATAAAAAAGTGAGTGGAACAAAAATCGTCGAGCATATTTTACATTATAATGACAAAATCAAGTAATTAAGTATAATGTGAAAGGGTTGTGCTTTTCACCAAACCAAGTAGAAAAAACACACAAAGTCCACAGCTTTGTGCAGTTTTAACCTCCTGTAGCACATTCATACCCGCGATGCATTCATGTCACGTCGGCAGAATGAGAAAATGATTAATTTTAACGACCTGGAAGCATTGACACATTATTTCTACATGGCTAACCCCACTGCCGGCATTCATACAAGTTAGAAGGAAATGTGCCAAAATCCCTAAATTTTCTATTTTCATTACTCCATTATACATATGCTGAAATGATTTCATAAGTGTGTGGTTTTTTTATTGGCTAAAAAGATGTTCTATCAAACTATTTGTCATTTTGTAGTCCTTTTGAAAAAGAAAAAGAGACACCTGCACATAATGTTCAGGTCAAGGACCTTCTTCAGGTATAAGTAAATGGTAAAGATAGTTTACTGTTTAAGTCACGGCTTATCAAACAGTTTGTTTGTCATTTTATGATTTGTAGTAAAGCATTCCTTATGATCATTCATAAATGTTAATATGATACATTTACTATTATTCCATTATACTTGAGATGCTTTTAAAATACTGTAAATATGGTAAATATCTAGAAACATTTGTGCTGTTTCTTCAAAAAATTAGGGTGCAAAGTGCATTTTATTGACTTTTTATACATTTTAGTCGCAGTAAATATACTGTATTCTGATCATTTTATCATGAAGTGATGTCTCAGCTGTTTAGCCTACATATATAAAGTGTGAGGTCTTTTAACAAAACAGTTGATTGTTGTTTTTATTGCCCAGAGGAAATAAAAAATGCAAAGAAAATCATTTTCCATTGATTTTCTCTTAGTGAGGTCATTAAAGGGTTCAGTTATGTATTTGATATATGTTATAGAGCTCCCTTATATTTGGCCCTTATATACGTGATGGTTGATATTAGTTAGCATTAATTGTTCTTTTGCTACTTTGGAGTGGTGGAACACAACACTGAACTTATAAACCTGATATGATGACTGTGTTGTTAGAAAACAGTTGTCTATTTATACATCCAGCAGGCAGAGAGAAATGTTTACATTTGTTTAAAGTCGGGGCTCTGGCCACCTGAACCCACGAACTCTGACCTGTGGTTTGGTCAACACTAATTCCTCTGGGGGATACTACGCCCTTCAGCAGCTGAACGCTCCGCTCAACAGCTAGTTGCTAACTTTGTCTGTATTGTAATGATCAGAAATGTGCCTTAACTTAAATAGATCTAGAAGGATAGCACGGAAAATTTCTTTCTCTCAGCTGCTTATGCTTATGCTCCAAATATAATGATGTAAACGAACATTTGGGGAATGCAGTCCCAGATATTTTTCTCAGGAGTTTGTGGAGACCTAAGCCTGAGAACCACACAAATCTGCAAGCTCCTGTTTAATTTGTTCTGGCAGATACATCTGACCACCCTCCAGTCAGAGAGGTCTCTCCTGGCAGATACATTGTGTCAGTGGCTCCAGGACCATATCTGAATGTCTGCATAATGTACAAATCAGTATCAATATCTGGATGTTTGACTGCAACCCCTCTTAAACACTGACATGCAGTTTAATGTTTGAGCGTTGAGGAGATTTTTAGATGTCCACATGTGAAAGAGCTTTACATGCTAAATTAGTTGTGGACGTCAACATCGGATGTTCACAAGACATCATAAAAACTTTAATTCTGACAAATCAGGGGAATTCAAAAGACGTCCTTTGGATGCACGGAGGACTGTCTCCAATCCAGATCTGAAAAGTCACACCTCGGTAATGTCATACCTTTTGAATGCAATGCCATCGTGAAACTTAGATAAAACTATCAAACTAGGCAGTGCTGATCAAATATGTAGTGCATTGCTGATTTCTTGCTTATAATGTTTTCAAAAACACATTGTAGTGTGCTATTTAGCTGCAACTTTTCCTCCTTGAAAATGGACCAAGTGTCACCCCAACTTGCATGTCACTCACCACTACAGCACATTATTTTTTGCTCTGATTGGTTGCATGTGGCAGAGGCATTTCGATCTGCACCCACTGATAAGATTGCCCGGAAATTAAAACTGAACTCAGAGATTCGTGCTAGGAGGAGACCAACACAGAGGTTAAAGAAGTACATATTGGACGGTTCCAGCTGGACGTTCTTCTGCAGTCTTTTACTCCCCTTTTGGTCAGAAACTGCTAAATGCAATTTTAAAGACGTAAACGTTTCACAGCTGTTGTTTTGGACCAACACTGTAGCTGCCAGTGTTTGTATATAACAATACCTTCAGCCTGTTGTAGCTCATCTTTTCATCACAGCCAATCCAATATCTTTTCAAATCCCATTACCCCATAAAAGACATCATGAACTTTACATACAGACAGGTTTCATTTCAGCCGCTTTTCCGCCCCGCCGCCTCACACCGAATCCACGCCTGTGATATCTTGCAGCGGCCCCGCGCGGCTCATAACATGCCACTTCCTGCTGAGTCATAATTCAATAAGCCTGACACGGCAGACGCGCCACAGCCGGGCGGTCACTCAATCTCGTCCCTACCCATTCTCCTCATTGGCAGATAAGAGACAGTGATTGCACTCTGTCACTTTTATTCCTCGCTCTGTGGAAGAGGGATGGGGCGGCGAGGAGTGAGAGTGGGGGCGAACTGTGGCCGCCTGCCGCTTGATCAAATCAGCCCTCCCGCAATATCACCCCGCTGCCAACTCCCCCCTTGACTCCTGCGTGCCTGCTGGCATTTGAAATGTGAATCTCTTGTGCAGCAGTTGAGGAAAGTGAGAGGGCTGCAGATGTCAAAATGGTGGCATTTCCTAGATGGCGACATCTTTCTTTCCAGTCTCCCCTCAGAGCTTTTGCTCCGAGCAGAAGATTATTCAGCCATCACAAGTCATTTTTAAAATCTCTCTTTAAAGGTATTCAGCTGATTCTTTGTCATTTCTGACTGAAAGAGCGGCTGGTGACAGACACACGTCAGCTTTTGCAATTGAACTTTCAAACTCTCGGTTACCGAGAAGCAAGATCAGGGACAGTCTCGCCGTCCCGTCCCACTCCTGACGATACCTCGAGCCTTTACCTTTTGACCTTTGCTCCGCAGAGACACGCAGCAGGACAGCAGCCGAGCCCTGGGTCAGCTAATGAGCTGCTGCGTTGTGTGTTTGTGTGCGCACAGCTGGTAGTTTGTGGAAAACAGGTACAGGAGGTGGATGACGGAGGGTTTATAATGTGACGGGCGAGGAGGCAGACGGAAAATATCCTGAGATATGAACTGTGTGTGTTTGTGTTTCTGCATTTGTGAGGACCGGTGTGAGACAGCAAGAATATTTTTGGAAACTGAGGACATTTCACTTAGTCCTCTCTCCTGCAAAGTATGTGTTATGGTTATAGCATAATTATTATGGATCATGTTTTTATAGCTTTGTCAAACATTCAAACTAGCAGTTTCGCCAGAGCATCTAAACCACTTTATTTGGAGGTAAAACTAAAACTATCATTAATAATCCCTCATGGCCTCATACAGGAGCCCATTTCTGCCAGTGTGATGGAAAACAAAGAATCTGCGTATCATTATAATAAGAAACTTTCTCAAAAAATATTGACTTATCTCAAAATGGTTTCTCAAGTCATTATTTTGAGATACTAATGGATCATTTTGCGATACAAACGCCACAGAGTATGAGGTGAAAACTTTAGGTTTGTCGAACAATTGATCACAAATGTCACTTGATAATTTTGCTTATCTGCTCTGCTACTGTGTTTGTCGACAGAGAAACATTGTTGAACAAGCTATTCTTTCTGGACATAGAATATCAGTTAATTGTAATATGCAATCATACACACATACATACGATACTTTTTAGAAATAGAAGTGTGTTTTTTTTTTATTATATTATATTTTTGACATCATGCAATGATGGCAGGAACAGTAGGAAAACCTGGAAGTTGCTCTGAAAACTATAGTGGATGTTTTACATAGTACAGTTTTGGTAATTATTTTACTATTTGCCATCATTTTCTCTTCCAGATAAATCTGGCTAACTTTGGTTTGTTTAAATCCTTTCTGATCATCTGACTGCTCGGGTTTCTTGACCTTCTTTGCACTGCATATCCTGCATTTCTCTGGAGAATGAGTCTTGGTTTAGTGTGCCACATTAAATTCATATATCAACCTACATATTGTGTATATTTTACAAGTGAGTCGTCTGTGCTGTGAAAATATAAGATTTTCACACAGTCAGAGAAAGTATAAGTGTCTGTCCTCACTCTCGTAGTTCAGGGCTAAAATCCCAGCTGCAGCAGCTCTGTCAACCACTGCTGCACATCACCTGCCCCCCGTTTCTATCACTGTTCTCTGCTTTCATCACAGTTAGTTTTGTTATTTGTGGTGATTTAGATACTCGGTTTGTGCAGTTTACAGCCTGCTGTGCTGTTGCATTGCTCTGTGTACAATGATGCAGCCAAAAAACAAGATCTGAAACGTAATAAAAACTAATAAAAATATATTAATGATTCCCCTTATTTATTTTTCTTCACTGAAAATGTTAACCATGTGCATTTTTAAAAGCTGTTTTATCATGTTACTGTAATGCATACTGACTGGCAAAAAGAAAAAAAACAGATCAGTCTCAGTCGACTGACGGGTCTCTGACTGATGATTCGAACTGTCATTTTCAGGCGGCGGCCCGACGCTGCATATTCAGTTTGTACAGCTCTGCGCCATCAGGACGACAACATGATTTCCTGGAGAAATGTCTTCCTATGTATCGAGCCGTTGTCACTGTGACTGATACGGCTGTTTCAGAGGGATGAGACAAAACCACACCGCCGGGTCTACATTCAGCTTCAGCCAACGTGTTTGCACTTTACACTGCTGCACGGATGTGAACCAAGACAGCAGGAGAGCTTGGAGAAGCCCGGGTATTCTGCACACTTTGTCATTGTGCTTTCACAAATAAGGCCTCCTAGGTTTATTGTGAGCAGTCAGTCAGTCATTTCTGAAAATTAAAATTCATCATCAGAGACGTGTATCATCGCATGAAGGGATGAGGTGGTACAGCATTGCATTGTGTGATTTATAGCTGAGTCTATGTAAAGAACGCAGCTTTTTTCCCTTCAGTAGTTCAATTCTTATTCTTTTATTTATTTAATTACTTTTAGATATTTGTATGTATCTTTCCAGTATTGTTCTTTATATATTTGAACCTAAATATGTATGTTTTAGCATCAAAATGCTGTTTTCCCATGTGACCTGACAACTTTCTGGATGATGTTGCATATAAATCCTCGTGAGGCACACACAGCCTTGGTTTTAGGGTTAGGGATAGATTTAAGGTAACGGGGTCAGTTCATCCAAATTTGAAAAAGGAACACAGCCTTTGTGACTAACCCTTGGTGGTATCAAGTTCTGCAGATACTTTGGATCTGAAACTACTTTTTGCTGAGGAAATAATCCCTGTGAAACCTGCAGACAGTGTGGTCTGTGGACTATTTTTTTTTTCATTGTTTTGTTCACCACACCAATAAAAAATCCATTCACCTCCATTGTACTGGGGTGACAGCAGGAGTTTAAGAAGCCAAAAATCACACAACCCCGCCATGTAAAACCAAAACTTTCTGCTCGGCAAAAACAACATCATGGGTAAGCGAAAAAATTTTCCATTTTATGCAATGTAAGTGCACTGACCCTTTAAAGCGAGCGTTGGTGTCCGGGGAATTCGTAATGTCGAGGAGGGTCAAGTTTAGAAATGTGCGTCCGTGTGATTAGCAGATTCAGGGAACACAGTGAACAGAGGACATTACGAAGGTGCAGGACAGGTCATTCCTGGTGGAAAAAAACATCCCACTGAGTTGTGTGAGTGTGTTTGAATGTGCATAGTACTCTAGTGTGTGTGTGTGTGTGTGTGTGTGTGTGTGTGTGTGTGTGTGGACAAAGAGGACACATCACAGCTGCCCTGAAACTATCCAAAGATGACCTGAGAACAAGATAATGACCCGCTGGCCCTGGCCAAAATATTACAGCCGCCTGCCTCACACTGGGATTTTTCTTGGCAGCGGAGGAAAGTCAAAAGATAGAAGCTTCACCTGGTGAGGGACCTCGATGTGATTTCTGTATAATTCAGAGACGGAGGAGCATGTCATGCAGAGGGACTGAAATCTCACAGGTCTCCTTTGAGGTAAAATGTTGAAAACGATTTCCACATTGCTATGTGTCGGAGCTTATCCTCCAACAAAACAGCCGCCATGATGACCTGCTTAATGTTGTCAGACCACAGAGCTCCGCATCAGCTTTCCGGTCACGCAGGCTATGTGAAACAAGGAGATGGCACATGATGCATTTGATTCAGGGCTTCTGACTGACCTTTACCGCTTCTGTGTGGAGAAATGAAATCCGTCTCCCGCGGTCTCCTTTCCCGACTCTGTTAGTCTTTTCTTTCCCCTTCTGTGGAGCGAGCAACTGTAGCCAGACCGCCAATGTTCAACACATTACTCATATCCATATTCATAAAGTCGGGCACGTCAGCCACCTGTTCGCCATTGATCAGCATTTATTGTGGGGAGGCTCACAGATGCACCGAGATTTGGTGTTTAAGCAGCTCGGCGGTGCCCCAGAGGGGAGAGGGAGAAGTCTCGTCTCAGTGTTCGCATGAATAAAGGTGACATTCCAGGAGTTATAATAGTTAGTGATTAAGTATTGTCATTTTCTTTACCTACTTTCCATCAGCTTGTGATTTTCTACATTTCTCAGAATGATTTGCAACACAGCCCGGTGAACAAACGTGATCTTGCTGCATTCAGCTGTCTTGATATGGAAACTTCAGCTTATTCATTATTCATCTGAGCGAAACTGACACTGACAACTGTTACTCCAAAGATTTGCTGTCATGTATGGCGACTGCGTCACATTTTGGTCCATAGAGCGCCTAAATCACGCCGACAACCATGGAACCGTGTGTTTGTCAATTTAAAAGGTGATTTTTCAAGTCATGAAAGTTGCAGTGTGTCGTTAAACTGCTGAAGAATACGACTATTAAGATACGTAATTAGAAAGACTGAACACCCAGAGGTCGCATAAGTGATGTCATGGTTTTCTCCCTCCAAAAGCTAACGTTAGCAGCTGAAGCTTTGATGCCAGGATGTAGTCACACAACAACAGATCTTATTCATTCTTTCTCTTCATGGCTGATAAAAGCTAACCCCTCATGGTTTGTTACACAGAACCATCTGGGGAGTCGTCCTTAGAAATATTTGGAAAAGGGCAGGCACTTTCAAAAAACCCTTGGCAGGTAGTCGGATGAACCATCTGTCTGTCACGTCTAACGCACGCTAACTTCGACCAAATGGATCAAACTGTTGCCGAAGACTATCTATCCCAGTGCTGTCCTTCGCTCGTCTCTCAGTGAAGAAACACTCTCTAGCTCTTTAGTGCTTTCTAGATTGTACAGCACTTTGGCAAACTTCGGTTGTTTTAAATGTGCTATATAAAATAAACTTGACCTTAACCTTGATTGCAGTATCTACGCTAACCTGTTCAGGAGCCGCCATTGTTTGCTCAGATGACTCACTTCCGTGGACACTTCTTGCTGTTGTCACACTAAAAACCATGCCTGCTGCCAGCACCAGGACACTGACTGCACCACTTTTGGTGTGAATGCAAACGGATAACCTGAAGCCTGATGAGTTGGATTCTTGTGCGATCTTGAGAATCCAGCTGCCTTGCAGGATACGATAAAAGCATCAGGAGTCAAATAAACAGTGACTTTTTAGTAACTTTTTAGTGAATATATGACTTTTGGGTCATTAGCTCACTTTAGCGTCACATGTAAGTTTTGGTGTAGCTGCGATGGTATTCGGTTATGTTTGGTTAAAATCAGCCCCATTTTCATTTAACATTGCTTCCATTTTAGAGAGCATCAAGTGTCAATGTCTGAAAAATAGCATGGTTTTACTAATTCTGGTCTGTGTGTGTGTGTGTGTGTGTGTGTGTGTGTGTGTGTGTGTGTGTGTGTAGTCAGAGTCTACATGACCCTCACTTAAGTAGAAGCCCAGTAAGAACAGTTTTGCAGCTGACAGCCTGACCAATCAGCACAGTGTGAAGAAGGAGGTTCAGATGAAGTGCAGTGACTCAGAGAGCCTTAAAACTTTGTGAACAACTATAAAACCAGACTTTAAAAAAAATAATAAAATAAAATAAAATAAACTGAAGGATGATTCTGCAACTGGATGGCCTACTTGCTGCCTCAAATGCATTCAGAAACCAATTTCAGTGAATAATTTAGGAGAAATCTGACAGAAATCTTTCCAGAACGATCCCTGTGTTCTTCTAGTGAGAAAACTGAGAGCAAAAAACAAAAAAGAAAAACAATTACTGCTGTTCAGTGCGAAGTGTCAGGAGATTTGTTGCACTGAAGTTGTTAGGTCAAGCTATCATGTTGGTAAAGTCATACCCGCGATCATTTTAAGACATTATTATGACTACAATAAGCAAATTTGACGCCTGCCAAGAAGACTGGTGGCTGAAACAAAAACCATGGGGGAAGAAAAGATACACAAGCAGCAACATCGAGCCAGTGTTTGTGTGAAAAGTAGAAAAAGCAACTTTTAACTGAAACTATTGTAGATGTTTGCATTGCCCTTTTGTACAACATGTACTTTTTGTTGCTTATATTTAGCATCATTTTATATTCTAGATATAAAAAGTACTTTTCACACCTCTTCAGGAACATGTCTGCTCACTGATCTGCTGGACACGTATCTGTATGCTTTACCTCATGCTGAAAAAAATGAAAAACAATAATCCAGCATGTAATGTTTAATTGTAGTGAGGCACAGCATGTTTTGATAATGTATAATGAGCCACATAACACAACTCATGATGCCCTTTATCTGTATTTGTACAGTAGGTGATGTACTCACATCCTTTAAATTAGTCAAAAGATGAGTCTCATGACACTGTGATTTTCTTAATGTCATCAAATCCCATGAAAAGACCAAAACCAACAATGAATTGAAACAAATATTGTCTAAAAGCTGATCGATCTTGATCCTCTGTGCTGCAGAGCTCCACTGTTGTTCAGACACTGTGACAAACACATCAATGAGCCACACTGAACACACACACTGCAGTTAATTTTGACTCGCCCACACACACCGTCCTGCTGCCAGAAACACTCCCCAGTGCACCAAAAGTTTATTAATACGCCACTGAAAATAGTCCCCAATAAATGCACTATTTCCTCCTGTTTAGGATTTTATTTAAAGGATGACTCCTTCTGCATTGTTGGTGCAGTGTTTTTATCAACGCCCAATCAGCTGTGACCCTCCCTCAAACCACAGCAGCAGTGTCATCATGCAGAAACCTACATCAGGTCAGCATAGGAAAATAAAATTCTGATGCTATAACATAAACACTACAGATAAAATGTGATTGCTTGGATTTTAAAACATGAGCAACACTTCTGGGAATCTACAGAATGACATAAACACCTAATAAATAAATGAAAAATAAATAAAAACAACAGTCCTGCCCTTTAATCAATAATGAGAAACTAACTGACTGTTAGTTTTGGTCTTTGATTTGTTGACAATAAAACAAAAATTTAGACTACTGTCAGCAAAATGTATTTTAAGTAAAGAAGTAACTAAAGAATACAGAATAGCATCTTCTGGAGAGTTACACTGTCAATACTGCACATTACATATTGGATTATTACAACTGTATTACTGAACAGCAGAAGAAGAATGTCTCCTTTCTGGTAATTTATAAATTTATCTTATGTAGTAAAATCTTAATGTGTAAAGAGTAGCGACTGTCCAATAAATTTAGTGGAATAAACGTAGAAATATTTCCTTTTGAAATGTAATCAAGTAGAAGTATAAAGTAGCATAAAATCAAACTTAAGTAAGATATATGCAAGGACATTTTACTGAAGTACATAACTTGAGTAAATGCACTGTCAATATCCAACAATACCAACATCCAGCCTGATTTATTCAGATAGAGAAAGAGGTACAGCTGAAAAACATCTGTAAAGCCACTGTCTTAACCTATCAGGTCCATTTTCACTGAACTGTATCTAATAACCCCAGCAGCTCTGCTCTCAAACTCTGAACAAGTTAAACTCCTCTGTGATAACAGCCTAATAAGTAATCACAATAAATGAGGAGACTGCTGAGAGAGAAAAAGTGAAAATAACCACTAGAGGGAAAAGCATCCCTGGGAGCAACAAATTCTTCCTTATGACTCAGCTTATTTGATTAATTTCCGACATTAACTGCTGAAAACTGGAAATCACTTTTGCTGAACGGCCGCTGAGAAAGTTACATAACGGCTGATCAACATCGTCCGACTTCCGCCTGTAAATGAAGCCACATCGGCCTTCAGCGGAGTCACGCTGAGAAGTGCTCCGAGTTTAACCTCCTGTCAGAAAGTGACAAGTTTCGGCTCCCAGACGTCGAAGTGATCAGAGGGAATCTCACACAAACGCCTGCACTCCGACTAGCCCTCCTTAAACATTACCGGCTTCAAAGGGGATCTGAGCGGAAGAGAAGAGACCAAGGCTCCTCCAGGAGAGAAAAGGGACTCATATTTAATTCAGCAGTGCAGAAACTCACCCACGGGTGCATGCTTAACAAGAGTTTCATCTTTGTTTTTGTGTTAAACAAGAGGATTTTATGGATCCATATCATCTCGAACTAACTCTGCAACTGCGGTACAGAAAAACCACTGAATATCCTCTCACATGATAATATCACATCATAATACTGCACAACCTACTTTTGAAATGGTAAGTCATGTAAATTTTAAACAGGAGGAAAAACTGCCAAATTCTGAAAGGGTTGTTTGTCATGTGGAACTGTATTTTTTTTTTTTTTTACTTTTTTAATATCACATTCTCTTTTGAAAAAGCCAGAAAGAAAAAAAATATCTCACCAATTATGCAGGAACTCAAGTTTGAGTTTCGAAATCTCGCCCAGAGTTCTGTAACACTTTCTTTCTCATGTGTTTTTACAGTGTGTTTCAACACGTTACTCCTCTGTTTACACACCGAGAGCAGTTATTTCTATTGTGATCAACAGTGGCAGGCGTGTTTGTGCAGTTCTGACAGAAACAGTTGAATCATTTGTGATTGTTTAACATATTAAAAGCCCGGGTGGCACAGTGACTCAGTGTTTAGTGCCGTTTTTCCCACAGAAAGAACGCTCTGGGCTTAAAACGCTGCCAAGTCTGGATTTTCTTGCATCTTCTCACGGTCGCAAAACAGGCTCAAGTCAACTGAAGACAGCGAAGCACCCACAGAATAAGAACTAAACGTCACACATAGCTAATATCGCTTTAAGGTAGTTTAAGACATTTATGGGCCAAACGGTCCCGCAACAAATTGCATTTCCATTATCACTTTCAGCGAGCAGAACGTGGATGTACTCTGAGGTGGAGCCAAAATGAGCCCGACCCTCCTCCAAGCAGGCTGCGGCGCCCTCTCCCTGGCCACGGCCAACCCCTGATGAACCTCCTTTCTCTTCCTCGAACAAGCGAGCGTTGTGATATTCTGTGCATGTGTGTGTAGGACAGCAGAGAGGCAGACGTTTTGTATGTTCACTTCTCAGCACTTCTGTAGCTTCTAACAGAATCTTTATGTTTTGATATGTAGTTTCTCTCCTCTGTTGCAGTTTAAACTTTCAGATATCTGCATTATTTTACCACTTCATATTCCCTGTCAGCTGGGTCGGAGTTGTGTTAAGTTGCTGTTCGTGTTGCTTCATAATAAAAGTTTTTAAATAACGAAACAACAGGGGACTTTCATTGTGAAGAATTTAAGGAAACGGTATGTATTATCAGCTGCTTGACTCATCTTCAGGTAAAAGACACGCCATCAAGTGTGCAGCCCTGTTGTAATGGAAATGCACACCTCTGCCACGCTGGGCTGACGTGCCGAGTCAAACCGAGTCGAGCCAGGCCAGCTGGAATCCCGTTATTCTAGGCATGCCCTGATCAGGACTTTCATTCTGGCCAATACACGGCCGATACTGATCTTATTTTGGTTTTGTTAAAACAGCCTTTATCTCAATGTTTGGTAGTCAGTTTGATTTTTAGGCCGAACCGGACTGATACTACTGAATTAGGTGTTGCAGGTCAAAACAAAATGGCACACACACAAAGCTGCAGTGCTCACATAGTCCGTCCTCATATCACTGACTGCAGGTGCTGACTTCTTGTCACTTGTCTCATTTGCTTCAGCTGAATATCCGTTGTCATGTTCAAGCCTTGTTGCTTTTATCTTTCAACAAAAAATCTAAAATTTTATGCCCTCAATATGAGTTTAAATGGTATAGAGTATCGATATTTCTCAAGGTATTGTACTGAAGTATTGTGGGAGTTTTTTTGAGCACATGGATTATGCTGTGCAAGCTGTGTGAAAGTTTTTATGGGAGAAATATGTAATATATTGACTGTAATGAATCATAAAATGGCCATGATTCGTCACCAGATATCAAGGAAACATGCTAAGTTGAATGCTCACTTCTCTGACATCAATGCGGCAGCTGGAATAACTTTTTGTTTGCTTGTTTCACGTTGATTAGATTTCAAATTAATGCTGAATGTTTAGCGTATGAGTAAGACTCTGTTTATGAGTCATAAGAAATGAATAATCTTGTAGGAGTAGATGTTTATAATGGTTAAATTAAGCAGTATGTAGATGGAGTCTGGCAGTTAACTCAAACTCCAGAGTGTGTATTTTCAGAGCAGTGGGCTTCTGTTTTCAGGATGACTGGCTTAACTTTACATTGACAGACAACTGACAGTTATAAACAGCTGATCAATTTACAGTGTAGGACTTATCACCGCTTGTCATTGTGAATTTATGATGTTGCATGCGCCCTGCACTCCTGCAGCCAGCCCAAGATCCCCGAGTCTGGGGAGGAGGGGGCAGGAACAAACAACAAACAACTCAGCCAGTACTGCCTTGGACTCATATCCATGTGCAACTGCTACATGCAGCATTGCTCCTTTAAATAGATGCTTTTTACTATGTTAAAAACAGGAGCACCAACTACAAATACTGAATATTGTGTTTTGAATTCATTCTGCATTCATGTGGAGGCAACACAAGTCAACATGGGGTGAGTACTTGGTAAATCATGATGGGGTGAAGTGCTCCTTTTGGTTAGTTAACGTGTGATAATGACACCAACTCAGCTGAGAAGTGGCTCAAGTTGTTTGTGTCATCACTTTTCACAATCTGCCTCTAGAAAGCATTTATCTCAATCTCCTGATCACACATTTTCACAAAATATCGTCCAATAACATCCAATCGATCTTGGCATTCCAAAGTTATTCCTGCGTTCTGTAGAGCTGAAGAGAGGTGGGAAGTTTTACGTATTTGTCGTCAACTTCTCAGCCATTTTAGACCTGCAGTGAGTGGAACTGTTCACTGTTCAAAGTGCAATTATGAGAAAGTACACTGTAAATGAAATGACTGCATGAGAAGACGACATTGTGTTGAGTGTCTGCCTCAAAGACACGAGACACTGTAAAAGCCTGGAGTGGATTATCCACCATGGTTACTTGCAAAATATTTGAATAAGAGTGTTGAGTTATACTTTTGTTAAACACCCCGGAGCCAGCCAGAGATGAATATTCACTCAAGTCAGGGGGGAAAAAAATGACAAAGATAAGAAAGTAAAGAAGCAAATGAATGTGATTGGCTGTTGATAGTCAAGTTTCTGCTGCAGGATGTCAAGACTACTGAAGGTCCTTTTTTTTTCTAAAGTTTCCCCGATTGCCTGAAATAAACGGACCGCTTTGTTCTTTACATGTTGGGAGTGTAGATTGCACTGTGAGCAAACAATGTGCCATAATGTAGACGCCTGTACAGCAAATTACTACAGCAAATGTACAACTGCAGACCAGTGTGGAGATATTTAAACTGCTGACGATGTTACAATGAGGGTGTTATGATGTGTGCCAAGATTTAATGGCGCTGCTCATTCAATCAGCTGCATTAATGTACCCACATACTGTACGAGGCAGCGATGAGGAACCAAATGTATGAATGCATGTGCAGATTGGATGAGTGGAGAACATTATAGTTGATTGTTGGCACTTTCTCATATTTGATACAGATACAACAAAACAAATGCCATCTTTTTCTCTCTTAAACAAGCCGTTAATGATGCATTTTTATGGATGCACTTTGCATAACCTAGCTATCCAAAAAAGCATGATCTTTAAACTGAAACAAATATTCTGCGCAGCCCACAACATGACTCAGTTAATTCTGCTGCTTCTTTTTACTGAAACTTTTTTACACACAGAACTTTTAACCCTTTTTTTGTTGGTCAGCACCATTCAAACATTTTAAATGAAATAAACAAATTGCAAAAATTGCTCTCATCTGTTTATTTTTTCTTGAGCTTGAAATAACTGCACATAGATGATGCGACGCTGTTTACGTGGCACATAGTTATGGAATAGTTTAAGCTGATCTAATCCAGTATTGGACTGAGGGCACCACTGAGTGTGGGATTTGTGCATCGCTAGTTGGGTTTGACAGCTCATTCTTGATCTTTTAAAAAGCAGCAGACATAATCTCCAAACAAGGTTCACTTACTTGCTTGTGCTGTAGCTTTAAATTGCATCATGCTGCCTTCATCAGCAGTTGAAGTTTGCTGTCTTGTCAGCTGTAGATGTTCAGACTCTCTGTGACAGCTGACGGAACCTCATCTGCTGATGAAGGCTGTACAATAAGATCGAAAGCTCAAGAACAAGTGAGCAAGCGGACGTTGAATGGAGATTGTTTTCTCAACTGGTCTTTTGAAGGTCAGCAGATCTTGAGACAATCGTGCCGACGACATCCTCTGACCATCGAGCCCAACCAACTGGACCAAATACCCCAGGAGGAGAAGAACAGAGCCAGGATAAGAGCCAAAGGATTATTGACTTGGTTTAACAGTTATAGAATAGATTTTAAAGTGCTGCTAATAGTCTATAAATCACTGAATGATTTTGGCCCAGAGAACATTTCTGATATGCTCAAAGAATATAAACTGAGACAGGCTCTTAGATCCATGGAGAGTCCAAACAAAACATGGTGAAGCAGCATTTAGCTGTTATCCTGTTTACATCTGGAATAAAACTGCCAGAGAATCTCAGATGTGCTCCTGATGTTAAAACTTTTCTCTTTTCACACGCCTAGAATTTGTACTTAATGCACTTTAATTGTGAAGCAGACCTTTTGTCACTCCTGCTGGTAGCAACATGTCTCCCAAATACTAAACTGTATAATATATAATAATATATAACATCCATTCAAAGTCAGTCTAAATGTTGTTATTCCATTGATTGTACTTTTTTATTTTCTTCTATAGTGTTTATCTAAATTAAATGTCTCCATTTTAATCACTATTTTATGTATTTTGTACCTTATTTTAATTACATTCATTATATGGAAGTTACTTTTTTCTCTGTGTGAAGCACACTGAATTGTATGAAATGTGCTCTATAAACTTGCTTGCATGCTATTTATTGTTTTCTTTTTATTTTCATATTTTATCCCATTGTATTCCATTAATTGCACTTAATCTGTATATACGTTATAGTATAATTACAGATAAATGAGATTGATTCCCTGAATAAATTGCCACGAACTTTTAAACCAGCGTGCTCAAGTTAATGTTAAGTTTGAACATCATTTGGCAGATGAAGGCCATGTGAAAATGTTTCAAAATAAGTAAGTGATGCACCTTGAGTGGAGATTGTTTTGTGAACATAGTTGATGCTTTGGTTATTCATATCAAAATCTATTAAAAAGAAAAAGTACATTTTGGAAGAAAAACGGCTGCACACTCACAACCACAATGCAAAATACAACACTCTTATTTTAGTTATTATATACATATACACATACAAATGAAAACACAGCCGATTCTCATTCCCAACTGCTCAAATAAAAATATGTTGTCTCTGCCTCTTGGCGACTCATACAGAAGTCTGCATATTGAGGAGTTTGGGTGGATGGATGACTAAAACCTTCACCCAGGAGACCATTATAGAAGTTGTATGGTACGTAATGTTGCATGTGTCACCCAGACTGCGGCTGTTTCACAAGGTTAACCACGTGTCAAAACGGATTTCTGGCAGCGTCTGATACAGACGCTCAAAGGCACTTTATGCAGCGACAAAACATCCGTACTTGACAACCAAGGATGAGAATATGGTAAAAAGAAATTCTGCCGTACATTTTTTTCAAATTTGTGTCACAATACAAATAAAAGTGTGCAGCTGTTTTTCTTTCACGGTCTGCACCTCTCCAGTCTTTGTGTGCGCTCCTCCCTCCTACCAGTCCATAAAGATGTCATTCTTCAGATATGTGGTGAATCTCCTGCAGGAGTCTAAACTATGATGCTACAACTTAGTGAAACTTTCATATTTTGACATATTTGTATTACGAATCCGTGAGCTGCTCCATTTTGTAAACAGAGACCTGAAAAAAAAAGAGTAAAACACTGTATCTGTCACACTATTGAATTATGATGTTTTTATTCAGGAATAAGTGGTTGCCTTTGGTAACAAAACACATTAACTGCTACAACTCAGGGTCATATTAGACCATTTGCATGATGAATACTTTGATACTGTGACATAAATTTCACTGTCTCCATCATAGAAAAACATCCATTTGGTAACAATCATCGCTGATTTACTGAAGCACTGAAATACATTACAGGTCTCGTGTGTTTATTCGATATGGATTTGGTAACCTTTCCCACCCACTCACAGGCTGCATTCTCACAAATAATGTGCTCACTCTGCGACGCTGTGTTTGCTGCTAACCTGAAGCTTCTGCCAGACAGACGGGTCTCTGTTTATGGAGGAAAACAAAGTGCAGCCTGGCGTTCTGTTTTTTTTTTTTTTTTTCCAAAAAAGCAGCGAGCCTCTTGTGCTCATGCGACAGTGGATTTGTCGATACAGTTGGTATGATGAGCACATAGAGCTGCAGAAACTCGTGACAGGAAGGACGAAAGAATAAAAGACAAAAGACAGACAGCTGAGTGTGTTGGGGGTGTAAATTGAATTTCATGAGCAAGAAAGCAGTGAAGAGATGCGCTGAGACGATGTCAGGGGTCTGCGAGAAGAGAGGGAGAACTAAAGAGCAGAATCACACAGCAGAGGAGACACCAATAACTTATTGTCACGAGTCTTTTCCCAACCTTAAAGTCTGTGGCACAAAGTATTTATTCCTTAATACAGAAGGGCTCCAACGTTTTCTGCTTTGGGACTATTTTTCATGTCTTTTTATGATCAGTAGTTATTTTAAGATCAGTTGGTATTACTTTACAGAAAAAAACAAGGCTGCATTAAAAGGTAATTACTTTAGTGTCTCAAATGACTGTGATAGCTCAGACTGCTCTGTAATCAATGATATGTCTCCAGAATGGAAAGGATATGGGCTGTAAAATGTCCTGAATGGGTTTAGATTTAAGCTTTCTGGGTTCAGTTTCATAAATTTAATTTCTGAAGCTCTTTATCTCTCCTGCTAGATGGTTTACAAAAAACATTTGGATCAATAACTTGAAGAAGATTTCTTGCTGGAAGATTTGGATAGAATGGCTTAAAGTGTTACATTTGTAAAAGGACAGAGGTTAGCGGGCACGACTTAATGTAACATGAATAAAACTGATCATGACTCCTGCCTGAGTCATGTCAGATGTTAGCTATGGTGTAGCTGCTGTATGGGATGCACCGGGTTGTTGACGTGGTATAAAGAGAAGAGAAGTCTGCATCTGGAGGTTATGGGGTAATTGGATGTCTCAGACAAACAGGACTGTCACCCGAGTGGTCGGGGTTCTCATGCAAAACCTTAGTGTTCTTAAAAGTTGTGAGACACATAACATTACAAGTGTCATGTGAGTTTTGTGTTGCAGGTTGCTTCAGTGATGCGACGTGACATACGTACATAACATAGTTATTGTAAAGGCAAACATGGTCTTATCGTTAACCTAAACAAACTGCAACTGTTCCACAGTGTTAAACTGATGTTAAAAAGGGGAGATCAGGTTGCAACCCTCACGATTCCACACAGATTTACAACATCATCAAACTACGTCTTTTGTTATTGTGTTAAGGTGAGAGAGACACCTGTCAAATAAACGGGAGGACTGGCATTTTTGCAGCAATACCTTCTTTGCTCTGAATACAGCCAAAGACGTCAGGCAAATCTACACGATCATCCGGCGTGCACCGTGTCGATGACCCATGACAACGCGAAGGATCAACTTCTGTCTAAAATATACACAATCCATTTTTGGACTTGTATTTGACAGTGTAGCTGAAGGTAGTAGACAGGAATAAAGGGGGGAGAGACAGAGAGAGGGGGGATA
Organism: Lutjanus erythropterus; assembly: GCF_056507025.1. Lineage (NCBI taxonomy): Eukaryota > Metazoa > Chordata > Actinopteri > Lutjaniformes > Lutjanidae > Lutjanus > Lutjanus erythropterus. The sequence goes on from NC_139325.1 coordinate 39,070,689, forward strand.
ACAAGCAGCAAAATGCCACAGGTCAGAATCAAACCCAGGCCAGTGCAAGGGAGAGATGTTGTCACTTTGAATCTCCTTCAGCTTTTATTTGTTTTACTGCTGACCTTGTAAATAGATACTTTGTGCTCTGCATCATGGGACAGCGGTGTTAAAGAACAGCACACTCAAAAATCAAGTGTTCTTATGTATTTTGATGTTTTTAAACTTGCTTTTGTCGTTTTTCTAGTGCGAAATCATCAAATTTACAAAACCGGAGAATCAGTATATGTGATGTGGACTCAGCTCTCGTCCCACAGCTTAGTGCATGCAAGAAACTGCTTGTTATATTTACACCAGTGTTTGAGTATAGAAACCAAGTTTTGACCAACTGACAGCTGAGAAATGAGTGTTTTTGTGCACTAACAGAGCTCTCCCAGGAGTAGTCAGACTAACAGTATTTGACCAATTCAACACAAATGTCAGCAGTGTAAAAAATGACTTTTTTTTTTTGCTTTGCTGAGACAGACATAGAGGACAACTTGCTATTGTAGTTGTAACAGCAGATCAAACTGCTTCAAGAAGGAAATTAACAGCACTGGTATCATCGCTGCACCATTTCTCCCGTTCTGTTGCTGCACACTTTTGCTGCAATGTCCTAGTTGGAAAACACATAGACCCACATCTAAAATCTTTCATCTGCTGCCACTGGTAACTGATGGGAGATTTTGTTTCAACAGAGGAAGTTAAGGCCAGAAATCCCAGCAGCTTTGGCCCGGTGATCGTCGAGCCACTGGAATTAATCAAAAACCCATCAAGGCTGTCAAGACTTATGATCGCGCAGTGAAAATCATACTAACTGCTCATTGCAATAAGAAAAACAAAAGAGACAAACAACCCAGAAGGCAAACAATCAGTAGCACCATAACAGCAGAAGTAAATGCCAGACATTAGTTATGTGGGAGGGAAAATACAAAGCAACATGTGGGTCCAAGGCCGGTGTGCAGAGGTAGCCTAAGGTTTTTGTAATGATTTAAACGAACCGAGGGACTCTGGGGAAAGAACAAAGCCAAAGGCCAGAACAGAATATTTTGACATTTCCACACATATCGCCAGCTTGAATGCAAAATGGTTAGATTCGCTGGAATATTTTAATAAATCTTGTGGGCTTAAAGCTAGAGATTACTGTAGTGGCGGTGTAATTCTGCAAACCACGACCCTGAACTAAGCCAGTCTGATCCGGTGTCAGAGACATGAGGACAATTAACACACAGCAGCACAGACAGGAACGATGGCCTTTATTCTATGTATAGTTCATTAAACAACACTTAAGATGGGCTTATTAGTGGTTTGCAGTTTGCACACATGAGAGGAGCACAGTAATTGAGCTATAGCTTAAACCTGAAACGTTAAATAGGAGGGGAAATGTAAATGGACCTACAGCTGTTGCTTGCACGTACAAAAAGCCCATCCTGTTTGTTGGGGTTGTTAAATAAGACTGCTTAACAAAAGTTAGCAAAAACCAGAGTGTTGAGAGCCATGTGCAAGTTCCTCTACATGTATTACAAACTCCAGATTTCTATTTTAAACCAGTGATTCCCAGCTTGGGGGTTGGGACCCCTTCAGAGGAACTGCACAATGATTAATGGGATGGAAAGAAGGAAAAACATTGAACTGCTACACAAATTTATCTTCATTTTTCCTGACTTCTCTTCACTCTTTGCCTTTGTCTTGTACATTACTAGATAGTTTTGACTCTTAAGGCCTCTGACGATTACTCAAAGGCGACAATCTGAGAAAGTTTAGCAGTGAGTATCACTCTGTAGTAAATATATGCAACCTACAATAAGCAGTTACAAGGGCTCACGTTGCTTTTTGGCAGCGCACAGGCGTAGAAAAACATCTGCAATGCAAGCAGCATTGTTCACATACTTGCCTGCGTACTTTGATAAAAATAATATATTCACTAAATAAATAAAATGTGCACATAAACATGGTGAGACCAGAGAAGTTTGGTGTAATGTACTGCCCTATTGATGATGAGATCACAAAAGAAAAAGCAGTTGTTCTTCACTGGATATACTGCCAACTTCTGATGTCTTCCTGCAAGAACTGATGCTGACACGCTCACAACCGAGGCTCTGTAGGAAAGTTGGATACCTGTGACAATCATCACGCCGAAGCAAATGTCTAATTAAAATGAAAGTATATGCTTCGAGGAGTCACATGGTAAAAAAGCTGGGTACCACTGTCTAAATCATTCGACAGGTAATAATATAATATTTCAAAACTGACTGAACAAGACAAGCAACGCATTACAACACATTCTCACACCTTTTACCTTCCAGATCAAGTTCAGGACTTTAATTTTAACCTGCACACTCATAAATAGAGGTACCGAATGAGGTGAGTGACATGCTTGATATATAGGAAAATAGCAACAATTATTGCAGTTTTACCTTGATATCATCATGTCAGGATGTTAAAGTTGTCAGTATTTATCAGTAAAATGTCTATTTAGCTTTTGGCTTCATGCTATGAGAGATGTTAGCAAAAGTTAAGCTGTTTTAATGGACTAGCATGAAAGATTTACAGGGGCAGAAATGGAACACAATATTCATGCATACGTTTCTGTTAGTGTATGATCACCTGAAAAGTTTTCGTCACATAAGAATGAACCCTTTATACCTACAGAGGACACAGGTCCTCTTCCTTGAGGGTTGACATGTAGCGCTGCCATGTTTCTACAGCAGCTCAGGATGGATAAACCAAATACTGGCTGCAGAGAGGAACATTTGCATTTTTCCTGCAAAATTGGAAGAGGAAAGGGATGCAAGGTGTTCGCAATCACTACGGTCACTGCTAGATGCCACTAAATTCTGCACACTCGTCCATTTGAACATGAGGACTCCAGACCACAATGCAGCAGAAAAAGAGTGAGACAGAGAAAGCTCACATTGATGCTGCAGTGTAAAAAGTTCTCAAATTGATTTATACCACAATGCAACTATGCTTATGGTACCAAAACGTCCAGTAGAGGCCCTGGTCCAAGTAGTCTACAGAGGGGGTACTGCAGTAGTAGTAATAGGCTGAGACGATGCACATTTTGATCCACCCTAAGGAAGTAAAAAGTAATTTCTAATAAGTTACAAGTTACAGTTAGTAAGTTCAGTAGAGGTAGCATATTGATTGGAGTTCCTAGGTTATATGCTCACCACTCTGCAAGTTCCCAGGCGGCAGTGCTTCGTTCTCCTCCAGTGTACTTTTGTCTGACAGTGTACGGCTGCAGAGCACACTATAGGAAAGTCTAAAAATATTCAGTCAGTCTTTATGAATACATCTTTATGTATGTAAGACACTGCAGGGGTGGGGAAGTGCTGGTAAGATGTTCCCATAGTATGTAGTTAAAAGCGTCACCCCTCCCTGCACTAAAACGATGACTGCCCCCCCCAGCAGGTTGGTGCCATGTGCACCACATGCAAGAATTTTAAACAGGTGCTCCTTGACTGAAGTCGCTTTTTCATCACATACATAAAACTGTACTTCAAGGTTGGTGGAAAAGATTTTCAGATAAATTATTTTAATCAGCCAGCTCACAAGCAGGAGTTATATTATAAATGTGGGTTTTTAAGTATGTATGAAGACATGACATGAAGGATGCCCAGCGGATGCACTGAGGGAGACTGGGGAATGATGAAAACAAATTTCCCGGCACGCAAAGAAAAATAGATCCCAGTCAAAGTCAGAGGTTGAAATTTCCAACTGCCGAACAGCGAGCGGTCCACGTGCATGACACCAAACTGATGATTCTTTAGGGCCTCTGCCACAGGAATAGCGCCCTTGTTGTTGATAGGCCTTTTTCACAGCAGCCATTTTGGCATGCAACAGTAGGGTAAACACAGATGTTACCAGAGATACTAATAAAGGTTGCCTTCCATTCAGGTCAACTAGAGTCAGGGTGCTGCTGTGTTTGTTGGCTCACTGGAAGGCTCTGCTATACAATGAATGGATCTGGACCTTAATTAGTAAAATTGTTTACCCCGCTATGTCATATCAGTATGGCTGCTGTGAAAAAGGTCTATTAAAAAAGACAGCCGCTTTAATGGAAATGAGTGACATACTGTAAATATCTCTTACTTGTTAACCCTGTTCCCATCTGGCTATGTCTATTTCCAGCTTGTTCTCATTTGCAACTCGTCAGTTACCGACATTTTGACTCATGCTGACCGTCACGGTACCAGTTAGCATCTGAAAGAGATGCAGCAAGCTTTTGATGAAGTGTAAGGGAGAAAGTCTGCATGTGACGGAGGCAGGGTGGATGAATGGCTGAATGGAAACAAGTGCAGGAAATTCATTTGTCTTGGGGTAGATGGATTTGCCCTGAGTTTACCTCTTCTGACTTTGAGTGGCGTTTCATGGTACTTTTACAGGAGGTTAGAAATTTGTCTGGAAAGCAGCATTGGAGCCTGCAGGTGGGCGATGGGTGGAGCGATGCTTAAATCGGCTGCCACAAGGTGTGTTGGATATGTATCCGTTTAGTTTTTGTTTAAAGGTGCAGATTTATTTCAACAGATTTCCACTCATACATATCCAAAGGTTGTTGTGGTTTTTGCAGCTGCTTCTGGTAATAAATAATAATAAAACAAAGAGAAAAGTCTGTTTTTAAAATCAGATCTTATTTTTCCCGAGGATGTATGTGTTGTATATTAGTTGTGTCTCTTTTTTAATCAAGTTTTACTTGGTTTTCATAACAAAAAACATCCCTTGTTAATTCTTGGAACTTTTTATAAATAAAAGCTGAAAAATAAGCCTTTAATATTCATCGAGTTGAGTAAGTCATGTGTGACTGTAGCACCACAACAAGATTTGTCTCTGTTGTCATTTAATCTGTAAGAGTTTTATTTGTTTTAATTTGCTTTTCTGCGGTTTTGGCTAAAGATCCTCCAGGTTTACATAAGAAATGTTGAAATGGTCTCAAACACAAACAGATTTAAATCCAATTTGTCCAGTCCGTTGCCGTTGATTCATCGTGGCAGCCAGCAACAATCGATGCTACACTTTTTCTAAATATGTTATTGTTGGTTCAATATTAATAACGCACTGAACTTTCTATCTGACTCAATCTTTATCACATTCTGGGTTTGTGATTGACTGAGGAGCTGACTGCAGCAGATGTTCTCTGTGGACTCAGGAAAGTGCTGCAGAATCTCACCTAAACTCCTCTCGTCTTACAACTTTTCAGCTTTTGGAACACGTTCACCGCTAAAATACTTTGAGACTAGATATGAGAGGAACCTCTGATTGTTCTGTAAAATGTTAAACTCATTGATAACAAAATCTCCTGGAGTGAGTTAGTGGATTCCCTCTGAGCTCCCTCTTCCTACAACCGAGCGCATTTATAGAATTGTTCGGCATTTAGGATGAACTTATCCATCAATGCAGTTTCTCACTTTAGTTTCCTCTCTCATTTATCCTCTCCCAATGGTCTCTCACTGCTGCTTTATAGCATAAAAATGGTATCACTCATAATTACATGCAATTAAATTGATTTTTTTTCAGTTATTACATGCAGGGTAAAATTTCATGGACTTTCTGATGATTTTACAATAACATGTTGCATTTTCTACAGGAAATGTGAGTTATTATGCAAAAAGAATAAATGAAAACCTCTTCCTCTCTCCCTCTCTGGCTCTGCTTCCTCAAGTGGCCTATAACTGTGCGTCTTCACGTCAGCGGGGTTGATGGGCACCAGCAGGTGGAGTCCGGTTCGCTCTCTGATGTGAGCAGACACAACCACAGACATCACAATCAGCTCCAGTCATCTCCCATTGCAGGTCCATTAAACTTTATTATCTGTCTGTGATGTGATATTGAATAACATATTTGAGAGTGAAGACGAAACATGAAAGCAGCTGTTATCAGTGTACTGCTCCAAATTGAAATAAAAGATCTAAGCGTGATTATTACCCAGGTGTGTCTTGGACTGGTCTCAGTAAAAGGGCCACTCTATAATCTGCAGTTTTATCACATAACACAATCCCAGAGATGTCACACATTTTGAAAGAGTGTGCAATTATGCTGGTTAAAGCTGCGCATTTTAAAGTGGCCTTTCATTGTGAGCAGCTCAAGAAAAACCTATTTAATAGTCATGCTGTTTAATTAGCATCTTGATATGCCACAACTGTTAAGTGGATGGATTATGTTGGCTGAGAAGGACTGCTGGATTTTAACAAATTTCTGAACAAAATTTGAGAGGAATAAACCTGTGCATAGAATAATAATAAGCTCATGCAGAAGCTGCGGCCAGTAGCTCCGTCAAACATAGCCACTTTACGCCTTTAAACTGTTGGACGAAACGGGTCGAGCCACGGGAAACCAGAGACTGTCGTGTCGCAGAACGGAGTTTGGTTTAACAGTCTGGGCTCAATTTCACCACTCTGGTTTGGAGGAGGTTTTATATGAGCCACAGCAGCCTTTATATGGGAATATCCCCAAAAGAAAAGAAAACAGAAAAACTGCTGTGAGTTATAAGTAAGCAAAGCCGTTTTTACGGTAGATGTGCTGTTGGCATTGGATTGATCGCCATGATGTTAAAGCTGTTGATGTGCTGGATGCCTATTATTTATGCTGATGATGCCGTTTTGTCTTTTATATATTTGTATTTCATATCGTTGACTCTGTAGTAGCCTTGGCTTTGACTGTTTGAGGCGCTGTTATGCCATTTATTCTCACGACCTGCCATAATAATGTACTCTGACCTCTGATCCCCGATTACACCTACAATCACATATTTTGAACACATATATTAAAAAACGTTTACTTTCCAACATGAAGTGACCTCCTTACTTCCTGTAGCTGGAATTTCAACGTCACACAGCTTTAAGTTAATATTCACATCCCCTTGATCAAACCAAGAGTAAACTCCAAACCTGCTTGGTGTGCATGTCCTAAATGAAAAGCCTCGCTGATGCAGCTTTAAGTCTCTTTAAGTGTTCATCTACCCACTGAACCAGACCGCTGCCTATATGGAAGGGTTAATGAGGTTCACATGCTCTTTTCTGTCTCATCAAACTCTGCTGGAAGTTGTTCTTTGCGTCGCGACTGGTAGTCAGCCTTGGCTCGCTTGCCGCACTTAAGTTGGCCGATAATGACCGAGCAGCCGTTGATGTCTAATTAGAACCTATGAAGCTCGATATGGAGAGAATTACATTAAAAATGTCTGAATAAGAGTCTTAAGTGAGTCCTGCTGGGACCACCATGGTGCCGTGAGTCACTTGCAAGAGCTTTCAGATGACACAACCACCCGTGGACACCATTTTGGAGGTCCACAGTTCAGCTGTAATTATTATTATAGCCTGAACAGCATGACTTTTAGCAGGAGCTAATGTATATGTTAGCATTAGTGGTGCTAAGCGCTACTGAGTGCTACAGACTACTTATTTTTACTGGCTAATAAAGTCAGAAACAAACAGTTCACTTTGGACAAAGAGAACCTAAACTCTTTGAACCCTACAGTTATTCCTCTCTTTTTATTTAAAGGCTTTTAGCAGAGACACTATGTGTATCAGCCAGACATTCAATACACTGATATTTTTAGAGGGTTAGGCTTAGGGGAAAAAAGTTCATGTTCAGGTGTTTTGTTACTCCTATCATTATTCTTTTGCTTTCTTTTATCTTTTTAGTTTTTGGAACTAGAATTCATACAATGCTTTTGGGGCACATAAAAAAGTATTATGTCGCCATGGTTTCAAAGAGTAAAGCACCCTGTTGCATAATGTGATTTGGGTGATATAAATCAAATTTGACTTGACTCAAACGTACTTATGCTATGACCTGTTTTGTAGCCTATTTTATTTAGATTTTGGCAACATTAAAAGTAAGCTGAATTAGCTATTATCACTTCCTGTCTGCAACACACAGAGTTGTACCAATCTGTTCTTGTTCCATCTCATCAGATGTCGACGTTTTTTCACCTCCCTTTTGTGGCTGTATCAAACACTGCCAGAGAGCCTTTTGAGCATGTGGATAACGCTGCGCAGGTTGGGTAGGTTTAGGCACAAAAACTGCTTGGGTAGGTCAAGGATAAGACCATGTTTGGGTGTTTATTTCATCTTTCACGTGACGTCACTGAAGTGACTCACAAGGCAAAAGCCACACGCTTGGTCACGGATCCCGTGCATGAAGTTGTCACCCTCAATAAGTTCTTTCAAAATAAATGATGTAATTGACAATTTTTCTGGTGTATGTTTGTGGCAAACGCTTCAACATGTGTGCTGATGTGTGTCTGCAGACTGAAACAAATCAGAAAAGATCTGGAGAAGTTTTTACTGTGACAAAATATGTCCCTTCCATATGACACCTGCTAATAGAAAGGAGTTCGGTTCATCAGTCTGTCCACTTTAAAGACCACAGGGAGCAGAGGATATTTTAACATGTACCACTGTTAACCACTATTCCTCCCTAAATCATAATCAGATGTGCACCCTTTGACACATAACACAAGTCACATAATGTTATGTACATTAAAACTTTTAATAATGTTTTGGTTTTACATGGGATACGAGCCCTGGCCTCCTGGGTGAAAGTCTTGTGTTTGTTTGACCCGTCCATCCTCCCCACCGCCCGCAGATGCAGACTTCTCTCTCTTTATACCACGCTGAAAACCCAGTGCGTCCGAGTCGCTGAGGGGTGGCGATAAAACTTGGCAAGTTAGGAATAAAAATGGGCTGGTTGGTTATCACTGCATTACTTTGATACTGAAGAAAACATGAAGGTCCTCAGGAAAGTTCTGGAGTTATGGCATGGAAACTGTCCGTCACACTGAATCTAAGAATATCTGTATAATGTCTGTGTGTTCAGATGTGACAGATGTTTTTATCCTTTTAAGACAGCACAAAAACTAACCACTAAATAACATTAAAGTATCCACAGTCCGCCTCTAAGTCTACGGTTCTTTTCTGAGGCCAGCAAACAGACTCCGAAGCCATTTTTCTCTGTTTCACTACTTTGACACAGTCGCTGCCCTTTGGCTCTCTGTGGCAGTACAGTCAGACTGATCAGCTCGGCTAAAACTTTCTGTGCCTCATTGCGCTCAAGGAGCTTACTCCCCGCTGGGAGGCAGCTACAGAATCAGCTCTCTAATAACAGCAGCGGTGACGCAGCACACAGGCTTGAATCCTGACCGGCAAATCAGCGTGACAGCTACTTTAAGCCGCACATCACTGCTGCAGGCCCCCCTCTGTCAGCGCCGGTGCCGTCCCATGTCACCGAGAGGGAATGTGGCGTGAATTAAGATTCCTCAAAGTGCCGTATTACACGACATGACTGAACCACCCAGTCTGACTGAGAGCCGGGGGAGATGGCGGTGGGACTGTTGGCTTGAATTCATGAATGTGCAATAGTCGCTAGAAAACACTGTCAGATTAGATGAAACTTTAAAGGCTACAGTAGTGAAACTGGGTCATCGCAGTGGGTGGACATGACAATACTTCAAATAAGAAGACCGTAAGATTAAAACAAGTATTACAGTATACAACTAATTTATCATGGAACTTTATTTGTTTATCAAAGCATAAGAAATCAATTAAAGACAGTGTTCACAGATTTTAAATTTGGCACAGTATTGTAAAGGAAATATACTAATTCTACAAAATATAAACTAACCTGCTGTCCGTACTTGCCAACCCTATCTAATTTCCCAGGAGACTCCTGTTTCTGATTTCTGACAAATTTGCACACTTTTGTTTCCTCTTTACTATTACAACTTTTTTCTGGACACTGTACAGCGTGTATAAGGCCTAATCCGACATGTTAATGAATGTACTTGGTACTTTTTTGTAAATGTATCTAATTTATTCATTTATTTGACTGGGAAATACATGTAGGCACTGATGCATTCAAATGTAAAATGTATGTAAAACTGTTCCATACTGATAGGTGTGCAGTTATGCAAAAAACAGTTTCGACAACAGCTGCTTTGATTTTTAGCAATAAACATGTTTTAAGTTGTACTTAATGTTTGACCATTTGAAAGTATTAATATATACATATTATATATGTATTTCTGTGCAGCATACTTGTCATAATCTGTTATCTTTCATTTCAACTTGATCTTAAAGTCTTTTGATTGTAAAATATCCTGCCTGACATGTATCTTGATCTGTAGACTTTTTCTTTCTAGTCTTTTCTTCATTTTCTAGCTGCAGAAGCAAAGACCAACAACAGAAAAAAGGGAGAATTTATGAATCCATGAAACATGAAATGACATCTGTTTCAAGCAATTTCATCCAAACAGGCCTGAAATAAAGATGTGAACCCTGAAAGAGGATTTTGACAGGAATTTTTTTAGCACTATTTTGTGGAAAGAAGATGATTTTTCTTATTCTAAGATGGGTTAAATAGATTCACCTTATCTTATTTTACCTGTGTAACATTTTTCTAAAGATATAACAACTATTCTTTCTTTTTTAGCATTCAGCTATGGCGACACTGACACCAAGGTTAATTTTAATGATGGATAAATATTAAAGGTTTAGGAAGACTCAGGACCAATGCTTCTTGTATAAAACAGTGTGTTCTGGCTGTTGCTCACTGGAATACAGATTAATAATTAAACCTTTTCTCCTCTACATTTTTATTTTGAAATAAAATGTTTCATTGCATATTCCTGAGAAATTCAGCCCTTCTGTGGATCCTCATCCTCCTCTAATAGTCGAGTCATTTAGCTGAGGTTAGGGGCGGTTCAAGTAGACCGTGTTAGTGCCGTAAAATCTTTATCTTTATCTTGATCACCCACAGCATCCGACCATATGATCAGAACAAAGTAGGCTAACATAATTAATACTAATCCCATCACTTCAGCTTGCAGCTCTAATGCTGATGATGATCGTTATCAATGGGAGGCGGCACGTTGGAGATGACACGTCTTTAATCATGAGTCTGAGCCAGGCGCAAAAACTTCTGGGGCTTTTGGGTACAGCAGAGGGGTAATTAAACTAAAAGCTGACAGAGTAAAAACACTTAGGTTTGACCTCTCGCCCGCTAACCGACTGGAAGTAACAACCCCCGAGTCCCAGTGGAGACTTCCTGGTTAAAAAAAAGGTAGAATCACTAAAGTAAATAAATAAAAACCTGAAGCTCTTTTTAACAGGAACCTCCTGCCTGCAGGCTGTAAAACATACAGTAAGAGCTCTAAAACATTATACCTGATACTTTAATACACACACACGAACACACTGCACACACACTTTCACATGAAAACACACATGTACTGTGCTCTGTATTCTCACATGTAGGTACATGTGTGAACATGGAAAGAACACACATGTGCTTTTACTTATCTATAACAGCGAGGACTGTCATTGGCATAATGCACCCCATACCCCCTAACCCTCAGTGTAAAGGATCATTCTGCTTTATTTCAGCTTGGATGTTGTTTTTTGTAGGTTTAGCCATCATTTCTGTCTGTTATGATAACATTATCTTAAGGTATGTGTAAAGCAATAAATCATCAGTCAGTTCTGTTGTGGCGGGTCAATGAATCTGACCAGGTTGATTAAAAGAGCTGCTGTTCTTATCACTTCCACTGCTAAATGCTAAATGCTAATGCACGCTAGTTTATACTATGAGGCCCAAAAAATCCTGAAAACAGGATTTCAGCAATTATTTTCCCACATGCAGAAGAAACTCTCCGAACTTTCTTTACACCGACTTTCTGGGAAGACAACAGCATTTCTAGGGATAGGCAATATGAAACTTTTTTAAATTCGATATGATACCAATACTTTTTATCACAATTTTACTGATACTTATAATTAATGTTTGAATGGGTAATTTTTCACATGACACATACCAGCCAATAAAAAAGTTGCTTTAACAGAAATGCTATGATGAAATGATAATAAAGTGAATAAATATGTATTTGTTGTTTTTCTTCAGCTGATAACTTTCAGGGTTGTTTTTAAAATTACTCCTGTTGCTGCTATAATATGTTGTCACAAATAGTGCACCTTGCTGTTTTTTTAGCTACAGATAAAAAAAAAATTGGACCACACCATGCTATGTTACCTTTTTTACCAAATGAGTAGCTTATGGGTATCGATTTAAAGATCCTGCAGATCCATCCATCCTTAATTCACCACATTCATACAGCAGCCATTTTTCACTGACGTCATGCTCGGGGTTGGGAGCTGAAATGTTGTACCGCTCTGTTCCAGGCTGCCAGCTGTATTTTAACTTTGGAATCTGACACATTGCTATCATTTCAGAACTTCCCGACTGTTTTGGCAACTGAAAGTCAATGAATAGTGACAGAATAATTTGATAGTGTCACATAATACGATAAGAAAAGTGTAAGTTAATTCTGAAATATTAAAGCACATCTTAAACGTTACGCCAACAGCTAAAAGTGGTCCTATTAGCTGCCAGACCAGGACCAAAACAGCTCTTAAGAGAAGAGTCTGGCAAAAAGGAAGAGGCTACAGTGCCAAGGTCATTTTCTTGCCGGGTTTGGCTCCTGGCACCACAGGACTGAGCCACGGCTAACTGAGCTAACATCGCTTAGTGGTTCGCTACCTTACTTCAGTAACAAGCAAAGCTATCTTTCCAGAAACCCCATAAACAACCTTTGTACTGTATTCACTGTCATCTCAAAGCCTTTTCACTTGGAGGCTGCTGAGCCCAGTTCTGCTGCCCGCTAACAGAGGCTAAAAGTTATAGTTAGCCACTTTAGCAACAAGGAAGCTAAAGCCATCTGTCCATCAGGAAACTCTGTGATTAAATAACAGAGTTGAAGTTGAGCAGCTGGAGGACATCAAAGGTGAAAGCAGAAAATATGTTCTCCAAAAAAAAAAAAAAAAAAAAAAAAAAGACCCAGTTTCAACCAAATCAGTGAATGAAGTTATAAAGTTGGGCTCTTGTACAGTGAAGCCCGGCCCCTAAAAACAGTCCAGTTCACTCAGGTGAACAGATATTCTCCTTCCATGCTCTGCTGCATCATAAACAAGGAAAACATCTCACTGGATGCAACTTTAATAACGCTCTGGAGTACAGGAAGAATGACAGTGAAAGACAAATTATGAATTACCCTTAAAAATATCTGAGAATATCTACAAACTGACTTTTTTGTCATTGCTGGGCCACATACTGGCATGTAGGTGGCGTATGGTGTAATACACATGATAAAAACATGAAAAACATTTGACTTCATAGGAACTTTAATATTTTTATACCAACAATATGGTTGAATGTGTGATTGCCAAAGAAGTAGCTTGCATAAGATGTCCTCAATTTTAAAAAGATCACATTCAAGGTCAACTCAAATTTGTCCTCGCAAAGATATAAGCACAACAGCATGCACACACACACACACACACACACACACACACACACACACACACACACACACGCACACAGGTCTTCAGTTCGTAGGTGGAGGCCTCTTCTTAGCACATCCTCTGTAAGCCCCCCCTGCAAATGCAAGTTAATCTCCCAACTCCCCCACTTCACCTCACTCCCACACTCTCTCACATACACACATCCACACACAGTCTCCCAGCAGCCCCCAGGCCCGCCAACGAGTGGCTCAATATAATGAAGAACATGTGGTTCAGTGTAGAGGTGTATGTGTGTGTGTGTTTTTATATTTATGTGTGTGTGTGTGTGAACCTAGGGGCGGTGCTTGCTCAGAACTTGATCTCAAGAAAGTCTGAGAGTTAGTATTTTGGGGGAGGCAGAGCACCCGCAGGGATGAATGTTTAAATACGGCGAGCAGCGTGGGAGTGAAACCGGTGAGAAGTTTTTTCCCGACACAAGATGGCCCCTTATGTGCTGACACACCGAGAAGGAACTTAAATTAGCCTCCCGTTCAAAATAATGGCCCCGACTCTTAATTGGAAAGGGAAGCATGAGTCCTCCCAGGCACCATTTTGACATTACATAGATGTTGATGTGACGGGCCTGTGCTGGGGGAAATATCCTGAACAAAGACTTCACCTGTAACTGTAGTCATTCACAGCTGTAACCTCCATAAAAAATAATTAACTAAATATTTTTCAATATTAGTTACAGTTTTACTGCCACACTGTACAACAGTTTAGCACTCATCTTGGGTTTGCATGTTGCAGCTGTAATGTTAGACTCCAATAAAATCTGTTTTATTAACATTATTAACACACTACTCACTAGTCATACCACTTGTAGCCTGATAGTGGGACTTAATATGAATAAATTACAATGTAATGGATAATACAATAATTTTCACCCTTCATGGTGTGAATACCTCGCAAGATTTGTCACTAGTCGCTTAATATTTTGGCAGTAAAAAGAGACCCGTGGTTGTAAGTAGGCTGTGGAATAAACTACTGGGAGGCATTTGAGGGGGAGAGACAATCTTTCAAAACTTGTTTTGCATCAATAATTAGCACAGGTGCTTGCCACATACTGAAACCCACTACTTAACAATGATTAGACAGACAAAAGTGGTCATAATTAGATTTTTTGATCAAAATTTATTGTTAGGAACAATTCGCTAGTCCCTGGATATGGTAGGCGCATGTTCCTAATTTGATCCATGGAAGTTTTATATTTGTAAAACTTTCCTCAAGTTGAGAAATGTGACTTAGAAATCAGTGAATGTAAAACCATCCTGTAAAATCTATAGGATGAGTGGGAACTCATGTGTGGGAGAAACACTACTGCACATGTCCCAGAAATCTCCATCTTCATGTCTGTATCCTGTCTTTAATCCTTGATCTAACTGGATAAACATCTGTCAAAGAACAGCAGGCACGTCCAAATCACTGAACAGAATATGGGTGCTGACTCACACAGCTTTCTAAATGGAAGCGATGTGAGCAGGCAAACATCAGTTTGTTTCAGTTTTTCCTAATAAAGATGTCCTAACCTGATCTGTGCATCACCGAACTGGCACATGGCAAAATTGTTCTGGTCCAGTGATGAGCCACATGGCTTACTCACACTCAGCGCATATACAGCCATGGATTACGGGACATGACTGGTCCAGATCTGCTAGCCACATAGCCACCTTCCTTCCCTTCTCATCTCCTCTTCTTCCTTTTGTGTAGTAATGTGTAGAATGTGCTGTTCTCTTGTAGTGTACAAAAACAACATAAATACTCATATTTGTTAAGATTTTTTTGAAAATTAGCAGCATGAAAAGTAGCCAGAGTAGCAATGAGCAGTTCCTGTTTGCAATGCATGCATTGTTTCAGTAACATGTCAGAACCATATCATTGCAAGAAAATGATAATTATTATTCTAGACTTCTAGAGCTGGTCCCTGTTTGCCTCCCTATAACTGCCCCCACTGAATACTAAGCACTTGTAAAGCACTGCCAGAAAAAACCCTGCTGCATAGAGCCAGCTATAGCCAAACAATTGGCAGAGATATGGCCATGTCATGACTCATGGACCATATGTGGCCACCTGATCTGGACCACCTGTGGCCTGTAATTCACTGCTATATTTGATACAGAGTGCAGTAGGCTGTGTGGCCGGTCGCTGGCTCGACCAGTTTTGTTATGTGGGTCTGTGTCGCTTGTTTGTGTACACTTGTTTCACCACCAACCTATTTACATTCAGTTACATTTAAGGTCACTGTCCTCCAACTACAGAAACAAAGTGATTTGATAAAATTCTGGTATTTGTGACGAATAGACACTCATCTTACTTATCTGCGGAGGGAGAAAACACAAGAGGCACTGCTGTAACTCACTGTCGCTTCTAGTATGGTAGATCTGTGCAATTTTACATGTTTCATCCACCAGAGTTTGTTTTGTCACTGCAGAGAGATCTCTAGAAAGAGGCTAAATGTGTAGCTTTGTGATTTGGGTGAAGTGACCCTTTAATATATCCAGAACTTTAAAGTGTAGAGAACAAGAACAAGAGTCGAGATAAATCTGTCTGCACAGTGGGAGACTGAGTCAGAGTGGATTTCATACCATAACCCACGCTAAAGAAACATTGGGGTCTTGAAACAATTAGAATATCCTGATTATACCGCCGTCGTCATCATAATTTGTTGATACAGAAAAATGACGCATCAAAGACAGAAGAGAAACCAGAGCTCTGATTCATTAGATGCTGATGGTAAACAAACATACTGTAGATTCCAGCCCTAAAAGAAAAGTGCTGCCAGTGTATATGAGTGTCACGCAGATGTGGACTGTAATTTGAACTCATGCAGAGACTTTTTATCCTCCCTCCTGAGACGTGACACCAGTGACAGTAAAGCAAAGTCACACATGCTGGTTTTTGGCTGCAGAGCAGCACCACTGTGTCTTCACAACAACCTTTGTGGGCTTTTCCCATCTACTTATGTGATGATTTTTATTTAATATCATTTGTTTAATCATTTTTCATTTGATTATTATTTGAAATGTATGGTTAAATTGCATTGCATTATCTTATCATTAAAATATACTTATTTGATTGTTTTTCTGATGTTCATATATATCTATAAAATACATCAGGCTTTGCTGGGAATAGAATGACAAAGCCCTTAACTTATTTCTGTCTTTGAGCCTGGTGTTTACACCGTCCACTGACCTTTATCAAGACAGAGACAGAGATATTCGGTGATATATTACAAACAAACAATCAATTGTTGTTCAGGAAGAAGAAGAAGAAAGAAATGAGAAGAAGAAATCAAGTTTAAAATGCATCATGTCATGTGTCTTAGTCCAGAATGCAAACATTAATCAATTAAGAACTAAAGCATAAAACATATTAATGTACCCTGGTTTGTTATCGCTTTTAAACGTGTATTTAAATGTTTAGTTTTAAGTTCTTTTGTCTTTATTAGACTGTGGCAGCAGAGAGAGAGATGGGAGATGACATGCAGCAAAGGTCCCTGGCCCCAAGGCAACTGTTTTTGAAACATTTCTCAATTCATATTTGTCACATATGATCATATATTTAACAGCCGTATGACCTAAAGTTCATATAGTTAAAATCTGATGTCGACTGGGCCACCAGAAATGAATTGAAAACCCCCTGCTTCACATCAACTCATGATATACTGCGGATTAAACTGGCTTGATAACATGGTCAGGTTATGATGTCACTTTACAGGTGGGAAATTTACATTTCCTTCCTCTTGTACTCTCATCCGTCTCCTACTTTTTTGTTCAAATGCAATTTACAGGTTTGTCAGCTGCTCTGTTATTTGAACATGAGGAAATTTGTCACAAAGAGAAATCATGGCATCAAGAAAAACCCAGTCTGTGAAACTACACAGATATTTTTCATGTTATAATGACAAATAATGATGAGTGGGTATACAGGAGATTATGAATATGGACTGACATCATGTTATTAGAAAAGTTTCTGTTTCTTGTTAGAACTGAGTAATTGGTGTGAAGAAATAACAATGTCAAAGTAAGGTGAAAAATATATTGTTAATGTGAAAACGATCAGAATATTTGTTAGCTGGAGGCAAAACAAAGGGAAAACTGGAAGCAAACACGGAGCAGTGGGCCACATAACCAAACCAGAATGTCATCCTGCTGTGTTGCTGGGAGTCAGAATTGAAAAGGTTCAAAATTTAAATTTTATCGCATACCAGCTGCAACTGTCAGTCAAAGAACCCCACAAAGACAACAATAAGACGAAAGGAAGGCTGGGAAACGTGTGCGAGCTGTAACAAAAACAAAATAAATTATTGTCCTTATTAAACAGGATGATCACCTTCTGAATACAGGATTCTCTCAAGCTTTAACTGGTTTGTTAACTCCGGAAACTCTACCTAAACCACCTCAGTCAGTCTTTCCAATGTTATAACAATCACTAACTCTGGTTTGGTTGAAAAACGAAATCCTTAATTCACAGTGTTAGATGTGAAAATAGTCTGGCTCTACAGCTCTAGATCAGTGCACTGCACTCTGGCCCAAAACCAAATGCGTCCATTGCCAGCAGTCAATATATTTGTCCAAAAACGCCAAATCTGTAATTGTAGCAAGATCGTCCATCCTTTGAGTGAGAGTGTACGGGTCGGCCTGTCTTGTCCCATTAGTTAAAGTGAACTTTTTCAAGTTTCCAGTGGCTTGTCAAGATAAAAGCTAACAAAACTTGCCAGCTAGTGTTAGCTTGTGTGCTTATGGAATTGTTTTACTGCCACCTGAGTTCAGAAAATGGGTCTACAAGAAAGTGAGAATTATTATGGCTGCAAGACACCACCATAACTCACAAAATGCATGAATTATTACTTTAAATAAAGCTTCTAGTGATACTTACATAAACCAGAAATCCAGTGAAATTGAACGCATCACTCACTCTGTTCTTATATCTTCATGTTGGTGTTGTGGCCTGTGGACGTGTATCTCCTCCTCCACTTGGATTCTCCAATGTGACTTTGGTTTCAGTCTGTTATGTTTCTCATCTATTGAAAATCAATTAAAAAAAAAGTATCTTGAAAGTCATACACACGGCAGTCCTCACTGCACACAACACTGCTGCCTTTTAGAACGTGTTGTATAACGCAGAGCAAATTTTTTAAAGTCTTATTCAGGTGTTATCGCTCTTTGCTGTCAGACCAAGGTCAATGGGAGTGCACAGCCTTGTCTCTTCATTTTCTGACAGCTTAATAAAACTCCTCATAGACTTCTACCCTTTTTTGTGGCCTTTTTTTATTGCCCCATATCACACCTAGGGCTTTTTTCAATGCATACATGATAAGCCAGTTTTGTGCAAGCGTCAAGAGATAAAGAGTAGTTCTCTCTTTTTTTTTTCTCCCTAAAGCTTTTGGGGGGAAACAGTCACACATGGGAGCAGATGATAGAACAAATCAAAGGCTGTGGGATATGAATGGATGGGTGGTGTGTGTGTGTGTGTGTGTGTGTGAGTGTGTGTGTCCTTGTCTTTGTTATTAGTGTGTGTATGTAGACATGTATGTGTTTGTGTGTGATACGAGCCTTGACCTGTCACTTGGTCTGCAGCAACTATGATAAAATTTGTTGAGTTAAACCAGTCAAATATAAAGTTAGAGATGTTATTTAACTGCTGAAGACTTCTTCAACAACATGATAGACTTGTGAACAAGAGGATGGAGTTATTTTTATTTTCTTCAGAAAATTCTTTCAGGTCAGAAAAGAAATTATATCATAATGATCTTGATTTAAAAACATTTACTGTGGTCATGCTCCAATTTACCTGATAAAAACTGTTATTTTGCTGCTTTATCATAATTATTTATACATGTGAAAGTATTAAAGAGAAAAAGTAGACGAAGAAAGAGATGGATGGAGAGGCAGGTTCACTCACAGCACAGCAGGTGGAGATGGACATTTGAAAAATTTGTTCCAGAAATCATGACCCAGTTGCTCAAAATAATCCACAGACCTCATTGTGGGCAGTTTCATGATGGGACTACTTTTATTCTGCAGTAGAATCTACTGGAACTACTTTCTTTATAATAGGAAAAAAGTAGATCCTACATGAAACTGCTCACAACAAAGCAAACAGGTCATTCCTGTGCAGAGGAAGTTTTGAAATATTCAAATGGATATTTTTGGTACTTTTAACACCATTTGACAAGTGACTTTAGTCCCATTATATTGGAGAGAGGGCACACATCTCTATAGCCGATATCTTCAAAACTCTGCAAATCATACCAACAAAATCTAGATGGATAAGTGGCACTACGGGCCAGGGGAAAACGTTGATTTTGGGGTAAACTGTCTCTCTATTCAAAATTAGTTTGATAAATGCAAATTCTTCATCCTCCAACGACCCGTTTACAGCTGACACATTTCCGCAAATGAAGTAGTGGGGGTCTCCTCCAGTCATCCAGATG
The DNA here is from genome assembly GCF_056507025.1 of Lutjanus erythropterus. NCBI lineage: Eukaryota > Metazoa > Chordata > Actinopteri > Lutjaniformes > Lutjanidae > Lutjanus > Lutjanus erythropterus. The sequence goes on from NC_139325.1 coordinate 39,090,474, forward strand.
AGTTACCAAGCTGCAAATGCTGAATTAAATATTTTATCAGCACCAAAATCACCAAAACGTCTGATTGTTCTGTATAAGATCGTTACAGAATCGATAATCCACTGGTCCTCTTAAGTTGCACAGAATTCTGACAGGATCGTGAACGTTTCACGGCGATCGGCAGCGTCCATGGGTGCAAGAGCTATTACATATGTTGACTTAACTGAGGACGTGATCAAAACTGCTTGGGTTTGCAGGTCCCACTGGCAGGCTGTTGCGGTCTGCTGCACTTCCTTTGCCAAACTGCACGCGCAGCTTCCTCATGGTTTAGAAACTGTACAAGGGTCTATTAATTTGCTTATATCTAGTAAAAGTTTCACTTTTGTTTCAGTGCATTTCTTTTCATCACTACAGTCTTTTTTTGTGACACAGAAAATCCAGATTGTGCTATCGTTTCGACTTCTGTTCAGAATTGGTCAATTTTGCCTGCAGAACCTACAGTTGAAAATTACCTGTCCTTAGTAAATCCTGTGAAAGGCACAATCAGCCTTTGTTAAGATGCAATCACTCGCGCTAATGATGCAAATTTTCAGAAATACAAAGTTTATCTTTGTGGCAGAATATGTCACAGGGAAACTCTGGCCCTAAATGTCTAACTGTGGGCCTGAATGGGGCTTGTGTGCTGCTTGGTCTGATAACATTGTGTTTCAATGGAGGGGGGCCTGATCAGCAACACCTCCCGCCAATCAGTGTAGTGGATCATGTATAATGCTATTCTTTCCTAAATGAAGCCCAGACAGCTTGTTTCAATAGAATTTAACAATAAGCTTTGAAAACCAGGACAACCTTCGGAAAAAATAAGTACCCTTTTTAACTTTAAAGTCTGCAACTACACTTATGTGGTAGCTAAATCTGAGTTATTTGATCATCCACTCTCTTATTAACATGCGATCAGGTTGGATCTGTGAAATCTGGATTCATTATTTCGAGAATGCTGGTGAGAGTGGAAGATGTTATCCAGCCTTCACACTGGAACAAGCTGGTATAGAGGAGTCGATGCAGACAGGTTTTGTGGTGCAATCTGCTGAAAACAATTAAGCAGTGTTACTTAAAAAACCCTGAGTGTGATGAGCTTGGAATTCTTTGACTTAATGAGTTAATGAATAGTGCCTGAAGAAGGAGCAGGCTCAGGCCTTCAGGTCATCTGAAGGCACCACCTTTAAGAGCTTTGTCCATTGAAGGATTCAGGTCCTGTAATAAGACGCAGTTAAATATTTGCTTCTAATGATATGGCATTCTTCCCAACAGACTTTACTGGCAAACGGTCCAGTTTACCAAAAGAAGTGAAACTCAACAAATCAACCAGAATCCGAGTTCCACTGTCCAGATTTGATGTAACCAACTTAGCTTACAAAAATCTGATTTTGGCCGCCAGTCTGCACAGGAGCTTTTCTCGCCCTAATCGTCTGTATGTGAAGCTCGATTTTTACCGTGATTGCAGAGAACAAGTACATGCAACCACTGCCACTGTAGCACGAAATCATCATGGTTTGGTTTACATTAAAGTCACTTGAAAGCCAGCCTCCTCTGTCAGCCGCTAACAGGCACTGTGCATGTCTGTATGAGTCACCAAGGAGCAGTGACTATCAGTTTTTGATGAGTTGGGAATGAGAAAGGGCTGGTATGGCTCTATATTCCATGTATTCAAACCCCCAGACTGGGAAATGAACCACATATTAATTTACACGCACATGTATGCACTCATAGTCTCACATTACCAGATCTATCTCCCCAGGACTGTCAGAGCTGGAGAACAGTCTGACTTAAACCATCATCATTCTGCTATCAGTGAAAAATCACTCTGGAGGCAGTGACGGCGCCCCTGCAAAATAGTGCCAGGGGTAATTTGTTATATCGGAACATTTGCACGTGGAGAAGCCTGTACATTAAAATTCCTAAACCCAAGACGTTTTCGTGTTTTACAGATATTTGGTCCAGCTTGAAACTGGGACAATCCCAACAAACTGGGATCCAGGGGGCCTCGACCCCCAGTTTGAGAACCGCTGGTCTACAAGGATGCTAGTGGTTCTTCAAGGCTATACTTAGGCACTGTTGCTGACAAAAAGAAACATGCTAAGCAGCTGTTTATTATGTTCATCATTTAAGTTTAGCGTGTTAGCATGCTAAAAAAAAATCCTAACTGTCACTGATGAGACTGATGTGAGTGTCATGAGAAATCTGTCATCATTTCTTTATTAGAGCTAAAGTATATAAGCATGTGGCAAAAACATAAAGAAAATTAAAGATCCATATTTTTAAAAACAGAACATCAGAAAAGTGACATTTCAGTCAGAAGAGATAAACAGGATAAGATGGATTTTATGATCAGCCTTCACTCTTCAGAGTCGGCACCTCTGAATAGTTGTTCTAAATTGGAGGTGCTTTTATCATTAAGAAGTATTCTTCTATTTGGACTTTTTTTTTTGCATAAACATAATCAAATTCGCCTTCAGAAGCGATGCAGGCTTTGGCTTTTTAAAGTTCACACATGCAGGTGTAACATATTTCCCGGGCAAAGTGTTATCTTTCCAGTAACCTCTGGTGCCTTAGTTCTCCATCCTGACTCCACGTAGAACCACTGGGGTTGACTTCACGTGGCTTTCTGTCCCGCCAGGTTGTTAGCTGCACGTTAAAATTGCGCTCACCTGACACCCCGGGTATTAATCTATAATGTGATTAAATGGCTAAAATGACAAAAACAGCAGGGCTCTGAATGTAAAAGAGCAACCACTAGGAGCTGCCGCTCTGACACCTGCTCCAAATGAGAATGTATTAATGTACAAAATAAATCAATGCACCACGGTGGAGCCACAGTCTAACCCACTGCTATGAGAGCACCACACTGAACACTACATCTAAATTACTGGAGTAAATCTCAGTGAGAGATATATGTAAATTTATGTGTAATCTCAGAGGTGTAGTCAGATTTTAGAAGCTTTGGTCTGACTGGAGACAGGCAATGAAGAAGAGGACTAATCCAACTTCATTTTGACTGTGAATGTGTGTGTGTGTGTGTGTGTGTGTGTGTGGTAGAGAGAGTGAAGGTGTGTATTGCACAATAACCGAACAAAAGAGGATCAGTGCCACACTGATACAGAATCTGTGCTGTAAACAGAGTTGGTCTCTGTTTGTCGAGTAGCCTGACAGCAGAGAAGCTGAAGAGCTTTGTGATGCTGAGAGTACACAAAAACTGACTGGACGGAATGACAAGCCTGTAATGGAAAATCATGACAACTTCTCACAAATTAGAAAAAAAAGGAGGATACGGAAACTCTTCTCGTAGCCAAAGCTGCTGACTAGAAAGGAAGAGGGTTTCAATGCTTAGACTGAAAAGGTTTTTTTTTTCTCTACAGCACACTTAAAGTTTGATGTGTTTGGTGAAATGTGGACGCTGCTTTTGAACTTACAGTCAGAGACCAGGTCTGTTTAAAGACTGGTCCTTTTTAAAACCGAGGTCTGGGGTTCGAGTGAGTAAGTTAGTGTGCTGGTGTTATTTTACACATTCCCCAGCATTCCCATCTGCAACATGCAAACGTAACATACTGTATTCATATTTTCACTATTATATAAATAATAATCATATATAGAATAAATAATCTTGAGCAATAGTGTCTTCATACTGTGAATCGTCCTGTGAATTATTGCTGCTTGCATTTTATTTCTGCAATCTAAATCTCTGTTTCTCTGCACAATTTATCAGTTTATAAGGTAATATTATCATTTTCCTCTGAGTGTAATGCTGCACACCATGTGCATATTGACGACATGTGTCCAATTATAAATATACACCCACACATCTGTCCATGTATCTGTTAAACTGAAAGGAGTATAGTGTTTATAGCCTGTGTACATATGCTAATTCATTAATTTATTGTTGTATATTATATAATATCTTAATAACTGTATTCACAGAGGCTTAATATGTGAAATGGTGGCTTACAAGTTTGCTATGGGTAAGTGTTTCCCATTCAGTCCTCGATTTGGAAGGATTAACTGGATTAGTTTGGGAGGATGGTGTAAAAACAAAGTTGCTCTGTTATCTCCCCCCCTCTTGCAAGAATGAATAACCAAAACTGGTCTAGACTCAAGTATCTGAATTGAATTTGAACACAAATTCCTGAGGTAAGCCCGTCTCATAAACATTATGATCATATAAAACTAATTAGCTGTAGCAGATTCTGAGGGAAACGTATCGACATCTGGATTGAATTTCTTGTTCGTGTGATGAGGAAACATAAATCTATAAACTGTTCACTGCCAACGAGAAATGATCACGCTTAACGCCCCTAAATCCAGATGAATGATTTTATGTTTCTGTTTAGTTGTTAGACAGATGACTCTTTAACAAGGGGTGCATGATGCAAACACAAGTCTCTGATGTAAAATTTTTGTGCTTTGTCGGTCAAACCATCCAGTCAAAATGTGTGTTCAGACAAAAAGTGAAGCAAATTTTTGCCTTAAGTCATTTATATGAATTTGATAACCAGACACACGCTCCAAAAACACCAACATTAAGAAGATAGTTAGCTTAGTTAGCTAGTTAGCAGCTGACCAATTGACCGTGTGTGTTCAGCTCAGTGTCTGACTGATCTCAGAACGCACCACAGATTAAATATGTCTTATTGTGCCTCTAAAAGACACTTTAAGACCTGTCATACTTACTGTACTGAAAAAAAATGATGATGAATGATTTAAAGGGTAACAGTGCAGGACACAGTTGACATGCACCTCCTCAAAAAGTTTCCAAAAGTTTCCAAAAGTTTCAGCCCCACTTTATTTGACAGTACACTAATAAGTCATAATAAGCCATAATTTGTATCAAATTAGACAAAAAATAGAAATAATGCATTTTATTAGAAAGTAAATACATTCAACTTTACCATAATCAGACATGGCAAGATATAATTAAAAATAGACACAAGCTAGAAATAATATTTTCATTAATCATTAAGACTTTATTAGGACACATTACAACAGAGTCGCATACTGAAAAACTTAAACTTTAAACAGTGAAACTTAACTGTTATTTCCCACTGGTAGACCCTTGTTAGACCTTATTAGAAGGTAATTATTGTCTAATAAAATAAATTGTTCCTAGTTTTTGTCTAATTTGATAGAAAGTACAGCTTGTTAGCTTTTATTATGGTAACGTTGTGTGTGTTTACTGTCTAATTTAATATGAATTACAGCTTATTACATCTTATTAGTGCACTGTAAAATAAAGTGTGACCAAATTCCACCATGTCTTCAAACCTAAAAGGCCCAAAAGATCGAATGCTAGTGACTTCCAAAATGAAATATATGATTCTTGAGAGACCCAGCAACAGATGTACCCTGCTGTCGTGGTCACGTGGTTAACATTGTGAAGCAGCCACGGTCAGAAACTACTTTTCTTTTCTAGGTTAACAGACTTAAACTACTCGGCTGGAAAATATCATGGTTTGGGTTAAAATAAATATGTTATGTTATGTAAGTCACATGACTTAAGTCACATAAACAACTTCAAATGAATCCACTTTGACTTTTGGTTTCACGTGGGAATGAAGTCCTGTGTTTGATGCATCCATCCACCCTGTCCTCCTCCCCCTGTGGACTGTCTCGCTCTTTATACCGCACCCTACAGCCATTAGAGGTTCCTTGCTTATAAGACCTGTATGACCTATTCCTGCTGAGGACGGGCTGAGCACAGCAGTGGTGATGTTATTTAGAAAAATCTGACTACATCTGCCGTTCAGCTGTAGCATCAGCAAAAACTCCGCCAGAATTTATATGTGCTGTTTTTCATGTTTCTGTCAGTCAAACACCTAAAATGTAAATCAGAGAGAAAACATTTACAAAACATTTTTTAAAAGCTTCTCAAAGTGTTTGTATTCACTCCAATAATCTGACAACAACACAGCTGGCTCACTCCCTCTCCTCTCCACTCACTGACTTACATCATTATTATTGAGGCACCTTTTAGACCAGGTCTCTTTTTTTTGCTTTGGCTTTCATTTTATCATGTCCATTTATTTAAGAAACGCAAAACTGCAGTGCAATAATAATTTGCCTTTCACTCGGCTTTACAATTGTCATTAATGCAGGTCTGTGTGATCACTGGAAGAGGCTTTTAGGGAGCCACTTTTCATCTCCTGAAATTACCCGTTGTATATTTTTAAGCCCAGCGATGACTGTTAATGTCCCATAAAGGAACAAGCCGTTTTAAACACACAGTCACTGTTTTGCCCCTTTTACAGCTCCGGTTTTGCCAGACGTAAGATGAAGCGTCTGGTCTTTGTCCTTGAGAATTGTCACCAAAATAGGAGTTCTGGATTCATTCAATCAAAGGCTATTCTCTCGAGCTGGGAGGGATCTTTGATTGTGTCATGCTAAGGCACGTCTCGAAAGAAGAATTGATTACAGTGAAAACGGGAACAATTGATTGCGGTGTTGAGCTCGAGCCTGATAATGTGAAGAGCATCTTACAGATGTTTGGTATGAAATGTGTGAATGAAACGAAAGACAGAGTGAAAGAATAAATCTTAGTCCTTTGAATCTTCCCATCTCTTCTTGTCTGTTTTCACATTTGTGAATACCACAGAAAAACACACGTAGTCACCGCATTTGCCTTTGTACTTGTACGTCAAGCTTGCCGCCATATTGGACAAGGCAAGACTGGCCTGTGAACAAATACAAGTTCTGGATAAAAAGCACCTTAATGTTTACATTTCTCAACCGATTTCAGTGATATTAAAAAGATTCATGCGCTACATGGAGACATTTATCATCATATAAAACTAATTAGCAGTAGCAGATTTTGATGGAAACATGATACCGTCTGGGTCACATTTCTTGTCCATGTGATGAAGGAACATTTTTACTGAATGAATCTACAATCTGCTGCTGTGCTGCGTTTTTTTTTCCTTTTGAGTCACGTTATATTCAAGAGATTTAAAAAAACAAAACTATGAATATGACAAAATAAGGTGAGAAATATAATGTGATGTTCACTTGTGAAGTAAAGGTGTTTTCTGTTCATCTATTACAGTCATTCCCAAAGACTGGGTAGAGACCCACAAGTGGGTCACTGGAGATTTTATTTGGGTCCCCAAATAGGTAAAAGACTAAGGAGGAAATTCTGCAAATGTAAGATTTATATCTGCAGTGCAGGTTTGATAAAACATTTAAAATGTGTCTATTGTTTTACTGACGAGAGGAAAAAACAAGAGCCTGCTAATTCTGCCTTGAAGCACTTATTTTGTCTCATTGTTGTTGTTGTTTTCAATAAGTGTCAAGATGATATAGGGTAATGAGGAAGGAAGCCTTATTGTGACGTGGGTTGTGATGGTTTGTCATTTTTAAAAAGTTGATCCCCAGAAAAAATGTTTGGGCTTCACTAATCATTTAGATCTATTAATAGGCTAAATATCAGTGAACGTTTTGTCATGCTGCCATCTTTGGTGCAAGCTGGGGTAAAAGTGACGGATACAGAGGAGGGACAAAAATAACATGATGATAGTTTTGTATTTCTTTGCCCATGGTTAGGGTGAGGAAGCCCAAAAAAGGTCTCACCAGTCCAGATGTGTATACTTTGAGCGTGTCAGGCTGTTTTATATGAAGGGTCCTTCACATGATACAAAATTTGTATGATTCTGTATGATTCACAAATCTTACGACCCGACCTGACTGTTCACGAGATCACAGTCTGGTTTTAATGTTTTGTTTTAGAGTTTGGGGAACCCTGAAACACTTTTCTTCAGTTGTGTCTGGAAGGGAACCCTTGATTATGTGATACTCTTGCAAGTGTACATTAAAATGGTCACTCCATCAGTTTCTCCCCCCTCTGCTTGTGTCACTTCCACACGTCTGTGGTCTCTGCCGGCTGAATGCTGCTGGCAAAATGTTAAAAAATGTATTTCTGTGCAAAGAGGGAAATTCAAAAAGATTAGTTTCATCGCAGCTCTTCCCTGTCGCAGCAACAGGCCGGCGGGGTCACTGTGGCGTCTGTGTATACATGTCTTTGGTGAATACTGGCAGCCAAATGCAAAACCTCTTGTAGTTTTTTTGTTGTTAGCCCTAGAACTAGCAGCAACAAATCTCCTTTGTATGCTTATGTTTCCCATTTGGTATAATGAATTGTGCAACAGGAGACCACATCATCTTCCACATCTTCCAGTACCATGTGAACGCCAGCATTTGAGCTGCCCTCCATGTTTTTCACCACAGAAATAGCTGCACTTTTGCTTAGTCATCACTCCTGGGGTTGTGCACTTTTGATGAAAAAGAAAAGTAACAATATTTGCGGTGTCATGGAGGGCTGGCAACTTGACCACCTCAATAAACTTTATTGTGCCAACGTGTTCTGAGAACTGTCTTCCTTCCTGAAGGCAAACTAAAACTGAGTAAACCAAACTCATGGCCAATATACTGCGGAAACTTCAATCAGACAAGCTGCTCCACCTGTGCGTGTGTGTGTGTGTGTGTGTGTGTGTGTGTGTGTGTGTGTGTGTGCGTGCGTGCGTGTGTGGATTTGTGTGTGGTTAAAGAAACTTTGAGGCAGAATCAACTTGTACTAGATCTTTATTTTCTTAATTTTAAACTGAAAGAACCTGCACATATCTGGTAGGAGAATTAGATGATTGTTTATGCCTGTGGTCCTTGTTTTTCTCTTATTATTCTGCAGCAGGCTCGAGGTATATCATTAGTCATTTCAGCAATTACCCAAAACAACAGCAAAGGAGGAAGCAGCATGACGTTGTTTTAAAGCAAGGGGAGAGGAGGTCAAGGTGAATGGATGGGACAACACATGTCAATTTTGGGTTTTTTTTAAAACATAATTTCCAAACTATAGGGGTTATTATTGTAACCATGCATGATGATCCCTTAACCTCAACAAAACTAGTTATTTCAACTCAAACCATGATCTTTTATTAACCCTAACCAAGTTGTTTTTGTGCCTAAACCTAACCAAACCTTAACCACAGATCAGAAAAAATGGCGATGTCGTTCTGCCAAAACGAGCATCAGATCAAAAAACACTAATGATGTACCAGAGGGCATGGCAACAACGTTTTTTGTGGTTTCCTTTGGAGGGCTCATGACTGACTGATGTATTTGTGCACTTTTGTAACCTTTACTGTGCAAGTTTTCCTGTTCTTCATCAGCTGTTTCCTCCTTGAGTTACGCCTGCGACGCCTGCCAAGCTTTCCATTCTTGCACTGCATTTATGCAGTTTAAAGTGGTAACGGTGGCAGATTTAACATCGAAACTGGGAGTAATTGTTGAAACATGAGTCCTGATTCCTTTGAGATGGAAACAAAAGCAGATTCTCTTTTGTAGCTGAAATAAAAATGACTCCCATGCAGATTTCATATGTGTAGCTGTAAGATAATAATAACTCCTTGAGTCGTCTGAGAAGTCTCCTGCTGATGTTTTAATGTTTCCATAGGACACGTTTTAAAACACGAGCCCTGTGAAAGTGTTTATGTAAAGTTAGCTAGCAGCTGCTTACATGATATAACGTTAATGCTAAAAGACTGAGGCTAAAGTTAGCTTACAGCTACGCAAACATTGGTCGGATGGTGAAGTACAGTAGGTGTATCTACATGATAGATGACAGAAATATGGAAGTGCAGCGGACTTTGATGCAGCCAGACTGCAATTACAGAAAACGGCTGGGACAAGAGCTAAACTAACCCGTCTTAGACATAAAAGATGGTGAGCCAGAAAGAGATGTGTCATCATCGACACACTTTGATTCTGCATCAGCCCGCATCCTCTTCCTCAAACCCCCACATAACTAATGCAGGTTCAGTGGTATCTAACAAGTTTGCTTGAAAGTAAAGTTACTGCAGCTAGTAAGCTAGCGTTTAGCCAGATATGGTAGCATTTGCAGCAGAGTTTAATCCATTCCTCACACATGTGCTCTTGTGTTGCACGTTTTTGAGAGACTACAAAAAAGACCCCCACCGTCCAACCATAACTAGAGCTGTCAAGGTTTTTTGCTAAGCTACGATTGGACAGTTGCAGTCTGGAGGTGGGGCTTAGCAAAGGGTCAATTGAATACAAGTTGAAAAGCTTTTGCAAATCGTTGCGTTCTATTTTTAATTTTTAACACAACATCCCAACTTCTCTAGAATTGTGGTTGGCTACTCTATATTTAAAAAAACATTTTGTTAGGAACGTCCCTAATTTTCAACTTCTGACATCTATTAGTTGTGCCTCATAACAAAAGAGTGAATCAGCTCAATGACAAAGATTATCCCAAACAGCAAACAGAAGCAAAAACTGCATCAATTGTGTTAAGTGACTCCATATTCATTCATGAAACTTATTATAGTTTTTAGCTACGGGGGCCAAACAAAAGTTGACTGCTTTTGGCTGTTGTTGATATTCAACCACTGAAAAACCATTAAAGCTCCAAACTTTATTGCTAAAAGTCAAAACAAAAACTCAACTTATAGACAGCACTAGTTTAACAACAGCACATCCTGTCAGGTGCTGAAAAAGCAGCATCCTGGCGGACTCTGCGCCTCGGGGAACGTCACCTTCCTGCCCCCCGTCCCTCATCACATCCTCCTGATGACAGGAGCCATTACGAACCCGGAGAGGGCGACTGAGAGAAAGAGCAGCGGCGAGGGTGAGGAGGAGATTAAGGGGACAGGAAAGTGAAGAAGACAGGGGGGGAGAAGAGGAACACGAGGAGGAACGGGAGCTGACAGGAGAAAGGAAGAGAGGGAGGGAAGGGCTGGCGGGGGTGACAAAGTGATAAACTGATGACAGAGAAAAAGACAAATGACTTTGTATGTTAAAACCTCTTTCAGGAATATGTCAGTCTGAGTTTTTGTTATGTTTACATTTTTGCATTAACAGTTTGTCATCCAGAAGAAGTTTTTAGGGAATTTATACTAAGAGCAAAAGGCTAAATCTTTTTTAACTTCATAACACATCACAAACTGTCATTTTATTGAAAGAAAGCAGCAAACTCCCTCCAGTCTCTGTATACACGGAGGCGACAAAAGTAATTTATTAAAAATGAGGGCTCAGGAAGATGACGTCTTGCACCAAACTTGTACCAAACCATTTCTATCAGCTGTCAATGAATAAAAACCTGAATTAAAAAATAAAAAGTTGGAAGAAAACTTGAAGCAACATTTCAACAAATAATCATAAAAAAACAAGAGCTTTTCTGCTACTGAATTTGAGGGTTGGATACGTGTCAATATTGAAAAATAATATGTGATATCTATGGCTGGTAAACAGTCTTACAAGTAGACAGCTGAGTGACAAGTGCTGAGACGTGAGCTTCATGGGACTGATGGGACTGTTTGTGAGACGCCGTCTGTATTTTTGGGCTGATACGGCTTATTCATGTCTCAGTCAGACAATCCATTTTATATTTAACTATTCTCACAGCTGTTTAGGTTACTTAGATGTGACTTGTGAATGATACTGTGTGTGTTCTGGGTTACTTCCCCCGCCAAAACTTCCTCCATTAAAGGCATAATTTTACATTTGGGAACTTGCCAAGAGTGAGATGAGAGGACGAGGAGTTTTGTCATCATGAGTTTGTCAGGTAACTCACCCCAGGATGTTACTGCGGCTGAAACAGTCTGACACACAACCCCCCGTAACCTCCATTCATACACTTTTTGTACAAACATGTATTAATTAACATGTTAAGAGGTGCTGGTAGGTGGATTTTGTTCAGGCATTTTACCTGAAAGTGTGGGTCAACCTCACACAAATTGCCCTGTACAATTTTTCTCCTCACTGATTTCTGAATGATAGAAAAAGTCTTAAAGGGACAGTTCACCCTAAAACAAAAAAAACAAACAAAACAAAAAAAAACCCACACATTTCCCCTGGCCTGTAGTGCTATTTATCAATATTGATAGTTTTTTGTGAGTTTTGGAGATAACTTTGTGGTGAGCTGTTCCATTTAGAAACTACTTTCTTTTTGCTGTCGAATCTATCAGAACTACTTTCCTTTCTCCTAGAGAGAAAGTAGTTCCTATATAAAACTGCTCCCAACAAAGTCTGTGTATTATCTTGAGTAATCTGGTCAGGGTTTTTCTAGAACACATGAAAAGTCCAAAGAGATCCAAGAGGTGGTTCAAAAGTGTTTCTTAACCACTTGTTTGCATCCTAAAACAATCATTTCATTCACTATAGTAAAGCCTACTTGTATACAAGGCAACATAAAGTGGCACAAATCAATAGAAATGTTGACATTAATGAACATAAATTTTAAAATAACTTTTAAAACATATATGACTGCCAGACTGACACCACAAAGGTTTTTGAGGAATATGAAATGATAAAAACTTGTCATTACAGTTAATTTAAGAGAATGAACCATTTGCACATGAAACATCATGCATCCAGCTCCACTTCTCATGTCAAACACAACAACAACAGTTTCTGTGGACAGAGCTGAACCCTTTGTGTGGACATCAGACAAGAAGGCATCATAAATATTTCTTTTTTTTTTTTTAACACGGGTGGCAATGGGAAATCGTGGCATCACCAGTCTCATTATTTTTCAGTACTTTCCCCACTTGCATTTCTTAAGACTTCTGAAATGTTTTAAATTACATATTTATGAAACTAGAACTTCAAGAACTTCTGTTGCACTTTGTCATGTTGTGCAATGCCTGTACTTTTACCTTTGAACAGTTTCAGGGTAACTGTTGCCCCCTGTTTCCAAACTTTATGCTAAGCTAAGCTAACTTCTGCAGTAGCTCCACATTTAACAGCCAAATAAGAAAGTGGTGTTGACCTATTTTTTTAATGTGAAAAGCTGCACATATCTGATTTAAATCTGCACTGATGAAAAATCAGATTTAGATAAAAATCCTGACTTTTTTGATTTTCTGCCTCTACAAGTGTTTGTTTCCAGTGAGAGCTGTTTGTGTGTTGAAACAAAGGACGAGATGTTTGTGCGATACTGTACTCAGTGTTGAGCCTGAGCAGCTGCACCCGCCAGTGTCCTTCAATAGCTCTAACTCAATTATTTGTCCAACCTAATACAATTTTTCTGCTCTTTCATTTGATTAGCAGCGCCGAGCGCATAATCCCTCTTCATCCCGAGAAGCCGCTGATCATTTACTTCTCTTTCTGTCTGTGTGGAATGTTCTGAAAGGTCACCGTGCCATTATGAAGGATAGAGGAGAGCTGCAGAGGCCGCTCCCCTGTTTGTACACTGATCTTTATCTCACGCATGTATCGGATTGTGGCGCGCGCGTGTGCGAAATGATGTGTGTGTTTAATTGCCTTTGTTTGCACCTGTGCATGTGCTGCGTCAGTGTTTGTGCCGCTGTAATCTCATCTTCCAGGGTCACCGCCGGTGTGTGTGCCTGTTTGCGCGCCTCAGTGTTTGGCTGTTAAAAATAGGCTCGCGAGTGGACGACCCTTCATGCGCCTCACCTGCCTTTTTCTTCCCCTAATCACGGCTTATTGATCACACGTCTGCTGGATCAATATTTGTTATGCATGGCATTTTCCATCCTCTGTCAACATCTCAAGCCATCAGAGATGATTCCACCAGGGACACATCCACCAGGAAAAGGATTATTTGTCCAAACAGCAGGTGACATTGGGAGAGTAAATTTGTATTAGAAATCATCCCCCTCCTGTGCAGCTCAGGCAATATGTCTGCCTCGAGGCTGACTTCTTAATATCTGCAGCAACAGTCAAATGTGGTTATAAAAATATGAGCAATGATTTTATGACATTATTCAACAGTAATGTGGGGCTGTATTAACATTCTGCTGGCGGTGTGTGTGCTCTGTCACAGTCGAGGCCACAGTCTGCGGCTCAGACAGCCATCTGAGAGGCAGAGAGAGGAATAAAGTCGGAGACTTCATTTGGCAAAAGCGGCAAACACAGATGAACAGGAGGGAAAAGTATGAGTGAGGATTGTTGAAATACTGTCCTGGGGGAAAGTCATTTAAGTTTGTTCTCTGCCACCATTTCATTCCAGTTTATTTCTCTATGGGCGTACAAGGGAAAATAATTAGTTCATAAACCTTTACATACTGCAGCTTTTTGGCTGGATTTCAGAATTATTCATTTCCAATTATTGAATCTAAATGAGTGCATGGTGTGACTAAAATACAAATTATTTATAGTGTGAATGAGTTACTCACACTCACACATGACTAGTCTCTAACATAAAGTTACTTTAATGTAGAAACATGGATCATCAGTTGGTGAACTAAAATTATATTTAGAGAACATCCCAGTAAGCACAAAGTGAACTTTTTACATGTTTAGGTCACGTATGGAGTTACAGCAGGTCTTGTGTTATCAGAACTCTTTGCTTTGCAGGTGGAATTTCACGTCACGGGTCTTCGCTGACTTGCATTGCGCAGAAACAGCGTGACATTGTATAAAGAGCGGCAAAGTTTTCATGTGGAGCACGACGACGTGGATGGATGAGTAAAACAAACACAGGACCGCTGTGTGGCACCAGTAAAAACTGAAATCAACTTATTTTAACTTAATTAGTGTCACATATATTACCTCAGTCTTACTTGAGTCAACAGTGTTGAGTGTGTAATATTGCTTTGATCCCTCCTCCACACAGCTATACATCCCACCAGCAGCATTTCAAAAGTTTAATTTGCCCACCTGATTTTGCTGATTTGGTCATTATTTGCACGGACAAGTAGGCCACATAGTTAAATTGCTTGTCTTTTGTTTGTTTTTATGAACAGGGGTCTGCATGGAGTCCTTTATTATGAAAACTGAGCTCCTATATCTGACTTTCTGACAAAGTTAACCATGACTGTGGTCACCTGAACCCACAGAAGTTAATGGGAACGATTGGCATATCACCTGCATCCAAAAATTGGACTGCCTGGTACAGTCAGTATTATGGAGGCGTAAAGTCTGTACAGAGATTGAAGAGGCCAGGTTGGGAGTTATGAGGTGGGAGGAGGTATTTTGCCTGCTCTTTTGTGTGTGTTGTGGCAAATTAAAGCTATAGATAATAGTTTGAGAGAAACCTGATAAAAAATTCAGAAGCATTCAGTTCAACTTTGGATACTAGCTCAATTTTGGAGGAACACAGATACAATTGTGTGTTTCTTTTTTGTTCCCAGTTATGATTTTTCTACAACTCTTTTTGTGCCTCTTGGGACTGACTTCTTCTCCATAGCAACAGTGGCTGAGGCTCATGGGTATCACAGTATTTAGAGCCATTCGTCATACCACACTGATGGGAAAACCAGGACATCAAGTGGTACAATTAGAACTGATGGCCATAAGATATCATGTAATTATCCAGAAGACACCATGTTGTTCCATGTCCTGAGTTGAAGGATATTACGACGCTAAATAATACTTTTAAAACCCTCAAAGCTCCTTCCACTTTACAAAGCTATAACCAATGTTTCAGCAGCACGTCAGTGATTAAATCAACATGTACTTAAGACCTGCTTCACACTAAATTCTGTTGGAACAAACATCTAAAAGTTTAGTTCAATTTAAACATTATCTGCAGATTCATGTGCCTACTGGGATGTTCAACCCTTTGTACTTTATACCAAATGAAGTTGTTGGCCACTCAAAGTTGTGAGCTCACTTGTTTGTACTGGGAGATGTTATGATATTTTGGCAAGTGGTAATAAGACTATATTAGGTCAGAATATTCCTTGGTTCTCAGCTGTTCCACCTCTAAATGATGACTTTATGTTTTGAACTTACAGTGGTCTCATAATGGACGTCTGTCAGCAGCATGAAAGCTGCCAGCTGTCGGCTGGACTTCCCCACGTGTGTTATCTCAGCGGTTATCAAAATGTAGCCAAAAAACTCAAACCAAAGCCAGATAATGTTGAACGTTCGTCTGAAACAGCACAAAAGTTTTTTGTTTTAAGAAAGGGCAGAGGGGGCGAGTCCACTCCAACTTCAGCTTGTGTGCCGGCCAGTCAATGCATGCACGTGTGTGTCAAACACTTCATCACAGGTCAGTTAGTGATGTTACCGAGTAAATGACATATGCCGATTGTGCCTGTAGATCAAAGTGAATCAGAAGAGAGTCTCAGTGATGCTGCAACTAAAGAATTTACTGTGAAAAACTATGTCCCAACAATAAAACACCGACTTTTAGAATGGAGTTTGGTTTAACAGTCTGTCCACCAGGAGCAGAGGTTATTTCAACGTTAATAATTCACATTAATTGAGTTGACCTACCTTCTAATAATAACCCTTGCAAACAGCATGAAGTAATGTGGAAGGTGTGGCTAAAACCAACCTGTTTTCTGCTTCTGTCTGCTCACAGCAAAAGGTTCTGTATTGAGCACAAATGGCTATAAAATAGTGACAGTGGCTCCGTTTGTCCTCCCAAAGTAGGCTGAGGGCTAAATTTCTCTCCTGTCCCACACCCAAGTTATAATGAGATCTGTGCCCTTGAGATCATCTCATGCTGTATTCTATAAGTTTTGTGTGTGGTCTGTGGGATTTTATATAATTTGTGGCTAAAATCTACGAAAACAACAACAGCAACTTTCTGCAGCCAAGTCTAAGTCTGCAGTTTCCGCTACCTCTAATATTTCTGCTATTAAAGCCCAAACACTGGGTCATTAACCCCCTGCAACCTGTCAGAAAAATGAAAAATAAAACCCACCCTGACTTTGTTCACCGTCACATGCATGTCTTCTGTCTTAAAAACAAAAAAAACAAAACAAAAACAATTTCCACCCTAATCTTCCCCTTGGGTAAGCCTTCATGAGAGTCAACAACAACAACAACCAAATCCTTAATGATGAGTAATTGCATCAAAAACTCATATTGGTACCCTCCCAAATGAGTCAACAAAGCAAATCTCCTGAATAACAAATGGCGACATGCCAGTAATCGTTAGGCTATTATAAGCGGATGGGCTAATTACTGTACATCTGCAGAGAGCAGGGGAGGTTGCCGTTATTGCAGCAGATTTCCCACTGCTGTCAGTCTAGCTAATGGGAACCTGCGCCACAGGCTCCCAACTTTGGCGCTCATTTAATCTCCTGATTAAGTGCTGCTTGACCTGCACTTGCAAAAGTATGATGGCAAACATAACTTTTTTGTCATTTTCGTGCTGCCATGCTCCTCGGTTTGAACCCCGGCAGCGTGAGATAACTCTCAAAAGTGTCACGCAGTGCAGTAAATGAGAAGCTCATCAGTAATCCATACAGCCTTCAGATGACATACATTTACACTGTAAACATTCGGCTAATGATTTTACTCAGTGTACGCAAAATAATTGAGCAGGAAGGATGGTCCCTCAACAGCAGCTGCCCTGCTGTGGCATCAGATAACACCTCATTTGCAAGTAATTACAGATTCATGACATACAACACATTTACAACCTAGTTAAAAAAGTCACTCTAATCATTGATTGCAGGTTTGTTGAGCTGCAGGTTCACTGTATATATTTTCTTCATTTTTTCTCGTGTTCTCTCCATTAAGTTATTCTCTTTACATTTCAACCTAATGAGAAGATAATACAGATGATCTTAAATTTCATGCCTCGTTGACACCTGTGGTTACTTGTGCTAATAGCGTTCTAATAATACCAGTCCCAGAGTTCTGTTTGTAATTACATGTGAGGCACAGAGTGGCTCCTCAGAGCAGCAGAACAGAGGTGTAACAGAACAAGAAGAACTGGTTTCTCTGGGCAGCCAGTTGGACACAGTAGACCGACGTCAACTGTTATTGTTATTTTTTCCAGCAAATCTATTGCATGCAATTTGAATCCACATGAGAAAGGCAGCAACAATGATAACCATTATACAGACAGGCAATTACCGAATAAAACAATATAAATACCATAGAATCTAAAATTTGGGGTTTGAGCATACTTGCCAGCGCTGAGACCTCAAAAATAGGGAGGGTTTTGAAAGTAAAACAGAAGGACTCTGTGCTGAGTTTCATAGACTTTGTTTCCTGCATTCTGGTAACTTTGTTTCACCAACAGATGTTTTTCTACAGGTATGTTAAGGCACATGACCAGCTGTAAAAACACTTTGCGCTGGCTGTCCCATTGTTTTCCTATGGAGAGAGTGGTGTCAAGCAAGCGGCACGGCTACCCTCGGCGTGGCGGCAGATCTGTTGCACTCTGTTGCAGTTCAAATTATTTGAACTTTGACCTCATTTGCTGCTGACCTTTCAAAGTGCAACCAATGAGATAACAGCTGAATGTGATGATGCAGGCAGAAGAGACCGCAGATGCGTCGAAGTGACTAAAGCATAGGAGAACGTGACTGATGGTCAAGTCTTGAAGGGAACCCCGGAACCGCGGAAGATGTCGCCACAGTGATCATTTTAACGTCACAATGAAAGGACGACATAGAAAAATCTCATGAGAACTTCGCTAATCAAGGGTTCCCTTCCAGACACGACCTAATAAAAGTGTTTCAAAGTTCCCCAAACTCCGTAACACAACATTAAAAGCAGACTATGATCTTGCCAGTAAACGTAATGCATGGCGGGTTATAAGATTTGTGAATCATACCATTTATGAACTTAGCTACTTCCAGAGCTAAAGTTAGCTCAGCCGTTTGTATACCTGGCAGACAGGACATAGCAGTTGTAGCGCTGTGACTCTGTGGCCTAAAAGGCGGTGAAGCTGAGACAAATTTCTTATCAAGTGAAGGCCATATTACTTGGGCTGCTCTTTTGGCACCATTCTTTAAAACATTCTGTAAGAAACAGGAATTCTTCTATTTGTTCCTTCCACAATGTCTGAAAGTTTCTTTTTCACTAAGTACAATCCATTCCTCTCTCCGTCTCTCTGAGGAGGACGTGAACACAGATGTATTAGGGCTCGGCCGAACGTACGTACAAGTGTCGAGTTCAACTTTGGTGAAGTTTGAGGGGGAAGAGTCACGGCCTCGATCAATAGCAAAGACGTTCACCTCGGTATGGGCCTATAAGAAGAACTAGATAAAGTGGGTGCGAGCAGCTCTTTTCTTTGGCACATGCAGCTGTATTGTTATCAAATGCTGTAGAGTGTCAGAGAGAGATTATGATGCCAGAAACAGAAAAAATAGTGTGAAAATTTGTCAAAATAGGGAGAAAAGCAGAAGTAGTCTGACCCCAGGGAAAAAAATGGGGAGAGCTGGCAAGTATGAGTTTGATATCTAACTAAAAAACAACAAATCTGTAACAGCGCTGTTCATTCAATCTACTGCAGTGTTGAATTTGGTGCAATTTGGACACAAAACACATTTAATATGAATAAACTTTGAATAAACAGGTGAACGGCGCTCTGTGCAGCAGCGTGGGCCTGAGACTCATCGACATAATCAATGTCATCAATTATGACAACAGTGAGCTTCAGAGATGGCTGAACCCAGTCGAACCATGATTCCCTCAGACAACAGAAACCTCAGCCACGATCGTCTAACATTTACGAGTATTTACACAGAGACTGAACAGAGTGGTGCTCTGTGAACTAAGCAAACTGGAAATGTCTTCTGGCAGTAATACGACCGCTCTGCATGAACACTCACACAAGCCTGATGAAGGTAACAAAACAGTACCTGCAACTCTTGTTACAGTCTGTAAATCTTTTATTTTTCTCACCCCACACTGATGCAAAAATACATTTGCCAGTTACTGCATATCAGTCCAGGGAGGAAATACATCAGTGTCATAACCAGGTTAAGTTTTAAGTCAAACGCTTTAGTGAAAATGCTAATTCTTCAGTTCAGTTCAGTTCAGTTCAGGGAAAGGGTTGCTATGATGTACAGTGACTAAATTCATCTATGTGTCTATGATGCTGTGGTCGCTCAGTACTATCAAATAAAGGCACAAAAAACCAACAACCCTAAAATAATAAAAATTCATCTATGTGTCACATCCATCCTTTTGAATTTAAGGTCCAGCTAATTTTTCTGTTCAGGCATCTGACAAATAAGGTCTGTTATTATGAATATTAATATCACATGACACAGCAGTGAAGTGGAAGTTTGATGATGATGATGATTAGATAATTGAATAAGATACTGAAATATTAACATTTATTTTGGGTAATAAAAAAAGACTGCAACAGTAATAAATAAATTACTCAAGTTAACTGACTGTAAAAACAGTCTCTTCTTGTGTGTTTTCATACTCACGTTTTCTGTTTGTAAAGTTAAGTTTTGTTTTAAATAACTTGACGGTTAAAGGGGAGAAAATACAGAATGTTTTTGCTTTATATATATTTGGAGTTTGGGAAGGTGTAAATGGTGGATCTGGTTATAAAGTGTGCTGATTTTGTGTGTTTTTTTTCAAGCCTGGCCCTGGATGAGTCAGTCTTGTCTTGGTTACAGAGAAGATCCACATCCATTTCACCTCCAGACTGTGTGCTGGATTCAGTTTTCTTTGAAAGGTATTTGAATTACTGAAGAGCTCTTTTTTGTGACATTTTGAAATTATGTAAAGAATATATATATTTTTTTTCTATTTTGCATCCTTTTTCCACTTTTTTTTGGGTAAATATCACTGTTCGCAGCTTGGGAGGCTGGCATAATAAATCACACCATCATAAAATTTTTTCTGACTACGTCTGTGTTTTTCCAGTTTTGAGGAGTTTGAAATAGAACCCCAAGAAAGAACATAAGAAGAAAGTAAAGAAAAGTTTTTACAACCCGATGCAGCCAGTGTTGAGAACTGTTTGGATGAGCGCTGCTACAAGCAGTAATACCAGCAGCCAAGCAATCGATCCATTCAGAACAGGCACTGCGCTGCTAATGAAAATTTAAAGGATTATAATTTAAAGACTACAGGAAAGTCCTCTTTCTCTGGTATATGACATTAAACTGCAAGGTGGCTGAGACATAATATATGCTGAGCAGAGAGCTCAGAAATGAGCTGGAGGAAGCAGCTCAGTTGCTGACACATCTGGATTTTGCTTTGCCCTCAATAATATAGTTTCTGTCGAGGAACTTTAAAAAAAACTGAATATTGGCTGGCATGAATGCGGAGAAGTAAAGTGGCAGAAAATAACAACTGTAACCAGCAGTAGAGTAAAGATCTGAGTAAGATACAGATTTTATGATTTTTTTTGTTTTATTTCTATTTGCTTTTGTCATAAATTATGCACACATAAATATATATATTATAACACAAAAGGAGCTAAAAATATACATTGAATTATGAATGAAGAGAAAAGCACATAACAGTGGAGATGACAACACTAAAGACTGTAAGATCACATGTTTATGGTAGCAGCCAGAGTCCTAAAACTAAGGATATGAACATAATCTACCCTGCTGAAGTGTTTCAGGTCTGAGAAGCCGGGACATGCTTTTCAGCAGCAGGTTAGGCCTTGGTAATAATATGTTTCTGTGTACACAGAAATGTTCCTCATTATTCCGAAACCTCAAGTTGAAAATTGTCCGTCTCGGAGAAGAAAAACATCTTATATCACCACAGCATTTTGTCTGCTGACCCATCACTTGTGCTCGCCATGGAGTTCTAGTCGCTTTACAGCAACGACCTCAGGGCAAGGACTCAGAGAGGAGGGAAAGAAAAAAGGAGAACAAGGGAGAAAAAGCCTGCACCTCAATTATGAAAAAGGAGTTTGTGACCACAGATCCTTCAAAAGTAACTTTAGTAACTATTTTTCAACCTTGACCTTATTTTCCCACATTTTTATATCTCAGTGAAAAATGGGGAGAACAATTTTTGAAATTGGTCCGGTATTGAGGGAGATTGGTACACCGGCAGAAACAAAACTGAGCTGCAACTTCTGGAAACTATGCATCATCGAAGTACATCCACTAAAAGTGCTTGTTTTTTGCCACTGACAGGCTCAGATTGTTATTCTAAGTGTCTGACAACATTATGGAAAGGATCCCTACAGAGATAGACCTTTTTTGGAGAGCAAGATATGTTTGGTTTAATTAGAAACACCCATTTTATTGCTCTTGCAAATCCAACCAGTGTTTAAAAAGAAGTGTTCATATCATCTATGCAGTGCTCAAAAACAACTTGCAGTATGCAGAATGCATGGGTCAAAAATTTCAGACAGAGATGCAACATCTCCCAACATCATTTGACATTTGACTTGCACGAGAAGAAATATATTTATATTGCACTTTTTATAGACATGAGTCATGTTCAATAATGGTGAATAAATATCCTTGTATCCTTATTTTTATGACTTATTATTTATTCAACAAATGGACTGTATATAATTTAAACTTTTTTACAACTACAACTTAATCTCATTATACAACCCTGTGTTTTATAATGATAAATAAAACTACCTTGTACTTTGTATACAGTATTGCCTATATGATGAAACAGTTGGTACTAGCACTAAAATGCAATGCAGAGTTGTGTGTACACAACATCAGCACAATCGGCTGTTTACATCCACTGCTTCTGCTGCTGTTTGTTTAAAATACCTCCAGTATCGCTGCCCGAGAGTGCATTACATAACCTGAAAGCCCCTTGTAATATATCATATTAGTTGCATATTATACAAACAAATGGATCCTTCATTCCTCTACATGTCATGAGTTATTATCATGTGAACACGCTTACGGTGTTGCAAAGGGACAGGAAGTTACATAATACAACTAGCGTGCTTTTCTCTGACAATAGAGCAATGAAACCTTCAGCATAATTGGACAACAAAACCACTGATGGGTAGTTACAGTTCAAGGAACCGTGTGGCATCATAGAGAGAGGAGCCACTTCACCAGTTCATTAGTCCAGTGTGTATGGACAAAAGCACCAAGCTTCTTTAAGATGCTCTGCAGAGGAGCTTTGTGTGGAAAAGATCAGATTTAACAAAAAGAAAGAGGAAATGGATCAGTTGGCGTGGTTGTCTCCGCGTTGGTGACAATCAGCACTCCTTCTCGTACTACAAATCGATTTGTCCTTCACGTATTTCAACAAAGACCTGACAGTACAGTCAGCCTCTTACAAGAACTCTACAGAACAACAGCTGGGAAACTGTGTGATAAAGTGGCATCATGCTGTTGTTGACTCACGCGAACATGTGACTCAGTCTTTAAAGTTTAACGCATCAAGTTGGAAACTTCAGGCAAATGTCCCGGCTTTCAGCCGAAGCTATAATTTAAGACTAATGTAGATTACAGCACTGTAATTGGTCTATTCAAGAAAATGTTGGATCTGCACTTTGCCGTGACTGGTTCATTGTGAAAACTGCCACTGTGACACATGTTGAACATCGGAACTTCTGGGAAAAAGAAGGACTAAGCTTTTTAAATGTCTCCCATTTAAGCTCCCTTAAGTTACGGCAAGTCTGGGAGGGATTAGAACTTTCTGCAACTAAGTGCAAAAAAGAAGAACACATGCTCTATTCTTTTAGGAAGCACATTGTCCTCAGCCATTGGCCACTTTCTCTAGATAACGCTGAACAAAAGACTTGCAGGACGCTGACG
The DNA here is from genome assembly GCF_056507025.1 of Lutjanus erythropterus. Lineage (NCBI taxonomy): Eukaryota > Metazoa > Chordata > Actinopteri > Lutjaniformes > Lutjanidae > Lutjanus > Lutjanus erythropterus. The sequence continues at coordinate 39,113,882 of NC_139325.1, forward strand.
CAGTGGGAGATGTGATTTGACGCACTGATCAGTCAGCCCTCCTCACACTCCTTCAATCACTGTCTGACTCTTCTGCCTCATCGTCTCCGCATCACCAAGCATGACTTTGCATCCGTATGCATGACCAGACACGCACAAACACACACACACTTTGCATTTCCATACTTGTTAAGAATTCACATTCGTTTCCTAAATTCTGACATCCATCCTCTCACCGGGTTTTTACTGGGTCAAAATGAAACGGAGACGGTACCTCAGTCGTGACCTACTGAACCATAATGTATTTTTTCTGATGAAAATGAGATTTAAACTTGCACCAGGTCTTAAGGTCCAGTCACGTCATTAAATGGCAGCGAAGTTAAACTGTGTGTCTTTGTGAAATAGCAGAGTTGTGGACTTGAGTCAGACTTGGCTTGCAACTTGATTTGGACTTTAGTATCAATGACTTGCGACTTGACTTGCACTTGAGCCTTTTGACTTGATACACTCCCCCAAGAAAAAGTGTGAATCCACAAATCGATTCATGAATCAACCGTTAACACTATTTATTCCCTGCAACTCAACACTTAATTCCCCAGATCCACTTTCTTTGAATCAATCCGACAGCATCTGATCAACTTCCAGGAGAGAACCACTGAGAACTAACATACGTTTCCAAGCTCCATCTGGAAAAAATGATGCCAAAGGTAATTTTATTCATGTACAAAAACTATGCAGCTCAGACAGATGCAACAGCTTCTAACTTGGAAGCTGTGGAATTTGAGGACTCTGTTGTTAACACAGCGTTATATAAGTGCACGATTGCTTATTTAAAACTCAGAACTCAAAGTTTAGAACTTGGGACTTGGGTGCAAAGACTTGAGATGTACATGCGACCTGCAAAACAATGACTTGGTCCCAACAGTGTTGCAGACTCTTTTCAATGGAATCACAAAGTTACTTCATGTCACTAGATTATGTCCCATGTCAATTTGCACATTTGATCAATAATGTTATTATTACATAACTGCAGTGGTGGACAGTAACGAAGTACATTTACTTGAGTATTGTACTTACGTACATTTTTTGAGTATCTGTTCTTTACTTGAGTATTTGTCTTTTTGGAAACTTCTGACTTTAACTCCACTACATTTCACAGACAAATATTGTACTTTTAACTCCACTACATTTCTAGGAAGGTTGTTGTTATTTGTTACTTTTAGGCGAAGCAGAGCTTTGAAGTCAGCTTTTGCCATTTTTTCTTTTTTCTGAAATGCAGTTGGCCACACGCAGAAGGAAACCAATCACAGTACAGTACAGAGAAATAAATCAAGGTAGACTTTTAATGTTGAATTGTTTTAATCAGGGTGAAAAATACCACATAATTAAAGTATATTCTGCCCCTGAAGATCATTTCTATGCTGAAGTTTTTCTAGGTGTTTCTATAGACTTTGTCAGTGCATCATCAGGTGGTTTCACAGAGTTACAAGGTTCTGTAAATGCATTGTGAAAACAATACAGTGTTGTACTGATATTAGAAAATGTACTTTGTAATTTGTCCTTTTGAACACTTAAGTATTTTTAAAAGCAAGTACTCTAGTGCTTTAACTGGAGTAAAATTTTGACTGAGCAATTGTCACTTGTAGTTGAGTAATATGTGACCAGGAGTATCTGTACTGTACTGGTAAGTACTGGGGTTGAGTACTTTGTCCACCACTAGATAACTGTTTATATATACACACGATTTAAAAAAAAAGAAAATAAAACAACAAATGAAGTCCTCTAACTCTCTGACACAAAGCAAATAATCATATCTCCCAAGATGTCTGACTATTCATTAATACCAAAACACAAATTCTAATCCTAACTCTAATCTCGTCTAATCTTGTCTGATCCAGTTTTTTAGGGCCAAAAAAAGGGAAGAGAAAAAAAAAGTTGAAGTAGGACAAACATACAGACACAAACATACACCCCCCAAAAAACTGTAAATAAGCTCCACAAGGCTCTACATCTATTGTAAATGTTTCAAAAATGAATCAGCGGCCATATGCTCTGTGTATGGACGTGTAAATTGTGCATGTTTTTGTGTTTATATGAGTGTGTTTGTGTATGTATGTGTGTGCTTGGCTCATCTGCTGCTGTGTGTGATGCCAGTGACAGGGGCCATAACCCTGAGCTCCAGACCAGCTACCAGCAGGCGAGGCAGTGCCAGGGGGAGGGAGGCGCCAGCTGGAGGGAGAGGATGGGAGAAATACCCTTCAAAGTTGGACTGATGATACAGCCATGCAAAGCCTCTCAACACTTTGTCTCCGCACTTCTCATTATGTCTCCACTATCAGCTGCGCAGATGGGAGGATATGCAACGAGCATCACTCACTCCAAAAGCGGACGAGTGTGAATTTCCACGCTGCCTATCAGATGGTTTGTCTCTAAGTATTCTTTGAAAGTCTTTGATTTCTGTAGTCACTTTCAGTGAGCTATCGAAAGGCTCGACACAAGGGCTGCGTTTGAAAAAGCACACAGATCTCCTCTGTTTCTGGCTCACTTTTATCACAGAGGTCCAGGTTGCGCTGGCCTGTAGCAGCGTGGGCAAACAATGAGACAAGATGGAGCATCCTCTTTGTCTGAAAAAGTTTGGTTCTGGGAAAGCAAGCCTCCAAAGACGAATGATGTCGCACCGCTTGTATACAAGGGTGTATTTACAGTCATCTCGGGATATATAAGAATCAAAGGGAGTAAAGCCAAAAATCCCTTCACATCACCTCAACCTCTGCTTCCAATGTCTTCTGGGTAATATTTACTCTTCGAGTCATTCCTCCTGGAGGTCAGGGATGAAGAGAGTTGACTGTGAGGTGGATTATCATGCTCCCACTGCTGGAAACTTCACGCTGTTTGTTGCTGCTTTAAGCCCAACTGAAATTAAATTTAGTTTTTTTGTTTGCTGCAGCAAACATATCAGAGAACTTTACCACGATACAAGTTCCACATACCCAGCGTATCTGATCTGTGGCTTCACTAAACCAGATAAAAGCAATTGTGCTAAGCTAGCAAATGATATTGGTTATCAAGTGTGGTGTTCGAGTGTGATCATGTAAACAGGGCAATCACAACACGAGTTTACTGCAAGGTTGGCCACAAAAAGTTACTCTGTGGTCACCAAGTTTTATCCCCGATGCGACCCTTTGCCAACACCAGCGTTACTCTTCCACAAATATCCTGATTCATTTAAGCCTTTAAGTTGAACATTCTCTGAAAACAGCAAACAGCGCTAATCTCTGGCTAACTACCAGTATGCTGGGGCTACTGACGTCTGGTTTTACTAAGCCTACTCAAACTGGTGACACAATCCTTACAGGAGTACCAAAACACAAAAGGAAGATGATGGCAAAAACTAAACGGCAACAAAAATTTGAGGAGTGAATGAAAGCAGGAGTTTAGGTGGCTTGAATATGACACAGCTAAGGATATAATATACTGCGGTGTAAGCTGCCAGTTTCAACTAGCCGAGAGGTCTGGCTCATTTTTCACTGGAATCAGTGCCTTCAGGAAACATCACTTTACAATTCATGGGAAAAGTGGACAAGTGTCGCAGTTAAGGAAGTTGCCTTAAATTGCCTTCTCTGTACTGGTGACATTTGGGTCATGAAAAATGCACCAATTTTAGGGGCTTGGTGGCCCGTGGGCCCAGCGCTTAAAAAATGTTAGCATCTATCAGTCCACTGGCAACAGAACAGCATATTTTACAACAAACGAACGCTATAATATAAGACAAATATAAGAAGTAGGCTGTCATAACCAACATGATCCAGGCTTAAGCAACACAGCTGCAGCTGCTGGAAGGACAGCTGGAAAAAAATAAAAATCAGACTGTGTGAAGAACACATATTCTACAGAGGGCTTTTCAGGATACTCAAAGACACTTCACACAAGTTAAAATGATCATAGAAAACAACATACTGAAAATAAAAACCACACAACTTTCATCTCAAATTAAAAGCAGTTCAGGCATACATTAAGTCTTGTAATATCGCTGCCCCATCATTAGGGCACAAGTGGATCTGATTTTAATTACAGTTGTGTATTCCATTAAATTATGCCTTGCTTAAATGTATCCTTGGTACAGTGCAGAGCCCCGAGGGCTGCACTACAAACAAAGCCAAACATAGCCAGGCTTTTCTTTGCATGAGTCAGAGATAACAGGTATCACGACTGTGATTACCAACTTTCTTTGTTAATCCAGGCTTTTATCTTCAGGATCTGTGCGTGTTCACAATAAGAGGTGGTTAGTGTGTCATTTGACTCTTCTTACACACAAAATGGACCAACTGCATGATGCCTCCTTCAGTCAAGATAAATATATTATACACATTATGGCAAGAGTCAAGTCAAGAGAGAAATGCTGACAGAAAATTACTAATCAACTTAATGTGTTCTTAATGCCTGATGTTTATTCTTTACGTGACAACTGCACATTACACTTGATACAGCAGATTTAAACAAGATACTGTCGGTCTGACACTGTCCCATAATCAAGGATACAATGAAATCACTTTGGTTTTAGACCAAATCAAAGTGAAATTAATTTGATTGAATAATTACCATAGTTTGGTGACATTACTAACTAACAGCTCAGCAATTTTGCATATGTAATGTCTTCTCCTAACTGAGAATCTACATATAATCATTCATAAAGTACATTTTCAAGAAAAGGGTTAGTTAGTTAGTTGCACTTTTGTGACACTTCGTTTTACAGTGGATTTAATCTGAAACTCTGAACACGACCTGTAGAACTTCCTTCAGCTGTTGTTAAGAAACAAACCAACAAAACTTGCTAGCTTGTGTTAACTAACATGTTTGATTGTGTTGCCTGAGACACTGCTATAGTCAGTTGTGTAGCATTCCCATCAACTGCTTTTTATGTGCATTTTGAAGTATCACATGAGAAAAAGTTGATGGAAATTGCAAAATTTGTGAAAACTTCCCCTCAAGGTTGTTTCTGTCATCTTTGAAAAGGAGTTAATGCGCTTAATGGAAGACGGAAACACTTTATGAATAAATTCTGACACAGTGCACAACATTGTTTCTGCTGTGGACCCCAAAAATTTGCAGGTCAAAGTTCAGAAAAGGTGATCTTTGAAATAGTCGGAGTCAGAACCGCAGGTTGCACTGAATCAGAGGAAGCATTTCTGCCTTTTTCAGTTTCTAGGCGGAGGTGAATATTTTGGAGTTTAGAGAAAGTCTCTCTGAGCCTTGAGTCAAAGGGAAAGGGCTGTGCAGACAGAAGGCAGGGAAGAAGCTCATTAAATTTCAAGCTGAATTGGGAGAAACAGCCAGGGAGCCAGAACAACAGATAGGCAGCGCGTATCTGCCCGGTCACCGGGCCTCGACGCCTGAACAGCTGTTGACTCTGTTGCACAATACCAATCGATTAGCCAGCGCAGACACAGAGTGCTGTGGCTGGCAAAGGTCGGCGTACGTGTTCACTCTCTTCCCCTGCCTCGAAAATTGGATTTGCATTTTGGGGAGACAAGGGTTTCCTGTGTGTGTGAGGTGTGTGTAATGTATTAGATCAGACCGCGAGCTCCGTTGCCCAAGTAACCGCCTTGTTGCATGGCGGCGTCTCAGTGGAATGTTATAGGACGACACCGCATGCCTCCTTTTCTTTGCATTCACTCTTCAGCCAACTGTAAAAGCACTTTAATGTCATTCCATTAAAGTGAACTAAACCAACAGACTGTCACACAGACTCACATTATCTGTATGATAATTTAAAACTGGTGGAGCAACGCGATGTGTCAGTTTGAAATCACAGAGGCTCCTCCAGAATACAGAACTGAGGATTAATTTTCTGAAGACAATGATTTTTTTTTTTTTTTTTAGGGTAAATCATTTCTTGCCTCTCCCTCCTCCCTCCAAGCAGCGAAAGCAAGATGAAGTGATGCAAAAAAGTCCCCCGAAAAGCTCCGCACTCATCAAGAAATCTTATCAAAACTGTGGTGAGATTATGCCTGAGATAAGAAGATCTACGCAATTATGCACAAGGATATGCTGTCTTTTTTAGGCTGTTGACCAAATCCCTTATGTGTGACTTAGTGGTTGCTTAGTGAACATAATCCATGATTACGGCGCACCTGGGAGGTGGTGTTTGATATATTTCTGTGGATTGAAAATGGAAAATCAAGGCAATATGAGATAAACTGCTGAGGAGCATTTCTCCAGCAGACGGGCTGTTGTTGTGGTGAGGAAAGAATAAGAATGAGGAGCAACAATATAGTCTGTCGCTGAGAACAGCTCAGAGGTTCCCCCTGGGAAGATTTTAGGTGAAAATAAATGAGTCATGTCTTTGTTTAAAGGGCAATTCTGTTTTTTTGGCCAGTTCAAGGCTGAGATATATGGTGATGAGACACATCTGAACAAGTAGTCCCACGGGACAAGGAAGCCGAGTGGCCGAGAGATGAACAACCGGGCTATAAACAAACAACCAGAGCAGGCATATTATCGAGGACGTGGGCAAAGCGTTACACAATCCTGACAACAGTTTCATGCTATTTTGTTGATTGACAGTTTGTGTCAGTGAGTGCCAGCAAAAGGCAGGGAAGCTAGTACAATAATAATAATTTAAAAAAAAAAAGGCTTTGCAGATGTTTTATGAGGAAGAAAATAAATTCAACACATTTGTTAACTTGAGGAGGAACTGCATTGTGGTGAGAAATGCTGAATAAAATGAATATAAACTCCACAGAGTTCAAGAAAAAATCTGTTAAAAAAACTCAACAGTCCTTTAAAGCTGCACTATTTATGAATAATATTGGCTCCGCATAACAGTTTTTGGAAAAAATAATCATTTCACAGCAGTTAAATGACTGAAACCGAGCAAAGCACAAGTTTACAGCGGCTGAGAGAACTCAGTGCAGGGCGATGCAAGAAAACATGCAGAAAGACACAACAAAAGGAAACATCTCAACTCTTAGTGCACAATTCTTACATTAAAAAATCACTGCAAATAAATAAATCATGTGCAGTAAGCAACTATTTGCCAACAAGCACTATAAATCAAAATGTAAGATGGGTAAAGTACAGGTTGTCTGTGTAAGCAGCTTGTTACAACCCATATTTATTTGTATTAAACTCTCTGAACAACTACACACTTTGCCTTAGTCTTTTCCTAACTAGCATCACCTTTTAATATCATCCAGAAACTTTTATTACATTACCATCACTGTATACAGTGAGGTCCACTGTGTACTGCCCACTTGTGGTGCAGTTATTGCAAAGCGAAAATGAGAAAGCTTGCATTTAATGATGCATTCAAGGTCCCAAGAAGGACAAGTGCAAGTCATGTTTGTGACCAGTTTGTTCCCATCTGTCATGCAGTGTTGCAGTATTTTAAGTATAAATTTAGGTGCTGATTAACGGATTTAAACGATGTAACCGTTATGGCCAGTGACACAAAATACTTTTTGCATTTGCTTGTGGAAACATTGGCATGGATGTCTGTATGTAATAATTGTGGACTAATTATTGGTATTTCTATGTTGTCATCTTTGCATTTTATTATTTTTATATTAATATGGACCTGTGTGTGAAATAAATTTGAATTAAATTGAAATTTCTGTTGTAAGCAACTGGCAGCATGTGACAAAATGCATGTCACATTTCGAAAATGTGCTGATGATGTTTTCTGCTGTCTTCTTTGGTGTTTGAGTGCATTGAACTCAGCCAATGTTCATGTTTTATGTCCCTGCTTGTATGAACAGATATCAAATGCACAAGAGTATTGTGATTTTACTTTGTTTAAAATGTGAGCAGACAGAATGAATCCAGCTTCTCATCAAGTCAAAGTTCCTCTTAAGATTTTCAGCCAATGTGAAACTAAAGATCCAAAAGAAAAACATAAAGGCTCACATTGTAGCGGCTCTATGACATGCTTATTTTTCATGCCCACAGACTGATGGTGGCAAAAAGCGATAGCCATCTGGGCACTTCTGTGAGCCCTCAGTAGCCATTCATCTCATTCGACTCTCCTTCGTTTCTTCTTTCTTTCCCAGTTGCTCCAGACAGCAAAGAGAGAAGGCAGACAGAGCCGTAGATAAGAGGGAAAAGAGCAAAAAAGAAAGAGAGAGAGGGCCTAAGGACAGTAGCGGAGCACTTTGGCTGCCGACAGAGACCCCATGACGAAAGGAGCCATTTTCTGATGCCAGACTCTGAACCTTAATTCAGGGTGAAAAGTTGATTGTGTCTACAGCGTGGTGAGAGAAAGAGGGAGGGCGAATGAAAGGAACAGACTACTGTAGGTATGGTTCCTCTTTTCTTTTTTTGTGAAGCATGTCCATATTATAATCATAATGTGGACACGCAAAGCCTTAACAAAATATGTGGAAAATGTAATTTCCTTTTCTATTTGATGTGTCTCAGCAAATCATCCACCTTGAAGACTTCACGTCAGCAGCGACCGCACCGCTTTGAGATATCCAAAATGGCAAAGAGGTGTAGGATATTTGTTTCTTTTCAAGTTTAAGCTCTAATTTGTAGGTGATTTGATATTTAAGAGAGCTGGAAAATTCATAAGCGTGCGTTAACTAACAGGAGAGCCAGCGTGTAAAATCATTTCATCTGCAACCGCAATTCCATCAGCGGTGACTGAAAGCCTCCAAAGCCAATTCCAATGAAAAACATGGCTTTCACCACCAATACGAGACGGGATTCTGCACTTCCACAGACTGATGCATAGTGGGTAAGTGCAGAAATTATATGTCAAGATGATGGCGAGTCGAAGGGAAACATCCTCACGTTTTGAGGTCCAGACGTGGTTGACTGGATTTATATTAAAAACTCTGGAAATCACTTCAAGCTGGTGTAAAAGATCAAAAATAACACGATGGAGAGTGCAGGGCATCGCGTACGTGTCAGGTGTCAAAATCAAAGCTAATCAAATCCAAAAGTAGCAATTACTTATCATTATAATTTGAACTTTAATAGCTATTGTCTCCTACTTAATAAAGAGCCTAATCCTTTCTTTTGCCAGTAATGTAACAAGATGCAACTTATAATCAGTGCATTACAGCAGTTCCAGGCACCTGCTGTGTGGTAGGTGGAATATGTTTCACCACGCTGATGAGAGTGAAATGCTCTCATAATTGCTCTTTCCATGTGCACATACCAATTTAATGAAAACATCTGCTGGAAAAGAACATAAAGTCTGCAGTTATAGAATAACAATTAGAAAATCTTTGCTGCAAAAAGTGGTTACAATATTAAAAACCGCTCTGGGGGATCAATAAACGATCGCTTTTTATCATATCAAGCCAATGAATTGTGACAATGTGGGCAAATCAAAGTTTTAAAGCAACGTGGAAATCTGAGATCCGAACTGCAGGTCAAATAAGTGCAGCATTATTTCTAAAATCTAAATGCTTATGTGTTGAAAAGAATCAACTAATGGGCAGGAGTGGAAATAACTACTTACAAATACTCAGATTACTGTAGTAGTTTACTGTAAGTAGTTTTTTGGGGGGTACTGTGTGTTATGATCAAGTCTGTACATTTACTTGAACGTAAGTATGCATTACAAGATGTAATCTACTGAGGTACTTTTAAAATCATGTATGAATCATGTAAAATGTAATCATGGATATTTATTCAATAGTTGTGGCAGTAATTTGTACCTCATATGACATCGGTTTAAATTAAGCGTAGAGTTAAAAACAGAAAATAAGACACCCCCCCCCCCCCCAAAAAAAAAAAAAAACTCCAAGTAATTTTTGCAACAAATAGTTATATAGGTACATACAGGGAGGTTCACAGGTGCTGCTAAAGTTCGACCTCATGTTAACTTCCAGTTCTCCATCGTCCCATGTTGCACCAAGTGGTGAAGAGATGCTTGTTGACTATGACCTACTTTTTTTTAAAAAACAACAACGCTGAGAGAGTTTACAGACATCATGAAGTGTCCAGGGACAGCGATGGCCTGTGCAGCGATTTTGGGGAAGTGATCCCAGTTAGAATTGTAGGTCGTGCACACATTGACCCAAAAAGAAATTCATGTGCATGCGCAGTCCAAGAAGGACCTTAAGAGGCCATGTCCCCCAAAGCATTTTTTTTTTATTTTCCCTGAGGCCAGCGTGGTTTTCTTAATTGGCTCCGTCCAACTTCAGCTCTCGAAACAAACGATGCTGCTCACAGAGACGTTTCCTCACCAACAAAATCTCATGAACCCACACAGACAGGTGAGTCTGTCCTCTCTCTCCCTGCACACTTCAGTGTTCGCCTCATTGAGAGCAAGGACCAGAGCAAATAGGCTGCTCTACCTTGTGCCAACATTTTTACATTCAGTATTTGATGATAACACAAACTATCTACGAAACATAAATAACAGTAATTTCCAGATATTCCGTGTCAGCGAGCAGCTCTCGGCTGAGTGTTTTCAAAGCAGTCCCTGGCATTTTCAGCCGGGAAATAAACACTTTGGTGGACATAGCAGCTAAAAGACTTGCTATGTGGGCCTACAAGCCTGCAGATTTTTTTTCAGCATATGTACCTGGTGAGCATCTTTGATTGGAATGAATGGGGCGCCATCTTGGAACACGGTATCCTTCTTATTGATAAATCCATGCATGAACTTCACAAACCTGCTGAAAAGAAGTGTTGCACAGAGCAGATGTAAATCATCATGCTAGTTTGCTCACCAGCTAACCTGTATTATTTATACAAAATTTACCTTTGGGTAAATTTGGGTTTGCTTCTGACAATCGTAGCCTTTCAAAAAATGCAACCACCTCTTTAATTCCACAACTGCAAGCTGTTCAGAGGACATGTACCCAGTGCCGCACCGAGACTTTGTATCTCGGGAGACAAGGCTGATAAAGGCACTGCCACCGTTTCTGAAATAACAAGAGGGGACAGTGACATGGACATTGATGGGTCTGTGCTAGTCAAGTCCATTCAGGCTACTCAGGCCATTGTTTTTTAATAGACCAGGCTTGGATCAGACTCTGGCTGATTTAATTTCTGTCCTTTCAGTGTGCCCACATACACAGAGAATGTGCAGGCCACTGTAGGAAATGTTATTTTGCTTATATTTTAATTTAAAAATATTACATACTATATGTTATAGAGTTTGCCTCTTTGTTGTATGTGTGTTTTTCTGTGTCTATTACACAGCAGGATTTCAGTGTTGATTTCTAGATATTCAGTCTGAACCTCTAAATGCTAAATGCTAAAATACGGTTACAGCATCACTGGGTCACAAAACAAAAATTTGTTAAATCCTTTTGATAATTTGTTCAGCTGTAGGTTTAAAGAGAGATGCATTATTGTGAAGGATGTCTTCATAGTAATCATATTTTACTGGTAGGTGAACTGTGATCAAGATGTCATTTCAACACGTTAAATATTTAATGTAAAATGAAAGAAATACAGAACTACAGCTCCTAACTAGAATCTTCAGGAAACTGTGATGGAAAAGGCATCCTGGTTATAACTTCAACTGTTCCAAGGGTAAATACACCAGGACTTAGTAAAAGGAATGAAAAATACTACTCGATAAACAGGAAGATCTGCTGGTTAAGTGGATTAAGCAACTTTCACCATGGCAACTGGGAATAAAGACTAGCTTGCTAGCTTTTTTTTTGTTTCTGGGTTTCAACTAAGAAATCCAAAGTGACACAAGGCTTTTTATTTGTGCATTGTTGCGGATGAAAACGATATTGCAAATCCCAATGAAATATTGTTTAAATGCTCAATAAATTTCAAATAATCAGTTTAAAAACTTTTACTTTTAAACCAAGTCTTAACATCTTTTCCCTGGTGACCACAGTCGTCTTTTAGATGGCTTTCTGACAGGAAATTGTTACTGGGTGGAGTGATACTGGTGTTGGTACTGGGATGGGTTTGGGCTCAGGCTCGAGCTGATAAATTGCAGCCTTGGTCACACTGTGGCTGGGTTCTGGTGGGTTTCTTTGGCCTGTGTAGCGCTCTAGTCTGTATACATCACTGGGATAAATGTGTTAAGAGAAGCTCCAACGGTCTTTGTCAGCCTCTACCACTGGAATTCAACCTGAAGTCACCCAGCTTTGAAGAAGTGTTGATTTATTTTCTTTAAAGTTATATATTACATACTGAGACATCCTCTGTGCAAGTATACTGACATTCCTAAACTTGTAGGAAGTTCATAACTGAAGCAGAAGTAAAGCAGGCAAGTAAACCACAGAGATAAATTACAATCCTTCATAACAAAACAACTCTTAATAGCGTAAAAATGATCTTCTTTTAATGTTGATGGGTGTAAATAATTATTCAGTTAATGAAATATGCAGCCACAGTGGTGGTGCTGCTAATGAGTTAGCTGCACTACATTGCCCTGATGGTGACGGTAGGGAGGCAGAGTGGGGGAGGACTGGCTGTCAAAGAGGCACGCAGCGCAGAGCTTCCACTGTGCCCCCATACAGCCGTGATGAAGTGGCTCCATCCATCTTGTTGGCTCCCAGTAAAGAACAGGCTTATTTGGCCGCCGAGCTGATGACAGATGGGAGCCGCCGCGAGCTCCTCTCTCCAAAAAAGGCCGGGACCCCTGGCTCTCAAATCCGCAGACTGGAGTGTCGGAGGGGGCAGCGACACGAGTCACGAGAGCAGCACAGATACACAGAGAAGATGATGTCACCCCGTTTGGTCCGCTTCTCTCAGATTGTTCAGCACATTCATTTCCACTGAGTACTGCTGCGTGTCATGCTGCTGGTGCTCATATTCAGAGTGACTCACAATGAGAGCTTACATTCCTGAAGCTGTAATATTACAAGCAACCAAATTAAAGCTATGAGAGGGAACTTTAATATTTTGCTGATTTTAGAGGCCCCTGTGAACAAAAGCAGCAGTGTTTCCACAGTAATAACTGAAAAATATAATAAAAGATTAAATTATCTTGATAAATCTCCTCTTGCTTCTTTTAAACAGCCTAATGTACCACTTAATGTAATTTTTCCTGGAATATATAAACACGGGCTCGTTCCATTTGATTTCACGGAGAATCCAATCTGGTGGCAGACGCCAACTTTTTCCCCGCCGTTTTTTAATAAAGTTGCCAGCCAGCACCAGCATTATTGACAAAATTCACTGTTTTATCCACACCCACAGAATATTCAGTTCTATGAATATGTAAACATGGAATATAACAAAAGAAAGAACAGATCTTCTAGTTTCAAACACACAAAAAACATTTAGTTTGAGTTTCATTCATTCTTTTTTATAAGCACTTGAATGTTGGTTGGTTGCATCAAAAAAATCCACTTTTCAGACAAAAAATTTAGAAAACGGTGGTTATCGACTTAACGTTTTAATTTTTCGTGTGTCCCCTGCCCCCACACCCGAATTCCAGTGGTTCCCTTCTTCTTAGAGTGACAAGTTTTTGTCACATGATGCGTTACAGCGCTACAGCGCCCCCTACCACCTCACAGTGAAAACAGCAATTGACAAGATATGTCAACAATAGCAGGGGGAAAGTTAAGAATAACTAAGCAGAAATAATCTTCTTGTGGATGGTCTTGTAGACATCAGTATTAAATTGAGACTGTTTCATAACCAGTAAAAACTCATTGTAGTAGCTTTAATGTGGTCGTCAACCTGCAACGATTAATTGATTAATCAATTATTAAATCAATCGCCAACTATTTTGATAATCAATTTGTTGGTTTGAGTAACTTTTTAAGAAATAAAAGTCAAAATTGTCTGATTTCAGCTTATTAAATTGAAATATTGTTTGGTTTCTTTAATCTTCTGTGACAGTGAATTGAATATATTTGGGTTGTGAGTAAAATTTGAGAATGTCATCTCAGGCTTTGGGAAACATTGATCACTGACCTTTTTTTTTCTCCATTTCCTGACATTTTAAAACAAACAAGTTTTAATCACTTAACCAAGAAAGTAATCATCCGATTTATTGACTATGACAGCAACCGTTAGTTCATGTGTCTAAATGCATCCTAGAAGCACTGAAGATAGATTGAAATCTGATCAATCTGTCTTTAATGGATTGCGAGGTGAAGTCTCTTGCCGCTGTCCACTGAGGAGCTCATCAGTATGTAACAGGAGTTTCATCAGACTGATTCTGTATATGAAAACACGCTCAGGTACCTTTGGCGTGTTTGTTTTCTCTTCCATGTTTGCTGTTGACGGAGCGCTGCTGTGAATGATGATGTTGGCTTTATTAAATTGGATTTCTATTTTGTTTCAACAATGTCCTTATCAAGCAAATTTGCTTTATTTTACTTATTATGTTTGGCAACACCTGAAGATGTTTGACATTTTCCACATTCTTCTTATGTCTTTACGATCCATCTACGCTCTCAGAAATAAAGGTTCTTCCTGAAGACCTGAGAACCATTTGCCTCTGAGGAACCCTTTATTGAACAGAGAGTTATTCAAGGGTTGTTTGTGAATCACTTTTACTGGTTTTCTACAAACTCCTTGAGCTGAATATTGTGATATGCGAGGGGATATATGAATAAAACTCAGGCTCATATAACAGATAGGAGATGGAACCAGAGCTGATTAATATGGGAGATGATGTGGACAGTGAGATAATTCTTGTTTTTCACTTCACAGGTGGAAAAGTGAGAGCGACTCTGCTGTAATTACTGGAGCAGGAAGGTCACTCGGCTGTTAATGAGAGAGAAGAGCTGAGCGTAAGAAACTGAAGAAATTCTGACACTTTTGATAACTGTGGACCTACAGAAGTGAAAGAAAATAGATTTGTGGGCAGAACATAAATGTGTCCTAATGCTGACGATAACTGTGAAACATTACTGATATCATGCTAATATTAAATATATGATTATAATAGATATATATATATATATATAATAATCCAGATACAGTTATGGTTACAGAATCTCTGTCCATCCTTGCATTTTGTATTTACAGTGTAATTCATTTGACAAAAACTACATAAAATGCAGAGTAAAAAAGGTTTAAGATGAAATTGACTGAATTCATTTTTTAAAAAAACTTGATATAGATTGTTACAATATCATTAAAATCTTAAATCGTGACAGCCCTAGCACAGATACAGCCACGCAGCTAGCATGGTTAACAAGATTTCATAAATCCACACCCACACACATAAAAGCATTAGGGCTCAGACAACACACTGGCATACTTTCATCAAACTTTTGATCATTATTTACTCGTATACTTAGGTTTTTCTTCATAATCATGAGTTTACTGACAGACGAGGACGAGAGGGGACATATTAAGCAATGTTTAAAATGTAAAAAAAAAAGTAATTAAGTATAAAATAAAATATTTATCTCTGGACTGTAGCAGTGTGGTATTATAAAGTAGCATAAAAAAAAGAAATACTCAATACTGCAGGAAGACCAGAAAATAGGTTTTTGAAATAATAATATTAAAATTGTATCCATATATGCAGCAAAAGTTTTTCTTCTTCTCTCATTTGGTGTGTCCCTATGGATGCCTCTAGCCTACTGCTGATGCCTGTGATAGAAGGCTTGAAGCTTTTCAATCAGCCATAATAAGATAAAGAAATTTTTTTACAAAATGCTAAAAAGTTAGCTTGTTAAACTTACTAACCCATCACATCTGAAGGACGTGACCCAGGAATTACTGTCACAGCAAGACAACAGTCAGTCAATTAAATTGATTATGGATTACACTGGGGGAAACATGAGAAAAGACAAATTAACAACGACATAAACGCAGTTTCAAACTGAGAATTTGCTCTGATCCGAGAGTGAAACACCCGCTAGCGATGACTTTTGGGAGTGTGGAGATGTAGCTGGGCTGGGTTTATGACCTATACTGTAGCCAGCCACCAGGAGGCACATTTGGGAAGCTGTCATGTTGTCCATCTTTATATATGTCAACAAGCCAGACCCTGTCTGAAGGTGCCGTCTGTGTGTAGATCATTTATGAGGAGCTAGAATGTGTGAGAGTGCGTCATGGTTTGTTTTGATGTCGAAAGCATGGATACACAAAACCAATTCCACCAAAAAAAAAAAAAAAACATTCAGCAGAGAAGTGTTTTCAGAGCGCCGGTCCTCGATCAATAAAAGAGTCCTATCAGTTGATGTATTGCGTTGTGTGGAGGCAACCTTTCGATGTTTCATGCTACATTAAGTGACACAGGAACAGCTCTGTGTGAGTTATGAAAACTGTGCCTGTGCTCCAGTGTCTCCACCTCGCTCTCCTCCCTGCAACATTACCCTTAATGTCGCAGCAAAAAGTGAGCGAAGCAATAATTAAAAAAACAAGGATGGATAATGGCGTCGTCTCGTATCCGAGGCATCCGTAGCCGTCACAAACTTCATCTGCGTAATTACACCCCTCAGTTCCATAACACTGAGAGCGTGGCACTAATTGCTTTCTGTGTAATTGGGTTACCTTTCTTTGGGTGTCTCTCTTTCACCGGAAGAGATAATGAAAGGTTAGTGCTGACCATCTGTACCGAGCAGACAAACCAGAATCAGAGTCTGCATTGCTCTGATCATGCAGACATAAATATGTTGCCATTTAACATTGTTAAGCAGCTGGAAAAACGGCTGAGAACTATTGATGACGAGTTGCTGGTGAATAATGGGCTTAAAATGCACTCCGCCATGGGTGCATTACACTGTGCATCATTTTTTACTCTTGAAATTACATTATAGCTCCGTAGTCGATATGAAGGACTTGATGAATGCCATCACAGGCTCCTGAAAGCCCCCCTCCTGCTTGAAGACTCTCTCTCTCTCTCACACACACACACACACACACACACACACACACACACACACACACACATACATGCACAAGCATCATCCAATAATGAGGTGTAATTTATCTTATGATGAATATTGATCATTTACATTCATTTGTGGTTTAGCTCATCCAGAAAATATGTAAATGTATTGACAGGATACTGGAGAGGCAGCTGTTACGAACTCGAGTGAAGAGCTTGAGTTAAAGCAACAATATGCAGCACGCTGTAAACACTGAAAATGGAATTTTCTTTTTCCTAAATATATTTCCTAAGAACGAGGCTGCTGGAGCGGTTTTGTGCCAGGTCATTTTGGTCATCAACAACTCCTCTCAGTTCCTCACTCATGCCTCAGAACTACGGTTGAAAGTAATAAATTACAACTACTCACATTCCTGTGATTAAAGGAGAAATCTGTGATTATATCTAAAAAAAAAATGACCAAGATGTGCCATCAGAGGAAACATGTCAAGTTGAAATACTCGCTTGACAAAAACACAATCCAAAACGGAGCAGAAGAGCAGAGGAGAACTAAACCCGATCCCCCAAAACACAGAAGAAACTCTGGCCAAAGAATTATGTCCCATAATCAGTGGATACAAAGAGAAGACTGAGAGTCTGAGATGAAGATCTTTAAAGACAAAACCACCAAACTTCAGCCCCCAAAGTGACCTGAATTCTTTTCACCTATTACAGAGGTTTTCATTCAGATTGCATTGTACAAAGATTTCTATCTGCCTGATCTCTGAATGCAAACTGTGCTGTATCCAGTAATCTCATTACAGGTAACTGATACATCTAAGAGCTGAGTTCACAAGGTCTCCTCTTCTTCCTCTTCTCACAGCAAATGATGATGACTGAAATGGAGTTCTGCCTCACCATTACTCAACTCATGTACTGACTTAAGAAAGTATTAAATGTGCATAATTAAGCTACCGCTATTAATCTAAAGGTGCAATTGAGCACAACAAAGGAAGGAATATCTGGACAAGCAATTAATAAATCCAATAACCAACATAACACATCATTTTAGGCTAAACAATTTCACCATATTTGATATTGAGGTAATCCAAAAGTGATAGAAAGTTCTGTAAAAACATATATATAAGAAAGTTTTAACAGGTAATTTTATCAGAAAACATTTTTTAAGTAACCCTTGTTACCTTGTCCACCGAGGTAAAGTTGGAAAGATGAAAAAGTACCAATACATATTTTTTAACACCTGTGTAGATGTCATGACCAGCAGTTGGTCAATAGGAACACTTGGGGCCAAGTAGCACTTTCATGGGAGTGAATTTGACCAGCTGGGGGTGCGTTCCAATCACCTACAGTTCACTGTGGAGTGGACTGCACAGGGCATTCAGCCATTTAAAGTAAGATTCCAAACCGTAGGGAGCAAAACATGCTCAGTTCAAAGGGAACAACTGATCTTAATCTCTTTAGGAGTGGCACCGTACATCTTATAAATTTATCAAATCATGTTTATTCACAGGTTTTGTCATAATTTAATAATAATTTGTTTCATTCACTGTTTAGTTTCAGTCATGTAAAGCTGTAGCAGAAGATATCCAGGTGTTTTACGTCAGCAGGCTAATGACTGGAGGACTGATGTCTGCCTTGGTGCAGTTGCAGGGTGTTTCAAACAGACTAATTTTGTCAACGGATGTTCTCTTAACTGACTTTCCTTGTACGGAGAGCAGGTAGTCCTGTTAAGTACACTGTGAAACAGAACAGCTTATATATAGCATTAACTCCCTATTTCAAAGCACAAAAAGTTGCTTAATTGTACTTTAAGTTCAAACTCTGCAGTACTGGATAATTGTGGCTTCTGTTCCTTTAAAGACAGAAATAGAGTTTCCTTCCTCCTTGAAGAACAGTCTGATTTTAACCACAAGGAAGCGGAAGATCATTAACAGTCAGTTCAGGGAATAATTGTGGCTCTAGCAGTGGGACTCCAGCAAGTCCAGCATTAGAGAATCACATAGATAATTTCTGCTAAAAATTGATACATCTATTATTTGTTTTGATTAATCATTTAATATATAAAATGAGAAAAGAAAAAAAATATGCCCACATGTCCAAAAGTGCAAAAATATATTAGATTTAAAAAAAAAAAAACAATTTTAAAAAAGAGAAAAGTAGCAAATACCGGAAACCGGGGATGTTTGTTATGTTTTTCTTAATAAATGACTTTGGTGGTTACAATCAGAATCCAATTACCTTAGCTTCTCATAAAGGCTGAAAAACATGGAGAAACGGCTCGTCTGGCTCTGTCAAAGTGTAAATAAAACATCTACCCATCACTACAGCCTGATAGTTAACATCCTGTATCTCAGGTTTTTAATCTGCACAAAAACCAAAGAGTGTTGAACTATTTCTTTAGGAAAACAACTCTCTGACAAATAATTTAATAACTATAATAATTGTTTCTGTATCTGAACAAGGCAACAAAACTACTGGGGAGCATAAAAACTTAAGATGCAAGAGGTCAGACGACAGTTGGTGAAAGTGCAGTTAATAAATGTTTAAGTCAATATGCATGAGGAGTTCTGGAGACGCTCAGAATCAGATTCAGAATCACACCACTAAAAGCCTTTAAAGGGACAGTTTACCCCAAAATCAAAAATACATATTTCCCCCCTGGCCTGCAGCACAGTTTATCACTATAGATAGTTTTGGTATTAGTTTGGTATGAGTTTTAGAGATATTAAAATCAGTGTCTCTTTCCAAAAATAATGACCTGGTTACTCAAGATATTCCACAAACCTTGTTATGAGCAGTTTCATTTTACTATCAGTTCAATAGTAAAAAATTAGATTATCTTGAGGAAACCGGGTCATGCTTTCTGGAAAGAGACACTGATTTTGAATTTTTTAAGTGTACTTTTTTGGTGCTTTGAGCACCACAAGCTGAGTGCCATTTAGTCCCATTAAATTGGAGGGAAGGCAGACATCACTACGGCTTATATACCTAAATCTAAACGGATAGTTAGCATTACAGGCAGAGGGGTGAACTGTTCCTTTAAATGATATGTGAAGGGGATAAAAAATAAAATAATTGGGGGTATAAAGTTGTTTTTCTTCTGGATTTTAAAGTAAAACTTTGACTGGTCTCCTGGTCGTGAAAATGGATTTGTCTCATTTGCTTCATATTTTCATCCTCTTTAAGATTAAGAGTTTTGGAGTTAATGAGAGTACACTACTTCAAAGTTATTTGTGGTTTAAAGAAGTTACTCGCTGTTTCATGTGTGCAAAGCACAGAGAGAAGAAGTGTCAGTGTCTTCCATCCTGACACCACATCCACCATAGAAAGAATAAGCCGACAGATCATTTAAAGGAGCAGGATTTAAACACTTTCGGCCAAATTCAGTTTTAGGATTAAAACGAATAAATAAAGTTGGTGGAACTGCTTCTCCTTCTTCTTCTTCTTCTTCTCCTGCAAGGATACATCCTCCCTCTCTTTTTTCATCTTTGTGCGCGCACAACTAATAATCCGCCATTGGACATTAGCCTCATGTTTTGGCATAGACTGCTGTCTCAACAAAAGTTCACGCTGAGCCCAAGTGCATCGTGGGCCTAAGAAGTGGTTGTGACTTTGTAAGTCATGCAGCTCATGAGAGTAAACTCTTACACCTGTCACAACAGCAGATGTCAGCTCTGTCAGTGTGTTTTAATGTCTGCAGACAGAGCTGAAGCAGCATAATCCTACATCAGATGATTTCTCGTCACCTCCAGGCAAAACGACTGCGTCAGAGTCTCCTGATTTGTGGACCATCATACATAACATGCTGCATTAATTCACTTTGTTATTTTCCCTTAATTTATATCATGCCTGTGAGTCCCAGTACGGTTTGTATTACTGCACAGATTCTCATATCTGCACTCATTCAACTAAGACTGAGGACACCTTCATGCTTGTGCAGATGAATATTCTCATGGATAACAAATGATTTGTATAAATAAATTAATCGTGTGAGATTCCTTCCTGAATGGTTCACAATCAGAATAGACTTAGAAACAGTTTTGCCTTTGGATTCATATTAAAATCAAATATCTAACATTAAAAAAATACAGTGTTTGTGTTTGATGAATACTTTGGACTTTCCTGCAGAAAACTGTTCAGCTTTTTCATAACATATTGTACATATTTCTGCCACATTTTTCTTTATCTTATGGTCAATTTTCAGTTTTCTTCTCATGTCCCCTGACTTGTTTCTTTTATCCTCTGTATTTCCCTACTTTCTGTTCATTCTGTAGGGGATCAGTAATTACCCATGGTGACCATGGATGCTTTCTAAAAGGTAAGAGATGGTTGAGTCGGTCAGTTAAAACAGCAAGAGCTACTGCTTTTAAAAGGAGTTCTTTGGAAAATCCCCACACTCACGTGCTGTCATGCATCTCTGTCATGGTTAACAAAATGATATTGTACGGGAGTCTGGTAGCTCAGCTGGTAGAGCATGCGCCAAAAAAAAAAAAAAAAAAAAAAAAAAAAAAAAATATATATATATATATATATATATATATATATATATATATATATATATATGTGTCCACAAAGTCTCTTTACAATTTAAAATAATATTACAAAAGCAATTGATGTGATATGTTCTAGTGCTCTATGCACTCAGTGGTTATCAAAGTTGGTGGTTATCAGGTACCCTGTTCAAGAAATAGGTTCTGTTAAATAAAGCACTAAAAACCGGCTACTCCTCAAGAAAAGGCACAATGTGTATCGTGGTTTACTGAAACAAAATCGGATATGCAGACTCAACGAAACTACAGGATTAAGTATGAAAGACATCCACCGTCACGTCCGTCAATTTGTGCACGGCACAAGAAATTTATGGAGACAGTGACAGTGTTGGATAAAAGGAGGAGCGGAACACCAAGAACATCTGAGGAAAACATTGATCGTGTAAGACAAGCCTTTGATCGTTCTCCTACGATGTCCATCCGTTCTGCTGCCAGACAGTTACAGATACCACGTAACGACCTGAAGCAAAAGATCACTGATGCCATTGCCACTATTGATGAGGCTATGCTACAGCGAACATGGCGAGAAATCGAGTACCGTCTTGATGTGCTTCGTGCAACTAATGGTGCCCATATAGAGGTGTATTAAATGAGGCAAAAAAAAAAAATCAATATCTACTTTTCATTTTGTAATAATTTCCACCGGAATGACAAGCGGTCTCAGTCCTGTTGTGTAGACCACACCGGTGTTTGATAAACAGCTTTCACATTAGCCTGAAAGAACCAAATTAACAGTCAAACATTAGCTTTGTTTGAACCACAGTATGATGGCAAATTCTTTCAGTTCAACTTGAGGCACTTTGTTGCCTATCTAGTTCTAGTTTTACCCTTAATGCATTCTGTTTTGTAATATTTCACTGCGCATCCATCTCACACTTACGGGTTTCTTACAAATCCACACAGAGTCAAAAGAATAGTTGACTCTACTTTTCCCTCCAAGCACACAAATAATCCTCGTTTTACACAGCAAAATAAAATCCTTCATAAGGAAAATCCTTTTGCAGAACAAAATTAGGATCCACAGAATTGTCCAATAAACAATATTCCACAAAAAAAAGTCGTCCAAAAATACAAATTTACAATCAAAAGAGCTGTATTGATCCAAACTAGCGCTTCACTGACTAATCAGCATTTTTTTGTCTGACTTGACAGTAGGAGGCACACTTTTCCAAGACAAGCCTGCTCAAGTACTCACAATTAACCAAGTACAGAGAATAACAGCAAAAATTGTAGAATTTCTGAACAGTTCACTTCAATAGTACAATACAACAATAATAACAGCAGAACAATAAACTAGTAAAATATAACTAAACATGTTACGTGTGAAAGCGAGCCATGTCTCATTCTTTCATTATACTTATTGAATAAAATAATTTCAGTTCTCCATGTGGGTTTTCTGAAATTACATGCTGAATCATTTACATTAGAATTTAATGTAAAATGGCAGGAGTCATTTCATAGGAGTGTAATTTTCCTCAAGAGGTCAAAATAACTCTGTATTTTTAATCAAACTCTAGGTTATAACTCAGACACCTGAAGGCTTCTGACACATTTTAACTTTGCACCTGAAAACATGGCAACTTTCCAGCCTGCCATTATTAAGATTGCGGCTTCACACTGAGACTCTCTGAAGTCACTCTTTAGGGCTCGGATCTCATTTATGACAATGCTCGGTGTACCTCGTTGCTGGTTTAATGTACCTCGGCCTTCTATTGCACACACCACTAAACTCCCAATGGCCAGCCCGCGCCACATTTTCCTGAAGGTCGGACAATGTGAATATAAATAGTTACTCAGTCGAGACATTACAGCAGCGTTTTTAGAGTCCACCTACTGCCAACATTTGTTTCAAGAAGTAAAGACTGACCACACAGGTGTGTTAACGTGTTGCTTGTTGCACAGTAGAGAGAACATGATGCCTTCTATCCATCTTTTCATGGGCCACTAAACCACAATTCAAATCCTTATTTGCAGTTTTATAGTAAAAATGGTGAGGGGAGCCATAGGTGTCTGCCATCTTTCATAAAAGTAATTTGTGGAAACCAAAAAGAAGCAAAAGGCTTGAACACACTAAATAATGAGGCCTCCAGAAAATAGCACCTCTGTGACTTAAAAAGGAGCAGGGGAGCAGTGAATACAAAACATAATCTATCACAAAATATGCACAGTTCAAGTTTCCAAATGAGAAAAAAAAATGTAATTGAGTTTGGATTTTTAGACAAATTTACCTGCAAACAATATGCTGTTGAGCTTTGTGCAGATTTAGTGCACAGTGAGTGCATGCAGGGCATCGACTGGATCCACCAGACTATTAAACTAGTCTCACCATGGAAACCGTCCTGACTGCAGTCGAGACCAGGTCCAAAATCATAACCACAGTATGTCTGGCAATTGTGCCCTCAGGCTTTGTCACTGCGCCAAGCCAGAAATGAACTCATCATGACAAATGTGAACATGATAAAACAGTGAGAAATCATTTAAAACGCACGTTTTGTGCAAGTGGCGTGTTATTTTGTGCTCTCGTCTGGACTGTTGAGGGAGGGCAGGCAGCAAGAAGTCGTCAATACGCCATCTCACTGAGGATTAGCCATTTTAATTACTTCCACCTCTCTGTGCTATCACCATCTGCTTTGAGTCTGGATGGGTCTCCTCAAGCAACATGCTATTCAAATCAATCGCAGCAATCTGCACAATGTTAGCATGATAAGCCATGCTGAGGTATTTTCTGTCCTTTGTAATCCAGTTTGCGTCGAACAGATAAGGTTTATTACATCCTCCGGTAATCTCTCCATGTTTGGCAACCATCCGAATAACTTATTCAAAAAGGGGGGTGTTGTTACAGAGACGACCCAGTGAAATAAGAACAAAAGGTTTGGGAGAATGATCTGTTTTGAGATTTTTGCTAATGCTTTGCAGATTTAATGAGATAACCCTAAATACCAGCTTAAGTCATTATGCTTTCATCTTCTGCAGAGCTGCTGCTGCTGTTAATGTAATTCTGTGTGAAAATCCCTGCTTTAGCCACACTGCTGCAGTGGACACACTTTTATGCCTCTATGTTTGAATCATATTTATGCCATTGATTTTACAAGTAGTGCATACTCAACGTGATCAGTCCAGTTTATTGCTTAACGCAGCAACTATCGCTAAATGGGTTCACAAACGTGCCTGTTGAAATGAAATGATACTCGATACTAGATGTTGATGTGTTGTGCGCCACAAACAATCAATGGCTGTGTGGTGAGAGTGAATTTGCTTGATGATTTGCAGTGAACCTTCCTGACAATAATTACCGGATATATACAGTATATTTCATGGTGTAGTTCGCCTCCTGGCAAGGTTTAACACAATCTACTGTAGCTCTACTCTGAGATAAATCAATAGTCTTGAAGCTCAGTAATTGCTCCTAGAACAGGGGCCTAAAATCCATCATCCAAAATGTTTACCTAATTAGATTCATTTAACTCAGATGGGTATGTGGGTGAGTCATGGTGAAAGAGTGTGTTGCAGTCTCAACGGCACTAAGACAAATGACCTTTGAACCACAAAAAAGTCCAGGCCCGTGGGATAAAAAGGAGTCTGGTCAGTGTCTGAAGGAAATAAGGATGGAGGGCTCATTATTGGCTTTTCACTGTCAGTCTCAGTGGCTTCAATGACACCAAAGACTCTGCAATTCCCTTTCAGTCTCTCCCTCAGCCTTCCTCGCTAAGTCCGAGGCGGACAAAAATAGAGAGGGAGGATAAGGGGAGCAGACAAAACCAGCGACGGGTGAACGGAGGCGAGATAAGAGGCCCCACAGACAAAAATAATGACAAAAGAGTGAGCAACACTGCGCCCAACGACAACGTGCTAAGGAGACGGGCCAGGGGAGCAAGAAACTTTAGAGGATGTCGGTGTGGGAAGAACAAGTTCGTCAGCGTTAATGAGGATCTCAGCGTGTGAGAGCCCTTTGGTGAGGAGGAAAAAAAAAGAGATTACAATCTGCAGCGTCAATGACGAGGGTGCATTAGTCCAGAGATGGCCTTATTTAAACTGTAGACAGGATCAATTGGACCTCCTAATGCAGCACAATGAGATGGCCTCCTCCGGCAAGAAAGGGTCAAGCACTCAGCTCCAGCGTGCAGAATACAGCTTAATTTGACTTAATAATGCAGTTCTGACTTCAGAGAAATGCCTTGCATATGCTGCTGCGCATAAAGCATCAATGGATAAAAGCCAATTTGTCTTTGAGTGCTGATGGCTACTTCTTTCTCTATATTTCCCCCTTTTTTTTCCTACCATGAATAATGGCAATGAGTTTGTTGTTATGGTGGCCGGCACCAGGCAACAGCAAATGTGCATTACAGCGGGTAAAATGGCCATTGTTCCTTTGTTCTCATGCATTTCAGAGAAGAGAGCCAAACGCAACCCTGGAATTAGCTAAGTAGGGTATCGGCCAGGGTGCACTTTGTTCCTGACGCACTGATGTAGATGCAGTGATGTTGACAGGTACGCATTCAGCATCTCTGACGCATTAAAATCTGAAACAACACAGTGAAACCACCACTGATGCATTCAGGGGATGCACCCTGTTCTTTCCCTGATAATGCTACATTGTGAACAGCAAAACCTTGTTGAAATAATAGAAATAAATATTTGATACAGGATACATTATAATATACTAAATAGTCAGTGAAAGGCGGTGTGTTGGGTTTGCCACAGTAAAGTAATAAAAAAAGTTCCGACCATGTACTCAACACAGCAGAGTTGGTTCAGACTGTAAAAAGCTGATGTTAGCTAGTTAGCAGCAGGTCTCCCAGATACGTTGCAGAGCTTTAAGTCACAGGTTGAGTAACAAACGTGATCAGATATTATGAAAAAATCACACAGATTTGTAGCTGCTAACTAGCTAGCTCACATTCACCACAAACCAATGACAGTAAATAAGGATGGACGGCATGTTTCCACTTCCTCCTGCTGTTCAAAACTGAAACCAAAATATCCCGGACGGCAGTGCCGCCATCTTGCATGTAATTTGGAGCCAGGGTCTGCGCAGTAGTGACCAGTGTTGGAGCCGTGCTACTGAGTTTTTGCCCAGACAGCTCAGCGGTGAATCATGACATTTTTTTTTTTTAGTAATGTTGTAGTTTGGCTCACGTGCTTTCTGTTAACACTGGGAGACAGGATTTATGACATGAGGGCGGCCATGATACTTTGGCTTCACTTCTGTGGAGCTGTTATCCTATCCACATCTCTCTCTCTAACACAGGTGACCCACAAATCCACCTTCCTTAAAGGGGAAGGCTCAGCCGGTAACACACATGTGCAGTTCAGGTGCAGTTAGGCTGTGAATATTCAGGTCAAAAGTACTAATACCAAGCCCACTTTTATAATGCTCCACTACAAGTAAAGGTTCTGCATTCTGAACCTTACTTAGGTACATTATGTGAGTATGATAGCAAAATGTACTGAAAATTAAATGTAGCACTACTCATTGTGCAATAAAATGGTCCCTGTCAGTGTTTTTGGACCGCCTGCTTTAGCTCATAGATTTGAATTCACGGCACATTTACTCCACGCTTCAATCTCAGCGCTCTCGTCCACCTTGTTTCCAGCAGCAGGCAGCTCTTGTCTACCAAAAAAAGCTCTGATAAATCCACTCAAGCTTTATGTCCAGCACCTACACTAGACTAGAAAAGTTAGCGGCTCACTAATGGGGAAAAAAAGTGGAACATGTATCTGTTAAAGAGTCAGATATTCCTCTCAGGAGGTGAAGACCAATCCAGAGATACAAGGTAAAATGAAAATGTTGCTTTGTGTCTTCTGGATGTCAGATAGGAAACTGCTCATGAAATGTTAGCCATGACAGTTTAGCTTGCTGTGAAGTTCTTCTGTTCCAGAAAGGCAGAAATCATTGCAGCTTTGAACTGAGCCTGTGTAACTTCACATGAAAAAAAAAATGTATCATTTAAAGGGACAGTTCATCCCAAAATCAAATAAACATATTTTTAGCTGGCCTGTAGTGCTATTTATCCATCTAGATAGTTTTGGTGAGAGTTGTGAAATTTTAGAGATATCAGCCATAAAGATGTGCCTTCACTCTAATATAATGGAACTCAAGGCACACAGCTTATGGTGCTCAAAGCACCGAAAAACACAGTTGAAAATGAACTTTGTTCTAGAAAGACAGTAGTTTGTCCATGAAACTGCTCACAACAAGGTCTGTGAATTATCTTGAATAACTGGGTCATGATTTTTGGAAAGATGCACTCAGACAGTCATCTGTACAGCCGATATCTGTGCAGCTCAAAACAAAACAATCTAGAGGGATAAATAGCACAAGAAAGAGGAAAAATGTGCATATTTAATTTGGGGGCAAACTGTCCTTTTTTAAAAAAAATGCATCAATTCTCAATATAACACGTGATGTTTATTTGGGTCTGACTATTGACTGTATATAAAGATGGACGACATGACAGAAGTGAAGACAAAACATCTCGATTGTTCCCTGGAGGCTGGCTGCTAAGATGACAAAGCTCAAATCCAAGATATTTTGTCTTCATTTGTGCACAGTGGGAGGAAGAGGAGGCGTTTTGTCCATCTTTATACAACCAAAAGGTCTGACCAGTGGATAGATGTAGCGGTTTAGGAGTCTTCCCTCTTGTTTCTGGCGTTACACGATTCAGCCTGTCACAGCCTTGCAATTTCATGGTTTCTCGCAAAACAAGACATAAAAGACATTTGTCCTCGAGTGTGATTCAGTCAGGTTGTCTAATGACGGCATTTGTTTCTTTAACGCATCATCAAACTCAAACAACTGAATAGAAACCATTTAAGAGACCAATCTTTTTTAACAGCAGATTATATTCAGTTTAATATCCCGTTACCCACCTCTGTTTCAGCCTCTTTAGCTGTTCACAAGGCATTATGGTTATGTGTAGCCCTTGTTGGCATGTGCAGTGGGGAAATAAATGATCAGTAGGTCAAAGGACTGAGAGGGGGAAGATTACAGATTGAGGAGGGGGACGATCGAGGGGCAAAGTGAGCCTTCAATCAAATTTCTATTTGGAATATTTATTATCACACTGTCTTGATAAGCCACATCTATAATGATAACTATTCTAAAGTCTCAGTGTCTGCTATTTATTCCACTGCATTTGCATTTTATATTTCTCTGATGTGTGCCAGCTAAATACAGTTGGCATGACCAGTGATAACCATCATTACTTAGTAGGAAACAAGCAAAACTGAAACATGGACAACGAGAGTTGTGAAAAATTACCGCAGAGCACTTAGATTAAGACTAAATAAAACATGTCTGCAGACGCACAGTGCCATGTTTATAGTGAGAAAGCAGTGGTGTTATTCTACAATGATCTCAGCAATGTTAATTTTCTTTATGCATGAACAACAGATGGTCTCTCATTTGTTTCCTCTCAGACTGCACAGCATTTCTTTGCAAAAGTAATGTCATTAATGAACGAAAACGCCATCTACTGGCATACACAGAAATGCTGTGCTCCATATGTGATGAACTTTGCTGTAACGGAAAGATATTTCAGTCCCCCAGGTACTGTAGGAGTCTGTGTTCTGACTATACAAGTACATGAATGTTGCACAAATGTTATGCAATCAAAAACCCATTGTTACATCATTCCCTGGCTCGGTGTCCATAATGAACATTCTGAGCTCCCTGCCAAGGCTGAACTAAAGAAAGTACCTGCCAAGCACCACTTTTAGTGTCCAGAATAATTAATATCTGCTTGTTATGGAAAAATGACACTCTGTTCATTTTGTTATTTCATGCATTTTATCATTTAAAGAACTGTGAAATAGAAAAGAGCAGATTTAGGAATCTTCTTATTGTGTAAGTTTCTGATAAGGGTGGGGATGTTTGTGCAGAGCTGAGTGGTGAGCAACTGTCACCAGTCAAGTTGTGATTTTTCACAGGACAGCATAGCGAGGTAAAAGGCTTTGTTTACCTTGATGACGAGTTTGTCACACGCTGGTTCAAACCACACTTAAAAAAGCCTGTCGCCTGCAGCGCTTTGTTTGTACAGACCATAGTGACTTTCCTCTTGTTCCTATAGAATGTTAAAAACTTACCCGC
This sequence comes from Lutjanus erythropterus, assembly GCF_056507025.1. Classification (NCBI taxonomy): domain Eukaryota; kingdom Metazoa; phylum Chordata; class Actinopteri; order Lutjaniformes; family Lutjanidae; genus Lutjanus; species Lutjanus erythropterus. Next base: position 39,143,229 of record NC_139325.1, read on the forward strand.
TGACCAATATTTACTGAAAAAAAAGCAGCATGTACAAAGTTCTTCAAACTGTGAGGAAAAAATCATCACATTTTAGTAAGTTAGTCTGTGTCATGCACATACAAAAGCTTTAGAAAAGCAATCAGTAAACAGTGGGGATGTTGAATGAAGGTAAGAACAGGAACTGAGTGAAAACATTTACAACCCAGATATTCAGTTTTAGGTGACAAATGAACTAAGAGCTGAACACAGAGACTTTTAAAAACAGTGTTTTCTCTCTAGTTGCCAACACAACCTCATGTGTGTTGTGTAGGCCAAGAGATGGGTTTGGTTTGAGGGAGGAGACCGTCCCAGTTTGGGCCGCGCATGACAAAAACAGAGCGGATCTTTGCAGTTATACCCTGCTGTGAGGCTGCAGGGAAAAATGTTTCCACGGCTGAGTGCAGCATGCATGATTAAAGTGGGTATAACCTGCTTTAGTTGGTGGTGTTTGTACTTACTTTAGGTACAGTGCAGCATACTGAACACACGTCATAGCCTGACACCTGCATCTTCCCAAAAATATAACTATATTGCAGTGACAGACAGTATCAACTGTCTGCCTCAGTTGATACTGTCATTTCTGGCTGCTCCTTGAACAAACATGGACCAAAATTGAGGAGAGGTTAACTAAGGAAGTCTGTAAATATGTACGTTTGTACAATTTTTCTTCGCCACATTACAAAGACTGCCAGATGGCAGAAAATTCATGGAAAGATGACATTTATTAGCTCCAACTCCAACATGATGTGTTCATTTTCAGTTGCCATTGTTTGAAGTACTGAGGAAAGTCAACACAAAGAAACCCCACCGCCAAGTAGGGTTTTGGTGGTGTAATTGCATAGACCAAATATATCTCACTATACATTGCATTTGTATATTACTTAACTGTTACCTGCTTGCCTAAAGTGAGGCAGCTCAAATATCTCGGGGTGTTGTTCTCGAGTGAGGGGTCAATGGAGCATGAGATGGGCCGGAGAATCAGAGCAGCTGGAGTGGTATTACATTCGCTTTGTGACGAAAAGAGAGTTTAGCCTGAAGGCAAAGCTCTCGAACTACCAGTCAATCTTTGTTCCTACCCTCACCTGTGGTCATGAAGGGTAGGTCATGACCGAAAGAACGAGATTCCATATATAAGCGACAGAAATGGTTTTTTACAGGAGGGTGGCTGGCATCTCCCTCAGGGAAAGGGTGAGAAGGTCAGTCATTCATAAGGGACTCTTGGATGACTGAGCCGCATCAGAGCCGCTGCTCCTTTGCATAGAAAGGACACAGTTGAGGTGGTTCGGGCATTTCATAAGGATGCCACCTGGTTGCCTCCCTAGAGAGGTATTCCAGACATGTCCAGCTGGGAGGAGGCCAGGGGGCAGACTGAGGACTAGGTGGAGGGATTATATCTCCACTCTGACCCAGAAACGCCCCCGAGTCAGAGCTGGCCGGGGAAAGGGATGTCTGGCGGGCGCACAAGGGTGGGACTTTAACACCATAGTCTAGGGTTCGTGTCCACACTCCTGAAACAAAAGCACTTTGTTAAGGTAAGGATATGTTGTCATTCAGGATAGGTTAAAGCAATAAACCACTAAGAGTCAGGGAAAGATCATGATTTTGGGTAGGTTTTGAACAGCTGAGTGCTCACTCCCATCAGCTGCTTGCTCCGGTGTGCACATGCAGGCACAGAGAAATAAAATTAACTGGTCATGGAGTTTGAGAAAGATCATCATTTGGGTTAGATTTCATGTCACACACACTGCTGTCTTCTGAACACGACAAGTGGACAGTGTCTTGCAAGATTGCCTATTCTGGTGGAAAAACAAATTAACTACGTTGTCAATGACATTTTTGCGACTTCCCAGATACAATAATTAACAACATGTTCTCATTATGTTCAAAGAAACATATTTCAGCCGACATTATGTTTCCCTCAAAAACATATTGCCGTTGAAAATTAGATTTAAATGTAATTTCTAGGGAACAGGGTTGCATGGACACACCAGTGGACAAGTGTTAATGCTCATAGCAATGCAGGACACTTCTACATCCGAACGATAAATCGGCCTTAAGATAAGACACACAAGGGCAGAATTTCTACATGCATTTTGACCACAAAGCTACACTGTGAGAATCTGGGACAAACAGGAGGCATAAATGTCCCGTCATGATGCAAACTTATTTCTGGCAAAGGTTTCAAAAGGAGCTTTAGCACTCAGACTAGAAGTGCAGCAGGAGTGGATGGCCTGATATTTAAAACTGTCCTGTGTGCCATTCCTTCATCAAAAACGTTCCAGTATTCTGCCACCAGCAGTTGGTTTCAGTTGGTTTTTTCGCTGCTTGTGTGCAGCCTTTTGTCAGATCTGATTATCTTCTCCCCTGTTGGATCATCATCTGTGTTTTTTAGAGCTTTTGTGGCCATTGATTTGTGATTTAGGAGCAATCACTTCTCTGCTATTAGCAGATTATACCAGCTGTCTGAGGCTCTTTCGTTGCCAAGACAACATTGAAGGTAACTGTTAATTTATTGCTGGGCTAACTGTTATGTATTCTACTCTTGTGTGTATTTTTATTAGATTAATTACTGCGTTGTATTTTCTGTGGGGTTGTAACATGGATTTTTTTTACTGGTGTTTTTTCCTGTCATCGTGGACAGTGGAACTAATTTGTCTATTCTTTTGTAAATCCTGTTTTCTTGTTTCTGTAATAACTGAGTTTTAGAATAGACTCGTATTTGGTGTGACTTTTGTCTTTTTTCACATTTGTAATCAGTGTAATTGCCTCTGTTGTACTTCATCTGACACTGTTTTCACAGGTTCATAATTTCTTTCAAGGCCATCTCCTGCCTCCAACCTTTAGTGAAAGTTTAACTTCCTGCATTGCTGTGCACTTAGCATAGTGTGTGCAAAGAACAAGACAAAAGAGCTGAATCAATCAGTATATAACTTTCTGCACTGGCTTTAACTTTCAGGGCAGGAAACAATTTTGTAGGTCCAAATAGTCATTTTGGAGCAAACTTTTTAATGCTAATTTATTCACAGCATATACCCTTAGAATGGCTGAGATTGTTCGTAATGGATGGTGAATTCGCTCAGTATTAATTAATAAATGACTCCACTTGTGACATTAAGATCTAAAAGGCAAAATGAGCCATCCTGTGATCAATCAAAGTGTTTAATGATGACAAAATAAATGTCATTGAAATGCCAAGAGATTTAATTGTTGCTGCTAATGTGGATAAATCAGAAGCAATTCACACATTAACGGCAGCTTTTTCATCTATTCTAAAGATGTTTTGCTCCAGAACTAGTTCTATGTAATTTCATCCGCCTTTTCAAAGCTTCAAATGGTGCCTTTAAAAGGAGCTCCGCAGAAATTACAACATTTGGCAGTGTGCCTAATGTCCTCAAAACATGACAGACGCTTTGCTAAAAGTGGTTCCACCATTATGAACAAGTCATTGCTAGACCCAGAATCCATTGCTGTTGGTGAGAGCTTTGAAGTATGAGATACAGTTGTCAGAGTAGAATTTTGATGCAGTGCGACGAATGAAAGGATGCTTTGTTGCCAGCAGAACGGATACAGTCAGAGAGCCACCACTGAGAAAACCACACGGGTAACCCTTTATTTTAACACCCCATTTAGCTCTTACAAACATTATACAAGGAAGTGATAATTGGTGTATGACATGATACTGTGCAACACTATAATGCAGTTGTAAGTAGATATAAGCACATTTTTAGTGGAGCATTTTGCCCGTCTGAATTTGTTTTCTTGCTCAGATTTTGTTGATTAGGTCCTCTTTCTTTGCTCTTTGCTCCTCTATCGTGGATGAGCACACTATGAGGCTAAATAGTTCCTTTTTTGGCTGCTTTTATGATTGTGAGCCTGCATGGCGTCTTTTATTTTGAAAATTTACCAGATTCTCCCTGCCCTTTCTGCGTCTGACTTCCTGCCCGTTTGATCTCCTCTGTGCTAATTGAGACAGCGTCCATCAAAAATAGACTCGGCGTGCATTTGAAGTGGACCGGAGTAGGGAGCCACTTCTGGGACGCACTGCGGTGCTTCTGGTGGAAATTGTGGGTGACATCCATCAGTAACTATTGAACAGATTCCCATGTGGTACATACAGTCATGGTGCTTAGTTGACTAGTCTGACAGTAAGAAAACACTTATTAATTGATCATGTTAAACACTGTCTGAAAAAATAATGTGTGTATTAAGAGCCATTTGAAGCCATTAATCACAGTTTACAATCGCCAAATGGTATTCTGAATGCCACTGAAATGTGTGCCATTTTTGTGCTGTGCAATACAAACACTGCACATTATCCTACAAAACATGACAACAACTCACTAAATCCTTCACCTTTTCAGGCCGAACAGTGTCTGGGGGTTAATGACATCGTTAACCTGGAACTGACATTAGCTGCCAGCCTGCCACATGCTGTGGCTAATGTTAGCAGTGCTAGCAGCAGCAGCAGCAGCAGCAGCCGTGTCTGTGCTGAATGTGGTGCATGCATTGCACCATTGAAATGGTAATTTACCAGTTTATTCAGCCTACATTCAACCTTCCATTTTCTAGATTAAAACACTGCCAAACCCTGCTGGTTTTACAAGCTGGTATGTTTCTGACGTTGCTGATAACAACATCTGGAGTTGGGTGGGCCATCAAGGCATGATTAGCCACAGCCCTGACCACTGGCATTGGCATTGTACATTAATAAAATATTGATAAATAGTTAAACCAATTAGTATTTCTGGTGCTGACTAGTGAGGGTGGCAATGTTTAATCATATAGTAGACTAATTGCGCACATCCCTAATGGTGCCCAGAGGACAGATTGTGAAAACTTCACTCATCCTGTGAAATACCTCAGCGTCTGCTAGATATGGATTGGCATGCAGCTTTGTACAGACATTGTTCACAATTCCAGCGATTAACCATTTTTCCCTGCCTGCCTCTGGGACTCTATTAGCGCTACAGGTAGCAATCAGCTTACTCGAATGGGCCATTGAGGAAAATTACTCTAAAAAGAAGTACCTTATTATTTCTAAAAGAAGAAGAAGAAAGAAAAAAAAAAAGATTTTACATTTATTGTTCTCAGAGGTTGAATCCTACTGACTTGGACTCCATCCCCTGACTTTTCCTCGACAGGTGTTACCAATGATATGAATTAAGGTTTCTTTCATTTCAGGTCAAACAGAGTCGGGGCGCCGCTATTGTGCAAGTTGTCTCATTGGAAAGGCTCTGATACACTAGATGGAAAGGGACTTTAATTAGTATCACTGGTAATAACAGGGTTATTTCAAATCAATACAGCTGCTGTGAAAGAAGTCTTTGTCCTGAGAATCAGGTCAAGATGTTATCAAAATTTCAGACATGAAGCACACAACAGTAGACTGTCGGTGTCCTTACATGTGGTTTAGGTGTTGGGTGGTGCCTGCAGAGTGTGCAGGAGGAGGATGATCTGTTTTCTATCAATTCTACATCAGAGCCAGCTCCTAAAAGTAGATGATTTGAGTCATCAGTTGAAAAGACGCAAAGTCAACTCGCATTTTATCAGTCAAATCAGTGCACTTTAACAGTTTTTAACCTACAAACATGAGTAGTTGAGTTCAGTTCACCTGCTCATCTCTCAAACACAACGAAGCAAGATTCATCAAGTATGTTGCCAAATGGAATCGCGACCGTCCCACCCACCCTCCTGCCCCTAAGATCACAGCTTACAGAATGCATTAACATAAAAAAAAAGAGAAGAAAAGCCTCCATATCTTCACGGTCTGAGAGGACCCTTTGAGTGTGTACTTTATTTTCTCAGGTTTTAAGAAATATGTACTGTAACATCTTTGATTCAGGGAGAGAAGGATGGAGGCGCGTGTTGCTGCCATCTTAAAAGGAGAGAAGGAGAGGAGTGGAGTGAAGGCTACATATATCTTTATTTGGCAAAATGGCGCTGGATTCCTTCAGTGTTAAACCAAAAAGGGCACAAAGTGGGTCTGAATCAAGCCTGTGCACCACTTTCAGTCGTGTTAATCCATGTTTAGCAGATGTTGATGATGTGGGAATCAAATCTAGGACCGGTTCCCATTGCTCATCAGATGAAACTGTTCCAAGATCAGAGTCCCAGGCCGCTCTTAAGTTTTCAGTGGGTTGTGGATTGATGTTGTTAAGGAGTTTATAAATCTTGGATATCAGTCGTCCACAGTCCAAATCCAATACAAGAATATGGTCAGCATGTGATTTTAATGTGCTTATCTGGAAATTACTTGACTGTCTTTTGTACAAAGCTCCTGACCTGTAGATAATGAAAAAAAAAATGTTCTCAGGTAAGTCATAAGTTCGGGATAATTGAGATGCAAATATGGCTTCTATATATAAATTATGGATTGATCTAATCCCCTTATTAAACCACAAAGTTCTTTGGACTTAATGGGAAAAAGGACAGAAGGTCCTTGCAGCCCGAATGTCTTCTAAACTACACTTCTGTTTTTTTTTTTTTTAAGCTGCATCATTGTCCACAGAGCAATGCAGGAACAACAGCATGGCAGGTCATAAACTTTACAGACCGAGTCTCAGACCTGCAGGAGAGACGCTCCATGGTGCAATTTTATGACTGTACTATGAGCAGTATGCACACTTGAACTTTCTCTGATAAATAAATAAAAGCATACAGGAAAACAGAAAAGAGTGCAGTTAACGCAGTCCAACTGATTCGGACATTTGTGTTTTACGTGTACAGCTCTTCTGGGTATGTTCAGGTTCAGGCTTGCAGCGCGTGTGTGAAAGGGGCAGCGTTCGGTGACCTCAACCTCGTTGATCCCTCATGTGTTGAAGCCAAAAGTTTGTCTGCAGCTGAACTTGGTTCTTTCACACTTCCAGCGGTTAACCATTTTTCCCTGCCTGCCTCTGGGACTCTATTAGTGCTATTAGCACTACAGGTAACAATCAGCTAACTCGAATGGGCCATTGAGGAAAATGACTCTAAAAAGAAGTACCTTATTATTTCTAAAAGAAGAAAAAAGATTTTAGATCACAATCTTTTCCAATGTGACAGCTGAATAAGCTTTGAATCAGAGTTCAGTGTTATAAGCAGACTAGAGTGAATAGCTGCAAGGGTCAAACTGACATTAATCATATAGAAGAACTTATAAATATCTCTAAGTGCTGAGAGTTTTTGTGTGTCTGACAGAAAACAGCGACCACAACGGAGCGATAGGTGACGACTTGACTAGACCAGGAAATCAGAATTATTCAATAATTGTGCTCTGCTCTAAAGACAGAGCTCGTGTGATGTTTTACGAAATCAAAATTAAATAACTCTGCTTCCGTCACAACAAACACATACTACATGTCTGCACACAATCAAACGAACTCTCACACCTTCGTACACACAAATCAGACACAGAGAAAAACACAAACACACACACACACACACAAAATCCCTGTATCATCCCTCCCTCCCTGCAGTCGAGCACATTAAAAAACAATTAGGGCTCTCTGATTTGTCTGTTTTTTCGCCGCCTCGCCTCGGCAGCAACCCGCAGAGTCCAGCTGCTTCCCTCAGGCCTCTGCAGCGCGGGAGGGAACAGAAATGCTCCTTCAAAGACAGAAAGAAGACACAGAGGTGGAGGGTGTGTGTGTGTGTGTGTGTGTGTGTGTGGACTTCACTGCAGCTGAAGTGGTGGACAGAATGAATCGGGGTGGCGTCTTGAATGTGTAATGGCAGTGGAGTAAAGCATCCATGTGTGGTAAGTCCTGTCGGGTGGATACTGTTGTTCTAAGCTCTCTAATTATGTTGCCACGCAGGCTGATGGACAGGCAGGGAGGATGCAAAGCCCCTGGAGAGGCTGGATTTAAAAAACACACACAAAAAGCGAGAAGTTTCTGCTTTACAATCACTGACTAATGTACTGGGTAACTTGATGTTTTCTTTTTGTTTGCAGGAGGGGTGAGGGAAGCTAAATGTGACTAGTTGGTGCAATTTGAAATTAAACAGAAAAGTTAAAGACGTTTCTTCAGTGGTAAGATGCATATTTATTTATTTTTTATGTCTTTTATCTCCCATCTTTGTTGCAAAGCACCAATTTCTGTTGAAGTTCCTGCTTGCAATTTGCAGAAATCCCCTGTCAATCAAACCGTGTGAGTAGAATGTAATATTAATGTTACATTTGATGCTGGAGCTTCAACACAATAATTAAAAATGCAAGGCAGTTTTCACTGCTTCCCTGTAACCACGGGCCTTATTCATGGTAAAGACGATGGGATGTGTCCCTACCACTTTTCTGATCACCTAAAATTATCTCAGCCACTGATTTGATATTAACTGTATATGCAGTTAAATCAAATATCATTTTATTTGGCTGTACAAAGGGTTAACTCCCTCATGCTCCTGAGTTTCTGTTGGTGCTTGTTTGCTTTATTCCTGCCTCATTTTGGTGCATTTTGGAATAACTGGAAACGGTGCACGCAGTACAGAAGGAAAGTCTGAGGTTAGAGCACAAGTCACAGCTGTTTTGCTTTCTCTGATCATAATGTTGTGTTAGCAGTATCAAATTAAACGCATTGTTTGTTCAGTTAAATGAAAGACCCAGCTGTCCCATGGTCTGTAACTCTTTGCAGACCAGGAAATTGTCATCGTCTTGCCAAGGTTAGCTATGTAAAAACATCTAGCTAGCTAGCAAACTAAATGTTGCAACAGTGTTTGCTGTGTGGGGCTTTTACTCATTTATCAAAGCTAAGAGATGTGTATGTGTACGGGACCTCCTGCCAAATATATGTCCCAACCACTTTCCAAATGAAAAGTAACCTTGCCTGTAAACCAAGCCTGTCCAAACTATTCCATAAGGACCCAGTCACATATGTGCAAATAAAAGGAAGTGGTGGTGAATTTGCATAATTTCCTTATGTTAAGTTTAACTTTTGTGAACTTTGAGTGGGCGGAGTCACAGCCTTAACCAATAGCAAAGACGTATGTGTGACATTCGCCTCTCCTCTGTGTGACCTGGTCTTTAAAGGTGTGTGGCTACAGGTTTTCATCCGACCACACCAGGCTCAACTCATTTAACCAGCTGATCTGAGCCTTCAAACAGCTGACTAGTCTGAGGCCCTGCAGCCACGGGGCCTTTTATGGGATAGTTTGGTCAAAAGACATTCAAACTTGTGTATTAAAGGGACAATTCAAACCAAAACACTTATTTTCCCTCCTACCTGTAGCGCTATTTATCCTTCCAGATTATTTTGGCATGAGTTGCAGAGTTTTGGAAATATTGGCCACAGAAATGTCTGCTTTCTCTTGAATGTAATGGAATTAGATGGCACTCAGATTGTGGTGCTGAAAGTGACAAAAATATTTCATAGTGATGTCTCTTTCCAGAAATTATGACCCGGTTACTCAAGATAATCCACTGACTTTGTGGTGAGCAGTTTCATGTAGGAACTATTCATCGAACTATTCATCAAACTACACCCGCTGATAGAATTACCATGCAAAAGGAAATGTGCATCTACTCACAAACGAGAGGCTTGTGGATTGTTGAGTCTCATTCCCAGGTTGTCAAATTCCAAGACTTTAGGTTGACGAGTCAGACCGATCTGGAAATGACTCAACTATCTCTCTCCAGAATCACTCATTTCACCTTTAAAATGGCAATTAAGTATTAAATTGTGAATTACATGCAACCTAGATGTCTAAAAATGCTTACTGGAAACAAAACTGTATCTACAGAATCAACTATCTTCCTCCAGAATTGCTTACTCCACCTTTAATGTACAGCAGTTGATAGGAAATTGCTTTTGTGAGCTGCCATGCTGTAAAACGAGAAAGAAACCTCAGGACATTAAACAAGTTGTAAAACTTGAAATGACCACAAGTAAAAACTTAAACCATGAAATAAAACCAGCACCATAAACTGCATAAGGTTAAACTAAGCTGATTTGTTCAGTGGCATAATTACCATGACCAGTTCCCCTCAGGGGGGTAACACAACTGATGTTTAGGAGTCAAGGAAGCCTCTGAATAAATTACAGAACCTGGCTGTACTTTTTAAAGTTATTATACTGTATGTTAATGTGAAGCAGGTACACAGGTACCATTTAAACAATATAGTATGCTGCTGAAGAAACCTAGATTTTAGAAATCATCAACCGCCAAGTTTTGCATAGTTTTAATCAGAACATTTTGACATCTCTTCACCTGTAAAAAACAAAATTACTGCTTACATGGTTGAATTGTTTTATGTTGATCATGTAACTCACTGGTTCCCAACCTGGGGTCTAGACTCTCTTTAGGGGGGGCGGCAGAAATCACAGGGGGCAGACTTTGTCTGCTCTTATATTGCAAAAATTAGATTTGCACACTAAAGTTTTTAAATTTATACCAAAGTCTGCACACAAAACTATTTTAAAAGACACATTTCTTTGTCCTCAATTAAAAATAGTAGATGACTTTGTAGGCTACTAAGTAGGCCGACGTCTGAGCTCTGTGATAATGAGTCATAATTATTCTTCTGGTAAGGATGAGTGTGTATAAACTACTCTGTTGAGTTGTTAAAAGGAAAATGTTAAGATTAAACTGGAACAGTGGCATAACGGGAATGGAAACAATTCAGTTGATGTTTATTTTGGACAGTAAAGATTTGGAATCAGTTGCTTATTCTTTTGGTGTGTGTGTGTGTGTGTGTGTGTGTGTGTGTGTGTGTGTGTGTGTGTGTGTGTGTGTGTGTGTGTGTGTGTGTGTGTGTGTGTACAGGCGGCGGGCTCAGCTTTACTTAGATACAAGAAGGAGGGGCTTCAAGGAGAAAAGGTTGGGAACCACTGACGTGACTGATTCTGATGATTATGTCATTTTGCACCATGTGTTGGTAATCAGACGTACCTCTTTCTCTACTGGACATTTATTCACTGTCAGTGCCTGTGGTGACAGATATTATTCCTCCACACTTCATAACCCCATGCGTACAAATTTTACTGTAAATGCACTATTTACAAACTATCCATTTCAATTTATAGCTCACACACCCTTTGTGACCTGAGCTGCATGTCAGGAGAGATATTTCCACCTCATGACTAATTTTTTTTCAGGTTGATTATGAGTCTAGGGAGAAGAAATTACTAATTTATTGATATTATGTATAATGTGACTTAATTTTAAAAAAATCTTAAAAGCTAACTTTAGCTATTGTACACATTGCAACATTTTTCCTTTATTGTGCATCAGTATAATGTCTTTTGAAAGCAGGTGGTCCCAGTGTACAATTGTAGCTTCGAGAAATGAGCATATTTTCAACAACAACAACAGGGCATTTTCACAGCAGACATTTTGGCTCGTCGCAGCGGAAAAACCACAGGTGTAACTAATACTGTTAATGATGGCCAAGCACGATGCCCTTGAACTGACACATTTAAAATGGAATGCAGCCATCAGCTCATGTTATTAATTACACCTGTGTTTCTCTTACTATGACATGTCAGAATTTCTGCTGTGAAAGAATCCTGCTGGCTAAAAAGCTTAAAATAAAATTTTATTATTACACAGTTTTATCTGTTATGTCATAGGGATAGTTTGGATTATTTGAAGTGTGGTTGTATAAGGTACTTATCCAGTCAGTGTATTACAGTAAATAGCACACCTCCAGTTTGGAGAAGAAGAGAGGAGTACCAGCATGGAAGTTAAGCTCAGTTCTGCAACAAAAGATATTTTAGACACTTAAAACATTATGTGTATACTTACTTAATATTTAGAATATTTTCACTGCTTTACTTGCCACAAGGCAGCTTTTCATGACAGGAAACCACTGCCTAACATTTGTCTTTCCAAAGCAACCAAAGTCCCCTGGTGAAAACAGTAATTTTACCTTGCAGAATACAGTAGTTGCTGATCTACCGCCACCCCAATTTGTTTGTTTGGGTTATTGTGTGACTTAGGTGAATCAGAACTAACCCTTTAAAACACAGAAATTACACAATAACAGAAACTACCAAATTGAGGCAGTGGTTCACTCATGGAGTGAAATTAAACATTAAATAATCCAAGCTATCCCTTTAATATCAGGAGTTGGGCACATGGAGATAAACAGTTGGTGACACTAAGTCTCCACTCAGGTGAGATGATGTTACAGTGTCCTGATCAGCCCACACAGAGCTGATGTTTGTTTCTGCAGCCATTTTTCATTCTTTATTGGAAGTGAAGGTTGAATGACATTAGGGTCACATGCTTCTTAAACATCACGATTTATTTGTTTTTAAGATTGATTCCACTGCAGTTTGTTGCATTTTGTTTTTCATAAATATGCAGTGCCATCACCCCAAATAAAGGGCAGTGGAAAAATTTAAAAGGGAGGTGGGAGAAGAAGGTCAACAAGCAGGAGTTTGTGCAAAAAATAATATGAAACCTGAGTGTAGGAGCCAAAATAGCAGTTTTTGTTTATATTTAAAAACACTAATTATTTCAAAGTTTCCCATATTTTTTGTTATAGTTTTGATTCAGTCATTTTGATTGACAATTCAGCCTCACATGGTTGTTGGGGATGTGCTATAATTAACAAAGGGTAAGCTGGAAACGCTTGCAGGGATGGAGCATTAGTTGAGACCAAACACAGTTTTTAACCATCTTAGCTTCTTTTTGAGCACACATACATTCAAACTCTATCACATTGACCTGCAACATTTATTTTGTAGGATATTGGAGTTTAGCTAGGCTTTTATTTTGAAACAGTGGACACATGGAGCCTGGACATACAACAAAGGTGAGGTAAAACAACTCTTCAAACGCTGAGGCAGTGGCTATAAACTTGGACGGAATAGAAATTATACTGAGTAATTCAACAAGACTAAATTAAGCCACAGCAAAACAAGAACAAAAAAAATTAATGAAAGCTGAAGCCTCACTGCCAACTCAAGTCATTTTATCCTCCCAGCCTCACTGGAACCTACAACCTGCTGAGGTAAATATAGAGTGAGCTCAGTAAAATGACTTCATCATGACCAGTAAGAATAATGGATATAAAATTACTGAACTCAGATAAGAAGTTGCTATCATGTTAGAGGCGGCGATAAGACGGCGAGCACGGGACTGCAGTGTTTTGACAACTGTTGCTAAGTATTCAGCTGTTTAAAAAAATCGCCAAAAGAACATTGAGTGCAGCAAACAATCAGAGACCCATCCCCTCTATTATTTTGTCTGCTGGAGTATGAAAAGGTGAAATTATGAGGAGAAGACTCTACCAGCTGGAGCAGCTGACGTAAGCCGGGTTCAGTTCAGTTAAAAGTAAAAAGCTAAGTTCATCCTCAGAAATTAAAGAGAGGGATCTAATATTCAAAAGTAATAACTTTATTTTGGTTGTGTGCATTTCTGCCATAATGAAAGATTGCTGCAACAATAATGTGTGAGAGCTGCTATTTCTTTGTGCCACTGTGGCAGTTAACTATAACAAGACTGGAGAATATCAGGTCAGGGTAATATAGAAAAAAAGATTCCTGTTGCACAGAAGAGTAGTGTTGTAGTGCTCGGATCAAACTTGATCTTGGGATCAGTCTCAAGACCACTTTTTGAGGGTCTCAGCCTCATCTCGGTCTCAGGCAAAGAGGACTCAAGATTTTATTTCAAGACTGGTCAAGACCACAACTGCAGGGATGTCACTGAATTACCTGTATATTGTCTGATTTATTTGTTAACATTATTACTGTGATTGGATCCAAATTGTCCTCCTTCAAATCTTCTAGCTTAGGAGTGATTTAGGAAAACTCTTGGACACTCTTACTCTGTTTACATGTTCTCGTGGAGGATCTGCCATGTTTAGTGGCGTTCAAAACCAGTCAGCCTAAGTTTTTATATATTTGATGAATCTTTCTTCCTTTCACAAGCTCATTGTGTCATGGATGTAATGAGTGTGTCATGTCATGTCATTACTTCTTTGTCATTGCTCTTTATAAAATTATCATTTTAATATTTATGAAATTACCAATAATACCCATGTTTCCTCCAGAGAAAGGCTTGCCAGTGTATTTACACCCTCCCCCTTGTTTAAATGATCCTCTGCAGCCACTGGCGTGACTCCACACCAAGTCACACTCGTCACGGTGCGGGGGGGGGGGGTTTAGGAGGTGTGGTCGACCCCTTTGCCAGGTATGACACATGCTTTTTAAGAATTGGTTGATCCAAAAAAGAAAAAACAAGCACTCTTAGTGACAATGGGCATAAAATGCACAGTAAAGTCAACACAATTTAATCTGTATTAAGACATGGTATAATTACTATTTAAGAACATGTCTGCTGAATAAATTGTAAGCCAGGCTTTAAAAGTAGTCCAGAACAGTGTTCCCCAAACTTTTTTCCTGGGGACCGCAACCCACGTCACAATAAAGCTAATCAATTCTGGCAAGAGTTCACTGTCCATTTATATGCATTGTGCATAAATTAACTTTTTTACTGCCACTCCTGCATTACTGTGTATTATCTTGACGCTTTCTTGAAAATTTATAGACGTTAAAACTTAATAAATGAGAAATAAATTCATTTAGGCTGAGTTAACACACCATCTCTTTTTATTTCTTCTCATCAGGAAAGCAACAAAGGACATTTTAGCCTGTACGAGAAGAAATAAGTGCTTTTAGGCAGAATTTGTCCTTTCCTCTCATCAGTAAAACAATGGACACATTTTAAATGCTTTATTAAAGGTTTCTGGAATGGAATTTCTTCCATAGTCTTATCTATTTGGGGACTCAAATAAAATCTCCTGTGACCCAGTCTTTGGGAATGACTAGAAAACATGGTTGTACTTGTGCAGGAGCCTTTTCACAGGCTGATAGTTCTTTTATTTGTCATATATTTACCTTGCTGGTCATTTTAGTACTTAATATGTTTCATATAAACAGGGAAGCATGCTATGTCCATGAATGCTGTTTTATTTTCTTTTGCAAAACGCTTTGTAACATTCGTATGAAAAATGCTATATAAATAAATTTAAAGGCCCGTGTTACAACATTGGCGAAACAGCTTTTTTCTGTGACTAATGAATAAATGAAAACATGGTCAACAAAGTCTCTTCTCACCGACTAATGGTTTTGTCAACTATTAAGGGACAGCCCTACACAACAAATATTATCAGGGTGAATGCTTTAACACTGCAGCTGTAGGAGACGTTCAGCTTCACACCGTAGGAGAGGCAAATGCTCTCCGGTGGCAGATTGATTCACCTCTGTCATTCTCGGCTCCATGGGCAGGTGACTTGGAAGGGGATAATCCCCGCCAATCAATTACCCTTCAGAGCCAAAGTCATCAGGCGGCGCCGGCCGGGCTTATTTCAGCAGTTGTCGAATCAAAGGGGGAAAATGAAGGGAAGCATTTAAGTGGAGCGCACACATTCCACAAAAGCTGTATAACCTGCTAATGGAGCACCGTATAGCGGCGAGTCCCAGACGACCTCGGCACTCTCGAAATGATGGATACAGGTGATTTAAAAGTGGCTCGCTACTTTCGATTGTGCTGCTTTGTCGCAATTTCTTTCAAATTAGACAATTTGGTGTTAGGGTGAGGCAGGACTGCTGCATCCAGAGTCGATAAATAGTTTTCTCATGCAAAGCAAACAGAAACCCGGGTCACTCTGCGGTCACAGCCTGAAACTCCTGTCACTTAGATCATCAGTTACTTACCATTTAAAGGATTTAGTCATCATTTCTTGTCACATCGCAGAGGTCGCTCCCAGATCACCCGGCGCTGATTGACTCAGCTTGGTTGAAGGCGAACACATCATGGGAGCAAAGCGAGCGTCCCATCTGACTGGTGGTGGTGGTGATGGTGCCCTCCCTCTGGCACCCTCCGTCTGTATTTCATAATCAGGAACGAACACCACGCCAAAGAGACAGAGGAGATATGCATTAGAGCCTGGCTGATGGCATTCATTTCAATCGCGGCCAATTTATTCTCCCAAATAATACAAGCACTAATCTAATAATGACAAGGAGGGGAAATTGCTTCTCACCAACGCTCTGTCACACAGGCGTACACTCTGCAAAATTAGTGTATGTGTATGTGTGTGCTTATGCATACATGTGTAAGAGTGTGTGTGTGCTGGTGTGCACAAGTGTGTTGCATTTGCTGCCACTGTGAGAATGTGTGCAGGGATTTTGTCTATAATTTTAGTTACAGTTTGCATTTGGCAGGATAGATCATAGTGCATGTGTGTGTGTGCGTGCATGTGTGTGAAAGCCGGGCTGAAACTAATTCTTCTTACCATTATCATTATGAGACAGGGTGAGCAGAGCTGAGAGGGGATTACTGTCTTTGTCATCCTCTACATCACTTACTTTAATAAAACTTCAAGCCTGTGATTACATTTCATATGCAAATACAGTATGCTGTGTGAATAGAAAATGAGTCGTAAGACAAGGTTAACTCCTGTGTCACTCCACATTCTCTGCACTCTTCATGTGCACACGTGGGCTAACACAAGTGTGCTAAAAGCAAACACACAATGGTGGAAGAAGAACTAAAATCCTATAATTAAGGTAGGCAAAGTAAAAAGTACCATAATGGAAAAATACTCCCTTAAGTAGAATTGTGCTGAACTGTACCCGCTAATATTCCTGTTTAAATGCAGCCGTGCACACTCCAGTTAGAGCCATTTGAGCCGTTTTACATCTTTGGGTCAAAATAGTACTTTTTTCAAAATTTTTAACTGATGGCAGACTTGTTTGACTGTGCAAACACAGCCTCACACCTTGAAAAGCAATATTTGCACCTGCTGATATCCAAATTTTTAATAATGTTTAAAGGAGGTGTGTTTCTTCTTCAAACCAGAAATGTTGGCTTCACTCCAGCCTTGCAAACTGCGGTAAAAACCCTAATTGAGACCTATATTCTGAATGTGCTACATCTCCAAGAAATGCTCCAAAACCCTCATCAGAATAAGGCCTAATTCAGAATATCTGAATGTAATGTTTAACATGACTTGTATCAAATCCAGAATATTCTGAAAGTTAGAGGGAAATTAGTGTGCATGTAAACGTAGTCATTGACATATCACCTTCACATCACGTTGACGTGTTGAACTTGTTAGCAAAGGGTTGCATATTTACACATCCAGCAGACACAGAGCAACATTACCATTCATTTGGAGTCATGTTTGTGTCTACCTGATGAATATACATCCAATATTCACTTGAGAGCCATTAATACTGAACCAAAACAGTAAAGCTGCATGCGAGAAAAGCACAAAACAATGAGCCGTAAACCGCTACGAGGTTCTGCAGAGCTGAACAGACCAGCACAGTCTGGCAATAATTGTTTGTGTAAAAATATAGAGCACTATTAACAATAAAGGTACTACTGAAGAATGTCTGATTTCAATTCATGAAAATGATTGATGACAATTCCCCTGAATAGAGATGCAGAAAGAAAGTAAAATCCACAATACAAACTCTTTCCTTTCCTAAAACGCTTTAGATCAGCTGTAACAAAGGCCCACTGCGTAATGGTGGCCCACTGAAACATTCTGTACGGCCCACATTTAATTTAGACAAATTCTCGCATAGCACTTTTGTGTTTAGATGCAGGGTTTTTTTGTTTATATTTCATCAAGTAACGTATCAAAGAAGTACTTTAACCAGTAACTACAGCTACAATTACAACATCTTACTTTACGGTTGTGAAAAAGAATATTATGTTTGCAAACCCCCCCCAAAAAACAAACAAACCCCCCCCCCCCCACACACACATACACCTAAAAAATGAGGTAGATAGGGCTGTCAAATAAATGTAGTTAAAAAACAATATTTAACCCCGGATTATTGTGGAAGAAAACACCAGGTCTCTTAACATGAAAACTTTCCATTAAAGTTTCTGAATCTTAAAGATATATATTATTTGAGGACCTGCACTAAGTTACCTTCCTGCTCTGCTACAGATCATATGCTGCCTGCGGTTTCTTTCAGAACAGTCTTCCATCTCGTTGCTCACTTCTCTCCCTTGATAATGGGCAATTCTCAAAAATAGTACAATCATGTCAAGCCAACCTGCCTGCATCGGTCTTTTTGACATGCCTCCTCGGCGGTTTGCCCTCACATGTGATTTTGTGTGCGACCGTGTGCGTGTTTGTGTGCATGTCAGGGCTGGATCAGGTTGGTGGAGAGTGTGTGTGTGTGTGTGTCGTTCCCCTGACACACCTCACAGGGAGCGGAGAAGGACTACAGCAGAGCTGACAGTGCATGACTAAATGCCCCCCGTGAACCTGCCTGAATGGAGCTGACTGCTCCAATGAGGCAGGGCAGACGAGACAAAGCACATGTGGGCGAGGGACCAGGGAGCGATGGAAGAGGCCGGGCTGGATGTGTCAATCTTCCTCGCCGGGGGACAAGGAGACTTTGTGTCGGGGCTAAAGGATGGGAAACTCGGCATTGACCCCGGCCATAGTGAGACACTGAAAAACCGGAACTATTGTTCCTTGATTTGGTTTTGAGGGCGTTTTGTTTCTTTGGAGGGATGGGAAGCTTGGTGACAATGAGCTTGATGGATGTCCGCGCCTCTGCCCTCTAACATCTGTGGATGATTATTCTTTGTGCCATGGCACTTCTTGAGTTTTGTAGGAAATTGGTGAAAAGGAAAGGTTTGATTCTTCATCTGATGGGCCTATTGTTCACTGGAAAATCCTGAGAGATTTTCTCACAAGCTGAACTCTATTTCTGCTTTGTCATCTCCTGAGATTTAGTTTATCCCCTACTCCAAAAATCAGCACAGCAACCAAAGAAGTTCAAATTAGGCTGAGCGTTTTCAGACTTCACCTTCCCTGCTTCATGCAAAGTCAAGTGGTGGTGCTTGAAGCCAGAGTTCGGGTAAGCCCATATTGAACTAATCAATCACCTATTTCAGTTTCTTGTTGGAATTGGCTAATTATCCCAGGGCCCAGTGGGAAAATCAATCGTGCTGATGATTCTGATTGGGCCAACCACACTCCAGTTGATTATAAAAGGGGCTTGATTGGGTAAGAGAAGGTGTAGACTGCCTGCTGCCATCCCAGGAAAAACAAAGAACATTGGCCTGTAATTCATGAACCGAACATCATTTTCTTGTGCCCAAGTATGTAAAATTACAGCCACGCAAGTGCTTACCCACTGAACATCATAAGAGGGTACACAGAAAATACGCTCGCTGACTGCAAAGGCACAGCACAGATGACTTGTCGATGCAGGATGTGAAACATAAAAACCTTTCACCCATTTTCATGTTCTGCCTGAACTGAACGGCTGGTATCCAGCATGACTTTTATCAATTAAAATTTTGCAGATAAGTTTTCACTGATATGCTTTTATGTCATGACTAAATTGTGACAACAGCATAAATTAAAAAATATTGGCAACAAAAATGACAACCAAAGTTCTGTTCAATATGCCCTGACGAGTAAAGACGAGACTGAATAGTTGGCTCCGCTCAGGCGAGCAGCCTATTAGATCACAGTAATTAACCATCTCAAAGCACTAATAAGTCTTAAAGTGTGAGTGTCTCATTCTCTCCCATGGCTTTTCAGGTGGAAAGACTAGAAGAGAAAATGAGGAGAGACGACCTGTGGACACTTGTCTTTCACACTTAAACTGAAAGAAAGTATCATTTCCACTCGAGCACCTTGTGGATTAAAGATATGTGGAAAAATACAAAACACTTGAAAACATTCTGAAGTGGTAAATATCAGTTATGTAAGTTGACTGATTTAATAAACTGTCTTTTAATTCCCTTTTTAGGACTAAATGTAATGTTAGTGTGGCTCACAAGCTTACAATAAACATCTTCTCCTTGTAAAAGATAATTCATCATTTCTTATGGTTCGTGAACAGACCCTTACTCATTTGTAGGGTTGGGTTTCCAACCTCTGTACTTTTAAAGATACTGACCAAATTACGCCGTTACTACAGAGTACCGAGTCATGTTAAGTCAGTTGGTGCCAAATGTTGGGATTTTGGAGAACATGCAGAGTAATGGACTATAGAGCAAAAGAGAAAAACAATCAGTGCTGTTAGGATGAGCAGCAGCAGCTTGTTTGTCAGAGAGCGCAGTGAGTGAATCGGGGTAGTGTGGTTAAACTTTTCAAAACTTGACACAAACATCACTCCAGCAGTATGTGAAATACAAAGAAGACAACATGTCTAACCAACCACAGAATACAGTTCAGTTAAAAGCTAAAGGGTGCGCCGTTTTCGTAGCCCAAAAAAACTAACTTAAACTCCTGAGAGCAACTGTAGCTAACGTTAGCATGCCTGCAGCCAGCGTCTAAAGAGTGTAACTAAGCACTTTATGGACAACAAAACTTTAAGTGAGGCAGCGACAACTTCACTGACATCGTCAGGTGATTTATGAGCTTGCTGGATAAGCTGTTGCTGGAAATAACTGGGCTGTTTACTGTGATAACTTTCTTGGTTGACTTAGCATTTTTACTAGCGTTAGCCAACACTGGCTGCATCTGAAACTCCTTACCAACATGTTTTTTAGTGCACTACAACAGTGTGTGAGATACATCAGTATGCCAAACCTATATTTGTGAAATTTTTAGATATCAACAGGTAAATATTACAGTATGCAAGCACAGGGGTGGTAACACTGACAACAGCGTAACAAGAAGGATATCACATGTATTTCCTCTGTGACAAAGAACAGTGTTGCCCTGGTGGCTGACTGACAGGCTGCAGGGTGTTGGGACAGTTTTTAAGAGGGGAGAGGGAAGGATTTTATTTTGCATGTTTGTTTGAAAAGCTCTAAATTAATAAAATATTGAATATTGAATGAAAATCATTTTGGGATTTTGGACATTGTTTTACAATAGAAATGACATTTTTTCATTATAGAAACAGTAAATTACTAAAAAAAGATGCAATTGGGTACTGGTGCCAAATGTGAATGGTATCCAACCCTACGCATTTGGCAAACATTTAAAGTAATTTGGCATTAATTTTAGCTCCATGTGAAGTGAATAAACAGTGTTTCTTAAATAATGCTCATCTTGTAGCAATTATGACTAAACTTTTACAAACTTAAACTAAAATGTAAAAATCCTTGTCAAAATTAACACTGCCCATGTCAAATACACAGAGTTAACAGGGCATCGACTTGACAGCACCATCAGATTTTCACAGAGAAAATGCTGAATTAAACATTGTCAGCACTGCCTGGGGTTTTTATTATTAAAAAACAAAAGTGTTTATTAACTTCATGGATTATTCAGTTTTCACAGATAATTAAGTTTTGATGGACTACATTTACGACTAGGGTTACAGTACGTTTACTACAATGTTTTGGTTCATATTTTGTTGTATTTATGGCACAGAATAATAAAATTTTTTCTGAGCCCTGTCATTTGCATCATACTATAATCTGACACACTGCAGTCAGTCTCATTAGAAGAGTAGCATGGTATGCATATTACGATGCATGCTCGAATGGCAGTGGACACCGCTTTGCCTTTAAACATTGCTGTTTTTCATGCATGTATTTTGGTTTATTCATCATTTTGAAGCAAACAACCAATTATGCAAATAGCACTGAAAAGCAACCCATTCAGCAGATTTCAAATGGCCTTTTCCCTGTCTTCTTTCAGCGTCTGTTGTGCTCTTTGTGTATTTTTGATAAATCAAGTAAAGCTACAGGCTATGCATCACTCTCTGTCATCTGTCAGCAGGAAATGAATGGTTACTTGGAGCTTTACTCGGGGCTTTTGTATGCTGTTCCCTCAGAGGACGAGTACCGCGGGAGAGCAGGCGAGCAGAGGTGAACAACAAAGAAAAATCAGATTTAGAGTCTCCGCTGAGAAATTCATCTGCGATATTAACATCTGATATCTGAAACATGGCTGCGTCTGTGTACATCAGGACAAATTACCCTTTAAATTTTCCCAGGACGTGCCACTGAGTCTGGATGGGTAAGTAAAGCAGGGGAAGAAAAATCAATAGAAATGCTGGGGTCTGTCGCAAATGAGGGAAAGAAGATTCATGCAGCAGTCCACTAAAAATAGATAAAAACCAACAGAGGAGATAGGAGCCAGGCAGCTCAGGGCCAGAATCTCCTGAGCGTGCCAGTCTTCTTACGCCCTCCTTAGGCCTTTAAATCCCTGACCATGCAGAGAAGGCCGACGCCAGCCGCCCGCAGCATGCTGCGCCCGTCCCTCCCCTCCACCTTATCGTTCATTTCCAGTCCCGCCCTTGGAAGGTCACACAAGCTTCGTGTCCAACTCCTCTCCCTTCTCTTCCTCCACCCTGTCTCTAATCCAAGTGTCAACATTGGCCTGGAGCACTTGTCAAACACATAGATGGAGCATGCACATATGGCGACTGGGATGCAAGCATAGATGGATGCAAGACACTCATGCACATACACATACGCACACACATGCACAGATGGATCCTCTGACAGCGCTTTCAACATAAAGTGACCAGAACATATGCCTGTCAGCACACGCTGACAATTAAGGGCCAGATTGTGATGGGCGACAGTTTGGTCTCCTCAGCACTGAAAAATGTATCCGTCTTAATGAGGCATTTGGGTCTGAAAGGGGCTCCCATTATGGGAATTCACTGTATTTACTGTATGCAAATTAGCCATCAAGTGTGTGACATAAAGTCATTGTTAAATCTGATTTGTGCACTATGGGTTCGACAAAATGCTGTGGGCACGATGTATCTTTGTAGGCAAACTTGGAAGTTAGCATTGCTCTGGTTTTGGTGGTAAAAAAGCTAATGTCAGGTTATAAACGAATGACACGACTTCAACGTGACCAGTGTGTTTGACGTGATGACGTTTAATGTTTGCGACAATCACTGTAGTTTACTTTAGCCACTTGTTTGCAACTGGCTTTTTTAAGACATGTAAAAGCTTTTTGTATTTTTTTTCAAATAAGAGTACACACACAGTGTCACAGTAGACAAAGTGACTGCATTTACAACCACTGAGTGGCACAGAAACTACTGAAGCTTCACAATCTTTTTACAAACTGCTGAAGCTAAAGAAAAGAGAAGCAAATGGATCGCTGTAATTCACAGAAACAACTGGAATCCAGGCACTGAGACTTGGATTTGCGGTTGCCATTTTGTCAGGTATATTGGATTTATGGGTAAAATCATACCTGAAGTTAAATACTGTATCGACTAATGTTATGTATAAATTAAATTTTTGCATCTTTCATTTACATTCTGTGCAACAGTTGTGCATTGCACAACACTGCTGCATGTGAACATGTCTCTCCAATAATGTCATAAAATAAAAAAATAAAAAACAGATTTGTCCGCATACAACCAGACTAACCTCTGGTGGTTAATTTCTCCAAAAAATCTCAACTTGAGGTAATGTTAGAACCAAGTGACCACTTTTGTTTACCTTCTTTGCTTTATATATTTCCTCACTGTCGATATGAGGTCCATAAATATCAGTAGACCTGATTCTTGACCAGATGTTGATGTCCATGAACCACTGTGTCTTGAGTTAGTTGTACAGATCACTGTCGAGTCCAGCTACCTTTAATTTATGCAGCTAATCATTTATTTTACTCCTGTTTTCACACTCTCCACAGCAAAGAGCAGCCATGTTGCAGAATGTTTTTCCACTGCATATCCTCTACAGTGAGTTGAGCCACATATAGAATATTAAATATGTTGAATTCTTATTTAATATATAATCTATGGTTGAAGCGAGCACCTCCTCCTTCCCAGGCTCGAAGGTCAGGTAGGTTATACTGAACAGGAGCGCAAAATAAATTATAACACAATAACACGCAGCAACAAGTCCTACACTGCAAGTTCATCAGCTGTTTATAACTGTCAGCTGTCTGCTGACGTTATGTTAAGCCTGTTTTCTTGAGAACAAAAGCCCACTGCTCTGAAAATACACACTCTGGAGTTGAAGTTAAGTGACTGCCTGTCTTACTGCCTGCCAGACTCCATTAGCATATTGCTCAAGTTACTATAACCGTTATAAACATTTAATCCTTCCAAAAGGTGACTTATGATTTCTCAGAACTCATAAACAGACAATCATTCAGCAAACATTCTCTGTTAATTTTAATTCTTAAAAAAGAAAAACGGATAAACAAATTCCAGCCTGGGATGAAAATTTCAAAAGAGAACATGCTTGTTGTCGGAGAAGCCAATATTTCAACTTAGGATGTTTCCTTTATCTCTAATGACATATCATGGTCAATTTATGATTTAGTAAATATAATACTTCTCCTTTAAGATTTTGTTAACCACAAACGTTATTTCAGGCATATGACAAAAACCCCACTGACTCATTTGCAGATTTTAGGCCTCATTCATACAGAACTCTACTTTAAGTTATTGCACTTTCATATATCCACCCTTTTGTCCAGGTAGTTTTAATCTAACTCTGGCAAATGCATCAGAGCCAGACTTGGTCTTGATTGGCTCCCTGCAATTTCTAAAATGCTTCCAATCAGGAAACGGCATCTGCTCTCCCAGTCTCACTCAACAGATGTGGACAGCTGAGACCAGACCTCCCACTGCGGTAACAACAAAACAAACAACAGCAAGCTACATAATGGAAAAGATTGACAATAAAGTGATTTCTGCATAAGTCAGGTAATTGGCCAGAAGGAAATATTATTTCTCAGTAACTTTTAAGCCTCCACCAGCTGCAGATATGCTAGCAGATTTGTGAGGCTGCACTCTGGCACGGTGGTGCTTTGAGCCAATTGCTAACGTCAGTATGCTAATATACGCACAAAAACAACATACTGATGTTAAGCTGGTATATTGCTGATCATGTTCACCATCTTAATTTATCATATTGGCACGCTAACTGAGAGCTGGAGCCTGTAGGGATGTCAAATATTGGACATGAGGCAGTGGAACTAGGGAGAGCCGGGCAGCAGATTCCAAAAAAAGAGACATTTATTTTGACATGAACTTCCCTTATAACTTTATCACATGGTTGGTCTGTACTACAGTAAGTACACCAACAGAAACATCAATACCATATAGACTACTTCCATGTATTTACCGAGCAGCAACCTCCAGGGCAAAGTGCCTCAGGTGACCACTTGAGTGTGGCTCCAAAAGCAAGACAATTCCCATAGACTCCCATATCAAAATGACCAGCTTTACAGCCTAAATACAACCTGGTACAAAAAAGCCAAGCCTTCCCAAACTTCTGTCACACATTTATTATACAGTCGATGGTAAGTACACTTCTTCTTAACCATCTTCACTGTTCTTAATTATCAAACACAAATTCTCATTGGCTTTGGACAAATTAAACAAAGCTCAAACATCCAAACACTGAAATTAGTCATGAGTTGAACTAAGAAATACACAGCATTACAAACTGATGAACATAACAGAATAACTCACTTTTAGATGCACAGGGAAACACAGGTCTGGTTGGTGGCAGAACAAACAGAACAATGGTTTCTCCTCATAGTTGTAAAAGCCACTGGCTCAGGGAAGATTGGCCTCACCTGTGTTCTGATTGACTCCAGGCAGCACAGGTGGAGCCCATTGCTCCTCCCAGAGCTCAACAGGGTCACAGCAGACATGCAAGACTGCACTAACATTTGCTAATCAGCACTACACACAAAGCACAGCTGGGGCTGATGGGAATGGCATGGGATTTTGCAGGTGAAACAGTGATGGACAAATTGAAATTTGGTAATGCTAGATGAGTGGAACATTTTGCTAAACATGATAAATATAATCCTCATAATTTGCTACTGGAATGAGCTCAAAAACCCAGAACACCTCTGGTTTTTGAGTGTGTTTTTGGTCAGATGCCTGTTATAAGGTGTGTGGCTAATACATGTTTTTAGAGATTTTCACTACATGTTCTATGACATAAAATACATCAGTAAAGAGGCAGCTGCTAACAAGAGGCTAAATCCAACTACAAAAGTTGGACATTAAACATCATCATGTCATGTCATGTTAGCTTTTTACTTCTAGTCATTGCATTTACGCTTAAAAGTTGAGTTTATTTGTGAAGATAATGCTGCTGAGCAAAATGTGAAACTTTTGTTCGCCATAGAATTTATTTTCTGCACTAATACACAATCCCATAGAAAAGTCCCAAACTTCTGGGCTGACCTACAAAAATATGTCTTCTTTGCAGCACTCTGGTGATGGCATGACATTTTCTCCAGCACCACAACAAAGTCACTGGGACACATCATCTGAAAAACACACCTGTACGACAAACCAACAGACTCATATTGCCATCAGTCAATGAAGACAGTGGCTCTTAGGTTCAAACTCCTTTCTACTGATTCTTCTTTTGTATTTTGTATTTATGACAAATAAATGAACATTGAACATGATCCTTGCTGAAGGACCCAAGTATCAGCAGCACACTGGGGTTTCAGTAAGACGGGCCGGACATACATAAGGTTATCTGATGTATGAAAATAACAAACACAGGAAGAAAGAAGAAGTTGTGTTCAAATCATATTCATCAGGATTTTTAAAAACATCCATCTGGCTCATGATCAGGTTCATGTCACCACAGAGTTACATTAACATCTGGTTCTCAAACACATTTTGAATTCAGTGTGAACTCATCTGCAGACATTATGAGTTGTATCATCCTATTAATAAAACAGGCATTTTTCATGGGGGATTTTGACATGTCACAGTAGGGAAAGCACAGCTGTAAACAATGAAATTAATGACGTCTGAATTCCATTAAGTGCCATCAGTTTCATGGTCCTGGGATTGTGCCTGGTAGCTCACTGTCACACTGTCATGGTTTAATGGGACACTTAAATACAACAGAGCCATTGTTAATGTTATTAGCAACACTGCTTTTCCTACTATGACAAGCAAAAATGTCTGTTAAAAAGGCCTATCGTCTATCTCACTCTCTCAGATAAACTTGCATTAACTTACCCTGATTCCCCGGAGTCTCACACCAGCCTTAGCCTAATTTAGATGAGAAGCTCGATACAGCTCTCCTGACTGTGTATCAAAGGTACCCTGAAGAGTTTTTTACCACTAGCAGAGCTACGTATAAAAACTTTTATGACTGGATGTTATTAGTATTTTTATTAGTATCAGGACACAAATGCACAGGCATGTGCACACAGATGATGCAGTACAGATTACTGATGATGGTTTCGTGCTATTCCACCGATCGACAGGAGAAAGAAAACTGCTAGTAACATTACAGTAACATTCCCTCTACATGACACTGGTAGGAAGTAGCACAAAGTAAACATGGTTAAAATGCCAAGTTTACCGGTCTAATCTGTATTTCACTCCAAAATGATTCCAACACCAGCCTGGATGTCCAACAGATGTGTCAAAACAATTGTGTGTAAATGTGAGAAGCATCAGGTGATGAACAAGATGCATTTTTTTTCCCCAGGATTGCAAAGTCATAACTCAGGGGACGTGACTTTGCAGTATTGCTCAGAGCACACGCTTATAAGCAGAGACGGCCCAGGAGATGAGCAGAATAGATATGAAACACTAGATGCAACGTGTTATTAAAGTTTTGACATTTATATCTATGATGGGAGACCACTGATGATGATGACAGCAGCTTTCATCAGGTTAGAAAATATAATATTCTTCAAAAAAAAAGAAGCTGAGATTATAACTTATTTTGCTGTTATTAGTCCTGTTTAGCATTAAGTTTTGTACCTGGGTTAGGTTTTATTTATCATTTGCACTTGATATGTAAATCTCTTATGTGTTTAGTATTTATATATTTAAGTATACTTTGAACTGTTAACAGGTAATATTTTGTTTAATGTCAAATCTATTAAAATTCAAATTTGCCTCAGCAATTAAAGATGCTGTTCTTTCATCTCATCGACTCTCATTTTGTGCTTTTTTTTTTTTTAAGTATCCGTTCAGGCACCATTTATCACCGGTATCAGATAAAACCCAAACGATAACCAACCAGTCTTTATGAAAATGTAAGCTAATAAGCCTCCCAGATTTAGCTTCATAATACACAAACATGCAGGCAGTATCAGTCTTTTCATTTACCTCTTGGCACTCACCTCTTCATACAGCCCCAAATCATAATGGTTATCTCATGGCACTTTTCATGACTGTACTCTTCATACAAAGTAAGAGTACCTGGTGGGAACCAGATGTTTGTCCCCAGATGGGAGGCTGATTAAGTTTCCTCACCATATGTAGTAAATATTTTTTCAAAGTCTTAAAGCATTACTGCACCCACTATCAGTAGTGCATGATTTTAAATATATAGGTGTTATAATAGAGTCATTTGTGAACAGAATTAAATTCAATTTGGCAAATTTTAAACACATTGACAACAATTTAACTACTGAAGCCTCAAAGTTGTACATCACTGCCATGATTTTTTCCACACATCAGCTTATCAGCCCAACAGGACCACATTACAATCAATAAAGGACTTCATAAGCAGGCTTTGAAAACAGCGGATGAAAAGTAAAATTCATATGACCGTTGCAAAATTTGAACTAAATGTAAACCCAGCGACGAGAGCTAAAAGTACCTGTGGGCAGTGAGCTGTTTCCTACTGAGCTGCACAAACCTGTAACATTATACAAACTTCACTTCTCCCAGCACTTTCTCCAGATCTATAAAACAGCAGCTACTGAACAATCAAGTGTGTGTGTTTGTGCTTATATGTTTCCCTTTAATGTTTTTTATATGCCATCAACCTGCAGGGACTGCAGATGAAAGCTGGCCTGCATGTTTCAATCTGGCACATTTACATGATGGACCCGACATGCTCATGTTAAATAACGTGCATTGTCCCTTCTTAAATAAAATAAACATAACCACGAATAACAATGTGCACTCTACAAACTGAATACTTGATGCAGAAAAACATTTATACTTGTTTACTTGTGAAGACCCTCAGTCACTTTGTTTGCCTCCTAACCCTTAATGTCTCCTACTTCTAAATGTTAAGGCTGAGTCAAAGACTGTAAAAAAACTAAAATTTAATAACTCACGTTGAGGTTGAGGACACACCTGCACATGTGGCAGACAGTGATCAGACACCTGGAGTAAAACACGTCGCTGTTTTCTGGCTTCAGCTGAAGTATATTTGGATTTCTCAAAATCAGCACAAGGACTTCTCCAGTTTTTCCAAGTTCACATGCACAAAAAAACAAGACACGCACACAAAGAGCAAGAACACAGCGAACTGGTCTTGTCTTGAAATCAGCACAAACCCGCAGTCACTGTATGACCAGATCACCCTCCATCTCTGAGTATAGTTAACGCTGCTTCAAGGTCTCAGGAACAGAGTTTCATGCATACATAAAATATGAGCACTAATGACCAGTTTCACCATTACTGCAACGTGCAATTACCATCATAATGATTTGCCATTTATTTGCTTTCACAGCAATGTGAAGAATTGGGTTTAATTAATAATTTGCTAGTGAGGAATTAATTGGGGGATGCGGCTGTCGCAGCTGTGTGAGTGTCCCCTGCCTTGCACGGAGGGCACAATTAAGTGATGATTGCCAGGACTGCCATGTTGAAATGTGACCCGCTTTGAAGACCAAAACGAGGGGGGAGGACAAGAGTTGGGGAGGCAGAAGTGACACTGACAGACAAATGGAGGGTGTTTGGTTTAGCTGCTGTCGCTGTGTCATCTCTCACCGATGCTGTCTGCTGGTCTGGGACAGGCTGCTGCATAATTATATTTTTTAAACACACTGAGACGCACAAACACGTGGGTTTACATGGTCGTTAGCCATGTTTGCATTAGAGGGAGGCTGTCAGTGTTATGAAGTCTGTGTAATTCACAAATGACCCTCAGCCTCTGCATTTTCAGAAACACATTAACACCAGACGGTGAATGTTTCCGCAATCGCCGGTGCCCTTTAACATTTAGCATTTTGTCACTTCATGGTTTGGTAAAGCAAACCTAGAACTCTATGCACAAAATACCAAACCCTCCTCTACGCTTTTCATGACAGGAGGAAAATTGAAAACGTGTTTCCAGGGGAACGAGGGGAAGAAATTGCACACCAAAAACAAACAACATCTGAAATGGTTTGATTTGCACAGGATTAGCATTGTCAGGGGACGTCTGTCATCACCGAAATATGGCAGATCATTTTCTGTGGAATTTTTTTTACAGATTCAGACAGGATTAAAATCACCATCCACAATTATCATCAAATTATTGCATGTCCCTAGGTGATATTTGTGCTGTGCCAACCAGGCTTTTCTGTCACTCTTTCACACACAGACGCCACAAACACACACAAATAAATGTGTTAAAATTAAGACGGACGTCAGGTTGCCAATATTCTACTGAAAGATTTGGTGTTTTGAATTCTGATTTCTTAACATAGCTTTAAAAAGGAAAAAAATAGCCTTAATTTTTACACATGGGCATTGAAAAGTTGTTGAGTTAAAGTTAAGTTTTCTTCTCATACTGTAAATTTTCTCACATCACTGAAACATCCACAGCAACTCAACTAAATGACGTACTTGTTCATTCTACAGGGCTGCAGCACAGACCGCCCTTCATTCTTCCACATGACACACATGAGAGGTACATTCACTACTATAATGCACCGAGAAGTCAGGTGGATATTTTAGTTTTTACTTGACTTTATTTATTTGACACCTGATTCTAAAATATCTGAACACATTCTCCTTCCAGGTCACCAAATACAGGCTCTCAGCGTTTCATACAAAAGTTCAAGCTGGTCTTTTAAACATCTTTCTGATAGAAAACCTGCTTTAAACTCCACGGTTGGGTTTACAAAAAGATCATGTGACGTCACATGATGCACATAGTGTTATGTAACTTAAAACTTAAGACTCTTCAAACACTGAGATTTGGTTTCTCGTGGGACACAAACCCAGGACTGTTGGTTGAAAGTCCTGTGTTTAAACAGGGGAACAGTAGAGGGAGAGGAGTGAGTTAAAACACACGCGGCTCTGACGTTTACTTGGCTGTATTGAATGAGAAAGCAGAGCGCGTCTCCCTCTACCGGAACCCCGAGGCATTACCAACAGATCACTGAGCAATCGATCTACCTATAGGAGGCTCTAAGGCATTACCAACTGATCACTGTCTAACTGACTGCATACATTAACCAAAACCAGTGCTGGCATGGTTTAGGTTGGGCAGACAGTGTGAAGAAGGTTTATTCCCTGAAAACACCTGCTTTCTGCAGCTGGAAGCAATACTGACAAGCTGAAAGATGCTAAAACCTCCTGTACGTCTGAGGGAAGCAGCAGTGACAGATGTTAATTTTTTGTCACCACAAGCAACCGCTTTTTACATTACACAGATTTATTTTACTCAGGACTATAAAATATCAACTGTTGCAACTTTAAGCACAGTTTGGCTGATAATATGTACAATTTTAAGGGTGTAATCGAATACTTTGGTTTGGAGAAAGGATCTGGATCCATCCTCCAGCACTGGTCTGCACTGGCTGAACTAAACATCAATACTGCATAAGCCTTACATGACCTTGGTGACCTCTTGCTGTGGATCACTGATTGCATACCCTACAGGCAGCAGAATCATATATTATTTTGTATCATATGACACAATCATGACGAAAATAAACACAAACCCAATCAGATTTGTATTAAAAGCAAACAAAAACAGCCAGATTGTGTCCACCTGCTGCCAAGTGGCGGTCACTGACCTCGGCACCGCCAAACACAGAGGTAATAACCAGGCACGTTCCCCGGCGGTCTCCCCTCTGTCCCCTAATCCATGTGAGACGAGCTGCACTGCTCCAGAGGAGATGAATAACCACGGCGCTCAGTTTCAGCACGCGCACAGGGGTCGCGTGTCAAGATCACACACCAGCAGCCTTCCTGTTTATTACATGAGCAACCCTGGACACAGCAGGAACAGAAAGGCGAAGAAAGGGAGAGGGAATAAAAAAAAAAAAATGTCAAGAAGCGGGATCAGCAGTTCAGAGGTGGACACGCTCTCCTGGACAGAGACGAGGTGGAATTTGTCATTGTGGTCAGACAGAGGGACAGGAGACGCCGGCGGTGTTGCTCAGGCAGATTGTTTATTTTTGCCGCTGGTCCGAGGCAGATAGACACTTGAAAGGATTATGCACCTATCCAAACTCTCCTCTGTAATCCTTAAAGAGGACAACAAACACGTGAGGCACTACGCCTCCACACAGTCCCCAAAGATGAGTGTATACAACACTGACAGAATGTTTGTGACTTAAAAAGCTGATTTCCTAATTTACATCTCTTACAAGTTTCTTTTTTTTTTTTTCTTTTTTTTTTTAACTCAAGGTCGGACATCTTCCCGTGGGGAAACTAGCACCGCTGATAAAAACGAGTCCAAGTTCTCCTCTCTGAACAGGCTGTCAGATATAAGGGCCAAGATTGGAGGAACATGTCATGTCTTTAGAAGAGATTTTCATGAAGTCATTGTTTGCGTCTCTGCCTTTAGAGCTCTTTTATGTGCTTGAGTGAATTAACACAAGCAGACATTTGACGGGGGAAATAATTCCTCTCCTCCGTCCTGTAACCAACGTTTCTGTAAACTCGAGCTTTCCTTATTTATCGGGAAACGTTTGGTTCAGCCCGCCCTCGCCAGAAAAATGTCTGTGTTGGTCCATTTATTGTTAGTCGCTCCACCCTAATGGACGTCGTAAGTACGGCAGGGGAGTAAAAAAGTAAACGTAGAATGAGTAGGAGTAACTTAAAATTCTGCTGATGTGACAGCTGTCGCATCATTTCCCTTGTACGAGTGACATAACCTATGTCACGTGACAAACGTAACAAACCAGGTGTGTAATGTCACATGACTTATGTCATCACATGGCCTACATAACACAGTTATTTTAACCCAAACCACAATCTTTTCCCAAACCTAACCAAGAATAAATTGTGCATAAATCAAACCAAACCGCGACCATTTTATAACTTTCACCCAAGAGGCCAGGGTTTGACTCCCATGTGAGTTATTTATAGTTTACAATAACTTGAAATTTCATTATGGACATGACGTCTGTTGCATCATTTCCATTGTGCAAGTCACTTCCGTCATGTGACATACGCACCGTAGTTAATTTAACCCAAACCACAATCTTTTCCTGAACCTAAACAAATAAATGTAGAATAATTTAAGGTTTTCAGTAACTTAAAATTTAGTTATGGACATGACATCAATCATGTCACTTCTGTTGCACAAGTGACTTGACATTTCATCACGTGTCGTAAGAAACATAGTCATTGTAACCCAAACCAAGTAGTTTTTGTGCCTAAACCTAACCAAACAGCGACCGTTTTACAATATAAACCACACGTGTCATATCACATGAGTTATGTAATCACACGAGTGATGTCACTTAGGTCACATGATATACATAATGTAGTTATTTTAACCCTAACCATGTAGTATCTGCGCATAAACCTAATCAAACTGTGACCATTTTACAACTTTTACCCAGGACACTGGGGCTCCAGTACCAAGGAAGATAAAAAGTAAACGTAGAGTCATTTAAAATTTAGGGTAACTCGTGTGAGTGATGTCACTTCTGCTATGTGACATACGTAATGTGTCTTTTCCTAATTCTAACCAAGTGTTTTTATTGCCTAAACTTAACCAAACTGGGACCATTTTGATATATTATCCTAAACCACATCTGTAATGTCATGTGAGATGTCATGTGACAATCGACCTATTCTATTGTTGAGGTGTGTAGGATGTGTTGGTTTGGCGAGAGAAAATGAAATTGTGTGGTAATTTGTCTGACACTGACCTGTAAAAACGTCTTTGCGCTTCCTCATTCAAAAGTTCCACCGGTGTGGATACCCAGTCGTCCTTGTAATTTCTCTGATGTTTCCTTTCGAGCTGCTCAGTTTATGGATCACGGAGAGGCCGCCGACCCAAACAGCTTCAGATACAATCAAGGTAGTGCACTCAGGTTTTTTTTTTCCTGACGATTTGTTAGAGGTGAAGTAGCTGTCTCTGCACTCTACTCAGCATCAAATTAAGGTAAAAGTAAGCGGCTGGGGCCCTGATTCAATTTTGACAGAAAAAGTGGAGCCACATTCATTGAATTTCAAAATCTTCTTGACCCCAGAATGTCCCCGCTGGAATGCAATGTTCAATATAGTCTCACATTAGCGGCCTGTCTCCACAGTGCACAGCAGCACTGTGCCAGGACGGGACAATGGCCTGCCAGGACCCATTGTCATTCTGCTGTAGGTGACAAAAAAAAAAACCCATTCTGGTCTGTTTTCATTTTTAAAAAAAAAAGTATTTTCAAGGGCACAAAGCTGTGTAAAGCTGGATGCTCACCAGATAGAATCTTGGTAGTACACAGTTCTCCAGAAACCTGGATTGTTGGTCGGTGTATGTGTGGGTCTGTCTGTCTGTCTGTGTGTGTCTTTCTATATGTTACATGAATCTACTTAGAAGTGTAAACATAATTATTGTCCACATCATATTTTTGGGTTATTTTTATTACTTGGATTGCTGTGTAATTTTGTGTTTCTTAACAAGCAGTACAGTGTACTGGGTACATTATATGTATTTAAGTAGCATTATTAAGTTACTGGTAAATTATTGTCTCAGTGTCATTTGTGGCACTTTGGATGTTGTTTCATTTGTGTGTTTTTATGTGCAGTGTTTCATCGTGTTCCCTTGGTTATGAGCTGTTTGTTTCCTTTGTTTTGCAGGGACAGGTATTAAGTGTTACACAGGAGAGTGCCTCATGCAAAAAATAGCGAAGAAAAAAATATAGTGAAAAAGAACAAAAGAAAAAAAACAGTGAAGGGAGAAACGAAGGTGCTGTTCCCATAAGATGGGATGTGCTTGTACTGTCCTGCTATTTTGGTGAACATTAAATGCAGAGGAGGAAAGAAAAGTTGTAGCAAACGGGGTTACAGAAACTATGAGCCTTTCTGCTATCGCCTGCTCCCATTGTCACACCCCGTTTTTGCATGAGCACAGATACACACCTTCACACCAAAACTCAGCCTCCGTGCCAAATTTCTTCTTCAGCAAGAACTGTGACTGACCAACCAAATGCCAGACCAGAGCTGCTGGTCACAGCTAAAAAGGGCTCGGGAAAACATTTTGTGAGAAATCTTGCATATGGTAAATTAAAACTCTTTCCATAACTGGTAAATAAACCAATAAGAAAATAAGGTGTAGAAAGCAGTTTGTAGCCAAGCTAGTGTCATGGCTCTATGAATGGCAACGTCTGTCTGGTCCACAACTTTGGTCATACTTGAAATTTTTTTTCAAAATTGTTCCAAGTGCTTTTTAATAGAGCAAGGAATTTTCAACATAGCATTTCTAAACATACTAGTTTTCTTTAAAGAGAATTATTTATTTCTATTTGCACACAATAACAGAATTAGAATTACCAGTATTATTACCCCCTTTAGAACTGACCTTTTTATTGAGCCATAGCACAAACCACTGTTGTGCAATGATGTGCTTTAACTTTTTAGTGCACAGAGCTTGTAAAATCAGGTTAGAACTGAGGGTTATCTTCCAATTTACACACAGTATAAAAACTTAGTAAGGGTTTGAGCTGTCACTTGAAAAAGCATCCTGCCAAAAACAAAAGAAATCAGTTTAGACTTGAGAAAAAATTATCACAGCATTTCCAAGTGTCAAGAACTGGAGTGAGAAGTATCATCAAGAAATTCAAAGAGAGCCACACAGTACAGAACAAGCCTGGCAGAGGTAGGAAGAGAAAAATTACAAAGACACTGGGAAGAAAACTAGTGAGAGATGCGTTTAAAGACCCCAGAACAACTGCCAAGACACTAGTGAATGATTTAGCCAAGTCAGGAATTGTCGTCTCAAAGAAGACAATCACCTGCACAGGAATGGACTGTGAGGTTGAAGATCAAGAAAAACTCCACCTCTGCAGACAAGACACCTTCAAGCAACCTGGAGAAAGATCATGCATACTGGAAGCGTGTCCTTTGGTCAGATGAGACGAAACTAGAGCTCTTTGGTCATAGAGACGTTGCTTATGTTTGGAGAAAGAAGGGAGAGGCGTATAACCCAAACCCACAGTGAAACACGGTGGTGGGAGTGTTATGCTGTGGTGATGCTTCAGTGCCTCTGGAACTGGAAATCTTGTCAAGGTGGAAGGAATCATGAAGAAAGAAGGATAATAGAATAATTTTTTTTCTGTGTGCAAAATAAAATAATGTAAGCTTTGAAAATGAAACTCTTATGTTTGGAAAAGCTGTGTTAAAAATTCCTTGCTCTGTTTAACAGCACTTGGGAAAGGAGGGTGGGCAACTAATTTTGTCCTCATCTGTATATGGCTATTGACTCTCAAGGTGTGTTCCAATACACATACTACCACAGGCCTACAGTTGCATTTTTCAGTATGCAAGCCTGCACGCTTGTATGGCTGTTCTGAGACACAACCCTCATATGTCACACTGAGTGGATTGCAGGGAGAGCAAACACCAATACATTAAGGCAAAAGTAATCAGATAGCGAGGAAAGTGCCAACTAGCTACTGCTTCTACAGTGTTTCTTTATGTAGCCTGTTCTCTACTTCCAAATGAATGACACATTCAGAGCATATTTTCCTAATGTGAGACATGCTTTAATTGCCGGTCTTAATTAGCTGGTATATTATCCTGAACACTGTGTCACAGACGTGAATCCACTGTTGCAGGCAGTGATGCATGAAACTCTATACTTTATGACTGGTTTTAATATTTGTTATTACTCGTTGCTAATTAAAGTCAGGTTTTGGTAGAGGTTCTAAGGAATGCAAGCCTCCATACCAGTGACTAAAAACTAGCGGACACATGAAATTGCATTTCTGCCATTCACAAATCAAAATGTTTGTTACAGCTTCCCTGATATTTCTCAGTGGAAAACCACCAATGTCTCAGTGAGAAAGAGTTCTAATTAGACAAAGCAGATGGTGTTGTGGCAAATCTCTGCTGTATCACTGTTGACTCATGATAGCATATTCTAAAGAAAAACAATAAAATGAAATTCACACATGTACACAGCAACAAGACCAAGAGTCAGCCAGCCAGCCCTGATAGTGTTTTTAAAAGGCTAAGCTGTTCCTAACAATGAACAGATTAACAAGGAAGTCACAAGTAGCTTCTGTCTCTGAGTTTTGGTCAACGTCAGTCTCACCAGGGAAGAGTTTGAGGTGACGGTTGTTTGTGTCCTGTGCCATCACACTCATGGCTGGAAACTCAAATGTCTCACCACTATGTCTTGCATAGCAAATTGCATAAATGTAGAGTTTGATATCAGTTTTATCATGCAATTTTCTGACCCAAACAGCTGATCTACTGCATGAAACAGTGCAGCAAAGGCAGGCACTCCTTTGCATAGGAATATGGAAGCACTACAGCTGAAAAAATGTAGAAAATCTGCTTTGCTAATACACCAACAAGTACCACATACAACTGTACTTCAAAAAATCTAAAACTATCCCTTTAATGCACAAAACAAACAGAAATGTTAGATTTCCATCATGTTTCATCGTTCATTGACTGGCACACCTCATTAGCATTTTCTTTAGCAATTTTACTTAAAATTCTCTTAAAATTTTTATGGAAAAATAGCTACTGACAATTCTGTATCAGCTCAACTGATCAGCTTGTTCAAGCTCTTCGTTGTAATTTTCAGACTGAGTGAAATATTCAAACCCAAGACGCCATGTTTTAATAGCTTCCCTGCTTCATTAAAATGTAAATTTTCTGATGTCATGTTCATCACTTTTATACGCATCTCTCTAAAATTCAGCCTGACATATATATTGGGATCTCCATATAGTTCTTTGGGTTTGAACAATGTTTGGCTGCACACTGAGTTTGAAATGTCCCACCACTGAGTCAGTGGGATTTCAGATCCTACAGGACTGTAGCATCAAATTAATTTGGACCAGCTTTTGATGTAAACATGCCTGCATTCTACTGTTGCACTTACAGCGAGCTGCACGCGGTAACATTGCCATGCAGATGCAGGAACTGTAATTGGATGCGTAGCAAATCTTGTTACCTATGCTGAGAAAAGAAGCTTGTAGCATGTACACTATCCATTTGCAACAGCAGTCATGTCAGATTATTTCACAGTGTGCACTGTCCTCTGTTAAGATGTAACTTAAAAGTACCATCCCCACTCCTCATCCTGCTCTCATAAATGATAAAAAGATAAATGATTCATAAAAAAAGGGCAGGTATAACTTAAAAGCAGCATTAAAAGGGAGAAGTCAAGCATGTAAAGAAGGAAAAGAAAAGGTAAAATCAAGATCTCCGACTAAACGCCAGGAGAAACGAAGCGAGGCTCACAGTGTATCTGCTGCTCTCAGTTTCCAGAGGCCAGTGATGGATGGAAGTCAGCAGATTGTTGCAGCCTCAACCGATTCATCCAAGAATGTTGTGACATCTACTTCTAATGGCATCTGCGTTCCATGAGAATCAAACCTAACACCGTCTGACAGAAACATATGTCTCCGTTGTGCCTGTATGACTCCGGCTCTCCAGGCTCATCTCTACTGTAGGGATGAAAAGGGAAGCTTTGTTTTACAGGTACTTGCTCAAACATTCAGTAGGCGCTCCTGTGATCTGCCTGCTGCTCACATGTAGAACAGCTGACTCCTCATTACAGGCAGAGAGAGCTAAACATCTAAATAAACACCATCTTCTACTACTCTTACATTGTGCAGCAACCATAAACTGTATATTAAATAATGGATGGAGCTTCTGGGGCTAGAAGTTAAGTGCCTTAAACCTGCATTCTTTCTAATGGCCAGCAGGCGGCAAAAAACGATATTAATTAAATTAATATCATAAGAGTGCAATGACTGGTTAACTATTGACTTTAATTCACAGCTACTAGTTAACTAGG
Source organism: Lutjanus erythropterus (assembly GCF_056507025.1). NCBI lineage: Eukaryota > Metazoa > Chordata > Actinopteri > Lutjaniformes > Lutjanidae > Lutjanus > Lutjanus erythropterus. The sequence continues at coordinate 39,182,034 of NC_139325.1, forward strand.
AAATATCTCTAGTGGAGTAAAGTCCTGTGTTTGTCTGACCCATCCCCCACCTCCTCCATATGTGGCCTTCCTTGCATTTGATACATCACCTGACTTTGGCGTCATATCAGAGCATAACTCTAGATTGGCGCCTGTAACAGTGTCTAGAGGCGTACCTATAGCACCGTAGTTTGAAACATAGAGGCACAAAACAAGCTGCTGTATTTTATGCGTTGGGAGTGAAAAAAGGCTGTTCTTTTCCTTTTTCTGCTTCTTTTTCTCATTTATTATTATTATTATTATTTGTATTTTTAAAAGAATACAAATGAATTCAGGGACAGTTATTCAGTATATTTAAGAAAATCAATTATAATATTATAAGGTTAAAAGCATTCAAGCACTTTGCGGGTTCACCATCAACTTTTTATCAGTTTTTCTCATCTTTTTTTTTTCTTTTGGCATTTTAGCCTTCAGTTTATGTTCAAGAGGCAGCCAGGATATGCTGGGAGATATATGCAACAAAAGTTCCCTGCAGACTCAAACCAGGGACGCTGTGATTTATGTTCAAGGCTGGGATGTGTTTTTCTATAAATTAGTTTGCTGAATGGAAAGGATTTTTTTTTTTTCCCAACCTTCTTTTCATTTTCTATTATCACCTTCTCACCAGAGGACCCTGTTTACTGTAAACAGGTCTACAGAATGAAAACATTTTGATTGTGTGAGAACATAACATCAGGGTGAAAATTAGTGTAAACTAATTTAGTCCTGAATTTACATCCCGGGAGTCAATAAAATGTAACATCTACAAAAGAAAAAAATCAATGTTCTGGTGTGAAAGTCTGAAATAAGAATAAATGATGAGCCTTGGAGCTACAGAGCAGTCACATGTCAGTACATAAACAGACAAAGCTATAATTTGAAAGTAAATTAAACATGTAAAAACAGAAATTATACAACAGGTTTGATGGTGTCTTCATGTTTGTCTTTTTTAGCAACTGTTTAAATATACCCTACAGTGATCATAGTTTAAATTGTTTTTGCCAGGTATTCTTAGGAGTTTATTTATTTATTCTTAGCCCTGCTTGCAGTCTGGCTCTACATGTCGGTCTGTCAGTCCACCACTTTTTCCATTTGTTTATTATCATATTTCACTGATTATCTTTGACAAAACAAGACATTTAAAGGCATTTTTCACTATTTTCTGACCTTTTATAGACAATGCAGCCTGAGATTAAACCTGACAATTAACTTTAGTCCTTGTTGTTATTTGATAACCACTAATAAATAAAACAATTTGTACAGGGACAAGCAAAAATTGACTTCAGGCAAGTAGATTTCTGGCCTATTTGCCCGACCAGGCAAGTGAAAATAACAGTGACACTGAGCCCTGCAAAAACTATTATTATATTTAATTTTATTTTTTATTTAACTACTGTGCACAATTAAAAGTAGGCTAATTCCACAACAGTTAGCAAACAGCTAATTTACATCTGTTGTCCCTGGGCAAGAGGACAAAAAAAGAACCACGGAACAGCAAATACACTGTATAATACAGCACAAAGGACGTCCCTGAGTGTGATATAACAAATAGAAAAAGTATGATAAATACAATAAATACAAGGCAGTCACTGGCAGTGACACTTCTGAGCTGAGGCTGGTTTTAAACACTGCAGAGCTTCCTTTAATATTTGTGGGTATGGAGCTCCACTTCTTCACTACTTTAGTCTCACGTTGCCAGACCTTTTTGTCATTTAGATTATTTATTTTTTTCCTCACAAACATCCTGCACCATTACAGTGCCAAGATGACTTTCACCTAATGGTCTACAGGTAACAAAGAACACAGGTCCACACAAACAAAACAAAAACCTAAAGCAAATCCCACAGCACAGCATGACAGGACACAACAAACCCCCCTCGCCTCACAACACACAGCACCCCACACGATGTACATTAAGGCTATTCTTTCACATAATACTTAAATGGTCCCCATTTTTGATAAATCTGAGGAAGCTGCCCCACAGCTCAGTAAATTTCAACACAGAATGTTTCATTTTGGTCAACACATATGAGGCTGTAACCGTCGTGAGCTCGATCCAGTCCTCATAACAAGGTTTGTTTGTATTTTTCCAGTTCCGTAGTAAAATCCTGGCTGCATTGAGGAAGCCTTCAAGGGTTAGACCAAACTGTGTCTTTGTAAGTCCAGCTGGCAGAACAGATCTGTCTCCAAGAAAACAAAATCGTGGTGTCCTTGGCAAGGGCTGATCCAACCACTCCTCAACTGTCCCAAACACTCACATCCAAAACGGGGAAATCAGTGATCAGTCCCACATGAGGTGTAGACAAGTACCTGTAGCTTTCTTACATTTCCAGCACTCATTGCTTCCAGTCAGACTAAGCCTCTGAAGTCTGATGCATTGGCAGGTGCATCTTCGCAGCGCTGGAGAAAGTGGCTTCACACATTATCATTCTGCTACAGGTGGAAAAAACACTCTGGTTTGTTTGTTAAATCATTTTGGGTGGTGCTAATGCAGTGACAGTGCTCCTGCAAAATAGTGTCAGGGGGAACTTGTTTTGATGGAATATCACAAATCCTTGGAAAGAAAAGGGAACAGATGCTAGCTTGTTTACATTACGTTGCTAGGTTGGAGGTTGTTGTTTCCCGTAGCAACAGGAACTTTGTAAATACAGACAGAGGATGCCGCCTGGATCAGGCAGCCAGTGGCAGGCTTCTACACCACAGTCTGCGTCTGGTGATTCAGACTATCACCAGTTAGTTTTTGGGCAATTTATGATTTTATTTGACAGGACAGCTGAAGGTGGGACAGGAAAGGGGCAGACGTCCGCAGGCTGGAATCGAACCAACAGCTGCTGCTGAGGCCTGACCCATGCCTCATGGGTGGCATGCTCTAACAACTGAGCTATCAGGCACAGACTACCACTAGTTTGACCAAGAAAGCAGACTGACCAAAGGCTGCCTGTCTGAACTGTGGTACCAATCACAACAGATGCTCCAGTCCTACTGGCACTGCTGGGATAGGCCGCGCATCCCCTAAGAGAAGAGAGTGTGAGATTATGAATATTTTTAAACATCAAGTATCAGACCAAAATAAGAAGTTGTCAGATTTGAGGAGATTAACTTTTAACATGGAAATTGGGAGTAATTGTTGAAAGACAAGCTCTTTGAATCCTTAAAGACGAAAACAGAAGCAGCTTCTCATTTCAAGCTGATGACAGTGAATTTTGTCAGCTAAAATAATGACTCACAAACAGATTGTAGCTGCTGCTAAATCCTTAACTATATATCCAGCTGACATTTTAATGTTTCTATTCGACACATTTTAAAACCAGAACCCTGTGAAAGTGTAAAGTTACTGGACAGCTGCAGACATGACTTAATGTTAATGCTTAAAGACTGAGGCTAAAGCTAGCTTACATCTCGGCAAACATTGGTAGGATGGTGAAATACGGCAGGTATATCTACATGATAGATGACAGAAATATACTCATTAACGTGGTAAAAGGATGCACGGGGACTAGATTAGTGAAGCTGACCTTGTGATGGGTCACCGAGCCAGACGAGCCTGACTGCGATCATGGAAGACAGCCGGGATAAGAACTAAGCTAACTCAGCTTAGACCTGAGATGGCGAGCCAGAGAGACATGCATCGTCGTTGACCCACATTGATTCTGCATCAGCCCACATCCTCCTCCTCAAACCTCGACAGAACAAATGCAGATGCAAGTCACAGCAGCCAGTAAGCTAGTGTTAGTTAGCCATTGCCAGACAACTTTTGCAGCTTGTGTTAGAGCAGACGAAGACAGAGTTTATTCACCACTTGTCTTCTTGTGTCTCATATTTTTTTAGAGACTACAAAACAGACACCACCATCCTGACTCATAAAAACCCAAGTATCTCTTCTCAGAGCCTTCTGCACACCTTCAACATGGTGTGAGCTTGACAGCTCCAGTTACGGTTGCTAAGCCATGATTGGACAGTTGCTGTTTGGAGGTGGGACGTAGCAAAAGGTCAGTTAACAAATGATGAAGGCAGTAACTCAACATCAAGGATGCACACATGCCGCATTGACAGATTTTTTTCCAAATCTAGAATACATCTGGGTGTTTCTCACTGGAATGCACTGCATACTCAATTTTATGTCATTACTAGTATGTTAGTATGCAATTCTGAAGACAGTGTCTGTCCTGTTACCGTACTTTTAATTCAAGCAAAAATTTCCTTTTGTTTGATATAGTTGTTGTGTTTTTATTGCAATTCACAATCTATGTTCTGTTTCTTTTAATTAAAGCTAATACATGAACAAGCGTTGCAGATTAGAACTATAAATAGTATAGGCCTAATCGTTTATGTGACAATAATCCTGTAATGAATTTTCTGTACTTATATACATATCTGTCCCTTTAAAGTATATGCAGTACATAAATAAATCAATTAATAAAGTACAGGGAACAAGGTTGTTGGGGGGCAAACACAATGAAATGCCACATTAAACGGATTGACTTTTTCATATTGGGAATTAGCAAAATGAAAAAGTCATTATTCTTGTCTGTGTAGTTTCAAAATATCAAGTAAAATAGTAGGAGTTTTAAGGTCACATTTGTTTCACCACACACCTGAGTATTTTCTGCTGGAGCAAGAGGTGACATTTGAAAAGCAGCAGAGAGGGAAAGTAAGGGTAAAACCTGCAGATCGAAGCCTGTCTGCAGTGAGGGACTGCAAAGGAAAAAGTGTTACACCGGGTGTAAATGATCAATGCCTCGCTTCAAGCAACCAGCTTGGAGAATGTGTTTTGACGACGTATCAGAATCATTCTTTAATCTCTCAAAAATATGACCGGCGATCTGTCTTTGAACAAAACACTCAAGCCCCAATTCTGTCCAGTGGAATTATTCAGCAGGCTGACAGCTGAATACTGAGTCTGCTGAAGGCAAATCCCAGGTGTTAATGTACAATAACTGTGCATGTGTGTGTGTGGGTGAGTGTGTGTTTGTGTTAATTTTGTTCTGGGGACAAACAGCTGTCTATACAGTCACATTGTGGGGGCTTGCATGCTATCTGGGGACAAGTCCCCACACGTTTAAAGGGATAGTTTGGATTATCTGAAGCGGGGTTATATGAGGTACTTATCCGTCAGTGTATTACCAAGTAGATGGCGGTTGACACGCTGCTTGATCAATGATTCTGTCTGTTAGTTTGTTTGTGCTACTGTGTGACTTAAATCTGAACTAACTTTTTAAAACACAGAAGTGACACAATAACACAAACAAACTAATCGATCAAGGTAGTGGGAGACCGACAACTCCAGTGGTCTGTGATGTAAAATTACAGATTTTGCCAGAGGAGTCTGGTTGAGCAAGAAAATTAAAAAATATATATTTTGGTTTATATAACTGCAGCTTCCCATCAGAAAAGGCTGTCTGAAGGCGAAATAAAGTGGTGAAAATATGCTAAATATAGCATACACTTAAACTGATATTGATTTTTTTCTAGTTTGGTATATTTTTCAGTGGCTATAATACGTTTTCTTGCAGACTCTGTCAACAGTAGTACATTACTTAACTTCTACAGTGGTGCCCCTCTTAGCTTCTCCAAATGTGAGGCGTGTCAAACAACATCTACTGCAGGTAACAGTGTCTATTAATAAATACCTGAAACAACCCCACTTCACATGAACTGAACTATCCCTTTAAACATTTATGTTAGGGTTTAAGTGTTGGTTCTATGTGCGATGTTATGATTTCTGTGATGAGTTAATGGGGAATCACAAGAAAGGCTTTGGTTTTCCACCCACAGAAACAAAGTTAAAAGTAAAATTGAACAATACACAATTTCAGATTCTGCCCTAGGCTATGTATGTCAAGTTGTCAACTAGAAACAGTAAAAAAAAAAAAAGGACCCAAATGCAGACAGCAGCAAGACTGGTTGACTTCAAAAGTTTGATAGAAAACCAAACACAAAAAAACTTACAGAGATGGCAAGGAATCCATGCAGGGAAAAAACACAAAGCAACAAAAATCCACAAGATAAAACTGGGATAACAACAAACCGACAAGGATGAAATGGCAACTAAGTAGGTAAAGATACAGCTTTAAATACATTAGGGAGGGGAGGATAAGAAGGAACAGGTGAAAATAATCAGTGATCAAAAAGAACAGGAAGACACACAGGGGAAACATACCAAAATAAAACAGGAAGTGACTAAGAAAAACCCTGAACATAACAACATATATCATAGCTGAATTCTACAAATCTAATCTCTGTTGATCTTTTCTTCTTTTCCACAGAATATTTAGGCTAATAACTGCATAGCAACCCAGAAGTCCACTCTGTCAAACTACTACAAGCCGGAGAATGCTCATGTACCTCTTTTTAATTACAGACAAGGAACAAAATTAAAATAATCTCCCCAAAAAACCTGATGCACAAAGCGTAACGTGATTTCTGTGACAGCTGCATTTGTATTCACAGAAATAAAACACTGTGAGAAAACACCGGTAAGTACTGTCAGTGTAATTTGTTATCTTGACTGAATTTAAACTGAAATACCCAACTGTTCCACTAACTCACAGTCACTATGAATTACAGAATGTGGAGAATCACATGAAAAGTTTTGGCCAATGCAGGTCAGTCTGGGCACAAACACTATATACACACTGCCCACCTGATACAGGTGTGGGTAAGGTTTGGATTAGATGTTGGTCAAGAGGCCAAGATCCAATGAGGCTGCAGGGTGATGATGGCTGGGGTTACAGACTGATGTTTTGTTAAGGTGCCACCATTCAGTTTAACCCCAGATTATAGTTGGAGTAAAAATTGGACTTTGGTCCAAGATCGAGTGAGGCTGCAAGATGGAGATGGTTGGATTAGGTTTTGGGGTGGATTAAGGGGTCAGTATCCTCCAAAGTGCTTGTTGGAAGCTTTAAAAACATCTGTATGTGTTCTCTCTTTTCTGTCACAAGCTTTTTTCCATTATTCACACAGTTACTTCAGTCTAGTCATTCCCTGCTCATCAAATACCAATGTTTTGTCGCGCTCTCAGCAACTCATACAGATGTTCACAGTGCCCATTAGCAGCTGGAAAAGACACACCAGGCTTTTCAAGTGACTTCGTAAACCTGTCCACGGCTGTATGAAATACACTGTGCTTTCAATGTAGTATAAAGAGTGAGAAAGTCTGCATATGGAGGAGGTGTCGTGGACGGATGGGTCAAACAGACACAGAACTTTCACCCAGGAGACCGGGGTTTGTGTGCCACGTGAAAACCAAAACGTCTTTAAAGGTTTTAAGATACATAACGTTACGTGCATCTTGTGACTTTCTTAATGTGACTTTAGTCTTGTGAATCGCTTCAGCGTTGTCATATGAGGAACATAACGTAACATGCTTATTCTAACCCCAAACACGGTTCTCTATTAAACCTACGCGAGTGTGCAAGTTCACGCTTAAAAAGAGCTAGCTAGCTAGATTAAAATCAACTAGTTCACATTCATAGTTCACTTTTTTTTTAAATTAAATTTGAAATAGAATCTCCAACCAGAGATGCTGTAGTCTATATAATGTCATACAAAATGTGATTAATTAAAAAGTGTTGTAATTTGAATGGCCAGCATTACTTACATCTATAATTATTAACAATAATTTGCAAAATACTACAGCAGAAAACAAACTTGCACACCAACATAATGTTGAAATTCGCAACAGGGAAGTTGAAATTCTTACTTTCCAGTTCAACTTAACGCACCATAATGAAAGAGAACTGCACTGAGATGCAGAGGGAGACGAGACAGAGGGGAGGAGCAAATATAACGTGGATCTTTCTGTTTCTCGCTGTAACACAGACTCCAGTCTGCAGTGTTGTTCATACACATCATGCTGTACGATCATTTATATCAGGTTGACATTTCTGTTGGTCGGAAATACCCCCCCACACCCTAAATCACACTTTTTTAAAAATCATCTGATCAACTTTCTCAGGAGTGAACGACTCTCATATTCATTCTCATTGATTGCAAACTGATCTGTTCAGCTCACTGTTCACCAAAATTACATGAGCATGTTTAATGAACTCCACTCCTTCAGTGTGTTCATGCACAACACTTCTGTGCCTAAACCTAAAAAAACTGCAACCATTTCACAACATTAATCATGTGTAAAAGAAGCTTTGTGGCACTGCCGTGTATCTTGTGCTTCATGTGTTTTGTAGTTGCTACGGTTTTCATTCATTAAAAGAGTATTCCACTGATTTAGCATTTGCATGGTTATAACATCTTCAGATTAGAAATCAATCAAGGTACAGTCCCTCTGATTCCAAACATTTTTCCCCCCTGTCAAAACCTTTCCCAACATTACCCCCACTGGAACTCAAGCATTTACAGTTATGACTTTTCAAAACATCTTCAGCCTCAACAGATGATGACTGTGACTGTTTCTGACCTCAGTCACTTGAGACAATTGATTACACACAGCTCCCCCTGGAGTCGCAAAAGGCTTAATACAAATTTGCAGTAGTTCTCCTCAAGACCTGCAAACAGATTTTGATGTGTACAATCGGCACAATTCCCCTTTAAGCTGACATAAATACCAGTTAGTACAGTGTCCTCACAAGTGGCAAAAACACGTGTATGCATGTTAGACATCTGAAAAAAGGGACAAATTGTGGAAATGTAAATGAACAAACTAATACAGATTTGCAGATGTTGCACTGTTAGCCCTGTCTGATTAGTTTTGTCTGTGAGCAGAAAGCCTGTGAAGCAAGCTGTCGCCCTGCATCTATTTTCCCACAGATGGGTTTTTAAGAGATACACACATAGCACATACTGATATAAAGCACCGTCACCAGTGTCTGTTGCTCTTCTGTGTCCATTTTGCCATTGAGATGCATATTTTTCATGCTGTCATGGATAAATAACTGGAAGAAAACAGAGAATGTGCGTTTTAGCAGTCCACAATGAAGTTTAACAGTAACAAATGTTTTTTGCATGCATGCAAAACATCAGTAGTCACAACCTCAAAAATGTTCACTAATTATCATACAGATACATACAAACACAAACACATTGTGAAATCAATATTTTTTCACCCACAAAATTGAACAGCACTCGATTTCAAATTGTGCCTTAGGCTGAATATAGTATTCCTAAGTTCATTTGTTTGTTTGTTTGTTTTTTTACAAATCTATGTCTTTCTTTGATCTTTTCTTCTTTTCCACAGAATATTTAGTTTAATAACTTTATAGTAACCCAGAGGTCCACTCTGTCAAACTACTACAAGCCAGAGAATTCTTACTTTAATTACAGACAAGGACAAAAATTTAAATTATCTCCACAAAAAAACAAAACCTGATGCACAAAGCATGACGTGATTTCTGTGACAGCTGCATCTGTATTCACTGAGATAAAACACTGAGAAAACACCGGTAAGTACTGTCAGTGTAATTTGTTATCTTGACTGAATTTCAACTAAAATACACAACTGTGTGCTATTTTTAAATGAATTCTTACCGGAATTATTTTAACAGGCCACTGAATTAACAAAATGTCCATCTAGGTCACTGAATATTAAAGGGATAGTTCTGATTTTTTGAAGTTGGGTTGAGGTACTTATCCATAGTACTATGTATTATCTACAGTAGATGGTCATCAGCACACCCCCAAACTTGGAGAAGCAGCAGGAGGACTGGTGAAGGAAACTATCCAAGGCACTGCTGTGGACACTGTCAGCAGCAAAACGTATTTTAACAGCATGTCTGAGATGTTCCTAAACATATCAGGATGTCAAATACCAAATGTTTTGGGGTTGGTGAAACATCCCAGTAAAACAGTGAGGGAAAAAAAAATAAGCGAAGGGTCTGCAGATACAGACACCATCACACACTTCTAGTGGGTCATAAGTGATGACTGAAAGGTATTATGTACGTGGAGTCCATACATTGTTTTTAAGAAAAATGTTACAGATTATACCTTTACTAAAAGGCCTAACATAAAAAGGCAACATCAGTTTAAGTCTACGTTATATTTAGAAAAATTTTACAGCTTTAGCTTGCCATCAGACGGCCTTTTCCACTGTTATATAAACCATGTATCACTCTCTCCAAACCAACCAAACTCCATTAACAAAAACAGACATTTTACCTCACAGAAAATAGGAGTTGCTGGTCTACCACTGCCTCTATTGGTTAGTTTGTTTGTCTTATTGTGTGATGCTGGTGAATCCAAATTAACTCTTTAAAACACAGAAGCCACAGAATAACACAAACAAATTAAATGATTGAGGCAGTGGTAGACCAACAACTCCCATGTTCTGAAAGGTAAAATTATGGCTTTTGCCAATGGAGTTTGGTTGCTTCGGTTAGAATGATATTTGGCAGTTTCCCATCACAAAAGCTGCACAAAGCTGTGCAAATATAGTGTATGCTTAAACTGAACATTGTAATACAAGTTAAATCTCAATGTAGTCCATTGTACAGATCACTGCTTGTAACAAAGGGTTATTCTAGGTCACCGAATATGAAAATCTATCAGTGTGCTTGGTCTTATGACATTGTTCAGATTCGGATTCAGAATTAATAGGTTTAATTAGGTCATTTTTCTTTCTGAAATCATCATCTATTCTTCAAGGCTCTTTTGCGATTAAAGCGTGGACAGAGAAAATCATTTTATCAGTGTTTGCCTTTTCTTTCTGCAAATCCCTTGGAAGGAAAAAAATATTTTTAAGGTCATATTTTTTCAATAAGAGATTAACTGAAAGCAGATGCTGTTCAAAACATTTTTTAATCTAATTTCTCTCCCCCTCCTTTTACAACTCTCATTATTGTTCTGTAATGTATTTGAGATCTGTCTCAACACCTTTCCCTCTGAAAAGCTCTTTATTCATTCAGAGAAGTGTCGTCCCCTGCTCCCACTTTCCCACTGACTCAGCAAGGCAGCATGAAACAACACTGCTTCAATTTAGACGGCTCCTTCAATAACCAGATAGAGTTCAAAGGGTGCTTAATCTCACCTGTCACTCAAACGGCTGGGAAGGAAGGCCGACATAAACGGAGAACAAAACGGCAACTGAAGGTGTGCGAGGGATAGCAGCACGTCGAGGTGAGCCGGAGGTCTGTGATTACTTTTCTCAGCTGACAGTATGCTGTGGATTTCAGTGTACCCTTTGGAGAGCACAGCTTGAGTTGTCTGGTGATTTTCCCTCTGGAGTTATGCCTCTGTCCATCGCCTCCTCACAAAAACAGGACAAAGTGTTGCTGTGATTAACATGTATCGGATTACACGGCACAAACACAACAGTGAAAGCATCAGTGTCTGAGTTGATTGGGTTTGGCAATCATCCCCTCTGACAGATCAAAGTACCTTATTTAAATGTTGATTTTTCATTTTAAGAGACCAGTGTGTAGGATGTAGAGGCACCTAGTGGTGAGCTTGCAGACAGCAACCAACTAAACTCACCCTCCCCTTCCAAGCGTGCAGGACAGGGGTGTGGCTGCAGAGCTGCATGGCTAGTCTTGAATCTCCTAAGGCTTGCAATGGATGATAAATCCATGAAAGTAATAGTTGTGGCTCTAGACTGATTCTTTTGAGAGTGAGGGTTGCAGACCCCTGGTGTAGGGGAGTCTAGGGAGGTCATGAAATTCATGAAAAAATGCAAAAGTCCAGATCTAGAGCCAGTATTTGGTTTGTTTGTTCTGTGCTACTGGTGAAGTTCAAAGTAAACTTCGGAAAACTCAAACACACAAAGTCAAAAAACAAAATCTTACGTAGAATAGTTCAAAGGTGACAAAATCCAGAAGTGCAAAGAAAGTCCATGAAATCCAAAGAAAGTCTGAGAAGCACAAAGGTAAAAAGGTAAAAAGCCAAACTGGCAGCTAAGGGAGGAAAAGACATGAGACTTAACACACAGGGAGGCCAATCAGGGGCAGGTGAAACAATCTGTGATTTAAAAAAGGGGGAGGGAAAAACATAGGAAGCAAAGCTGCGGAACAAGAGGGATGACAAGAACTTTAAAATAAAACAGGAAACAAGTAAAATAAAACCCCATGTTGGCCTCCGTGGCCTTCATCACAGGTAACAAAAACATTAATTTTATTTTCAGGTGATTATCGACTAATGAAAATCATGTTATATTCCATTTCTGCCAACAGAATCCTGTAAAATCTTACACACTGGACCTTTAAACATGGCAAAAAGTCTACAGCCACTCTATGTCAAAGGTTTATTGTCATGTATACACTTTAAAGCACCATATACATTCAAATGCAATGACATCCATGAGCCCTGGCTGTCTCAGTTCTTAAAACTGTAAATAAAATTTAAAACTGCTCAGTCTGGTTCTTCCAAAAGAATATTTCAACAGCAACTGGAGAAAAAATAAACCAGCAGGGTCACACACAGATCACAGACAGATAATCAAGTTTGGAAAGAAATTGCTTATGACTGAGTCTTGTTCATTGACTAAACAGGTAGCTAATTCAGAGAAGAATGTTCCATCTTTTTATTGGTAATATATGTCTTTTTTCCATCTTCAATTACAGTAAAAGAGTTAAAGGAGGGAGGGAGCACCATTAGGGCAAAGAAAAACTATTGTTAGGCTACTTGATTTGAATATCATTCAAGTCAAAGTGACAATAGCTGTCTGGAAAACCACTGAAGCAAAAAATATTAAAGTAGCTCTTCAGAGGATTACCTTGAGTAATGGTATAATCAGCACGAAAGGGCCAATGGTGGCGCGTCCTAATGGTAACCATTTCAATTTCAATTCGCTCAACCAACTCCGTCCTCAGCCTTCTGTTTGTGCTCTCCAATGTGTTTGCTATCTTTTCTTTATCACACATCTCCTCGCAATGGGAAAGAGGTCCTTGGAAAAGGTGGAATGAAAAAAGTTTCTGATTATGCAGCAACAAAAACTGCAGAGTGCTCTGTAATTTCTGCTTTTCTAAAAGTTAAATATAACATTTAATCAGAAATCTAGCGACAAAGGGAAGTTATAGTTATGAGGAAAAACTAATTGCCTGGCACTGAGTACTGACTGTAAGTAATTACTATCTGAATATGTTCAGAGCCTGAACTGCCAGAGCCAGGTTATATGAGGATTCTACTATACCAACACCTCCGTTACATGTAGGGCAGGTTTCACAAAGACAGACTTTGATTATGGCTTAGATATAACAGATAGTCAGACTTCAGGTAGAAGGTTAATTTCATCCTTTGCACAAAGCAGTTTGGTTCTTGACCAAAGCGTGCGAGCGGAGCAGGGAGTACGAGTGGGGGAGGGTCAGACGGAGAACAGAGCGGCTTTTTTTTAAAAGGACGGAGCATCGTGTTATCTTCCACTCCCACTCAGTTAATGCTCACACCACGATTTTTGACGTATGCCCATGCGCCCATTGCACAGACACCCACTCTATTTTGAACAGTCCTGTTGATGAACTGTCCAGAGTGGTCTCTCTCTCTTCATCTCCTCGCGTGTGTCGGTGTTCGGTTTGCTGTCTGCCGTCGTCTAAAACATCCTCACTGATGTAAACAGTGGAACTGATCTAAGTTATGCTGCTGCCTTAATACAAAAACATGAATATCACGCACCAATTAGTCTTTTTGTAGACTGAGCTGAAGAAAGGTGAGGATTTTTTGCCTCAGAGAACAATATGTTATTAAAGAAATAAACTATTATTAACAATATAACACTGAAGAAATAAATAGATACATATGAATAGTGACCTTTTCCTAAAATACTGCTGGTTCTGTGGTGTGAAGCCTGCAGAGCAACATAGAAGCTTTAATTAATGCTCTTATATTGAAGCTCCTGGTGCCTTTTGGCCGACAGGCTACAGTTTAAACTAAACCTGAGTTTTGGAGTGAGCCATCTGAGCGCAGCGGGATGAGATCTGAGTTATGAGCCATAATGAGCGGATCGGCCCGGTGCGGTTTTGAACGGCGGAGCCGGAGGGTCAGACAGCTCCGTGGGTGAAGAGAGGAAATTCTCACCGCTCTGCTCCGCTCACATGCTCTGTTCTTCACTATCTTAAGTAGGACTGTGCCACAATGAAGACCTTTTTCAAAATAATGAAAATGGCAGACTGAGTGACTGCATCCAACTAAAATATGTGTCTTCTGTAGGAAGATTTACAAAGTTACAGTTAGAAGGACATTTTATTTGGCAAGTTTAGTAAAGAATGTAATAATACATTTTACTCTATTTTTTTTATGGCACTGCTATGACTCCATATATAACACCCAAGATCTGCAGAGAAAGACTGAGAGAGAAGTTCAAACTAAATATTTAGATTTTTACCTCATCAAACAAACTATTCACATATTTACAAGCTACAGAGAAGCTCACTCACATTTTGAAAAGTTCCAATCCAGAGAAAGTTTCAGAGCGAGAGCCTCAGCATAACCACAGAAACTCACTGACCTTCCTCTCCTGCAGCGAGCAGCGTCTTTCCGCTGCACGCGCCACAGCGACTGCATGAGGAGGACAGGAGAGTTTATGCCCACAAAGTCATTCTTATGTGCATTGAAAACGCGTTTACACTTTTGGTGATCACAATGCATCCCTGACAAATCCTGGAGGAGGTAGTTTTGGCCAATCAGATCAAAATCCTTCTTGTCATGTGGTCAAGCAAAATCTGATTACTGATCATCCAAAATACTTTTTAATGTCTAATTTATCATTTAATAAAAATCTAAAATTTGATGCGCTAATATGCATTAATATTTTAAGTATTATATGGAAATTAGGAATTCCAGTCACATCCAGACAGCCTGTAAGATGCACTGCTTTATCAGTAAATGGGACTCCACGTCAGTTTGTCTTTCCAGTCATGATGGATCCTGCGCTCAGACCGACAGTAGCCTTGCAAGAAAAAAAATCAAAGCATCCTTACTAATTGAAATTTGTCCAGTCAAGACAAATGGGGATGCCAGTGCAGAAGGCTCTGTCAAAAGAAAAAAAAAAGACACAACATGACTTTATCAGGCAAGGTGGTGCTGTGGCCAATCCAATACATGCAAGCAACTAGTTTGTAACATTGAAAGTGATTCTGTAATGGCAGTCAAATATTAAATCATTGCTTCAACTTTCCAGAGTTGCAAAATTCTGTCTGTAAGTATTAAATGATTCGCCAAGTTTTTAACCTCTGATAATCTTTAGAAAATATCACTGCCTTCATACACACTCATTATTTATATTGTCTTTTCTGCTTTTTTCCTGCTTCCAACTCAATCGATCTGATCTTGGGAGTTTCACTCTTTTGGTTAAACCTATTATATTTTGCCGTGACCTCCGTGTGAGCCAGTCATCTTGTTGCTGTCAGAGTTTAAAACCGTTCCTCTTTTGCTGCTGTCAGTTGTCATTTCAGTTAGATCGAAGTGACCCTCCTCCACCCAGGTCACCTCCAGTCTTCATCACACTCGGCGCCCAGGAGTCCTTAAACTCATCACAAGTCCTGTTCCACATCAGCGGCACTCTTTAGTCTTGTGTGATAACCAGCGTCCAGACTCCGCCGGGGGTCACTCTGTGCAACACGTGGCATCATTACCCCCTTAAGATGAAGTCACGATGGGGTCTAATTGCCGAGAATTCCTCGCACTCCTTAATTTATTTTCATTATGCCAACTTGTTAAATAAATTGATTTGAGCATTCTTTAAGTCTCTGCTTCAATTAAGTTTCTCCTCATTGAAATGGATTTGTTTCTCAAAGTGGACAACCCAGACTATATTTCACGTCTCGCCCCACCAAAACAGACCTTCGATTGCCTTAACACAGAATTATTTTCGGTCTCAGCGCCTGATTAGTCAACAAGCAAACTCAAACCTCGACATTCTTTTGTTTGGTGTTGATGTTTTAGCTGTTGGATTGTCAAAGGAATCAAAAATGAAACATGAACAGTTTGGTCTCAGCTGCCTTATAGATGAAGGACGCTTTGTTGATACTTTCTCCATAAGTACAGAACTAATCCTACCTAAACCAAGTTTAATTCTAATGATTTTTTATTAATTTACCTGTCGTCTAATCGGTCAGATGAAGTTAAAGGACAGTTTCATTCTTCCCTTTATAATACTCATCTAACGTACTGTAACTTTGAAAGATACCAGCTTTGGCTGCCGAAGCCTCATTTTAGCTTTGGAATAATGCACTTTTTGCACAGAACAAAGATGGTGGACTTTGCCCTCCATCTCTTGAACTCACGTAAGAGATCTTTTTTCAACAAAGACACAAATTACTCTCTCAGCACTTAGCATCTGTGCAGCTCTGTGGTTACTTTATACTTTTGCCAAATACACATAATAACATAAGTGCTGTCTGGATTATGTTCACCGGCAACACTTTTTTTTTCCCAGTCCACAAAGTGCTACAGTCATGTAACACACAGAAGTTAGAGATGGTGGGCGTGGATGGTGGATGCAGGTTAGTTTGAAAAAACAAAGGAACACATCCAGTTGATTCAGTTCGGCATTTCCCTTTCCAGTCTTTATCCAACAAGATCATCTTTTCCTCAAACCTTATCCAAGAGCTCTAGTTGCAAAAACAAAACCATGAAAATCTGTCTTTGTCACAAGTAGCTATTGTTGGGAAAATAAATGAAATATGTTTCAGTCAGATACTCACGAACACTGTGTAACTCAGTTTACTGGTTCCCAGTCTGAGGTCCAGAACCTCAAAAGTCTCCATACAAAACTATTTAAAAAGATACTTTTTTGCCTTCACTCAAATCATACTCGAATGATTGTTCTCTTGGTAAGGATGAGTGTGTCTAAGCCAGCTCTGCATCTCACCATAACATTCATTTGAAAACATTTCTTTGTTGCAGATACAAATGTACTGTCTAGGAGACAGAGCTGGCATGTGAGTATGGTATTATGACAGGCTTGGAGAAAATCTGAACCTACTCTATAGCCACTGAGGTTCTTTTGAAAAGGGAGACCAAGACAGCGGCATAAAAGTCAGAGACAATGCTCTCTGAAATCAGTCGGGGACAGACACTAAAACACTGCATAACTCTGAAAAATACTTTTCCAACACATTTTCCCCTCTGGCCTTGAGAATGTGTTGCAAATTCCTACTGACTTTAAACTGTCTAAATGAACCTCGTGTCCTCATACCCAGTATATACTCATACAGAATAGCTGTACTGCCAATAACTAGCATGAGTACAAGTGACAGAAGTACTGAAGACCTTAAATACTTTACTAATCGCATGTTAAACACAAGGTTAACGCTGTGAAAATATTACAGTTTTAATTAGGACTGGACAACAAAATGGATTGCGTTCCAATAAGGATGCAATAAATTTGGTTTCGGACACACTAATAAATCTCACATAGTGTTGGTATGGAGTTTTGCTAACACTGGTAAAACTGCTAAGCTAATGTCAAACAAGGCTGCAAAAAACCCAGTTATCTCCAACAAACTAATTAATCACCTGAAGATGTCAATAAAGTTTCATCATCCATGGCAGGTTCATCTTTTGGGGCACTGGCTGTAGGCGTGCTAACAGTAACTGCAGCTGCTACGGGGGCTCTTTGCTTTCAGTACGCTCTTCAGCTTTTAGGTATGTTTTGTGTTTGATCAGGTGTTTCCTTCGGTTAGATGTGCTGCCCTGGCCAGCTATGCATTTTGGATTACAAATATTGCAGCGAGTTTTGTTTGCATCTAGTTTTTAAACCCCGTTTGCAACAGTTTTTGGCTGGTCATTATTCACGGTGAGTCTTTTACACTTTTGTCTCTCACCCAGATGTGCTGCCAAAATTTGCCACTGATTGATTTAATGTGAATCAGTACCCGAATGTAATTCAGTTGGTACCCCTAAGAGTAGCAAGTCTAGTACCCAACCCTACATGAGATATGTGACTTCAGTACATCACCTGCCATAATGTTAAATATTAAATAACTTAATGCAGACTTTTAGTCCAGGTCTCCAGGGTGAAAGTTCTGTTTAACCCATTCATCCAACCCAACCACCTCCCTATCTTTATACTGCTCCCGTCATAACTACTATAGCCACTAGAGGTCGCAAACTAACAATAATAAATATAGATTGTGTTATGCTGCATGCACAGGCAAAACAGATGTGCTGCTTAGCACTCGTTGATGTCAATGAGTGTTTGTGTGTAGAATCAGCCAACTTGCATCATCAAGATTTTTTTGTGTTGTTGTTGATATTATGGTATGGGTGGGGGGGGGTTCTTCCACGGCGCAGGAATCCTGGGTAGAAGGGATAGGAAAGTGGTGAAATAAAGACATTGGTTTACGTGAGCTGAAAAAGTTAAGGCCAGCTCAACTTTGGTTGGCAGCAGCTCATGCTACAGCTGTCAGATGTCAGCTTCTGGTTTTGTGTGGCTGGTTTTCACTTAAGATGAATTTTGCTTTGTCAGTTTAAACATAAGGCAGTTTTTGTGGTGAGGACGGTGCAGCCTAAACACAATAATGCCAGCTCTAAAGCAAACTGAAAAGAATATTGTTCATTTCACTTGGCTTTATTGCTTATAAAACTATACTCCACTGCAATATTTATGACCACACAGTTCTTATGTGTTCTCACTGCACCGATGAACTTAAAAACCCCTAAATTGAAGTTGGAAGCTTTCTACAAAGCCAACAGTCCTCTCTAATGGACAGCCTATTATGTGGAGTGTAGGATCTGCATTAACAGAGCCATACCTTTGTCTCCATGCGTGCCTCAACTCCTTAAGACCCATCATTCCTTTCTGTCGCAGCCTGATAAATCAGGGAACCTAATCAGTGTATAAATATTCATGAGTCCGGCTCGGAGTGCTTTTGAAGGTGTAACTCTTCACAATAGCTTGGCGCACAGCCTCCAGTGGCCCACAAATCCTGGAGCACGGTGGCAAAGTTGAGAGGTGAGGTGAGGGAGGGGAGTGTGCGGCTGAGTTCACCCTTTTAGCATTTAGAGTAAGTTTTTCACATGGGAGCACCCTAAACTCTTTTTTAAGAAAAATCCCCCAAGCGTACTTTTCTCCCATTCATTTTCAAGATTGAAATATGAGGTGTCAAAACATGAACAATTATAGAAAATCATAAATTTGTGACCAATTTGGTAAAGGGAATGAGGTTGTCAGCTATCTGAGATGTATGCGTTTTCAATTTGGCATTTCTTAATGCCTGCCAGCTTCTCTCGCCGTACCGTTAAACTGCCATTTCTCCTTGTACTAATTGAACGCTCCCCCCGTTCTCTGCCCACACCATCATGTATTGCTCATCTATCATTGTTTGTTGGGAGCCAGTGTGGTTGTCCTTTCCACTGACTTTGAGAGAGCACTTCATCTTATTTGTTTGTTCCCTGACATGGGAATGATGCACTCGACCAGGCTGGCCATTTAGAAGCTGGGTACCGTTCAAGAACAGCCTCCTTTATCATCTTGTGTTAGCCAGCGCAGTGGCTTTGTAAAGGACCTGCACATTGAGGTCATTTGTCATTTGTAAAGTAAAACTATTTACCATTGGCATCTAATTTACTTAATAGATAAGCTACAGGAAAGAGCTCAGAGTGGCACAGGCCTGTAATACGTTAAGGACTGGAAACGGCTGCATCTCTCTGCAGCTAGTTGTATTTTAGAGATTTTAAGGAACACAGACTCTAGAAGTCATCATCAGAGGAGAATTAAACCACTGATGGAAGGTGACAGTTAATGGTCAGTTCATCAAAATGACTGGTATGTGTCATATGTTCTCCATAAGCAATAAACACAATCTATGACTAAAAACAAGGCTGTTAATCACTAACAGCAATGGTAAAATATTAGCAGATTTCTTAGATTATGGTTCATTATTATTATAGTCATTATAGTCACTTTAAATAAATGTTTTTATTTGTCCAAACAAACCAGAAACCAGAAGAAGAGGGTGCAACAAGCAGAGGCATTTCTGGAGGAAATCTGATTGGCTTGCCCAAGTGCGACCCCATCATCTTCACCTATTATTGGCTATTTGTCCAGTGAGAGGCGGGACCTTAGTTTAAACTATCTTCTTTGACTGTACATTTTGTATGGAGCCATTGTTTGTTTGTTTTCACAATTTTAATTTACTTCATGGATCATTTTATAAGACAGTGTTGTATAATGAGATGTTAGCTGTAGTTTTTGCTACTTATATAAATAAAAAAATCATTTAAAAAACTAGCAAGGGGGTAAAAAGAATAAATAAAAAACTATTATTCATGATGGAATGCTGAGGATGAAAACAGCCCGAGGATAGAAATAAATTGGAGCTACAATTTCTTTTTGAGGATTTAAAGAATAAAGTATAGAAGCTTAATATTAGAGCCTATTTGTTTGGTGCTACTCTGTTGTGTTATGATTAGTTGGACTTTTTATCTTTCAAATGCAAATATTAAACACAAGGATGTAAGAAACTGTAAGATACAGTAATGTTGGTAATTGAAGTAGACAGAGAAAGAATGTTCGTGCAATATTTCATGCCACCCCTGCAGGAGTCAGTGCTCCACTTGGGCCGTCCAAATCAAAAAGTCTGGACGCGCCCCTGGAGACTGACGATGACAGTAATAAAAAGAGCGGAAATAAAACCACAAACGGTGAGAAACAGTTTAGAAAACAGGATGGAAATATGACATTTCATCATGGATGGATTATACAGCCGTGGCAGCAACGAGGAGTCAGAGCAGAAACACCTGACGTGAGTTAAATGATTTCTACATTAGAATTAGCATATTAATTTTTTCTCTTTTTTAGGGCAAAAACCACTGCAAGCAAGCGTAAAAAATTTTCAGGGGAAATAGATTTTTTTTTTTTCACATTTTGCTGCTTCCATCAACTTTTTTTTAATGCAAAATAGAATACACTGGAAACACATCCAGTAAATGTTTTGCAAAGTGCAAATATTTTGTGCTGACTGTTAACATTTTGCTCATGTGTTCAACGTAAAAACATCTTTGTCATGTTGTTTTAAAAAAAACATGATCTGAAATGCATTATGTTGTCTACAACAGGGATGTAACTTAAGGCCCATTTTTGACGACCATCTTCCAAAAAAAAGATCAGTTTTGTGTCACTGCATGGGAGGGACTTATTTGTCTCTACCTGATGACGTTTCATAATTAGCTGGGTGATATTCAAATGTAATTGGTCAGTGAAATTATGCATTTTAATTAGACTTTTTTTTTTATTTCTCAGAATTCTTGAGGATACTTGAATATAAAAATAACTAGTTTTGTAGATTACATAGAATTTTTTAAAAGTTTGGCAGCACCACTGCCTCTGGGGCCCGCTAGATGGCACCCTGAGGCCCACCAGAAGGTTAACCTATTTTCTAATACAGGTTATTTGTTTATTAATGTCATGTTTAGAAGGTCCTATGAGACCTGGAGCATCCAAGTTTTTTTCCCCTGTGTATACAGACAAGCAAACAGAGGAATAAAAGGTAGATGCTGAACAATGATGAAACACAGACAAGACTATCTGTGTGATGGAGAAGGAAAGCTGAACCAATCCACCTGCCAGGTAGAGATAAAACCTGTGACCCTTCAGGTTACACGACTTTCCTACAACTCTGTGCTCTTTTCACTTTGAGCATGAGGTTGTCGGGTTCAAAAACCCTCTTTTACAGTAACTGCTGCAGACAATAAAAGCTGCTGTCACTCTCTGTGTTAACACTGGTAATTAAAGCTGGGTGATAATGATTCGCAGAGAGACGACACTCAAACTCTTCCCTGCCTATTCCCTGCAGAGTTTAAAAAACAGCGGAGCCTGTAAAACTGGAAAGTTTTACTCTGAATTGCTGATCTTTTTTTGGTTTCCACTTACATTTCCAACCTGCAAAAACCAAGGAAATATAGCAAAGCACAAGGTGATGACAGCGCAATTCAGCTGATTTTCAAAGCTGTAAGTATGATTGGCACCTTAGCATGGCATTTAGAAATAGTCCTGCAGCTTAAAAATCCGCCCACTGGGTTTCTCAGCATTATGAAGTGTCTGTGTATTAAGGTCACAGTTTCGATCAGGTTTGTGGCTCCAGGGTTATAGCAGAGAAAAAAATTCACTCTTTCTTTTCTCACTTTCTGAGTCCGGCCTTTGTTTCTCTGAGGATGTTCATTCATTGTCGCCAGTGCTGGACGCTGGTGCTTTTATTTTGACGGTTTATTCTCTCCCCTCCAGGAGATGCTGCGGAGGCGGAGCCAGCACTAATCAAAACTGCAGGGCAGCTCTTTGCAGGATCCGACCGTTCCTCTGAGGAACAGAAGCCTGGGATGGAGGCGAGGTGACCTCGGATGAAACTAGCTCAACCCCCGACCACTTAGACTCGCTCAGGGCAATGAAGCTGCAGCCAGGCAGAGACGGTGTGAAGGAAAAAGGAACTCACTTCAAGGACAACGCAGATAGAGTGAACAAAAGTCAGGAAATGTTGCTTCAGGAATTAGGCTGCATGAGGAGAAGCCACACAGTTCTGTTGTTGGATATTTTCTCATTTACATCCATCTATTGGGTTAGAAGAGGCTGAAGAGCCTGTGGCGATGATATCATCTTAACATTTATTCTAACAAGGCAAGCTTAGTAATAGATGTGAAATTAATGATGAAACATATGGCATTAAATGGAGTAATGCTGAAGTGGACCTACTCTATATTGGGAGCACAAGTTAGTTTGTGACTTTGCTGTGAATAATGTTGACAACTGTCTCATCTATATGGCATTAATTAATTTTTATAGATGCGGTTATAAATGCAGAGGCGGTATGTGAGACTGCAACACATATTTTGTAAAGGGCAACTAAGCGCTTCACAGAATGCATAAAAAAACATTAAATAAGAAATACAGCATAAGATAATATGAAAACACCAAGTGAAAGTACAGAATTCAAATAAAAATAAGCAGAGCAGTGAAAACAAGGAGATGGAAGTGCAAAGTGGATAATGAAGTGCTTGGGAGGAGACGCATTACAACAAGATTTTAGCCTGGATTAAAAAAAAAAAAAAAACTTCTTTGTTACCGTCACAACACCTGTCAGTCTCTCCAGGCTGATTTTGCAGTCAATCCTAACAACTGAGATTTTCTCAGCTTCGTTAGCTTCCAGTGTCCTGATGCCCAGAGACAGTCCTCGTTTTTGGTGGCCTGTACCAGATGTACCTGTACCAAACAACAGACCACAAAGTGAAATAATATTTTACGTTGCAAGAAAGACTGGGCAACAGATATCCTAGCCCTAGTTTTAGAGAAATTGTCTTTCCAAACCAGGCAGAGCCAAGAGGAAGGAAGCCCGAAGAGGAAGAAGAAAGGTAAATTTATTATTGCAAACACTGTTTTTGAGATAAAATATAAAAATGGGGCAAGGAATGGAAATCTGCAAAGTACTTACACCATTCAGGGTGAACTAAAGAGAAAGGTGAAGAGAAGGAAAGGAAGAAATTGAATGAGTGTTTGATTTGATAGTTTACCAAAGCTTTTCTTATCATTGTACTATGATTTTCTGACACAGTTTACAAAGTTATGAGGTATTCAACTTTATCAGTCAGGCTGCACCACAGTTAATTACTGTACAACACAGATAAAAACATTGGTACATTGATATATTGATATATAGTGATTGCCAAACTGGAAATGTCCCCCAGTTTTCATTTCAGCTAGCTAATTAAGCTAAAGGAGCTATTGTAAAGAGGTTTTTTTTTTTTTTTTTAAATATAACCTGTAATGCTACAAATTATGGCCTCATTTCCACGGCATGGTATGGTTCAACTTGACTCACTTATAAATTTTCTTTTTTGGTTTTCCATGGGCAAAAGTTGTGGAAAGTACCTGGCACTTTTTTGGTATCACCTTGGTCAGGGTTCCAAGAGAGCTGAGCTGATAGTAACGGTTAAACTCCACCAGGCGCGGCTGCATCGTGTTACGGTTTTACCACGTCAGCCGGAGCTGACCGCAGCCATTCTACACAGTGCTTGTGATTCCACCAGCAGCACCTCAGCGCATCTCGGAAGTGGCTCCTGGCTCCGCTCTGCTTCAAATACATGCCGAGTCTATTTTTGACAGATGCCATGTCAATTAGCACAGAGCAGATCGAACAGGCAGGAAGTTTCAAAATAAAAGACCCCATGGAGTATCATGATCATAGAGACAGACAGAAAATAAACTATTTAACCACATAGCCTGCTTATCTGTGGTAGAAGCACAAAGAGCCATAAAAGAGGACCTAATCAACAAAATATGTGCAAGTAAACATAATCAGATGGGTAAAACGCTCTGCTGCTGAAATGCTTCTGATATGCTGCTGGTGGGGCTTGAAGCCGTGAGAAGGATGAGTTAGAACCGTGGCGCAGACGTGCCATGCATGGTGCCCTGCAGACCACTGAGTGAGAATAGTCACATGAATCTTCACTTCTGCAACACAGAGCAACTAGTACGGCGTTTGTATTGCGTTGAAGATCACGTCACAGAAGTGTTATGCAGTGTTGGTATGACGGTCATTTACGAATCGTGCCCACATTGTGCAGGAAAACCAAAGTGAGAAACGCACCTGGTACCAAAAGCAAGGCAGGCTGAGTCAAGTCACCATGCAGTGGAAAAGAGGCTTAATGAAGCTAGTTTATGATGTGACAGCTCAGTTACCAATGTAGGTAATAAGCTAGTTAGCTTAGACATACCAACAATTGCAGCTTACATTAAACACACATTTTAATCCGTTACACTTGCTTGCTCGCTCATCACTTTGTGCTCAGGCACCCTCTGCTTCATCGTGTTGAGAAATGCAAAGCTTGACAGGCCTGCTGTGCGCGGCTGGTTGCTAAGCTATGACTGAACAATCACCGTTGGGGGCAGCGGTTTGGCGAATGGTCAAATGAACTAATTGGGGGGGTCAAGTGTATTTCATCAAATTCTTTGAACTGTGTATGCTGTTCATTTTTTTTTAAACCTAAATACCTCTGTATGAGCTACTATAATTACTGTGTCGGTGTCACAACAGCAAAAACAGTGTGTGAGCATTGTCAGCCGGTTAAAACACACATTCCATTTACATACACAGAAGTAATGCAGCTATTTACAATGCTCCATTTGAGGTCTTATTTGGATTAAGGTGATTATATGAGCTCTTCTCACAATGAGATTCAGTGTCTCTGTTGCCATGAGCACAGCAGATGACAAAATATCTCTGCGAGGTGCACACCTGTAGTTCCCCATCTACAGACAGAGGAGTCTGCCAGTAAAACAGTAGGAAACAGACACATCCACCAGCCACCCCCTGCCTCCTTGAATGAACATCAGGCTATACTTTATACACAAGACTGAAATGATGATCCAAACAGTCAGTGAGGGTGCAGGGCTGGACCTCTCCTTAAGTTCAAGGTGATAAAAGCATGGTATTTTTCATTCTTACCATGTATTCACCCCACTGAAACCCTAATACTTAAGCTGGCTGTAAACAGCTGCTAATCCCTTTCTTCTCACTCCTCCAACTTGGTAGGTATTAAGTGGTAATAGCTGTGTCCTTATTCGGGGTCTACATCCTCTAAAGTGCCTTTAAAGTGTCACCTTAATGGGTGGACAAGATCTGTTCCATTTCAAAGGCTCCTTAAAAAGCAGATAACAAACCCTCCACAGCCTCCTTGGCCTGAATCCGGAGGACAGCAGTGATGTTTTGTTTGTGCCTAACAATAAGAAAAAGCAGACTGGGAAATATGTCAGTTGTTTAATGGAGAATTCAGGTGATGCTTGCCAACTTAAGTAAGGAAATATCATGGGATCACAGGTATTTGCGTCCAAGTTGTCATCAGTCACTGGTAAATACAGCACATAACTAAAAGAAAAAGCCACTATATGAAAATAATGCCAGCCAGGTATCAGCTCCCCTGTTTGTTTTCATCAGAGGCCTGGCTATAACTTATCACAGAACATCACAACAAAAGAAAAAATACACAGCCATATTTTCAGATAACATTGTAGTACTACTCACCAGTTGTCCATCATTTGTTGAGCTGCTCACAGGAAAACAGCATCGTAGAATCTCCCAAACCGTTTAAGTGAACGGTGACCAGGTTTCAGTGCACTATGAAATTTCAACATACAAATAACTTTTTAATTATTTGTTTTAGAATTGAGTGATTGTATTATAAAACAAGAAGGACTAAGGTGGATGGCTGCACAAGAGAGGAAAAAACTTAACTAACCAACGACGTGTTAGACACCATAAATAAACCAAACCTACTTAATTATGTACTTTAGGTCACATACATAAGGTAAGTTATGCACATGGTGTAAGTTAAACATGCTATGTAAGTTAACTTGTGAAATAAGTCAGTGTTGACTTTTGCTTTCACATGAGAAGACAACAGCAGTCCACTGTGTAAAAGTTTCTGTGTTTTTGTCCCATCCATCCACCTTGATATCCTGCAGACTTTGTTGCTCTTTATGTCACCTGACTTCTTCCCATTCCCATCATAATTACTACAGCCACTAGATGTCACTGTCTAACAACAAACTAAATAAATAAATATGGATCAGAATAAGGTGCTTGCACAGATAAAGTATACAGCCATTTTCCTGGTAGGTTCTGGCTGCTTGACAAAGTGGTTGCACCAAACACAGGTCGAAATTCTCATGTTTTTATGGATCCTACAGCTTTTCTGGGGAAAGACGGCCCCTTCTGTGTCTCTGATTGGTTGGCCTTTGTTGGTTGGCTTGTGCAGTTTTAGGCATTAGTGGTGAGACTGGGCAAGGTTAAGGTAAGATTTCAAGGTAAACCAGTCAGAGGCGAAACAGGGCTCGCTTTTTGCAATGCATTTCCCACTGATACATTTTATTGACCATTTGAGGGGAACTTCCAGGTGCTAAACTCCAAAACTGACTTTACGACTTTACATTGAGCATTTGAATGCACCATTCGTTTTTAGCTGTGCCCAAATTGCATATAACATACTAATTCCCACTCTTCAGAGTGGCTCACTCTAGAAAAGTGATGCAATAATGTGTACTTATTTAAAACTGTCAGTAAGTAGCCTAAAAGAAAAACACTTCATTTTTGAGTGGGCTCTTGATAAATACTATTGTTCCACATGCAATGCATAAAGGAAATGGAGAAGAGGCTGCAGTTACAGCTGAAAACAAGCTGTGAACAGAGACGAGACAGCTTCAGAAAGATCTTGCAAAAAGAAAAAAACAGTATAAAATCTTTAGGAAAAACGTGTTCTTTTTGTGAAGTGCAATGGGCAGTTTGATTGGAGTCTGACAGTGCACATATGGGGTTATTTCTTCTTAGTATAAAACTGTGAAGTACTGTATGTTGATACTTTGACATCCTCAGAAGGACATGCTTTTGTGGAACACTTAAATAATAAATGGATAGCATGGTTTGCTTTACCTTATCACAGAATGCGCTTCAATTTTCCTCTCATTCACCCAGACTCCTTTGCTCCCACGTCATGATTCCGTCCCTTTTTGGATGAAGACAACTGCTCTGACTTGACTGGAGGTAAATACGAACCCTGAGGTCTTTGCCAGGTTAAACGAATGAAAAAGGAAAACCATATCGCTTTTGAGCTATTGGGAGCGCAAACTCCTATGGCCAGTCAAGTGAGCAATTATACTATGTCTTTGCTGATCAACGATTAGCGTCATTATTCGAAGAACAACCCCGCCGAGTGGCTGGAGGTGGGGTTAACTAACTCAATAAATTTTCAGGTAATGTATTTCTGATGACTATCAACTTTTTCAGTTGTCTGTCCACTGTTGTGTTACGGTGAACCAGTGGTTCACAAACTGATGTACCACCTGCAGCCCATTTTACACTGGGCAAAGAACCCACTAACACCCGCTAACATCTGGCCTATTTCTTCCATGGGAATGGGTACGTTTGGCATGAAGTCCTGGGTCAAATGTCTCTGCAGTAGACACGGGTATTTATCGTCTCCTGCTCTGATTGGCAGTGATTTCCAGGTGAGCCTTTTCATCCACATGTGGTGCTAGAAGATGGAGTCTGCAGCTGCTCAAACCTGCATTTTTACAGAACAGGGGCTCTGATTTAGTCAAGCGAAATGCCACACAGACAGCGATGTATCAAATTGAACTATACAAATAATTTCCAAATGTACCATAAGTTGGCTACTGGAAGCATAATGTTGCTAAACACAATATATCTTTAGCCAGAATGTGCAGCAGACATGAATTTACTATACATATTTTGATCTGCATACAAACCTTACAAATATCTCAGATTTGTAAAAATATTTATATACATGAATAAATGATGAACCCAAGGTTTATTTTGACATGCCAACGGTGCTTTCAAGTACGCAAATGTCAGGATGATGTCCGATGAAGAAAGGCATAAGCTTTCCTTTGGCTCTGACATGACCAACTTATCAGTCACTTACTGATGATTAACTAAACTAAACTAAAAATACTGACTAATAAAATAACCGGCCGCTAAAGCAGAACATTACATCTATAATTTTTTCACAATAAAAGTTGCTCATTATTTTATCTAAACGCTTTATTATGAAGGGCAGCAAAGTCAGGAAATGTTGCGTTGTCATCATGACTCCTATCAGCTGAAAACGAACATGAGACAGGCAGCAACACAAACACAGAAACTGAACTCAAACCACAGAGATTCATTTAGAAGTTCAGTCTAGGTGTCCAGCACACGTCATTCACACACAGACGACGGCGGCACAGGCCTGACCATCAGGACAAACTCAGGGTTCAGTGTCTTCCTTCAGAGCTTCTCAACTAAGTCACAGTTTATTAGCAGTAAGAAGTTGCAGGAAAGTGTCGATCCGTGTGCGATTCATACATAAACTAATATGAAAACTATCGAATTCCCTCTTCAGCACATTTACAATTCAGCGTTAGACACAAACACAGCTATTGTTTACAAGCAAACCTTACCTTAGATCGCGCATGCTGGCACTCAGAACAGAATATAAAAGAGAAGGAAAGTCAGATTTTTTCTTCCCACCCCACTTTCTCAAGGTCTCATTAAATGTGCAAGTAAATTTCTCAGCCGAGGTTTAGCTTTAAATCAGAGGCACACACTGTCAAGTGCCTTTGTGTCTGCATCACTGTAACATTCACATAATGATTTTAACTTGTGCAGCAGACATAAAGCAGCACTACACTGTCTGTGCTTTCCTGTGTCTGCTTGTGAAGTCAGGCTGTGATCTGCAGTATATAATATCAATATGATATGCTTCATAGCCCCCCGTTTGAGAATGGCATTTCTGAAAGCTGCAGTTGTACGATGTTGTTGTCACACCATAATATGATATGAAATGCTGCTTAATGTCTAATGTCAACATGTCAGTCCCTCCAGCTCGGGGACGCAGCTCTTTGGGACTCCATGGAATCTGGTGACATTTCAATGGATTGTTTATCCCAGCATTGCCTTTCCCACCGCAGGAAAAAAAACAAAAAAACAAGATAGGTCAACAGAATTTAGTGGGTGGGAAAAGTGATAAAGCTCGGTTTTCACGGTGAGTTTGGCTGGTGTGAAAACAGAAGACAAATGGAGAGAAGAGCAAGTAAGGAAAGGAGTGGGAAAATCTCGAGCTCTCTGAGATCCACGGGGGGTCGTCTCAGGAACATATTAACATATGAATCAGTATGATGTGACTGAGCCACTGCTGAATGAAATGTGATGAACCATATGAGGTCTGCTAACGAGGCAGAAAGACAGAAGGGAGATGAAGATAAGAAATTCAGTTTGGAAAGAAGGAAACTTTGCCATCACCTATTGAAGAGACTCAAAAAAGCTGCAGAGATGTTTTTTCTGAGTCACTGTAAGAAATAGTGAACACAAAAGTGCCATAATTAACTACAGTAGTTCTTTTATCGAGTGAAGTACTCCATTGGTATCGGTAGCACTTTAAACCTACTGGTAATGATGCTGGTATCGTAATTTTTTAAATGATACCCAGCCCTATCTGCAGATGAATATTCACAATCTGTGGGCAAGCGACAAGACTTTGGTATCCAAAGCATTATGGGAGGCAGAACACATTAGCCAAAATGTAATCGCCGAACCACTTGGCTTTCGTCTGACTATGATTTAGCTTTGTTGCTGTTTTATTAACCTGCATTCAGATGGACATATTTATTTAGCCTCCAACTACATGCTCATGTTTCAAGCCACTCAACTGTCTCTAAACACCGACTGACGCACAGAAAAGGAAATTTCGCCCTGGATAGTCGTTGTTGACGGGTAGACGATAGCTGACGGGTCCCCAGTTTGAAAAGACAGTGGTTTGCTCTGCACCAAAATGTCAGTATTTTAAACTATAATCAGACCAAGATACATTTCCCAACACTAAGTAGTAGCTTCAAGTTGTACAACAGCTACAGTGAAGCAAACACTGGCACCAAAGTTCCTCAAGTTCTCCGCCAGAAAAGTTAAAATACTCTGTAGTGTTCCTAGTATTTTTTATTTGTTTATGTTGTTTGTTAGTTTGTAACTGGCAGTTGTTGACAGGGGTAAAGTTAACTCTCACTCTCTGTAATGATCATTTATAGAGATGGACAACATGAGAGCTCCCCAACAATGAAGTCAAAACATCTGGATTTCCCCCTGGTGGCTGGCTGCAGTATAGGTCACTAATGCCACCCACTCTATGTTAGCAGATGAGGTATAGGCCAACCTAAAACTTCAAATTACAAGTAAAATAATGTTGTTCATAAGATGCTTTCTGTCATTTTAGGTTGTTCTAATCAGGCTGATGTATGTTGAAGTGTTTGAGCTCCCAGGAACTCAAAAGTGCAGCTCCAACTCAGATCAACTCCACTCTGCACCGGAGGTTTCAGGTTTATTTGCCTGTATAAAGAATATTAGGCTGCTCTTGGCTTTAAAAATAATAATAGTAAAATACGTTGGAATGAAGGAATGTGAAAACATTTTTGCACAGATAAATCAGTAGACCCAGGGTTAGACATCTTAGTGCATTGGTTCCCAACCTGGGGTCCAGGCCACCCTTAAGGGGGTCCCCAAGACTTTGTCTGTTCTGAGATCCTTGAAATCAGATTTGCACGTCATATACACTTACAATTTTAGGGTGTGTACACCCTTTCCAAAGTCAAATTCAAGAACTTTTCAAACATTTTCAAGATGCATTTACAAAATTACAAAATGATTATTTCACCTCTTCATTGCATTAAATCAGATGTTATTGTGCTATTATTAAACAAAGTTATGTCACAGGCGAATGACAAATTAAAAAACATGACAAAGTCTCACATTTTGAAACGTGTCACCTGTCTGTAAAGACTCAGTAGGTTGTGAATTTTGTGCATTTTCCTTAACTGAAAAATGCAAACAACTGATGAATCAAGATATAAAACACATTTTATCTCTTTCTCCTTTTTGTTCTTCCTGTTTTTTATTTTAAATTTCCTTATTCAATGAATGGCTCCACCAGACAAAACAATGTCAAATGAGGCGCGATAAATTCCGTTTCTCTATTGATTCATTATCAATTAATACATGTTTAATAAAGGTATTAATTATTTACAATCTGGCTCAGCAAATATTTGACTTATTTTATTTCTTTCTCTGTTTAACTAACAGTAGAACAGAGACATTTTTATGAGGTAAAACGTCTATGGGAACAATTTAATAGATTGGAAGGAAACTTTTATTCTTTTAGTGTTTGTTTGCATGTGTTCAGGCTGGGGGGGGTCAGCTTTCCTTGGATACGAGTAGCAGGGGGGTTCTAAGGAAAAAAGGTTGGGAACCGCTGTTTAATGTCACGTAGAGAAACACATTTTTGAGTGGAGGTGATTTTTAATTCTCAGGCTCCCTCCAACAACACTCAAACAAACTTACATGAGTCAAAATGAGAATCTAAAACATAAGACACATTCAAACAGAGCAGAATATACTGTATATAAATAATATACATATAAAATAAAATATAATATCTAATATTGTGGTAGGCAGGTATACAGACATGGTTGATTATATAAAAACATGTCTGTGTTACATGAGAACTGCAAACTGCAAATGGTGATTGTATCAGAGGAGAATGTCATTATGCCGCTGCCAATTTGTCTAAATCCTTCTTATTATCATTATATTTTTGTTATCAGTTAATGGTTACTAACAGCTTGTATCAGGAGCTGCTCAGACAAGTGTGGTCATTAGTGTGATTATCAGCAGGTGTGCAGATTCCAATTAGTGCAAACTACTTGAGAACATGCAAAGACTCCACAGACCGCTTTGTATCCACAAGAAATGACTCAGAACAAGGCAGAAAAAGATATTTTCTAGGCTCCTCATCTCAATGTGCAAAAGGAAGACACACGGTGCCACGTTTTTTCGCACTTCAAATCCGAATTATGATACAACAATGATAAAGTGTAAATGGGTTTCTTTTAAAGCTTAATCAGTCTCCAGACTCCTTGCTTGATTTTTTTTTCCTCTGGATATTTTTTCCACGCTGTGAGTCAAGAACAAGTTGCCTCCGAAAACAGAACCCCAATCAAATCAGACTGGCACTTTATTAACCATCTAATGACACAATCTGCCATTTTCAGTATGTTTCCAACAAACTGATTATGATATGATCACTGTGACTGTAACTGGATTTTCTTCAGGTGTTCAGTAGATTCAATATGAGTTTAACTTCGGAGGAACTGGAGGAACATTTCTCATAAATGCACTGTGCTGAAGCCCCTAACAGCTGACAGTAATCACTCATTTGAGATTGGATTTGTTGATACCTAAAAGGCAAATGACATATCTCACTTTCTCACTCTATTGAGGCGTTAATTTTCAAACATCAGTTTATGATTAATGATCATCTTTGCCTGGGCAGTCTGAATCTAGAAAATTAATTAAAATGTAATAAAGCCTTGATTCCTCTTGTCGAACAAAGAGGAGGAATATTTGGTTTGGTGCAGAAAGTCACAAAATAAACTGAAATGTTAAAGTCAAATGTCTGCGTATGACCACTAGGGGGAGATTCAACTACTTAAGTGTTCTTTTAAAATCACGTTTCCTGTGCATTTGTTGTTCAAACTGGACTTCGATGTAGTGAGGTGTTAAACTGAACTGATGAGGTGCTAATACAGGTTGCAGCGCTCAGCCATGATGTCTGCAAAGAGGAACTTCACATTGAGCTACTTTTAAAACTGAAGAGTTGTTCAAGTTCATATTGCACAAGAGCTGGCTCAAAGTTCAGTTCACAAAGATTGAAATGAACTGGTTCACTTTCATAGTTGATCATTTTGAAATCTGACCATAAATTGAAGTTCACGTCTCCTTGCTCATAAACAAAGGCAACTTTTCAAACTGTTGTGTATTTGGAAGAACTCTGGATGATGGTCACAAGAAATCATTGACAAAAAGTAAAACCAAGCTCTTGCAGATATTTTCCAGGACTAGTAAGATGCTTCAACTCAACATGACTTCAAATTCAAAAACTTCAAATTTGTTTGGTGTCTTCTGTCTCAGTATCAGATGCCGTGGGGCGACGACATTTATGGTCGGCATGTGTCAAGTTGGAGCGAGAACATGTCGGCCATTCTGTTGAACCAGAACAAACAATACCAGGGCTCTGGAACCGGCTCAAATAAACAGAATGCAGTTGTTATTAGTTATTAATTACATCGGTGCTTGTCCTGCAATGACACGTCAACATGTTGGCCAATTTCCAGTTCACATAGCAGGGGCTTGGCCCCGGAGAGACAATCAGTAAAGCATCTTGTTTAGTGTGAGATGTTTGTGGCACTTTGCAGAACTCCATTTGCAATGTGTTCTTTTAGGATCGAAAGTTCATTTGACTTCAGTTCAGCTCACTGGGAGTTCAGAGTGAAATCAGGTGCATGTTGTTTTGTACATAATGACCTGAATAAACATGGGTTTTTGGGACTATATGGTAGCAAACTAGATTAAATATCAATGATGCACCATTTTGAAAATCCAGTTTGAAAGGGACTAGCAAAGGAAGGCTAAATAATTCATTTCTACTGTGTCATAAAATAATGTATTTGAAATTGGGCCAACATAATTTTGAGCAGCATCAATTAGTTCATGTATACATATTCTCTTCATAAGTGTAACACATGCAATTCATGTATTACAATTACATACTTTAGAATACATTACTGGAATAAATATCATTTCTTTTCATGTGTCATATTTATTGGTCCCCTCTAAGGTGAGTCTGTGATGTTTTCTTTATGATGGGGAGGGTCTCTGAGCCGTAAAACTATTTATTTCTACATGTAAATATTTATTTTAAGATGTTATTTTGGTCAGAGTCACCAGAACAAACAGGTGAAAAGTGTAAAACCAGCACTTGCACCTTGGGTAGTTTTCACTTATTTTTCCAAGGGATATGTATCGCTCTGACATAAGCCTTCAAACATTTGTGTGAACACAGCTCTGCTGTGTATGTGCATGCTGTGATTCATCACTGAGTACGCTGCGTGTTGCTGCGCATGTATGAGACAGAATTTGCACATTGCCTCAAGTGTTACTTTCACTTTGCCAGTTACTACCGAAGGTGCAAGACACTTTGGTTTGAAGTTAGGTGCTAAATATATGACAGTAGAGCAGATACTCCAGAGAGGGCAGAGAAGCTGCAGCTTTTGCACAAAGTAACACAACACAGAGTTCTTTGGGGACAAGCTCTGTTTTTCTGTCACACATCCTAATTAAGGTCATGCTTGGGTTACGATGGTGCAGGCAGGTTCCTGATGACGGTTATCACAGTGTACATGAAGACAGGGATACTGTTACATTAAATTAAAGGGGCGCTTTGTAGAACCTAGCATCTAGTTGTGAGCTTGCAGACTGCAAACACTTTGTCTCACTCTCCCCTTCCAAAAAAGCCATGTGAGTTTTTTATGTTTATTGTTAGGCAGTGACCTCTGGTGACCACAGACGAACGCACTGAGGTAGCCTAATATAAAGAGTGACAAAGTCTGCATATGGTTGATGTGGGGTGGGTGGATGGCTCAAATCAACACAAGGCTTCCACCCAGGAGACTGAGGAGATATCTTGTGTGAAACCAAAGGCAATGTGGATTTAGTTTAATATTTACGTCACTGAAGACAGTTATGACCAAATACCTGCAAAACTGATATTCCCATCAGCTTCCTCCAGCTTTTGTGATTAGCACCAACTACCTGTAGCAACCTGTAAAGCCAAGCTAAGATGGTGAATGGAAATATTAATGTCAGCATTTAGCTCAAAGCAACGATAAGCACTGACAAGAAGCTAGCATGGCTGTGGACTACTAGGATCACTGCAGTGTTTTATTGTAGGTATTTACTAAGACTAAAAATGTAAATTTGTGCAGCCACAGTTTTTCTCATTTGCTTAAAATGCAGCTAAAACGTAATGGAGTGCAAATGTCCTCTCCAGCTTGATGCTGTAAGGTCAACAAACAGATCAGCAATTGAATACCTTTAGATAAAACTTTAAAATCCCTTTTATTAGATAATTTCTGTAAATGAATACAAAAAATATATAGCTGCCTACCACTATATCACTACACTGGCCTGGATCTGCTCGCAGCCATTAAAAATGAGAAAAAATGTTCACTATCAACAGTCAGAAACATGTAGAAGACAAACACTAGCAGCCAAGCTGAGCAATCATCATCCTTGCAGCCTGCATGTGTTATCCCCATAGCCTTGATGTGTATTTTGAGGATGTGCACACCAACACCAACTCCTGTGGAGCACACACCTAATCTCCACACCACATAGTCTCTACCAGAGCAGGCGCACAAGTATAAATCCAGCTCAAATGACAGGCAGCAATGTTGAATGTTTTTGCATATTTACTGGAAATCATGTATCTTTTACAACACTACAAACTATATTATTGTGTTTTACAAAGTACTTTGCCAATTCAAGCATCCACTGGCTGTAATTCAGTCCTTTAAACGTCAGATTTCCACACAGTGAGAGAAGGTAAAAGTAAGAACTCTCCTGTACTTCAGTTATGAAGTCCCAGCGCATCACAGAGCTCTCTCTTCTTCTCTGCGCTCCCTCATGCCATGAATCGAGGGTTTATTTTAGCCAAACCAGAGTTGGTGATTTCTGGAACAGTGGAAAGATGAAGCAAGATGTTGTAGGTGCGCTTAATTCTGTCTCTGATGAGTTTGAATGAAGCTTACATGGATGATGTTAAAATTACAGTCCAGTTAGTTTAATTAGAGAAATAAAACAGCTCTCTCTGCTTAAACAAAATGGATCACTCGCTGTACTAATCCTTTCCATAAGCCCGTCGGTGGCAAAAACAAGCAAGCGTCACCTGCCCTGCATGCTCAGCAGTGTGATACGGTCAAATGGCTGACAGCGAATCACCTGCGCTCCCTTTCTGTCACTCTTCTCTGCTTCCATCACACTTCATTTTCCGTCTGTGGTGCCATAGAGAATCAGTTTGCAGAGTTTACAGTTGTCACGTTGTTGCATTGCTCTGTGTGCAATGACGCAGCTAAAAAAGAAGAGCTGAAACTTCATTTACCCAACATGTTGTCAGCTAATGAAAAACTTTATTTAGGCTTCCCTATATTTGTAATTCCTCATTTAAATGTGATCCCTGAGCATTTTTGTAAACATCTATATGTTTTAACCTTTTATTATAATGCACACTAACTTACAACAAACTGACTGAACAACTGAGTCTCAGTTGACTGAGGGGTTTCTGACTGATGATTCAAATCTTTGACTTGCAGGGTGCAGCCCCAAAAAATCCATAAATGGCACAGTGTTGGATACACTTGTGGCATCACATCAGGTGTTATTTCCTGCTGACAGCCTGGCCACGCAGTGCTAAATCAAACCACTGCCATCATCTAGGTAGGTGCAAGAAACCTTTGTCAGGAAACAAGTAGTGGCAGGTGAAAGCCTCCATTCACAGCCTGACATTCTCCCTCTCTGGCAGCAGGGTGACCTTGACAAGAAAGGCAAGGCGTCGAGTTAGGGGGAATAAGGGACGGGGGTGAGGAGCCGACGCCAGCCCTCCACTGTGGTCTGTCAGACTGTTATCAATGCTGCTGAGCTACATTTGCGGGCGCAACGGGGAGGGCGGCGCAGAAAGGCAGAGACAGTGATAGAATAACCACAGAGAAGAAGAAGAAGAAAGAAAGGAAAGCGAAGCGGGGGGGTAGCTGAGGATAGATGGCGGCAGGAAAGGTGGCTCCAGGAGATGGCGACCATGCAGGGTCGAAGGATGCTGTTCGTCCCCCTCGCTGCCTGGCTGTCAGCCCCACAGTAATGAAGTTAAATGAGGGCACAGAGTGCGTTCTAGAAAGGGGCGATCACTGGTGGCCAGAAGAAAAGAGAGCAACAAAGAAAAGGGGTCTGCAGGTGATTGACAGAGTGCAGGAGACGCAGTGCTGGCTCAGTCAATCAATAACTCCTTTCCTCTCGGGTCGAAACCCCCTCACCGGCCTCATCAGCGGCCCCCATCTCTGACCTGACAGGGGCCTCTCTCCATGTGTCATCGCACTGAAAGGAAAAGTCACCTTCTTCTGTCGTTTAATGGGATTCTTTAATAATGGGGAGATCGGGGAGCAACAAAAGAGACCTGCCTTTTCATTCTTTAATGGAGCTGGTCTGGTTCCTGCCGGAGAGCCGGCAAGACGTGGAGATCAGTGCTTTCATTATTCATACTGTACGGCTCCGGCTTCCAGACAAGGTGACAGGGGCGGAGGGGCGATGATAGCAGAATGTAGTTTTTGTCAGTCCAAATATTTGA
This sequence comes from Lutjanus erythropterus, assembly GCF_056507025.1. NCBI lineage: Eukaryota > Metazoa > Chordata > Actinopteri > Lutjaniformes > Lutjanidae > Lutjanus > Lutjanus erythropterus. The sequence goes on from NC_139325.1 coordinate 39,219,699, forward strand.
ATAGTATGCTAAATTAATGAGGGGAGGAGGTTCGTCGCTGCCAGTTCATGAAATAAATCAGTGGCGGCGAATGTGGTCAACTTTCAGGTCATGGATTTGTTGCATTAGTAGGTAATTTTGGTGATTTTACATTAATTTTATATCCTACTTTCCAAATTCTCAACACATATTCAGGAACTGGCCTAGTTTCCAGTTGCAATAAATACTCTGCAATTTGTGCAATTTAGCTACTGGAACTCCTTCACATCACTGTTGATTTGCAGCACAGACGATTAAGACATCGAGGCTAAAACTGGACTAAATAATGGAACATATTGTAACATTTTGTTATGGCCCCCTTCATGCTGGAATATGTAATTTAAATGTAACACGGACATCCAAAAACTTCTACTATTCAACCAAATGTAGTTATTTTTTAAACTAGAGATCTATGTCTTTTGATCCTGCAAATTAATGCTACATATGGTTTGTTACACAGAATCATCTGTGAAGTTGTCCTTAGAAAGTGCTTGGAAAAGGGCAAGCCCTTTAAAAAAACAATCGTCAGGTGATTGGATGAATCATATGTCAATTATATCTAACACAGGCTAATTTCAACCAATCAGGTTTAAAACTCTTGCTATCGAAAAAAATCTTTGTTGCCGTTCTTTGCCCTCCAGCTCTGAGTTAACTGATGCTATTGCAGTATCTACAATAACCTCTTCAATGTTTGTTTGAGTTGTTTCCACAAACTCACCACCTCACCATCGTCAGACCTAAAACCACGCCCGTAGCTGCCAGGAAGTCCCTCTTAGGACACTGATTGGCTTGCACCACTCTTGGCACAGACACAAAGGTATAACTTGAGGCCTGGCGAGATGGATTCTCTTGTGATCCAGCTGCCTTGCAGTTGGTGGGGAATGATGAATTTAAATGCACTGGAGAATCAGCACTTTCACTTAAAGTCCAGTGTGGAAGATTTCGGGGAATTAACTGGCATAATATGGCAGAAATTGCATATAATATACATAAGTGTGGTTCCATTAATGTATAATCACCTGAAAATAAGAATCATTGTGTTTTTGTTACCTTAGAATGAGCAGTTTATATCTACAGAGAATGTGGGTCCTCCTCCATGGAGGCCACCACGTTGCATCGCTATGTTTGTACAGTAGCCCAGAACAAACAAACCGAACACTGGCTGTATTTTGAGTTTCGAGCAGGATTCATGTCCTCCACAGGTTCTTGTACATGCTTGGAGGGGGAGAGTGAGATGTGGCATGAGCTCACTGCTAGATGCCACTAAATCCTTTAAGTACCTGACTTAAAACTTAAAATGGTTATGACATGGATTTATTTCATCAGTGCAGAAATACGCAGTTAAGCTAATCGGCAATGGCAAATGAATTCCTGCATCAGTGTGGAACTAGGAAAATAACCGAAACAACTCACTGACTGTAACGACAGTCAGAAATTACTTTTAACATGGGAGCAATGAAGAAACATTTAGAAAATCAAATTTAAGTGACTGCTTCTAACAGGAACACATTCCAAGTGCTGATAATCCTAATATATCATGCTTGGGTGGGTACAAAAAGTTAACAGAACTGCGCCGTCTCTGTCGTCGCTGCTGTCTTGACAAAAGGCTCCGGGATGCTTTAACTTCAAGTGTCCCTGCATCACAGTTGTGCTGCTCTGATAAACCGTTTCCAATTTGCAGAGCTTACAGAGCACCATATTGTTGGGTTTCTGCGTAAATACTCCCACACTTTATGTGATGATGGGCGAGGATATTAAGCTGCAGCTTGTTCTCCGTGGGAGAATCCATGCTTTGATTGGGTACTGCCATTATGACAAGTATTTCCGTATTACCTGTATAGGCTCAGTCACCACAGTTGTTACCTGACTGGGGTTGCTGATGACTGGTTACTGCCAGTCCCTCAGCCTCCGGTGTTCATTTCATGTTTTAATAAGAGCTCAACCTTTTTTCAGAAGGTCTGGCTGTTAATAGACAGGATGTGGTCCTGGTTAACTCAGCAGTCAACTGTGAAGCAGCCAGAGAACCGGTGCCTGTTATTGCTTTGCACAACAAACCTATCAACACCCTGCAGACATTTGAGTGTCTGGTTTCAGGATGTAAAATTAAAGCTCACTCTACATTTACTGCCCTTCACAGACATCAAATAATGGTGCTAATGCCACCTAATGATGCAGCTCTCTTTAAAGATGTTCCTCGCCACCGCTTTATATTTGTCTTGATTTGTCTTATGTGGACTTAAATGCGGTGTTGCTTTGAATCGGTCTACTCTTTCTTTCCTCTGTCTCTGCTACCAGTACGTAACCGGACTGTTAAAGAGATACTTGCCCGAAGGCTTTGACTGAACTTCAGTCAGTTTCAGACCTTAACATCTTAACATCAAAGACAGGTTCTTCTTGCTGTGTGTCCAGCCTGGTCTCGGAGGTCAGCCGACCCACTGCTGCTTGGTTTCTTCCCGTCCAATTAGGCTGGTATGCCATGAACTTTGAGGGGGGAAAAAAAATTCAGTGCAATGCTTGTCAGGCTGTTTCAAGAGATGAAGAATGCTAGTCAACCTGATTTAAGTCACATTGCTGAGAATTGAGTACACTTCAGATGTGAATTCACGATGATATGTAATGAAAATCAGCTGTTCTGCACGATGCTTTCCTTTTCTATGATATTTTAATGTTAAATTTGGCTAAATTCTGACCACCTGCTAAGCGGCGCCACAACGGAGGCTGGCTGGATGGTTTCCTTCATGTCATGATTCAGCTTTATGTTCATCAAATTGAAGAAATGTTTCTTTTGGAAGACGTTCTCTCTTTGATTAGCTAAATCACTGTAAAAGCAGCACATCACAAAACAATCAACCCACAAATGAGAATTTCCAAGTGAATGCCAGATGCTGCACGGTCCAGCTAAATATTTTTAATTACATTCAAGCGCCTTGAGTTCAGTCGGGCCTGTCAAAACATCCAGCTCTCTCTTTTAGCCCTCTAATTACATTTTCATTGAGAACAAGGTCCAATTTGCAATAACAACAAGGGGGAAAAGGTTCTCTTTAGACCGTCCGGTGACAAGTGGACAATGTAAATGCTATTATTCATCAGAATGATCACAGCACACGTCCCATAGACGTTTAGTGGGAACCTTAGACAATACTTTACAGGAGCTATTTTCCTGAGTCGGTGTTCTTTGTTTGTTCCCTTTATTATACTTAATTTGCCATCCATCCAGCGGTGATGAGGAGTCTCACTTCACTTGTTCCATTAACTTTATTGCTAATAATATATTTCATTATGGCCTGTTATTGGAAAGAATATTGCAATCTGCTCATGATAGCTCACGTCCAAAATTGTTAATTAAGTAAATGAATGGTGAAGCCCAAATAAATAAATAAAGAACACAAATTAGCATACCGTAATTGAATGTCACTCTTGGTTATTCTGCTCTTTGAACTGATGGATGGGTACCATCCACGCCACAGGCTGTAATGGAAAAGAGAACAACTCCTCGGCGCACACACACAAACACGACACTCAGAAACTGAGACACACACGCTGGTTATCTCGGTGCATTAATCTACAGTATTGACAACAACACTCAACATAACATGAGGACTCTGTGGGCAAACAGCCTGTATCTGATGTGTTTTACACACTTAATCGCATCTCAACGGGCTGCTTTGCTATCAATCAGTGGAACGTCCAAAAGATTTATTTCCAACGATCACATAAAAACACAACGAGAGAAAAACACAATGTAATTTACGTGTTGCCGCTCACTGACAGTGACACCTCGACCTTTCAGTTTTGATATGTAGCTAATCTCCGCTGTATCAGGGTCAGTGTGAATGTAATAATAAAGCTGTACAGACAGAGCTGACATGTTGAACAAGCTTTACACAAAGTTGCATAAATCCTCTTCTCTGTCTTGTAAAATTAGCCAAAACATATATCGCAAGCATCTCCAAAGTAAACTGAAATCTGTTGTTGGAGTACATGCATGGTTTTGGTCTCTTTTGCTGCTGTCATTGAGTAATAAAAGTTGGAGTTTTTTTTAAAAAAACTACTGAAGGATTTGTATACTTAAAGGGATAGTTCACCCAAAAATGAAAGCTCAGTCATCATCTTGTCACCCTCATTCTGACTGAAGGCTGGGTTCGCACGCACACACCATCTAAACTGGGTGTGTGTAGTGTCACGTTGTGGACATGCAAGTGAACGGCAGGTCGGAGGTTTGGGAGGGTTTTTTTTTTGTTGTTGTTTTTTTACTTTTAAGTTTGAAAACTGGTCACCATTCATTTTGATTGTTTGGGAGATTCTGCAACGTTCTGCAAAACTCCAGCAGTCCACTAAACCTGACCTTCAATCAGCATGAGGGTGAGGAGATAATGACTGAATTTGCACTTTTGGGCAAAATATCCCTTTATAGGTGCATTAATAAATTTCAGGCCTTAAGTGGGTCTGTAAAACAGCAAAACCAGCTGACAGATTAATGCAAACGGTTGCCCCATTGCACAACCAGCCAACATTTGAAGTCTTGTTTCTGTCCACCTGATGAATGTAAGACCATTCATTAATCTTATTTTAGGTCTACATTGACTTCCATCAACTCCTGAAGAAAATATCTGTTCGGTAGATGTTTGACTGTCCTCAGCTTGGTGCTAATTTTAAGTCTGTTTTATGTGTTGGATAAGTGGGGCATAGCGGGTTTTTCAAAGGATGTTAAAAACGCTAAAAAACACTGATAAGCCCTACTGTACGGCTGCAGAGGCTTGTGATAATTCTGTATGATTTCAGCACAACAAGCAGCCCTGGAGCATTACAGTTCACTTGATTTAGTTTTGATTCTGTCAAAAAATATTTGTTAGTGTTTTAAAGTGAAGCAGTCTCACATGGAGGTGCCAAGATGCCGCAGTTGAGTGTGAGTTTAAAAGTTAGTAAATGTTCTCATTGTGACCAGTGTTCTTTTCACAGTGCAGGGCCATTATAATTACATAGAACACCACAGCTCCCTTTGCTCATTGTCTGTTTCTTCACATTTTGTTCCTTGAATCTGAGTTGGAAAATGACGTGTTTTGTGTGGACAAACGTAAACCTGTGAAAGGTGTTTTTATGTTGTAGCTGTTCAGTCTTCTCCGTGTTCTGCTGGCTAGTTTAAACTCTTAACAATGGATCTCATTTTATGAACTCAGGCGTAAAACCTTAAACTGTAAAGCAACAATTTTAGCTCTTAGATATAGATATTGGAATAGAAAGTACAATATTTCTCTCTGGAATGTGGTGAATAAAAAGCCCCACAAGAAAAATTGCAGCACCTCAATTTTTTAGATTGTGTGGTGTAAATTCTGTTATAAAAAAAATACCTGCTGCAACTAAAACATGGTAAACATCTCCATTTTTTACTTTTGTCATGGTGCCAAACTCGGTTGCATCCAGATGGCTACACAGGAGCCAAATTAAACACTGACATTTTTAAATGAGAAAAGAATTGTGACTACCCTTGCAGAATTTATAGGCATGTAAGATACTGCAATGAGCTTTAAAATGGGAAATGATGCCTTCCCTACTTGATTAGTAGCCATTCCTGCTGAAATGAAGTTGGCTGTGACTGTGAATACCAAGCCGCGGGACGTGCGAGCTCAAAAAGCACATTCGTTTCCCTTCTTCCTGCTGAAGTACCTTTTTCAGAGCAGTATCAGTATCGTCGCAGAAGATCACGCCCTGTATGGCACCAGCTCCATCACGGCTCCCGTTGCCTGGCCTGGAGACAGATTTAAGAGACAAAGGCAGGCGGGATGGCCGCAAGAAAAAAAAAGGGGCTCTTTGCTAGCGCCTAATGAGGATAAGAAAAAAATATGGAGTCTTTTCTTTTCCTTCTTAACTTCTTGAGATGCCTGGGCTGGGGTGATAAAGACAGCCAGAAAAAATGGAGTTCATTTTATGGAGCCGGCTGCAGCACAGATGGAAGCTTCCAGAAATAGAAAAGTTTAAAGGTGCTGTCGCTTGTACTGATGGACAAATGTGTCGGAACAACCTTCAGCTGCTTCTCTGCTGCTGCCACTGATTGAAAACTTGAAACCTGTTCGCTTAACTTTAGCAAAGAGCTTGCTTGTTCTTTTCCCTCACATTGATTTGCCTTTTCACTGCTCTGATAGTTTCCTTATTAATCTTTTGTCTTATTAATTTTGCTGTCATTCTTGTTTTATTGTTGACGAATGCTGCACCAGCTGCTCTGCTCTAAATATTCAAAAAACAAATAAGCTGTGCAGGAATCCATCTTGGTGACTTACTGACAAGCTTAAAGGAATAGTTGGGATTTTTTGAAGTGAGCTTGTGTGAGGCGCTCATCCATAGTCCATGTATTACCTATAATAGATAGCCTTCAACATACTACTGCTGCTACTACATACTACACACTATATTTACAATACTGTCACTGCTTTACTTTGCTGTCAGACAGCTTGTTCTCATGGGAAAACACTGTTATATACAGTAAGCCAAATATCTCCAAAGCAACCAGACTCCTTTGGAAAAAAAAACGAATCTAAACTAACCCTTTAAAACATCAAATCACACAATAATACAAATAAACTGATCTGATTCACAGGATGTGGACTGTATCATATAGTGAGGCAGCCTTCAGGTGGTTTTCAAAGCCCCCGGTCGCTAACAACAACCTCAAAGCTAAAATGCCACCGGCTAAAAATGGAAAATTAGCACCTGGGTTGCTAACAGTATGGACGTAAAGAAGCTAGAAGCTGTTACCTTTTCTTTTGCAGTGACTCAGACATTTTATAGTCAAGGCTCATCTCTCCACTTGCAAATGTTCCAACGAAACAGAATGATAATGTGTGGACCTTTCTTCAGCGCCGAGCAACTCAAATGTTCTGCGAGGTAAAATGATTTGATTTTGATGATTTTGTAAATGGAGTATGGTGGCTTTGGAGAAAGACATATTTTAATATTCCTGTCAAACGAGGCCATCTGATGGCAAAGTAAAGTGGTGAAAATATTCTAAATATAGCTTACACTTAAACTAAAATATTTTTTTGCTGCTGGCCCACAGTAGTACAAAGTTTAGCTCCAAGTACTCCTGCTGCTTCTGGGGGTCTGACTGCAATCTACTGTAGGTAATATACTGACTTTAGGCAAGTACCTTATACAACCCCACTTCAAAAATCTGAACTATCCCTTGTAAATCATAAATCACAAAAAAAAAATCCAAGGCACTGTCTTTTAGTTGGTGTTTGAGCCCCTGACAAAGGCTTGATGCCAAAATCTGTCAGAGTTGGTTGATTTGTTTTAAGGTATAACATGACCGTGCCATGACAATAAAGGCATTTTAATTATCGCCATGCAGCTTTTTGTGATTTTTGCACATGCGTTCCTTTCCAAAGAGCAACTCATCACACAAACATTTTGAGTTCAGCTCCTACCCAAACATTTTTTGACTATCCCTTTCAGATTTTGAGCACATTTCGAAGACCGGACCTCATGTTTAGTGACAAGTGGCCACTAATACTGACTATTGAACAGATTAAACAAACATGAATCAGGCTTATCTGAGATGTGATTTAGGCAAACAAAGCCCCAGAAGTTTCAGCTGTAAATCTGCTTCTGAAAGCACATCTCCACACGTACTTTGACCTCGATGTCAATCTCAGAAACAGTTTGTAACACTGAGAAATAATATTCTTAGTCTATTATTATTGCACACTAACCTTTCAGCAAATCCTCCAGGGTACGCCACCCCAGCATTTCACTGTGCAATATTGGGAAATTTGAGTATGTGACAAACCCTTGAACCCTGAACAAATTCAGTTCTGTTTGGCACAGATTGCCCAAGTCTCTGGAACTGTTCTGGAGGCTTGAACACTGTTCTTGCAAAATATATTCCCTCATTTGGTATTTTAATGATAGCTTCAAAATCTCCTATAGGTGTTCAGTTGGGCTGAGATCTGGTAAACTGAGAATGAACACACAGTACAGCCCTGTTCGCAGGGGATCAGTGGGGACCCCCATGTGATTTAGAAATTACACCCCCACATCTGTGTTCTGAGCAGCGCATTAGCATGGGATATGCTAAGACTGTGTTTTGCTTGAATTTACTGACATTATAACACAAATATGATGTCAATGTTCTGTTGTCTGGTGTCAAGACTCTTGAACGATTAGAAAATGTTCCTGAATGCTGCAATACGTGTCATTCTTATCAGTTTTTGCTCTTCTGATAGATTTGTGCTTATTCTTTTTGCAAATGGGTCTCTATGCAAGATCCACGGCTGTTCTAGACAATGCATGTGATTCTACCAGAAGCGCCGCAGCGCATTTCAGACACATCTCTGAAGCGGCTCTCCACTCCACTTCAAATACACGCCGAGTCTATTTTTAAGAGATGCAGCATCAATTAGCACAGAGCATATCGAGTGGGCAGGAAGTCAGACACAGAAAAGGCAGGGAGAATCCAGTTAACTTTCAAAATAAAAGACCTCATGCACACTCATGATCATAAAGACAGACAGAAAAGAAACTATTTAGAGGACTTTATCAACAAAATCTGAGCAAGCAAACATAATTAGGTGGGCAAAATGCTATGCCGCTGAAATGCTTCGGAAACGCTGTTGATGGGCGCTGCAGCCATGCAGAGGACCGTGGTGCAGCCTCCTGAATTTGCTCCCAAAACACTATTAAACTTTCATTTATAATTGTCAGGGCAGACTCCTTGATTCTTGACAGAAAAAAAAGGCAGAAAGGACGCACAAAGAAAACAAAAGAAACGCAGGTAAACCCGCTAACAACAGGTGATTGACCCTTTTCCCCTTGCAAGTAGACCCATTTGCCTTTCTATTTTCTTTTTCTAATGTCTGATGGAAAACCGAGACTGGGTCGGGTGTGCAGGAAAGTAGAGCAAAAGAGGAAAGAGTGCCTCTGTTTTCAGCTTTCAGGACTTTTGTAGCGTCTAACTGAGTCTCTGTGGTTTGAGCCTTAGTTTTCTCTCCTGCATCACTGTTTGTATTTTCAGGTTTCATGTTCACTTTCAGCTAATAGGAGTAGCATTAGATTACTGCTGATACCCAACATTTGCAGATTTTGCAGCTTCATAATAAATGTTTTTAGATAACTGAATAAGGGGGACCTGTTAAGAAGTTATGTACTATATTGTCCCCAAGGGGAAAATTGGATTGGGAGACAGTGCTACACAGCTGCAATCAACTTGCAGCCAGCAAACAGTACAGTGGTACACTAACATTATCACATGACCTCTGTATATAGTAGGTAAATTGCAGTGGAATTTTTACTTTCTAAATTACAGATGTGGCTGATTTGCATGTAATCAAGATCACAGATGACCTCGGCATTGATTACAAATTACTGGAGGTAATACTAGTCCTGTGTGAATAACGTTTATGACTCCCATCATTTCCATACTAATGAAACCATTCATTGACCCTTGTATCAAAACATGAGTGTTCTTCACTCATTTAATCAGTTTTTTCTTTACTTTGTTGTCCGTCTGTATTTACCCTCTGCGTGTGTGTTTCCTGGCTGCTGTGAGCTTTCTCCCCCTCGGTCTGACTCTTCCTGACGACAGTTACCTCGGTTGTATTTGGTGTTTGCAGTGCCATCGATTGATGGATGCCAAGTTAGTCCGTGACCTTGTCGGCTGTGGGTTTCTTTTTTTTTCTTCTGCAGAGATAAGAGTGCATCTACTGTGTCCTGGCTTTAACTACACTTGGCTCAACTGCACCATTACCGCTGTGACTGTCACAGTAATGCCACCTAACCTGAGCCATCTGAGCTGCAGTGAATCATGGACAACAGTTAACCTCAGCCGCAAGTTCCAGTATCACTTCTTTTTTAGAGCTACTGTTGTTGCTAAGTGTATTTGCTGCTGATCTCTTTTGTTCTTTCTTTTCTTTCTTTTTTTTTTTGCCAATTCCAGTCGCTGGTTTAGATTAAAACTGTTTTATTATGTGACTTAACAACTACCACACCTCTGAAATATAAACACACAGGGACTAACTCTTTAACCATTTAAAGAACTATTTTTGTAGTATGTAGGGAACCCCATATGGCACTATATCACATTTTATCCACGGGAAGGGCATGCTAGAGATAATTCTTTTACCTTTTGTTCACTGGAAGCGCGTCACAGAGAACAATTTTTCATGATTGTTTTCATAGGAAGGGCACCCTAGTGGGCACTTTTTCCTATTTGTTTTTCCATAGGAAGGGCACCCTGGGAGCTCTTTCTTAGTTTTCATTCACTGGAAGGGCACCTTAGGTGCACTTTTTCACATTTTGTCCACTGGAAGGACATCCTAGAGGCCATTTTTGTGTTTTTCTTTTCTCTGAAAGTGCATCTTAGAGGACACTTTTTCCTGTTTTTTCCACTGGAAAGGCAACCGGGAGGAACTCGAACTACAAGCATTTTTCAAGCACAGTGGCACCAACGGAGGCATTCTCCCCCTCTTTGAGTCCACCAGTCCTGACCACGCAGGACATGTGAATGAAACAGGATAAAAATGTTCATTATCCCTTTACTGCTCCACCAAAGCTGCCTGGTGGACAGTGATGAGCTGTGGCTGTACTCGAGTTTGAATGACTGGGTTCAACAGCGTGAGCTGCAAAAAAAAAAAGAAAGAAGAAGAACTGGAGAGAAGCATAGCCAGATTACCCAACAGATCGTTCCAGTCCCCTTCCCCTCACCGTCACCCCTAACATCCTCCTGGTAAACACAGTGCTGGGAGAGCTACAGGTGCTGTCCTGTCACTTCCAATTAGGTGCCAGCTATCCAAATGTAGAGCTCCGTTAAGCAAGTGTCAGGACATCATTAGCAACGGGTCAAACTGCATTATGCTCAGACACCCCAATCGTTATAGCCAAACAGGCTGGCTTGTACACAGCACACAGAAAATAGGTGTCAGTGGAAGGTAAACAAGACTTCACTCAAACATGCATAACATTCCAGGAAGATTTTCCCGCTCAGAGAATCATACAGTAGCTGTATTCTCCCTGCAGAACAACGGCTCCAATGTCCAGCTTCAAGTACAGCTGCAGCGAGCACGGTGTCTGGTGAAACTGGAAAAAAAGAAAAAAAGAAAAGAAAAAAACATGTTTGATATTGAGCCAAAGCCTCGAGGATATAAGGAGTGCTTCACCAGCCGTTTTGCACATGAGTCTTCAAATGTTTGCAGATAAACCTGCTTACTGATGCTGGCTCACTGAAACCCACAGAAGGCAGTTGAACCTACAGGATAAGGCAGGATGTACGTATGCAGAAAAAGATAATTACTGCACGACTGTCAGAGCTGCAACGAGCAAACAGCAAAGAAAATGAGTTGCAAACTGTCTTTATACAAAATACATGGTGTTCAAAAGAAGCAGTACTTCTTTATGTTCTTTTAAACTTTTTAAGTGACTTTGTTTAAAGAGACAAATCATACATGATGCAAGCACTTAATGCACACAAAGCAATACGTATATTGAAAAACAAGACAACAACTTCACTCTCTCATTTAGGAGGTTAGGTGTTTTTTTAAGGTCTGTATAAATTGTATATATGCATTTAGATTCCTGTCGGTGCATTTGTGCATGCATGTCTATGTATGTATTCAGTATTTGTGTGTTTATTTTTATGTGCAAAAGTTATAATTTTCTGTATTCTCTGTGGACACTTTATTATGTAAACCTGTACTCGAGCTGCAACTATTAATAGAGTATTCAATCATTAATTGATTATTAAATTAATCACCAACTATTTTGATATCAGTTTATTGGTTTGAGTCATTTTTTCAGAGAAAAAAAGTAAAAATTCTCTTATTTCAGCTTCTTAAATGTGGCTATTTTCTGTGTTTTTTACTCCACTCTGACAGATAACTTAATATCTTTAAGCTGTGGACAAAACAAGACATTTGAGGACGTCTCCATGGGCTCCAGGAAGTGGGATCAACATGCAAACAAGTGAAAAGTGACTGTTCAAAAACAGAAACTGCAGTCTCAAAGAGGTTAGCGTAGATGTTGCTATAGAATCATTTATATCAGAACTATAATGTACGTCTTCATTGAAAAATGAGCAAAGAACAGCACTGGAGGCTTTTCTCAATGAAAAAATATGTTTCTGCTCTTCTCCCAACTGGCGTTGATCCGATTGGTTGTAGTGCGGCTGATGCAATCGCCTACCAAGTATTTCTTAAAAGCGCCTGCCCTTTGCCAGTTTGCAAGGACGACTTCTCAGATGGTTCTGTGTAAAAAACCATCTGGCACGTCAGGTTACATTATACTGGGAGGTGTTTGAAATCCCCATTTAGATGCATGTGGGGACCATCACTATATGTGACATCAGTGCTTAAACATATTATTGGAACTAACATCTCTACAGTATCAAGAAAACTAGGAGGAGTTTTAAACTGTTATTTAAAAAAAAAAGTCTACATTTAATACTGATGCCTCTATATGACCCGCTTAAGCAAATGAGACCATAATGCCTGCCACCTGTGAAATCAAGTGGAACAAGCCAGTGTTTACTTTTTCCCAGGCAAAGTTACATCAAGTATCTTTTTAGCCAGTTAAAAAGAAGCAGGAGGACATTTTTATTTAAATACTTGTTATATTTTTGTGGTTATTGTGGTGAGAACACTAAAATCAACAAAATATTCAATATAGTGTCAGTATGTATCAGGTTAACTAATGTGCATTTATATATGAATATATTCATAGAACCAAAACAGTAGAGTTTACAGTCATGCTAGCGGCTCTGTGAGGCTGAACTGTGCTAAATGCTAACAAGCTAACATGCTGATGTCAAGCAGGTAAAATTTTCCATGTTTGGCATAATAAGTTACCTTTCATAATAGCAGTGGCTACAGCTAAGGCTGATGAGAGCCGGTGTGACACTGTATTTGAAGACCTGTCTCATTAACACCAGAATGAATCTTAGACCTTGTCATTCGCGTGATTGGTCTCACGATCCACTTCAGACTGGATCGTGGCATTTTTAAGTTTTGGAATGGCTGATCTGGATATTTGAACCTGATAAAAATAAAATGAATGCTGGCGTAAGTTGACTGGATGAATCAACTCCAAATGCAGCATTTACAAAAAACTTCAGAACATTTATTAGGTAGGCTACAGCGTAATTTTCCCATTTTCACCTATCGAAGTGTTGCAGCTCTGTTGAAGTCTTTCAATCCCACAATTCTCTTTTGGACTATCATCCAGGTGACTTTCCGTTGACTTTAGTTTAATTAGAAATAGATTCTGTGTTTTGCAGCATGCCACACACCTATAATGACACACCATAATCTCAAAGCAGCTATCAGTCACAGAATTCATTAGTAACCATCCCTGGATGTTAAGCGATCCTGTGTTTTGCCTTAAGGCACTTTCCATTAACCTTCAGCTCTTTTTAAAAACACACCCATTAATGATAAAATTCCCTCAGTGCAACTTCTTACAACAAATCTATTAGTGCCCAATCCTGTGTATTTCTTCAGGCACGCCCCAAGCTAAACGGTTTTTAGAGCTACCGTCTCTCATTACAGTAGTAAACATTTGAAACAGGATGACCTGTTAAATCAAAAAGCCTGTAAACCGCTGTAGGGCTAAATAATTCTCTCTATTAAATCTGTTACCAATATAAAGCTCCAGCCAGATGAAAACCTTGTAGCCTCTAACAAATCTAATTTTCTGGATTGTAGAGAAATTGTCCTATTCCTTTCCTTTGACTGAAAACAATGCACGTGTGAAAGTTTGTCAGGAGTTTGGACTGTTTTCATAAAACCGCCAAAAATAAAAAGGAGTTACGAGGCAGAGAGGAGTATTTTGGTACTGTCCTTCCTCTCTGTGCCTGCCCAGGAGAAATCGAGCAGAGCGAAGCGAAAAGCAGCGGGATGTTTTGAAATGGATTAATGCTCCCACTGTTTGAGGTTAACAGCCTGTCGCTGGGCTACCTTATCAGATGGCCAAGATCAATGGCACAAACACATCCGCAATCTGCAGTGTTGCTGGACACAGCACTGAGAATGAAATAAAATCATTATCCAGCAGCTCCTGAAGCTATTTTATATCCATTTGTCTTCTGAATCTCACACAGTGTAAAGAGCAACATCCATTGACCTGTTTTACAAACACTAATATTCTTGTTGGAATATAGTTTCAAAACTCGAAAACAAGGTGACACCTGACGGAAGAAAGAGCATCATTTTTTTTGATATGCAGTGTGAAATGCCCTGCGTGATCAAAATGTAAGATATGTGGACTGTGATGCATTTTTAGGGGGCAGGTTACAGTTTCTGGTAACATGCACAGTAATCTCATCCAAAGGTGCTAAACCTAGGGGTCGAGACCCCCAAGGGAGCCAAAAAGCAGCTCTCAGTGACCTCTTCCCCTTAAAGAGATTCAACATAAGGGACAAGGACTCAAAAATACCACCAGGGTTTTATTATGAAAACCTCAAATATAACCTTTAACCTCACATCCTGCCAAACAATGGGACAACACTGTCTGATCGACAGAGATGTAGGCTTACCTGACAGCTAAAACAGACGACATAAAAGTGAAAATAGCCAGTGAAGGATATCAAACTGTGGACAACATGTCATCGAAACCCGAGTGGGACGTTTGGCAGGATTTGTGTGCTCAAAGACTGTGAGAATAACGCTGTCAGAGGCTTTTCCTCTTGTAAAAAGTGCCAAAATGTATTAGCTTTTCAACAGCTGCAGGAGCACAGGCGCTGCGCCAGTTGAGAACACACACGAGTGACTGGATGTGTGTTTAATCAAGAGGGCGGGTCGGGTCGTGGGGATTATATTCATGGCTTCAGACAGGCGCTGATTTGACTTAAAGATAATTGCGACTAACAGGTCGCTTCTGGTTCTCAGCTTTGGGAGTGCAGGTGGGGCCGGGTTTGCAAAACTGAACCCATGCAGGTATGTATTACATCACCTGTACCAGTGATATAATTTACTTTACTATAGGTTTTATTTCATGTGCATGAGGGCCAAAGTGTGTGTGCATGGGTTCTGATTGGACACACATGGACACAAAAACTCATTTTCCTTTTGGCGCCTTTCTGCAATAATATTGTGCTTAACCAAGCAGGCAGTTTTGCTAGCTACCACAGAACAACTACTATGGCGCGGTGGCTTTTCAGAAAAAGGTACTGCAGCTGCAGACTTGGGCCAGCAGGAGACAGGACAGGAAATGGAGCCTGGTCTCAAGGTGGGTCACCTGAAAACCTGACGGTGGCACCGTCAACTGAGAAATGTGAAGCGCTGGTGCCTCCAACAGAGCCCTGAGCTCCCATCAAGCTTCAGATGTATCACCCTGATTTTCTGTGATATGGATTTTTTTCGCGACTTAAAAAAGTTGAGGACCACTTACCTAGTCTGCAGCGAGCACAGCTGCATGTTGCCAGTTTTCATCAGTGCTTGAATTGTTCCAGTTTTCACCACAGACTACCAGCATGTTAGAACTCTATCCAACCAAGTGTTGTCACTAATAAATAAGTAGTGGAACTTTATAAGAAATGTATGTGCTCAGGCTGTCTGACAAAATAAGCCTTTTCCTGGTAGAAAATAGTACAAGAGGAGGCAAAAATGAGCCTCTGCGTGATGTACAGTGTGTTGTACTTCAATCACAAAGCTGGTGGGTAAGAGTTCACATTTCTGCTTGTTTCTTCTGCATATAAATGGTTTGCACAGAGCCTGTAGGTATTTGATCATTTGTACACATGGTTTACTATTGGTGTTTTGTATTACAAATTAGTGATTTGCACCAACAAATTAATATCTCTTGCATGATTTGTTGCTAAATGCTGCATGTGCATGCTGTGTAGACTGTTACATAAAGTACTAAATAAATGAATAAAGTAGTAACTTTGCTTTTTAGCTAAATATCAGTAAACAGTGGAGGTTTGAGTTTCACGTTGTCTCTCTATATACAGGGGCTAAAGATTTTCAGGTTTTCAAGTCTAGCTATTTCGCTAACAGGTTGTGCACATATTGAGTGGAAGCGAAGGAATTAGACCTATTACGTTATATGTTTCCAAAATATTAAGTTTCAGGCAACATTAAGCTACTACGACTACATACTTGACTGACTTTTTTTTATACATAGTGATAATTGTGTAGTAATGTATTATTTTCCCAGTAAATAAACAAGACCAATAGTCTACAGACATTTAAAAAAAAAAAAATCAATCAGTTTTACCTGATGGATGCACTAGATGAAAAGCAAAGGGATCATTAAAGTTATTACATGATTTTCTACATAATTTCATGGCAATGTGTCCAGTAGTTTGAGACATTTTGCTCAAAACCTCAAATGCCAAAATTGCAGTGCTGCTAAAGGAAAGTCAGGGGATTAAGACTCATCTGGGGAACATGAATGTTTGTACAAAACTTCATCATAATTCACCCAGCAGGCTAGTTGTCAAGATATTTCAGTCTGGACCAAAGTCAGACTGACCATCACTGCCATCCTTCTGTGAGTCATTCTGTGACAGTTAATAACTGTAACACTAACAACAACCCAACACTGCTTATTAACTGGAGGTGATGTGAATAACCATAATCAGATTGTTTCAGATTTTTCCTAAAAGATGTACAAACCTGACTTGACACGCCAGATGGTTTGTTACACACAACCGTCTGGGAAGCCGTCCACAGAAACTGTTTGGACAAGGGCGGGCACGTTCGAAAAATAAATAAATAAATAAACAAGAACTTGGCAGGTGATTGGATGAACCATCTGTCACTCTAACATGAGCTAACTTCAACCAGTCAGATCAAGTCACCGATCCAAAGTTCGTCGGGAGATGAAAAAAAAAACATCTTTTCCACTGATAAAAGCTTTCAGTGTTGTTCTTTGCTCTTCCCTCATTATCTACACTAACCTCCTCAGGAGCTGCCATTGTTTGTTTGAGTCATTTCCGTGGATGCTTCTCGCTGTCAGCACATCTTCATCATCAAAATGTCTAAAAATGAAGAATTCACAAGATAAAATAAAACTTTTTGTTTTCGGGGGGGGGGTCGATATCAATGTTAAAGCGAATCAAATTGAATCAGGGTGCTGTGAATCGAATTTGATTGATTTGGGAAATCTGAATCAATATCCATCCCTAATCAGGAACAGCCGAGTCGAACTGGACATAAGAGGGTTTGCAGTGCTGGACGATCTCAACAGGTAGAGAAGAGAAAACGTGTCAGTCAGTCACCACCTGCAAGATAAACTTTGTCTCTCACTGATTTAGTTAGTTCTCAGCACTGGTTTAGATTGTGATGCTTCCAGGGAAAAGCTTTGGCTATTTCTTGTAGGCTGTGTGCGACAGAGTAAACCTCAAACACAATGAACTTCAAAACATATAATTAGACAAGATTTGTTTAGTTATTTTTTTATGTCAACACTGTTAATATCAGATTCGTGTTAAATTTTTATAAATCCTTACTTCGGTCCTATTTTAATCAGAACATAATAGCACGTATAAAAAGGCCTCAGTTTGGATTTAAAGGGTGCAAAGGAAACTGGGTAAACACTAACAGGAACAAACTGTCTGCTCCATCCTTTGGTGAGTCTGATGATTCAGCCAGAGGAACGCAGGCGGGCCGCTTGACTGATCTTACATTCTGAAGCCAAAAATGAGGCAATTATCCCTTCAGGCTGTATAAAGGAAAAGTAATACAACAAGGAACACCTCTTTGGGGTGCACACAAATAAATGAATATTATTACTTTTGAAGAAGTAATTTACATGCAAATATATTCAACCCCAGTGTTTTTTGTCAGTATCATCAGCTTTAGCAGTCCTCTCTCTCTTGAAATTTTTTGATTAGTGAGTAATAAAGATTTCTGGGTAGATCTGTGTGATTTTTGTATTTTTTTCTGTCTGCCTTAGATGGCATCTAAGCTCAGCTGCGAGCGGCCTCGGCAGCCTCGGTTCTCTCCGTTTACAATCAGAGACATGAGCAATTTCTCCGTCGCAAGAAAAGAAAGTCAAGAATATAGTGTGCCACTTCAAAAGCCCGAGAAGGACGCTTCAGCAGAATCATCAGGTGATCCAGCTGGTGATAAAAAAGTTTGTCTGGAGTGTTGAGCAGCTGCTGAGCTCTGCATTTAATTTCTGTAGAGTCGGACTGCAGCTGAACTGAAACGGCAGCCAAACTGCTCAGTTTAGTGCTTCTCATTTCAGTCATTGTGAATATTTAAGATTTAAGTGTAAGATGTCTTACTGATATTAAGCCATATTTTGTTAACTTTGTCGCTTCTCATCTATCTCACTTTAAGTACATGATAATTTTCAAGACCAACCTTATCAATATGGGAGCGTATCCATGTTTCCAGGGAAAGCATTCGCCATGGCATCATTTCAATAAGCTTATTCAATGTCACAACAGTTTTAACCCAGTTTTAGTAGTTTCATCTCCTTAGTCTCTGAAACCACAGGATATGTCTTCTCACATGGTTGTTTAAGAAATGAGAAGCTGCTCACTGCATCAGTTAGGCTTAAATAACCTGTTGCCAGCTGAAACATATTAATCAAGGATCTTAACTATTTGCTTAGTTAAATTCAGGTGGTGACTATATTTTTTGGGTAGGCAGTGTATTTTCCCATAAGACAGAAGGGAACAAGGGCTGCCAACCAAAGAAAATTGACTGAAATTCTACGTATTCTTAAACCAATCGATTGATCATTGGGAGAAAAGAATGCATGTTATCTCTAGATTAAATAATTTTTTAAGTGCACTCTGCCTTGTAGCCTTAATGGATGCTAATCAAAGTTATACAGCGTTGCAGAGCAAATAAATTCCTGCAGTTTGACCATTTATTTTTCACACGTAACTGTTTTTTTTTTTTTTTTTACCTTAAGGACATGTCTAGCATGTAAATTTTGTGTTATGTATAGCAGCAACACACCAAACACCGTCTATACACTCAGTGGCTTTTGTATAACTGCAGAGCTAAGTGCTAACACAGTTTGCACTGAACTGAACCCTTTACAGTCTTACAATATCTGTACAGTGAAACACATTTTGCTTTCAAGGTCAAATCAGTGTAAACAGAGTCAAAACGAGAAGCCAGTACACAAATTATATGTTGGGTATTTCATCATTTTATTTCTACTAAATTCTCCAACTTATTTTACTGTTTATCCACTTGCACTACTTTAATGGTTTACTTTAATCTGCTCACCATGTGTTTCTCCTCAGTTCTCTTCTCTCTCTCTCATCTGCAAACACACCTACAACTCTCTCTTGCGCTCACACCAAGGCTCGTCCCGCCTCTCTCTGTTTCTCTCCCTGTACAGTTCGTGTCTGATCTGTTGACTTTCTTCATCAGCAGGATGTTTTGTGAAGTCGCCCAAGAAACACAACTCATGTTCTGTTTTTGTTTTGCCACCCGCAATTGTGTTTTTACAGCAGCAAGAAAGCTGCTTGTGGAGGAGGCTTGCTGTTAATGATGTCACCAATTGAAATAATGAAAACCAACCAGCATACTGCATAGGTGAGACCCTCTGTCTCTGTTTCTCTGCAGAGTTTGTGCGATTAGATGCTTCTTAACAGCAGAGTGAACAGGTGATGGACAGGGAGAGCATTAATCAATCACCAATGTCGGATCTTAGACTCATAATTTTTGTAAAAAATCCAAAATGGGTTGTAAAATATACTTGGTCCCAAACAGAGTGTGTAGTATCAGTCACAAACAGGTCCACTGTCATGAGAGTGAGGCAGTCATGTTTTGCCAATCAAGGGTTCCCTGGCACAACAGACAAAGATGCGCACAGATCTAAAAATACAAAATCTTTGTGCCGGTCAACATTCTCATTGTTGTGGGCCACCACAAATAAATGTATTTTGTCCCGATTGTCCCTCAGTCTTCACAACGTAAGTCCAACATTGGTCTCAGCCTGTGTGGAATAGCCATGTTAGCAGCATGCTAACAAAACGAACGTTGAAACAACATAAAACATGCCAAAACTCATAGCTTTTGAACTTGAAGTCGGGTCACAGACAACACGTATCGATCTATCATTGAGCTTGAACCGTTACCAGCCTTCGTTGTCAAAGCGGTCGGTAAAGTAAAATTAAAAAAAGCATAAAATCCCCTCATGTGCTGTCATCAAAACTAAACTTTGTATCCACTCAGCTCTTCTGTCTTTTGAGGAAGTAATTTGCACTACTTCCTTGACATGGTGTCAGTTAGTTTGGAGCAGAGTAGCTCATCACTCAAAAATGAAGTACACTGGAGTCCCGTCCACCTGGATTAAGATGTACCTTTCTCCTTACTAACGCAACATCACCGACCAAGCATGTCGACCAACCAACCAGAAGGTATCAGCCCTATGGGAAACATAGGACCTTCGGTTCATAGAACCCTTGAAGAGCACATATGTGGAACTGAGGAATATAGGACCCTGGGAACATAGAAATGACCCCATCAAGACATGCCTTTTCATCGATGCAGGCAGAAGTCTGGTAACGTCTCAGTTGAGCGCTGCGATCACGTCTTTGTTTTCTTGACATTAATCTTGAAGTAATTGTGTTCACATCAGTTGGTAAGGCGCCGAGCGTCTCTCGGGAAATCAAACAGGGACTCCGCTGAAGCAGAGAGTGCTATGTTGTTGAAGTGGGGCTTGGAGATGAAAAAAGAAAACTTTGGGGATCCTGGGTAGCACTGCACTACTCAAAAAATGTCTCAAATGTTGATTATTTCAAAACAGACCTTTCACAGTCCCACAATATAGATATACAGTGAAATACATTTTTCTGTCACAGTCAACAAATAGAGTAAAAAAAGGCATCAATTCAATGAATATCAATGTAAACAGAGTTAGTACTTGATAAACTAAGATGAGGAGCACATACACAAATTATGAGTTGATTTTTATGTATAGCTTTCCTGGAAACTGTCCACTAAGCAAGAACAGCAGCCTCAGTTGTTGCTGCAATTACCCCAGAAGCACATATGCTGAGGTGACAGAGTCTTTGTGCAGCCTTGGTACATATGACAGGAGTGAATAAGGAAGTCAGGTGACATTATTATAGAGCGTGTTGGAGGAAGGTCGGATTGGATGGATGGAGCAACAAAAGATTGGACTACAAAAAATCGGGGGAGGCTGCTTTTAGCTTCCTGTTTACTACCGAAAGTTAAAGCTGCTTTTTGACCACGACCATAAACTTTTTTAACGTCTGTGTGAAGAAGTGCTGAACTACCCATGATGATGAAGCTCCCCTTAACATAAAAAAATATTTTAACTCAGATCATGTTCCCTAACCAGGTCCAGAACCTCCAACACTTTCTCCTGTATATCAAGGTCATCTTCCAGGTCCTCCTGTTTTGTCGTTTCTCCTGTAGAACTCCCATAATTTGCATGGACGCCAAACGTTATCATGAATAATCATCCTTAGGTTTGATATGCTTGCCTGAAATCAAGACCCATTTGTCACTGCAACCTGGCAACCCACATCCCGATTCAAGGGTTGTGTGTGTAGCTGCTCTGTACACAGGCAGACATGCTAACTAACTTAATATTAGCTGTTGTTAAAATGCCAACGCCAGATGGGGTTCTACCTAAAAAATCTAAATGCAACTTAAACTTAAATCAGAGTTTAAAGCTATAATATGTAGCATTTCTGCATTAAAATGTCTGAAAGTGCTGGACCTGTTATAAATCTTGTTACGTTGTGTGCGCTAACATGCTGTGTTCCAGGCTAGCTGTTGCTAATCAGTTTCTCAAATGAGAATATTATCTTTGGGTTTTGGACAAAGTGAGACATTTGAGGACATTATCTTGGGTTTGGTGCTTGTCAACATTTTATGACATTTTATGGACTGCAAAAAAAAATCAATTAATTGAAAGAAATATCTGATGAATAGGTTCACATTTTTTCAAGTCTGTCTTAAAGCTTTAAGATTTAAGATTTGCATTAAAATGTCTAAAAATGCTAGACACGTTATATATTTTGTTCAGCTACACACATTATTTCAAATGTTTGCAACAGTGTTCAAAAGCATTCAAGGTAACGGTGTGTTGCTTGCTAGCTGCTGCTAGCTAGATGCATTAGAACAAGGAAGTCCCTAACCCTTTCCCTAACCAAGTGTTTTTTGTCCATAACAAGCAGATGTTAACCACAGCACTCATTCTAAAATATATTTAGTTTTGTGCACAGTGAAGAAACCACTCATGCAAATCTTGCACGAGTTTTGCAAATCTAGGGATCCCATCGAGACACAACCGTTACTTTCAGCAGTGATTGTTAGAAGGCATACACACTGCTGCTGTGCAGAGGGCGTGGACAAATTACTTTGTGGTTTCATGAGAAAGACTTGCTGTCATTACCTCACCCATTTAGGGCAGAAACAATGTAGTGGCAGAAAGTACATTAGTTTAACAAAAGGGCTGGAGGTCACCTGTGACACTGTGCTATTGATACTGTGTTCATATCATAACAGAACCAGTGTGAGATAAGGAGAAAATAAATGTAATATGGTCAGTTCAGGTCAGTCAAACTATGCCAACGATTTTTCATTTTGCTGGTGAGTTTTCTTTTTTCTTCTTCTTTTTTTTTTTTTTTTTTTGCCCAACGGTCTCGATGTAACCATTTTCCTCAGGGTTCTAGATAGATTTTTTTAAAAATAGATTTTCAGATTGATCTCAGATTTTGATTCGTTTCATTACTGTAGAAAAAATGACTTTTTTTTTAAACTGGACACAGGCAATCCATCACAGTGAACCATTTCTCACCTCTCACCTATTTATTTACTGTTAAAGTTACAACACCATCATGTGGTGCAGCTGCTGAGAGCAGAGATCGTTTTCAAAACTCTCTTTTGGTGATGCATTCAGGAACACTCCTGCAAGTGAGAACTGCCAAATAGCTCAAAAAATGTTTGCTATTCTGCAGCCGATTGTCAAAACTAAGAGGTCGGACCACCCATGAACACTGCTTGAGGAGCAATTATAAACAGTTATGAAATCTTTAATATGATGGAATAATATCTCTGCAAGTTAATTTTCATAATGCATGGAAATAAATGGTAACCAGTGGCTGTCTGGAAATTAGAAAACCATCCTAGAAACCTATGAAGTAGTTTGGAAAATGGCAGTAATGGAAAATATGGTATGGAAAACCAACATATGGCCCTTTTAAGGTTATGAAAACCAACTGTGCGCAACTACAGCACAGCAGATGTAGCTTAATTATATTACTGTAATTATGACTGATGTGTTTGATACAATTATGGGTAAAACATTTGCCAGCCCTGTTATACAAAATAAAAAAATCAAAGTATGACTTGTATTAACAAGTAAAACATTATATAGATATTTTTTTCTTATTAGCAGCTCATTCTAGACGTGACAGTCTGTGCTAATGTGTTGATAAAAATGAGGAAAATCTGTGTTTGAGTCTGAGTCTTATTTTGCACACCTTGTCCAGCAAGCATCAGGACAGGTTAGTTACCGAGGGAAGGAGTCCAGCTAAAAAGAAAAGGTCATCTGGGAGCGTACAGCAGTGGGATGCCTTAAAGGTTACCTCCATCAAGCTCCATCAAATATTAATGACATCAGAGCCCCTGACAGGACCCCCCGGCAGACAAACAAGTCCATTTAGCAAAGGGGGGTGCTTTGAGAAGCCATGAGCGCTGTGATGCAACACTTTTGTTGTTGTTGTGCTGCAGCCTGATCCTTTCTGTTAGACTCTCACATTGTGCGGCTCTATCTGCAGTACTTCAGCACAAAGCCTCGGCCATCCTGTACGGCGGCGTTGTGAGGCAGCTTGAGGTTGTTTTCAGACAAAGCGTTCCTGGATTTCTTTTAAAAGGTCACAGACGGGAGGACTGTGACTTCTTGCCCTTATATTTCCAGTACATTCTGTTAACTTATCGATCCAGTTACGTCAACAAGGGAAGCATAAAGGTTACGGCTGAGCGTGCTATCTCTGCACCTCGGCCATATTAACTATGCAGCTGGTCTGGAGTCATTATGTGTGGCAGTAAAAGCAGCCAAAACTAATATTTAACTGGGAAAATATGCCCATAAATAAGCCGTCCTTTCTATAATGGAATATTGGCAGTACTAACAGAAACATCTGAAACAGTCTAACTCTTTCTCTAATACCCTCCAAAAATGGATATTTTACCTCAGAGAGGGCGAGAGCGGTAAACAGCTGCAATAAAATCTGAAAATGTGGATCCATCTTTTTCTTGGCAACTCGCGAAACAGGGCACTGTTGTTTACATCTTTTCCAAAGTTGCTTTTGACTTTATGTAACCTGAGAATAAGCCTCTCTTCTGTGAAGTATCACAATAAAGAAATGCAGAGAGGCAGTTACAGGTGTTGGCCAGATGTTCAAGCAGAATGCTCAGAGATGCAGACAGAGTTCTGGCTGTAGCCTGTGCTTGTCATTGCTGTCATCGTTTTTATAGCTTGAAAGCTGTTTTTTTTTTTTTTTTTTCAAGGATTCGAGAGCATAAAGGATATAAAAATCATTCATGGCTTAAATTGAATTTGTACACAGTAAAAGCCACCACAACTACAGTTAGGTGGCTCAATAATGAGTGAACATACAATTACAGACTTCCGACAATAAAGCCAATGACAAACTTCATTTTTTCAACTAAATTCTGCCGATATTATATGAATCCTCTATTTTAGAGCTTGAAGATCCAGTGTGTAAGATTTACAGGGATCTATTAGCAGAACATAGCAGAAATAAATAAGCCCAAAAATAAGAATTATTGTGTTTTGTGTTGTCTTAGAATGAGCCGTTCATATTTACAGAGGGCCCGGGTCCTCTTCCCTGGATGTCGCCATGTTGAACCGCCACATTTCTACTAGTGTTGTCACAAACTTTGACGCAAGACATTAAAAATTATTGCTATTGAATAGAACAATCCAGTGACTGTTCTACCATCCAGTTCTGCCATCTAGTGCTGCCGCCATTACTGTGGTGGCACGTCATGATGTCGCTGGCCTGCGGTTCCCGTCCAGACACCGTGTCTGCTGTTGCCTGCTGACTCTGACAGCATGGATAATTGGATTGTCAACATTAGACTCTGGCCCTCAGTTACTGATGCAGGTACTTTTTAGGACGACGATATTAATGTTCTTCATATTTTATATAGTAGTTAGGATTTAAGTGAGGAAGTACTGTGAGATATATATTTAAAAATACATTAATTCATATTTGTCATCAGTATCCAAGATTTCTGTGAAGAAGATTTCAGTGAATCTATGTAGATTGTTTGCTTCAGACGGGCCACTTGTCATAAAGTAAAGGTTTGTGTATTTTGCACTTTATTTTTTTCCTGAAGTTGAAGTTTGATATGACTGTTTGAGCAGCGGAACTGCACAGGTTCTTCCTAGACATAGTAACAAAGTAAAGTAAAAAGTAGAAAATTGTAAACCGAATTCATTTGTGTGCATACTGTAGGGAGACGCCTCCACAGCAATGGCAACTTGTCATCTTCTAGTGATTGACACTAAAAGATAAATATAATGAGGCTATGACAAAATATATTCAACCGGAGCAAATGAGACAAGTGACAAGAAGAAGACAGCACTGAGAGAAGAGGTGGGGCTAAGTGGGCACTGCGGGCACTATTTCTTTTCCCAGGATGGCGAAGGCAGGCCTCATATTGGCTAAACCCACCCAACTCAAACAACCCAGACTGTTGGTTCTCCTACATACTTGGAAGGGGAGAGTGACGAAAGGTCTGCAAGCTCGCCGCTAGATGCCACTAATCCCTACACACTGGTCCTTTAATTTTAATATCTTTTTTATCAGTGCAGTGAATAACATCCTGCAGTTTCCTTACTTTTATTGTGGATAGCAAGAAAGAATCTGGCATTCACACTGAATGCAAATCAAGAGAAGCTCAATTTGTAGCTGGAGGCTCTCTATGTTGAGTGTTGTTTTTTTTTTGCTGCACTCTCACCCAGCACTCACATTTGGAGCTGAGTGGTTGTGCATCTTGTTTGGTTGTTGAATTTATGAAACATCTTAATACTGAACAGGTTGCAGAACTATTGCACTGGTACACCGTCTTTCTCGTATTTGTAGGTAGATGTTAAGCACAGAACGAACATTTCTGAATAACAAATTTTTGTACAATAACATGCTGCTGGGATTCAACAGAGTAAACATGCACATACAGAAAAGAGGGGGACTTTTAGCTGTACTCTGACAGAAAAAAAAAAAAAAAACAGATAAACACGATGACTTGTTCTGACTCAGTGGAATCACTGCGGCTTAGGAAGGAGCCTTTTTCTGCCTCGTGCTCTTTTGAACGAGTCGAAAGGTCAGAAAAGTTGCTGTTTTCTTACAACAAAATACCACACAACCCTAAACAACTAGAACCCAACATCACATATGATGAGGATGTAAAACGAATGAATTCCCTGCATGCTGCTTTTATATCCTCAATACCTTCAACCCATTGAAATGAACCCTGTCGACCTCGACAGTCCTGCAGATGCCCTCATCTTCCCGCAGCTTTGATCTGGTGCTTAATAATAGATTGTGGTCAGCTAGTCAAGTCTTCCTCTTGCTTTGGGGGCCCTCAAAGGCCTCCAGTTACAAGGCTACTGTACTGTACCTCTCTTTGCACAGTGTGCGGACAGGGAGAACCGGCTTCTCTGCCCACGGCCACTCGCTCTGCCTTCCTGTTTGTAATAGTCTCCGCTGTGGCTCGGCAGGCGAGTCAGAGGTTCGTGCTGTCACACGGGGATCCGGGGAGACGCGAAAAGGAGAAATTCTGCAGTTCATTTCCATGTGAGGAAAATGAAGCGAGCAAAATAACCACAAGGAATTGCTTTATGTAATCTTTTATGTCTGAGTCTGCATCCTCAATTTATGAGGCTGTAAACAGTATGCGCATTTTTCATCACTGCGAGGCAAAAGTGTGTGTGTGGGTGTGTATGTATGAGTATGTATGATGGAGGGCGGAGGAGAAGGGGGGGGTTATAATAGCACCACAATATTAGAATGTGAATAATGCATGTAAGCCACCTTTTCAGCTCGAAATCAGACTACTCCATTAAAAAGCTCCAAACTGAAATTGATGATAAGAATCAGAATTGCCAGACAATCCACGCACAGCAGAGCAGCAGCAGTGTGAGTGATCTTTGACTTGCAATTAACAGGCAACACTTCGTCTGGGACAGCTACAGCTAGGTGTGGTACGGAAAGACATCCCAGTCTTGTCAAACTTTGTCTCATGAACATGGTTTCTTAAATGTGAAAACATGCACCATGCAAGGAAAGTCAGAGGTTTCATCATCATCAAAGGTAGAAAGAGCTGCAACTAGAAAAAGGCAGTCGTTTGAGACTGAAAGTGAGGGGGAAAGTAAAAATGTTCAGGTGATGCCATCATCCATCGTGATGGCTGACAGTCACCAACTACTCAGCTCTCTACCATCATAACATTGTAATTTTAAAGTTTTCTGTAGTCGAGGTAGTTTGTCCCCTCAGAATTTGTCATGTGGGAAAGAAAATAAACAGAAGCTGTTGCTGCTGTTCATTGCACCATGTCTCCATGTTGTGTTAGATATTTTCTTATAAAAACAACTAAGTTACAAGACTATATGGATACAAAGACCCTTTTTAGACCCATGGTTGCATTGTTCATCACAATGTTTCACTGTGGACATCGTCATATGCCAATTTGGTAGACATCGCCCAACTCTAGTTCACTGTTTGGAGATACATTGAAAAATGAATTGATTAACAATGACAACAAAGGTTGGTTGCAGGCCTAATATTTGCTAGTGTTTCAGTATAGGTTCACATTTTTTCCAGCTGTCTTAAAGCTATGTTATACTCCACAACAAGGTGGTCCTGCTGGGGCAAACAACACTCCACAATAAACCCAAATAACCCACGAAGTGACACCTTTACAGAAAGAAATTTAGCCTATGCTAAGTCAGTTAAACTAAATCAAGACAAAAGGTATTAAGTCAAAACAATCCCATGTTGAGGCAGGAACACCAGCAGTCACCAGCCTCTGACGCCCACTGCCTGCACAGGTGCTTATAATCACCTTTATTCAAAGTAATGATGCGTTTCTTGCTATTGCTAGCTAGTTACTATGACTTCTGGGAAAACACAGGCCCTGCCAGAGAGCGAAGAAGGAAGTTGGTGAATGTGACCAAACATGCCTTGAATAAAACTTAAATATTACCTCATGCTTGAACGTGACTTCTGCCTGAATCAGATTTTTTCATCAGCTAGTGATGATGGTGATTTAAAAGTGAAGAAAAGAACTCCCATGATCCCACACTACCTTACAGCATCTACTCCTACTTTTTTTTTTGTTATTGTTTTATTGTTAGAGAGACATCTGGAAGCAGAACTTACATATTGTACATTTAACCAATTTATTTAGAAAATAATTAGGATGCATAAGACATCTGTGACAATAGCACTGCTAGAATTTTATATGATTATATAATTTTTCAAACTAGTCATGATGCCATACAGTTTTTGTTGAGATAACCACTAGGTGGCGCCATTCAGAAATGTTCAGATTTTACATATGGTGGCTTTTAAAGCCACGTTTTACTGTAACACTCGAGAACAAACACACTCTTATATGTGCTTTGATGCTGTTTCCTCTTCTGTTTTCCTCTGCTTTGTGTAAATTATATATATAATATTGATTTTAATTAATGTGTGTTGTCCCTGTTAACTAAATTAATTAATGAATCAAAGTGTGAGTGTACAATACATTCACAGTTTTTGGGTCGCCCCCAAGCAGCTAAGAAGTACAATTTTTCAAGTCTGTCTTAAAACATTAGTCTGATATCTTATATGAATACTGAAACTGTTTTGCTTTGCTTGGTGTAATCATTCCTGCTGTTCAAACTGGCCATTACCAGGTCCCTTTTTAATGCACTTAGAGTGTAAGTAATTGGATATTTTCCAAAAGTTTATTTATTTCATAGTCTGAGTTAACGGAGTAAGACAAAATAAGGCAAAAATAACTGGATCTCTCTCAAAGTTACACTCTTTTTAAGTATAAAAAATCCTCTTTGTGTTCCCCCTGAGCTGCAGTGGAAGGACAGTAACAAAAAAAGAGGGACTTTTGTACTAAAAAGACCAGAACTTTGGAATAAATCCACTTGATTTGTCAAAGTCACACTGCTGAAGCCTCATGTTACCTTTGGACAAACTTTTGAATGCATTTTTTTTTTCACAGAACAAATACATTGAAAGCACACTGGCCAATAAGAACAGCAGAGATGATAACACCAAGCAAAACCTGTTTCAGTATTCGTGTGGGCACCTGACCGTTATTTTTAGAAAGACTTGACAAATCGTGCACTGCTTTGCATTTGACGTAACTACCTGAGCAGAGGATTTAACTTTTTTAAACTCTATTTGTCTAACTCTGTACAGCTATAAATAGAAAATTCTTTGACTGATTTGATTACTAAGTGGATCAAACATTCTGCTGAGAAGTGAAACTATGTGGCAGCAGAGATGAAGAAAGGAGATACATCGTGTGCATTTATTTTGATATGTGTTCCTTTAGCCCATGCTGGATATCAATCTGTGCGTGCGTGCTGGAGAAGTCGGGGAAGAGGGCATTAACGTATTGATGTACGAGTTAAGGTGAGAGTGCACCATGGGAAAATGGGAACCACATCCTGTTTACACGTGAATCAATACCATTACAAGTCTGAATGGTGAGAAATGTCCAGGTCACACTGGAGAGGAGAAACTGTGGATGAAACTGGATAAAGTGGGAGAGAGGAGGCGAGAACGTGCGTGAGTACATTCTGCTATATATTCATAAATAGATGCGGGTAGAAAGAGGTAGAACACTGTGCTCTTTGCTATCCGGAACACTCAGGGATGTGATATAAGATAACTTTAAAGGCATAAAACAGCGCCGTGCCTGCTGAGCTGGATGACAGACCAGAGAGCGGGGAGAGGTAAAATATTGCATACAGGCTTGTGAGGAAGTTTTATGCGAATAAAACCCATCAGCTTTTTATCACCAAATTTCAGAGGCGACATCAACTTCTCTAATTAAGTGCCAAAAACATCAACAACAACCTCTGCAGGTCTCAGAAAACGGTTCAATAACTGTAAGTTACAACAGCTCCTCACAGCGCTGTCATCCAGGTGCACTGTGAGAAATACAGGTGCTAAAAAGAACCATAAGGGTTCCTCCGCTTGCCTTTTTAGCCCCTGACAGAACCTTTTAAAAGGTCCAACTTCTACCTAGAACCCAATATAGAAGGTTATATGTAGAACCTTTTGTGAAAGGTTTCCGCAGAGCCCCCTATGAGAGGTTTGAGAGAGAGCCTTTCAGTGATGTCATGTTTCCACCCAGAACCCTCTCTGGGGGTTCTATCAAGAACCTCTGGGTGCTAAAAAAGACATTATGATAATCCTGTTATATTCTCAAGGATTAATCTGCAACCCACCCATGGGTTCTTGTGAGAACTTTTTTTATTCCAAAAGTTTAACTAGAACCCACCCAGAAGGTTCTACCAAGAACCCTTTAACAATCCAAAGGTTTTTTCTAGAACCCACCCAGGGGGTTCTAGTGAAAACCTTTCAATATTCCACAGGTTTTATCTCAAAGCCACTCAGGGGTTTTCCTGAGAACCCTTTAATATTCCAAAAGTTTTATATAGAACCCAATCAGGGGGCTCTATCGAGAACCCTTTAATATTTTAGGGGGTTCTGCCAAGATCCCTTAAACATTCCAAAGATCTTATCTAGCATCCACACAGGGGGCTCTATCGAGAACCCTTTAATATTTCAAAAGTTTTATCTAGAACCCACTCAGCGGGCTCTACTGAGAAAAAGTTCCCTTTCTTCAAAAAAGGGTTCCTCATAAGTAAATGGTTTAGGGTAGAACCTCAGTCCTTTAGGAGGAACCTTTCTGGAACCCTTACTTCTTAGAGTGTAGAAAACTGAGATGTTCTCTCTTGTCTTTTCACTCACAGAAAGCGGTGCTGAGCTCACACACTGTATTCATCCCTGTGTCACATCATGCACACCTGGGAACCCGCACATCCTCACGGTTCCGCCGTTGGCCTCTGGGAGACTGACTCAGAGGAGCTGGGTTTGAAGTACCTTGCTTGGAGGGTTCCCTGCGGAGTTTTCATTAACATGTTTTGTTTGCATTCAATCTTTCTCATCAAAATTCACTTTGTGTATCATTAAGACCTAACAAACATCACGAATCCTCTATCCTCTAACTGGCCTTCGCTCGCAGTGTAAACAGCCAACGCAGCTCTTTCAAATGCTGAAAATTGAACCAATCAGATACATTCAACATCAAAACACGCCAGACTATGGTTTCTGTCTCGTATCCATGAGAGCAAATGTAGAACCTTGATGTAGCTCAGTAGGATTTCACACAGCAGCTTTTCTGTTTAATTGGTTGTTGGAGATACTGTTCTATAAATGCGACACGTCTTCATACCTACTCAACAAAACAGGCTGTTTTAAATATTCAAGGTTCACTTATTATACACCTTTTAACTGCATCTTATAGTCGATGAAGTAGGTTGTTTGTCAGTGTTTTCAAAGATCAATCTTATCAGATGTTCCTAAAACAACTCGTCTGTGTTCTGTCTGATCGGCTAACTCTGGTCAGGGTCAAGTTAAGTTTAATCAACTAAAATCACTTTATGATGAGGTTAAAGCAGCACTAATCAATATTTTTTTTATGTAAACAATGGGTTTAATTACTATGTTTAATGTGAAAGGTGTCATACACTCTTAGGTTCCAGAAGGGTTCCTCTAGGTTATACCCAAAACAATTTTGCTTCTGAAAAAAAAAACTATTTTGAAGAAAGGCTTGGTCATGGGCTCTTTGCAAGACCCAAGGTTCTATTAAGAACCCTTTTCATCCAAAGAACCCATTTCAGAAAAGTTCTTTAAGGATGGTTAAAATCCTTGAAGAACTCTTTTGTCAAGGGTTCTTTGTGCCATTATATAATCTGTGCTATTGAAATATAAAAGGGTTCCAGATAGATCCTTCTTAGTGCAAGCGCTCTAGATAAATACCTTGGAATATAAGATGGGTCTCGGTAGAACTCCCTGGGTGGATTCTAGATAAAACCTATGGACTATAAAAATGTTCCCATAGAACTCCCTGAATGTGTTCTGGATGAAATGCTAGAAATATGGTAGAACTCCTTAAGTGTGTTCTGGATAAAATGCTGGATATATTAAAGAGTTCTTGGTAGAACCCCCTGGATGGGTTCAAGATAAAACCCACGAAGTATGAAAAGGTTCTCGGGAGAACCTCTGATTGTGTTCTAGATAAAACCCTTGGAATATAAAAAGGCTCTCAGTAGAATTCTCTGTGTGGGTTAGTGTGTGGGTTTCTAGTTAGCACCCTTAAAAGGTGGAAAGGTTCTGGATAGAACCCCTTGAGAGGGTTCTGGGTAGAACCATTACACCATAGAAGGGTTCTCTGTAGGGCCTCTTCTAGGGGGTTCTGGATGAAACCTTTTACAGATGGAAATAGGTATAACCCTTTATATTGGGTTGTAGGTAGATTTTTCTAAAAGGGTTCCAAGTGGAACCTTTACAACTTTTATATTTTTCAAGCTGATTTGTCACAAGGTTTTTTTTTCTTTAAAGTTCAGGGTGTCCTAAAAGTCACCAAATCTGGTGAGAAAGTCACTAAATTAATGTTGCAGTTCTCCTCAGCTTTTCTGAGCACGTTCATGTTTTTTAACTGTTTTGGCTTCACGTCCCACATCTTTGGTTCAGTCTCAGGACTTTAAACAACCTCATTTCTAGCTGCAAAGGAAGCCCAGAACCAAATGGATCCTGGGCAGGCAGGAGCTTTTAGCTGTTATGGAGCCAAGTATATTTCTCAGCAGTTGATGAACACAAACACAGAGCTATAAGGAGAATACAGAGGTCAGCGTTGGACTTTCATTTTCCAAGTCGCCAGAATTATGGCTAACTATGAATTCTAAGACTCCATCTTCTAGATATTGAAGAGATCTATTCAAAAAAGGGACGAGATATATTAATGAGTGCTCATATTAGCTACTTCGCTGCAACAATGATTACTCATTTTGACAGTTCATTATTGAAAAAACTCAATATTCAGACCAAAAGTCCATGTGTCCGACAGCCTAATATCCCAAGAACAAACACCCATTGCTCCAAAAACACACTCTTTACCTTCAGTTGTTAGTTCAGCGACTGCTGACCCTGTCCATGGTGCTGAATTGGCAGGAGGGAACCAAAAGTAGCAGGATTTCCTTGTGAACCAAAATGTGCAGGTCATGTGTTATCCATACGTTGCATTGTGCAGCGTCCTCTGTTGGCCACATTCTTTATTACAATAGTTTTGCTCCAGACTGGTGGAAACACGGACTGGTTCACGGGACCAGAACCAAGGTTCCTAAATCTGTTCAATAATCAGAGCTATTTAAGTGGGAAAAGACGTTCCTAGAGACCCTACCTAGAACCCAACATATAGGATTATACCCAAAACCTTTTCACTTTCTGCAGGCGCTAACAAGAACCCACCCACAGTCCACCAACATGGAACCAGCTCTGTTCCAGTTCAAAAACCTAACTGTGCACTCAGAGCATGTCCACCGGTCCAGAACCTGAAAAGTTGATACCAAAAACTAGGAGGATGTCCTTGGGAAACAGAATCATGTTCTACAGGTCAGCCTTTGTTTCTTTCTGTCTTAATAGCCAAAAGTCTTTTGCCGTCTTAGCTGTTCCGACAAAATGAAACGTTTGATATTAGTAGTTAGCTATTAGATAACAGAGTCAGTATTACTATTGGAGCAGTGGGCATTTGTTTTTGGGATTACAGACTGTCAGATAAATGGGCTTTCAGTCCATTGGGACAATTTGGGGACTACTGGGGTTTCTGAATGACGGGCCATCTGAAGATTGGCATGGCACAAAGCAACAGCAGTAGAGTAGATGGATGATGATTAATTATATGACACACTGACAACCAGTTTGAACAGGCAGGAAGTCAGATGCAGAAAGGGCAGTTTTAATTTTCAAAATAAAAGACCCCATGCAGACTCACGATCATAAAGACAGACAGAAAAGAACTATTTAACCACATAGCCTGCTTATCCATGGTAGAAGCATAAAGAGATGGGAAAGATGACTTAATCAGCAAAATCTGAGCCAGTAAACACAATCAGGCAGCCGAAACACTCAGGTGAGGTGGGGCTTGCAGCCATGCAGAGGACGGATCAGAAATGCGGTGCAAGCGTGCCGTGTCGGTAAGGATGCAGCCTTTTCACATGGATACTGAGCAGCAAAGTGATCCCTCCTATTACTCAATGCACGAAAAAGTAGAAATATGTACTGTAAAATAGAAAATAAAGCAAAATCCTGGTGTCCACTATGCAGCATATATCCCCTCACTTCCTCAGCTGCCTGAAACAACTGATAACGTATCCCCTTAAAATTTACTGTAGATCCCCTGACTAATACCACTGTTCTAAATTTGTATGATTCTGATCCCTATATCTGAATGGATTAGCGCGTTCCATCGCTTGTGTGTTTTCGAAAGAGCAAGTCAGGAACGGTACCATAGCATCAATTAGTCATGCAAATGTCATCATCGTTATTTAGGCCGGGTTCTGATACCTCTATTCTGAGCGGCAGGGTTTAAATGAAAGCTTAAAATGTAATGAGAGGAATGGGGAATCTGTTCTGATGGTATCCACACAGCTGCGGATAAAATATTAAACAGAGACCTCCGGGGCTCGACGGCTATCTGATTGGCAATAAAAACCACTTGAACGATTTGAAATAGCGCTAATTGGGACTAGAAAGACAATGAGGCATGGCAGGAGGGGAGACACAATGAGAAAGTTAAGAGAGGGCAGATAGCATGTGATCCCGGATCCGTTTGCATTGTATTTCTTTTATTACCTCTGATTTAATCTTACGCAGAAACAATATGCCACATCTTCCCTCCTGCTCCATGCACCTCGCCATCTGTTGTTTTTCTGACTGAATTGTTCTCTTGTGTGGCACTTCGCTCTTACACCGGCCAAGATTGTCTAACTGTACCCCAATTTCTGCAGAGATGAAAAAATGAAATGAACAAAAGGTCTATTTCTGCACAGATACATTTTCTCTCGGCCCAGACTGGAATGAGTCTATCTGAGGCCCTCACAGAAAATGTAATCACACTTTAAGAAAAAAAGAAAGTGGCCAACGTTGGCCCACAGGCGACGTCGGAGTCAGGATGAAGGAAGATAGAAACACTCTTAGAAATAAAAGTGATAACTAGAACCATACGGCATTCTTTGGCTCGTAGTCGAACCCTTGCTTTTATAAAGGTTCTACCAGGAAGCCTTTTAACCCTTTCAGAGGATAACCCTAACCCCTAACCCTAGAATCCAACATACAGGATTATATTAGAACCATCTTCGAAGGATTCCACCCAGAAACTCCTATGACAGGTTCTACAGAGAGTCCTGTTATGGTGTAATGGTTCCACCCAGATCCCTGTCCACTGGAAATGAGATGGCACCAAGGTTCTTTGAATCTTCAACAGAAATGTTTCAAAAAACAGGTGGAAAAGGGCCTCCATTTAAATATCAAGGATTTCATCTAGAAACAATCCAGGGGGTTCTATTGTGAACCCTCTTATATTTCAGGGGTTTCATCTAGAACCCATGGAGAGAGTTCTTCCAAGAACCCTTCAATGTTTCAAGGGCTTCATACAGAACCCACTGAGAGGGAGTTTAAGATGTATTTTATGAGGGTTCTATACACTTTTAGAAATACACTTCCTGAAGGACTGAGGATCTACCTAGAAACCATTTGCTTGAGAAGAACCCTTTTTGAAGAAAGGGTTTGTCAAGGGTTCTTTGCAAGACTAACGGTTCTATTTTCAAAAAAAAACAAACAAATTTTTAGAGGAAAGAGTTCTTTCATCTAGGGTTCTTCAAGGGATTTTGTACCATAATACAGAGATGTTCTTGGTAGAACACCTTGGTGGGTTCTAGATATAGGCCTTAGAATATAGCTAGGTTCTCAGTAGAACCTCATAGTTGGGGTCTTGTAGGCATCCTTACATGGTGTAAAGGTTCTGGATAGAACCTCCAGACAGGGAACCATTAGCACATGTAAGAGTTCTCCATAGAACCTCTCATAGTGGGTTCTGAGTGAAACCTTTCATACACAATTCTCCGTACAAGTCTTTATGTTGGGTTCCAGGTGGAACTCTATGAAAGGGTTCAAAGTGGAGCCTCTATAAAAGTTTCTAACAAGAGCCAAAAAATGTTCCCAAAGAATCCTTTATGGTTCTAGCACTATTATTTCCAGGAGTGTATATAACCTCTTGTCCTCCGAGGGTTCCGTTAATAAGAAGTAACAAAGAACACTTAACGAACCTCTGTCTTTAAAGAAAAAAAGGGTTCCACAGAAGCAAATGATTCTGGGTAGAACCTCAGACCTTCGATAAGAACAACCCTTATTTCTACGAACGCAGAGCTGCATAGCTCCTAAAACTCTGAGCTCTGTCAGTGCATCGGTGCATACGGCATCAACAAAGTACTTTTTCTCAGTGCTTCCTCTC
The DNA here is from genome assembly GCF_056507025.1 of Lutjanus erythropterus. Classification (NCBI taxonomy): domain Eukaryota; kingdom Metazoa; phylum Chordata; class Actinopteri; order Lutjaniformes; family Lutjanidae; genus Lutjanus; species Lutjanus erythropterus. Next base: position 39,256,262 of record NC_139325.1, read on the forward strand.
AGGCCTTTGATATGCTTTAATAAATGTTAATAGAATACAGAGTGCTCTGGGTAGAGTTTAGGAATTACAAATTGCTGAGCTCATTCGTAAGCATCCTCAAGGGACTTCTTGGACTCCAACACCTTGACACATTCCCTTGAGGGCTCCGACGGGAAGGAATGAGAATCGTGCAAGAATGTAAATTGACTGGAGGGAGAGGCTGCCAAGCGAGCACGCAGATGGTTGTGTCAAGCTGGCAGAGGACGGCGTGGACGGGGGGGTGGGGGGTAGAGGGAGGTAGCACGTGGCTGTCTTTGGCACACCGCGAGCATCTGGCACCGGTGGCACAGGAAAAACGTGCATCCTCGCAACACCACTACCACCCTCATCACTCACGACATCCCTGCCTCCCCCCCGCCTCTGTGTTGGGTTTATCTCGCCGCCCAGCCTCCAGGAAGACAATGGGGCTGTGAAAATCAAGCCTGTGTGTCCCCGCGCTGCAGGGGCTTCTCTGTTTGTGTTATGAATGTGGACGGCTGAAGGTTTATAGTAATCTCATCCCAGGGCCGACAGTGTTATGCAGGACTGGGTGGTCACAGGCAGGCGAAGCATAAAGGAGAGTTGTAGCAGCAGTAGATGAGAGGTTTTGTTCAAGATGGAAACCTCACTCCTACAGCGCAGACGTAAATTAACTGATGAAGTTATTCACAGTCTGAGCTCCCGAGAGACAGCCACTTACACACTTAATGGCTCATCTTGGTCTTGTAGGCCTTGTTGAGTGCAATGACTGTAATGACAGAACTGTTTTCCTGATCTTCAGTTGAAAACCTTTAAAAGATAGCTGTAATCTTGTTATCACACAATCCTCAAATACACAAAAAGCAGGAAACAAATTAGCGGTTTTGCTCTCTGTATGAGCTCTCAAAACAAAGCTCTGGATCTTTTATATATATTTATAATGAATCTGAAACACTCCAAACGACTGACTTATCCACATGAGAATATGTGATTGAGCAATGGTTGAACGGGAAAAAAAGCACATTTGCTCAAGTGCTGTTCTTAAAGGTCCTGTGTGTACGATTTAGAGGAATTTATTGGCAGAACATGGTAGAAATGGAACATCATATTCATAAGTTTGTTTTCATTAGTGTATAATCAGCTCGAAAATAAGAATTGTTGTGTTTTCATTATCTGAGAATGAGCTCTTTATATCTACAGAGGGAGTGGTGCCTCCTCCATGGTGTGCACCACCATGTTTACACACTGAAAAAAAAAATACTTTACACAAAGTAAAAACATTATTCATTAAGAAAAACTTACAATTTACCATTACATCCAAGTATAGTTTTTTTTTCCAATGAACTGATTGTAAGTCTAATTTTGTTATCGCTAATATCATTTACTTTTCTCAAGTTAAACTTCTGATTTATTTTATTTTATTTTTAGTTTTCTTTCTTTCTAGTCACAAGTGAAAACATACTTTGTTTTTTGCATCTTAAACTTTACCATGACCAAAAGCTAAATTTGCTGTACTGTAAAAGTCAATTTTCTCTTGAGACAGCTATAAAAAATGTTTAACTTACAGTAGTTAAATTACTATAAATAAAAGAAGGAATAATCTCTTCCAAAGCCCTTAATGTTTATTTAGATGTCTCTCTAAAATCTGTACATCACGTTCTCTGTTAAACCCACAATCAATTTTGCAGCCAGTTAACCTAGCTGGTAAATGGTTTAGACATCAACACTTGGGGAAAAATACATGAAAAAGTATCAAATTAAGAATGATGGTCTTAGAAAAGCCATTTAGTATCCCAGAACAGACAAACTAAACACCGGCTCTAGATAGAGACTTGATTTTTTCGCGAGTCTTGTGACCACTGCAGGTTCTTCACATGAGGAAGGGGAGGGTGAAGTGAGCGGTGCTCAGCTGGTCACTTTATTATAATTATTAATATAGTTATTGTGTATTTCATATCGTATTTTCTACTGTGCAGTGTGTTCTTACTGCTTCAATTATGGTAGGCTCCTGGATTTACTGTAGTCTGTATTGTACCTTGAAGTTTTATTTATTGCCACTACTTGTTATGTGTTGGACAACAGATGGAAATTAGCGCCTCACTAAATCTTGTGCAACCATGTTTTCTTTTCCTGTAAATGTCATTGCACACTGTCCTTTTATAAATCAAATAAACTAAACTAAATATAGTTATTTTTTAACTACTGGTACCTATTCCATTATCTATTATTATTCAGGCTGTAATGTAAAGCTGTACCTAATATTCTAAATTGAAAAAACACAACAAGCTTACAAAGTACTATGTGTTGTACGTTAACATTTTAAACAGTATGTTAAGAAGGCCACTTTATATAGGAAAATCAAGCTATGGGTGGATGTTTCCTGGTGTAAAATGTAAGTTCTGTAAGATTGGCCACCAAGACCCTCCACAGATGAACGGAAGAAAGTTAATACTGTGACACACTTTAAGATTAGGCTACATGGGCTGCGTACAAATTAAATAAAGAAAATACATGTTTATTCAAATTCTAAGTGACAGCCCTAAAATGAAATAGTTAAAATGAGCTCCGCCTGGACCAGCTACTGCTTACTGAGGTAATAATGTAATACAGCCTAACACTTTGAAAGGCCAACTCTGGTACCAAATGAGATTTACTTTTAAATATTTTGCTGAAAATACTTTGATAGCTACTTTTTAATAAGAAAAATGGAGGGCTGCAACTGGCCTGGTTCATCTCCAGAATCTCAATTTTTTTTGCATTGTGGCACAAGTAATTCCACGACTGTGATTGAGACGCACATGATCACAGCTGGAGACAGACAGAAAAAAAAAAGAGGCCAAAGAGAAAATAGATGCACATATACAATAATGACACTCACTTATGGAGAAGCAGCCAGTGGGAAGCAGGAGTCATACTCCCTCTCATGTTTTACACACAGAGAAAACACTGCTCAGCGCTCTCATCCTCCCCTGTGTCTGCTCTATTCTTTTCCCACTGCAACAAATCTCATTACGGTGCAAGCTCACTGCAAGGAAATATCTACCAACCTGAAATGTTTCATACCGGTAAACTGCCTAACGTAGCATGTTATTAAAAGTAATACTTCAACATTTTGGATTGTTCTCAGGCTCAGCAGTGGTTGTTTGATCAGTTTCATTCCTTTCAGTCCTAGGTGGCTCTGTGATGTGTTTAGCATAGCTTAGCACAAAGCCTGGGAGGAGGGGAAAACAGCTCGGCTCCGTCTGAAGGGGTCATATTTTATGCTACATGGTGTCCTGTGCCTTCAACTGTGGTTTGACGAGCAGTTAGCTTTAAAAATGTTAGGATATAAAAAAACTACACACCCAGAAGTTGCAGAAGTGACATCATGACTTTCTTCCTCCACTTTAGCAGCTGAGGCTACACTGCACGTGTGTTTTCGTAACAGAACGTGGTCTTTGTCTTCCTGCCAGGTAAAATTATTTGTCTCTCACCACAGACTACTGTTCATTTTTTTCCAGTGGCACATGGGAAAGAGTGGGACTTCAACTCTCAATATCTGTTTTATGAGTTCCACGTCTGTTTATTTTTTTGTCAGCACTATACTAACATTACCTTTGCCTACAAACTTAGTGAGTTTTCATCCTTAAGTTAGTTACTTCACCAGGAGAAGAGCAGGAGGGATGTCGGACATCAGAGAAGCAGAGGGGGAGAAATGGCATGTGCTGCCAGAATATTTTCACATCTAACACGATGAATTCAGGGTTTATTTTGACCAAACCAGAGCTGGTGATTGTTGGGACAGTCGAAAGATGAGCCAAGATATTTTTGGTGAGTTCTGTCAAGTCTAGTTGTATCTTTTCGCTTTTAGAGTTTGTACTAAGCCTGGCAAATTATGTACAACTCCAATTCCAAAAAAAGTTGGGTTTTCTCTGTTATACAATGACTTGACAGAACTTTTCAAACCCACATTCAGATTAATACAGAACAGAGACAGGATATTTAATGTTCAAGCTGATTAACTTTATTGTTTTTTGTAAATATACACTCAACCTGAATTTGATGTTTGGGACACGTTCCAAAGAAGTTCCTACGGGGCCAACAAAAGACTGGAAATATTCAAAGGTTAACGGGTTTATATAAATATTAGCATCAGTTTGTCAGTTTGAACATTGGATATCTTGCCTTTACTGTATTTAATTGAACACAAGTTGAAAATGATTTGCAAATCATTGCATTCTGATTTTATTTGTATTTTACACAGCTTCCCAACTTTTTTGGCTTTGGGGTTGTACTGGGTGAGGCTAATGGAAAATTATCTCTCTGTTAAACAAAGAGATGAAACTGATATTCCCAGTGCAGTACAACAGACAACATTTGTTCTCAAAATAACGTGTGTAATCTCACATGTAGCCTACTGTGTGATTTAGTCCAAATGACAGGGATTTGCTTGCATGCACAAAAGCTACTATACACAGGGAATGAATGAAACTGTTATTGTGCATTTAATGTTCTATAGTATCTACTGTGCATGTGCAAAAAGTTCCATAACCTGTAACCAGACGAGCATGTTGGCACTTTGGCAGGCATCTCATTAATGAGTTTAACATATGAGACCAGCAATCTGGTATCCATTTACCCCCTGTGTGGTGATTCCTGCTAAGACCCAATCACTTGGCAGAGACCTGGCCTCACAGCATCCAAAAGCAGCCACACAGTGATAAATTGAACACACTGGCAAAACACACAGCAGCGTCTTATCTACACTGGCACGCAAACAAATCCACACATTACAGGGGCAAAAACATGCTGGCTCACACACCCATTTCATATAGTCAACAGTGTATCACAAGATTTTGATGAGTTCTACACCAAAACTACACTGTCCTTACATCACTTGAGTTTTCAGTCTTTAAAGTGAGAATATGTACAAAAAAGAAAATGGAAAAATGGCAGACCTCTGCACAGACAGATGACATGGATTACTGTGAGCACCAATATCACAGCCAATGTTCCAAAAAAGTTCAAAGCAATTGAATTTTTGATGGATTGCTGGGTACATCGTTCACAGACGGTGAAATTTGTACCTACTGCTTCAAAGCATCCAGCCTACCTGGTTTTACTGCAGGATTTTGATGTCAAATGTCCCATGTCAGTAATTCAAGTTACTTATTATCCCATAAAAACTTTATAGCTGTAGTTTTAATCTCAGTTTCTCCACCGTACCCAGAGGAAAGTGCAAGAAGATTTTCTGCAAAACCTACAGAGTATATGGAAATTTAAATATCAGTCTTAGTCATACTATACACATAAAAGGCATAGAGCACGAATGCACATAAATATCAGTCACACTTTTTTTTTTACAGTACACTAATGAGACATAACAAGTCATATTTGGTATCAAATTAGATGAAAACTAAAAATGATATGTTCTTCATGAGACAGTGTTGGACCCTTTATCAGATCCTTTTTAGACTTTATTGGGGGGTAATTAGGGACACATTATAACAGAACTGCACTGTAAAATAAAGTGTATTATTTGCCACTCTTACACCCATATTAGAGGGTAATTAGTGACAGATGAACTATAAAGTAAAGTGCATTATTTGCCACTGTTAGACCCATATTAGAAGGCAATTAGGGACCAATTCCAACAGAACTGTACTGTAAACTAAAGTGTATTATTTGCCACAGTTTGACCCATATGAGATTTCATTAGAAGGTAATTAGGGACACTTTACACCAGAACTACACTGAAACCTAAAGTCTATCATTCCCCAATATTAGACATTATTAGGGTGTAATTTGAGGCACATTATAACAGAACTGTACTGCAAATTGAAGTGAAATCACATATCTGCTACTTCTAGACCGATGCCGATTACTTGGATAGAATTATTACAATAAGTCTGTGCAGTCCCCCACAGACAAAATATTTCTCTACCTCTATAATTTTGCCCTTTACTTGTTATATCTGGTTAATGTTGTTTGTGAAGTAGCAAATATGTGATTTAGTTTACAGTACAGTTCAGTTATAAGGGTCAAATAAAGAGTCTAGTACTGTCCAATAAAAACATAATTTCTAATTTTTGTCTAAGTTAATATAAAGTACAGCTTGTTCCATCCTCTTAGTGCACTGTAAAATAAAGTGCAACCACTTCATTGTTTTGAATGTTATAGAAACAAATCAAACAAGACACTGTATGTACAGTATTTCCTTCTCGTACTTTTTCTTTTCTGTATCTGTTTTGCCCTCAAACATCAAATACGAGTGACATTATTGCAGAGATGTGTTGCCAGCTGACATTTGCTAGCACACACTGATACACACTGTCATGAACAATAAAAAACCTCCCACTGCAGAGGGACAGTGTGAGTCAAGTTCAGATTTTTGTATCGCCTGCTCTCCACGAGAGTCTTCTGAGGGACGGAGGATTATGGATCCTGTCCACGCTCATGCTGCTGGACCTCAGCACCAGCCGCTGTGCAGGGGAGGTGGTCTGCAGAGGGCTCTGAGCATTTCAAGAGCATTTAGACAGAAGCACTGCGCTGGTTTATCCAGCAGGGGGTGTTTAACCGGCTCATCACGCTCTAAAGTACTACAGGGATTCACTGGCTGCCAGATGACCTGTCCTCAGCTGCAGGCTGCCTGGATTTAAGGACGATTCACACTTTAGACTCACTTTCCTCTGTGATATTCACTGTATTCTGGTTATTCTGTGATCACCTGCTGTGATTTATTTCTTTGCTGAACCTTTTCTTTCAAACCTCTGCTTCTAGATTTGTTTCTTACATTTCCCAGAATTGCTTTTTACTGTCCACAGAGAAAGTGCCCTGCCCTATTTGTGTTATCTGTCGGCAGAGGAAGATATAATCACGAAAATAACTGCAGTACCAACAAAAGAGCATAGTTTTCCAAGAAAAGACAGAGTTTCCTTTTTCTTAGAATGCAAACTGCCTTATGGCTGCAATATATTCTGGTCTACTGAGACTGCTGTGGATGTAGAAAAGGTAGAAATTGGTCTTTTTGCCTGTTCTCAAATAGACTTCTTCAGCAGATTTCTCTCTGCATCTTTGTTACACGTTGATGTTAACTGTGAAAGAAGGTCTTGCTCTTTTACTGTATTGACAAACATCAAAATATGATTTTATTGTTAATGTTTTTACATCATTTAAAAAATTTATCCCTCAAATCTGAGAACAGCAGATATCTGGATATGTCAGCAGTAAAACCCAACAGCAGCATGAGCTCAGAAAGACAAGAGACGGTCTATCACCAGCTGATGAGGTTCCACACGGCTGTTTCCCCTCAAGCTCGTCATTTGTGACAGCTTGGTTTGGAAAACTAACACTGCAGACATGAGAAGACCCCGAAATCCGTTCGCTCAGGCCAGTTAGCTGCATTTGAATTGTACAACCTCTTCTGAGCAGGTCGGTCAGAGGAGCTGCTGTACCGCAACTTTTCCACGTGAGAATTTAAAGGGACAGTTCACCCCAAAATCAAAAATACATATTTTTCCACTGGCATGTAGTGCTCTTCATCCATCAAGATAGCTTTGGTGTAAGTTGCAGAGTTTTAGACATATCAGTTGTAGAAATGTCCGACTTCTCTCAAATATAATGTGACTTAATGTCACTTGGCTTGTGGTGCTCAAAGCAGCGCAAAACTACAATTGAACCATGACAGAGTTACTAAAGACAAACCATAGACCTTGACATAAGCAGTTTCATGTAGTTTCTTGCTACTAGAAAGAAAGTAGTAGATTCTACTTCAGAGAGAAAGGTCTGTGGATTATCCAGAGTAACCGGGTCATGATTTCAGACATTGCTGTTGAGTTTTTTAAATGTATTTTGGGCACTTTGAGCACCACAAGCTCTGTGCCATTCAATTCTATTGTGTTTAAGAAAAGCTGTACACCTCTACGGCCAAAATCTTGGCGAGTCACACCATGTGTGTATTTTTGATTTTAGGGATTTTTGTGTGTGGTTGTATGAGGTACTTATTCACAGTCAGTGTATTACCTACAGTAGATGGCAGTCAGCATGTCCCCTATTTGGAGAGGCAGGAGCACCGGTGTAGGAAGCTAAGCAGTGATGCTGTGGACGTATTTCGGCCACCTAAAAAAACAAACAAAAGAAAACAGTATCAGTTTAAGTGTACACTATATTTACAACATTTTTATTGCCTGACTGACAGCCTTTTCTGATGAGAAAAAAACCTTTCAAAACACAAAAATCACACAATAACTCAAACTAACTAACAGCTCTGCAGATTCTGGAAGGATATACATATATATATACTTTTATATATACTATATATACTTTTTTCTCCCTTCATTTTATTGTTATTATGTCTACTTATTATCTGTAGTTCCATGAATTACTGTGAACTGACACGACACATGCCATGGTTTATGTTAAACTGTGTGGATATATAATAACCCAGAATATGTTCATTTCCGTATGATCTGCAATATTATTCTTAAAAAAATGAAGAAGGGATTGTAATAAATGTGCAAGATACAAATATAACCTTATAGCTTAAAAGAACCAAGAACACAGGGGCCACAGGGGAGGGGAGGTGGGGGAAGGGTCTATTAATATGTAAATTGAATTCTCCTTAAATTTGTTGACTGATGTTCTTATTTTGGGTATTATCCTGAGTATACAGGTACATGTACTATTTATTTGCACTTATTTATTTACTTTTGGTTTTTTCACTTTATTTCATTTAATCATGTGAATGGAAAGCAATGTGGGAACAACAATTAAACAGATGAGCCATACAAATTCAAATTCTGTTATGGTACTGTCATATGAATTGTTCCCTCCAAAATGAATGAAGAAGGAAAAAACAACAAACAATGCTCTTCAAATATAAAATGTATGGACATGTAATAGTGAAGAGAAGCATTCTGAATCAAATTACAACTATAGAAACAGCATGACTGAAGGTTTGTTTGTCTATTTGGGGAAAAAAAAAATCAGCCGAGTTGATGGATTCAGAAAAGTTCCAGTCGTGCAGTTTTCTATCGACAAAACAAACCTATTGAACCACATAAATAGATACACTAAATTTAGATGTTGTAATACTTTGCTGATGGTATCTCTGAAATAATAACAGAGCAGCTAGGGATCGAGCAGAGCCCATTATTACCCACGAAGCATTTCATTACCACCGTCATCGACCCAGTAGTAAGAATTCTTAGGTTTCAGGCTGTGCTAGATGACAGTTTGTGACGAATGCGGTTAAAACTGAGAGTGAAGTTCATCCATTATTTCAGTGTAAACAATACTTCGGCCATGATCTCCAAGACTCTGTCACATTGTTGTGTGAATGATTTACGGCAGACAGTGCTGACTGAACAGCCTCGCCGCTGGAGACTTGTGTTTTTGGAACAATATACTACACAACCACACGCACACACTCGTGAGCCGGCCTACCACAGCCTGGCCACGACCCTGTTTTGAATTACCACTTTCTGATGCAATTACCTCCCTTGCTGCGGAGGGTGATGTTGGCTTTTTGTTTCACCACCATTTATTTTCTCCATGCGTTCTCTCCGGACCATCCTGACAAAGACTCCATGACCTTGCCTCCCGTTTAGACATCGCTACCAGACCGTGCAAAAACTCACTCGAAAAAAAGACAATTGAAGAATGATTCCCAGTGGAAAGCTGGGAATAACAGGGAAATGGGATGTTCACTGATGTGCTGAAGGGTGCGTGTGCATGCATACGGGTTGAGTGTCTGTGCACGTAGGCAATTTTTGTGTCTCTGTGTCAGCGTGCGGCAGTAACAAAGTACAAGAGAAGACGAGGCGGGAGAATCAACATCTTTCTGTTGTCATCTTTTCTGCTTCCTGTGTTGCACGGACACTGTAAAAATCACACGTTGGGAGGAGAAGCCGCTGGAGAACTGCTTCCTTCAGCACTTGTTCAAGATACTAAAATAAAATGCAGAACTTCGCTTCACTTCACAGAGACTCTCTTGGTACATACTCTTTTGCCTGCCACTTCACAGGATCAGAAATACTTCCATGACTGGAACTGGGTCTGTTGCCACTTTGGGAGCCAAGATGGGAATTTACAAATCAAGGTTGCGGATTGATTTATACGTATCAGCTCACATGGAAGCTGCCAAACGGCTGTCATTTATGAAATAACATGTGAAGTTACATCCTGTTTCAGCAGAAAATCAAAACAGAATTGTTGCCAGGATTGCTAACAATGGGCACAATTATCTGGTGTTTGGTTTCATTCAGTCCGGTGTGGGTTGTTTGGCCCATAAAAATCAGTGTGGGCAGATGGCAGATCAGTAAATTACATATAAAAAGCCAGTTAATGCCGAAACCCACAGACAGAAAACAGATAAAAGGAGCAAATGAATAAAGTACTGGTAGTCATTATTACAATTCATTTATCACTTATGCGACTGCCCTCAGTGTCCTCACTTCACCCACTGCAGTGATGCGATGTCTCCCGCCTGCTAATAACACCATCAAGGTGTGAAATCAACACAGAGCCGAAGCATCTGTTAGCAGCCTCCAGTTACTCCAGCAATAAACACATTCCACTAATGCCTGAGTTGGAAAGAAAATGCTTTCTTGGCAACTTTGTTGATGCAGTGCCTGAAAACATTGCTCCTCAGGTAGCAATCAATACATTGTTTCAGAAATCCACTAAAAATACTTTTAAAGGCGCAATCTCTCAGTGCAGATGACAAAAATATGTATCATTTCCTTCACAAAATCACAAAATGCATCCGCATGGTAACACACGTCACAGGCTGTACAAACATAACAAAGATGATTCAGCATTTTCTGATCTGCCACTGCTTATGGTTAAGATCTGGTTTGGTTCAGGCACAAAAACAGCTTGGTTGTGATTAGAGGAGAAAATTATAGTGGGGTTCAAAGGTGGAATGTAACGCAAGTCCATTTGACCAAATGCTACTTAACGGACCTGTGTGTAGGAATTAGTGGCATCTAGTGGCAAAATAATAGATTACAACCAAGTGGCCTGCTGTGTAGGAGGAATTATGGTGGCTGTACTCCGCACAGCTGCAAGTCCCACCAGCAGCGTTTCAGATGCATTTCAGCAGCAGAGCGTTTTCCACCTGAATGTGTTGCTCAGATTTTGTTGATTAGGTCCTCTTTCCTTGCTCATTGTGCTTCTACCACAGATAAGCAGGCTCTGTGGTTAAATAGTTTCTTTTTTGTCTGTCTTTATGATCATGAGACTGCACAGGGTCTTTTATTTTGCAAATTTACCGGATTGTCCCCGCCTTTTCTGTGTCTGACTTCTTGCCTGTTCGATGCTGATCTGTGCTAATCGACACGACATCCGTCAAAAACAGACTCTGTGTGTATTTCAAGTGGACTGAAGCAGAAAGCCGAGGCACTGCTGGTGGAATCACAAGCATTGTGTGGAATGGCTGCGTCAACTCCAGCTGAAATGACACAGCCATAACGCAACGCCGTAAGGAAGTGGTACCCAAACTTGAGGGCGGGCAGGGATGACCAGGGGAGAAATAAAGAGTGAAAAAAAGGAGAATGTAGGAGAAATAAACAAACAGAAGTTTGCTGATGCTATCATGCTAACCTTTATTTCACTAAAATTCAACTTTTGAATCCTCAGATATTGTTGATTGATAAAAACTGTGATGTGTAGAGGGGTGAACTTTTTTTGGCTCCTGACAGAGGGCTCGCCAAAAAATAGTTTGGGATTCACTGTGCTAAGGTCATGAAAACACAATTCTTACTAGCCATGAAACAGCTAGCAGAAAATTCACAGTCACCTTGAATAAATTACGGATTTCTCTGCATCTCTGCATTTGAACAATATTGGAAATATTGTATGCAACTTCATTTCACTTTACTTTTTCAATGATTGTTTGGTGAATATGACCACCAGGGACAAAAACAACCTGGGTTACACTGTGAAGGTTGCTGGTAAGGTGAAAGACTTCACTTTGAGTTTTAAACCCTCAGGCAGTAGATTCAGAGTAGGACTGTGTAACATGATGATATATGCTACATATATTGTGTTTTAACATTTGATATTATGGACAATGTTTTGTTTTCTTTGTGTTCTCCTGCACAACATGAATGCAGGCAGGATATTTGCATGAAGGCAACACAAACAAACATAGAGGACAGTGAACGTGACACAGATGGGAGTAATTCCAAACAGGAGGAGGACTCCAACCTGCAAGGACAAAACAAAGAGTCTGCACGTAAAAGAGAGGCTACTTCTGTTGCACGGACGTGGTTTGGGTATGAACAGTCTGACACGAACCAGAAAACTGTATTTTGCACATTATGCCCCTGAACATCCCCACAATGATACAAACACCATTAACCTCTTTTACCACCTACATAAAAAAACACATAAAACAACACAAAGAGAGTGCATGGATTCACATTTTAGGCCTATATTTACTTTGTTCAGAACTATAGTTTAAAAGTGTTTTGTATTTACCTTTAGTCATCATAGTCATGTTTTATATTTTGTCACAATTGTAACTGGTGGTTCTAAATAAAAGGAGAAATATAATCAAATATGAGTGATCACTTCTTATTTATAGAGTATAATATGCAATAATGCAATAAGAAATAAGCCTTTCGTTGTGGTTATTTTATTTAATCTACTTATCCATTAAGTCAACAGAAAAAATTGTGATATGTTGGGCGTTGTTATCTGGATATGAAATGATCTGTATCACAAAGCACTGACTTAGAGTGCCCCAGTTCAAATGAAACACGAGTAAAAACTCCTCTGTTCCCTGTTTTTGTACTTTTTGTTTTTGTACTTTTGTTCTTTTTTAACTTTGTGCCCTCGACTGCAAGACAAGTTTCCTATCTGGGAAAATAAAATGACTGAGCTGAATTATATTTCTACTCCACTACATCTCGGAGACAAATATCATACGTTTTATTCCACTATGTTTTTCTGACAGCTTTAGTTAAATGCATTGTCACAAAGATGAAAACTTTGTTTCTGAGTTCAATAAAAGTTTTTAGATATATATGTTTCTCACAGGACAGAGATCTTACAAGCACACAAGATTGTTGTAGATTATGATGCACTGCTGGAGATTAAACCACCCAACAGTATATAAATCAGTTAAGTTCACACAGCCTGAAACATCTACAGCGTTAAAATGCAACATCCACATTAATGCACCAGTAATATTAATTATTAATTAATTAACACTGACAGTGACTATTTTACTGGACAATAAGTGCTTTTACTTTTGATACCTTAAAGGTACAATGCACAAGCATACATTGAAGTGTGCAGCAGCGCAGTCAATCACAGGGTTACTGCGAAAAACATTCTACTGTTACGACTACAGACGGTTAATACCATCTATAACATTTAATAGACACTACATAACAACAACAAAGGGGTTCTGTTCAAAATCAAAGAATAATCAGAGCAAATTATACAATGCTTTTCTGCCTCTCATTCACAAGCTGTCAAGAATCACACATTACATCATAAAACAAAAAAGCTGAATATTTGCTCAACATCATTTTGTATTGTTGTGTCTTTAACGACAAATAGAGAGACTTCTTGTGCTGTTTTAATAAAGAAGAAACAGAAAATATCAGAAAAGAAATATAATAAACAATGTTTTAAATCTCCCCATAAATGTCTCAGAGTAAAGTTTCAGGGGAGTTCATGTCCTTTTCAGGGGAGTCGAGTTCACCGTAGCTCCCCTATAATTTGAACAGTGATTGCAGTAGAGCACGAGGATGTCAGACAAAACAAATACGTGCTTGTTTCACTCAATAAAGTGGATAAAAAGAAAGAAAGAAAGCAGCTACTGAACACACACTATTCACAAAAGTCAGATAAAACTGTCAAATGAGGTAGTGCTGAACAAATACGGCCCAAGATTGTGTTGCTACGTTTCTTATTTCTTGCCTAAAATATTTTCAGAATAATTTTGGTGCACTTTAGCTGCAATATGAGAAAATTTCTTACCAAGCTGCCATGCAGAAAACAGATGCAGGGAGGACAGACATGGACTCATGTGCACATTCTCATGCACTAACATGCACAGGCGGCTGGACCTGATATCAAAACAAAAAATCAGAAAAGCTCTAATTACAACACAGACTGATTGAATCAATCAATAGCTGTTTTTGCTGAATGTTATATATTGCAACTTTAAGAAAATGTTCCTCATAATGCAGTGTGATTATTGTCAGTGAAGGATGTGAATACTTCCTTCACCACTGGAGGGATGTTAAAATAAAACCTCTGCTGACAGGAAAGAGGAAGTGAATAGCAGTCTCCCATACCCAAGTCACACGCTTTGTTGACTAATCCATCCACTCTGACTTCCTCCCAACAAGGATTAGCGGCATTAGAACAACGTCATGCTACTTATGCCTTTGTCACTGATGAACAAGAGTCATAATTCACATGGTCACTAGAGGTTCTTGTCAGGTTAACTTGAACATAAGTCCAGGCACCGAACATGCCTTGGTTTCAGGCATCTGAACAAAGCACAGACGCTGTCATTTTCCCACAACTTCCCAGTGAGTCAAAGTTTCTCAGTGTGAACATTAAGTCTCTGTACTATATTCAACTGAATGCAAGTCAAAAATGATGTGCAAATCATTGCATTCTCTTTTTATTTATGGTTTACACAACATCCCCACTTTTTTGGAACTGGGATTGTATTTTTACTTTAATTTTGAAGCGCATTGAGTTTCTGCCAGCCATATGAAATGTGCTGTATAAATAAAGCTGATTTGATTTTCTGTGTATTAAAAAGTCAATGAATTTGGGAGGTAAACTGGACTCTAATCCTGCGTTTTGAATTTTGATCCCCAGGCATTGTACCTTAAAGAACTATTTTTGATCAAACCTTCCATTTCTGGCCAGTTTTGTTATTTGGTCGTGTATTTCTCTCATTTCCAGCCGCTACAATAGAATTTCTAAAAACATCAATGGCAAAACGTCAGGCTCTGGTGTGACTCACTGAGAAACAAAGAGCCAAGGGTTTATTTCTAATCTCACAATTCTGCACCGACATTCAATAATCAAACAGAGAGAAATCCATCACAGAAGGCACACAGAGACTAATTTTCTACCAACAGTTGCCCCAAGAGGCTGAATGCAATACAGCCATGTGTTATGGTGGGAGTTAAGGACAGATTCATATGTCCAGAAGTCTGGTCATATAAATCTAAAAATATATGAGATTTAGGTTTAATAAATTGTTGGATAATAAGGCAGACTGACACATACTGAAGGCACACAAATGCACAAAGGAGGCACAAAGGATATAATGCTGATGTCAAAACAAAGAAAGCAAATGTATAATTCCATTATTTCATGCACACTGCGATCTAACACGGTTATCTTAGCCTGTTGTTTTAGATTGAGTGTTTATGAATAAATGAAACAGAAAAAATACACTGGCTTCTGCTGTAGGTTTTAGAACGTGACTGGTATTTATGGGAGAGCAGGGTCCATTATGTCAGTCATTTATTTGTATACAGACTTTTGTATAAATTGTGATTTTAGCTAACGTATGCAGATCTAATTTTGGCCTCGGAGCAGACAAAGCCTGAGGGACCCCCTGTAACTTTTGCTATCCCCCTAAGAGGGGCCCACACCCCAGGTTGAGAGCCAACGCATCACTACATACTAGATATTTAACACTCATCAGTAACAGTTTTAGATTAGAAATGTTGTCATTTAGGGTGACAGGAGAAACCAGTGGCTATTATGAGCTTTTATGATAGTCCCTGGTGTGTGCTGGTGTCATGAAGCACGTACACACACGTTGCTGTCCTAAAATGTCCTGCTGCATGGTTGTTGTCACACTAACGGCAGCGTTGATGGACATCTGTGTGCTAAGCTTGTCAGTCTTGACAGATTTTGCACTTAAACTAGAGACTATTTGGGTATAGTCTCATCAAATACATTGGACACCATCAATAAACAATATTTTTGTAGCCAGCAATCATCATGGCACATCTGAATGTGATATCAGATGTATATGAAAATGGGAAATTATTCATTCAATTGAAGTTTTTATAGTTATTAGTTATTTTATAACTGAAAACCAAGGTTTGCCTTTTTGAATACATGAGAAATGGCAGCAGTTCTTCTTTGAGCACAGACATGTTTCTTTGGTGGCAATCTGAATCACTCGCAAACATACTGTTGGAGGGCCCACTCTATTGGTCCTATTATCCCATGGTCCCCAGTGCAACCGCACTGCCTGCACTGTCTAATGGCCGTTTTCCATACATGGAGCTGGCGTGGCTCGACTTGGTTTGACTCAGCACGTCAATCCAGCACGGCAGGGGTTTGTATTTCTGTTACAACAGGGCTACCCACTTGAAGGTGTGTCTTCTACCTGAAGATGGGCTCAGGGAGGCTTGAGTTGAGCGGTTTTAAAGTGGAGGATAAAACATTCATATACATCTCTGGGATAAACACACTCTTTCCTTATATTCTTCACAATAAAAGTCTGTCATTGTTTTGTCATTTAAACACTTTTATTATGAAGCAGCATGAACAGGAAATGTTTTCATGCAGTTTCTTCAGCAGTAACTTAACATTACTCTAACAGCTGAAAGCAAATATGAAACAGTAAAATAATGCAGATACCTGAAAGTACAAACAGCGACACAGAAGAGAAACTACATTTCAAAATATAAAGACTCTGTTAGAAGCTACAAAAGTACTGAACATGAAGAAACTTTAAGAAACTACTTTCTCTCTGCTGTCCTGCACAAACATGAGCTGAGAATCACAACACTTCCTTGTTCGAGGGGAAGAAAGGAGGCTCATCCCTGGTTGGCCGCGGCCGGCGAGACGTCACCGCAGCCAGCTTGGAGGCAGGTTGGGCCTCACTCCAGAGTAGATCCATCTCTGGTGTGCCACAGCGCAGATCCATGTGCTGAAAATGATAATGGAAATGCAATTCGGCGTGTTACGGTTTGGCTCAGCATGGCCAAAAGCACCGGTGGAAAAGGCCAAATTATTTACATTCCTGGGAGGAACATACTCACATTTAGAGAAGATGATGGTGACTGAGGACATTAAGGCAAATGTTCACAGCAGGATTCATGAGAGTTAGAGTACAGGGCACAAAACTAATTTTATCACCACTTCCACACTGACAGTGCTGCCTGCAGATGTGTCTCCAGACATTTTTTGTTTATCAGCCCTGTGAGTGCAGGCATCGGCAATTGCTGATTATCTCAAAATGGCAGATAATCAACCCGTTTAATCGTCTGTCATTAGGTTCATTTGTGACGTTGGGAGCACATGCACTTGGATAAAAAATTCTCTAAACTTTTACTTCCTAAGCTATTCCCAAAGCTTTCAGCCTTAAGTGAACTTTGAGCTCAGGCAGTACAATAATGGAGTTTAAAAGGTTACTTCACACACAAAAGAACATATTTTCCCATTTACTCTGCAGCCATTCAGATGATTTCAGTTTTCAGTTTCGAGGTTATGAGACTGAAACTTTCAGTGCAGATAAAAGGCATGAAGTCTGTGGCTTACAGCGATACCGTTTTTGGAAAGATACGTTGCTGCAGTTTTTTAAAATCTCCATTGTATTTGGGTGGCAGCTCAAGTCTTATCTGTGAGGATATCGAAACATGAGCAAAGAAAACCCAAAGTATCTGGATGCCTGGATACAGTTATGAGTAATTTGGCTGAACTGACCTTTTAGGCTCTGTACTCCCAAGATATCTGATCCCCTCAGTGCTGAGAGGATCTGTTGAATTTGTTCGGTTTCAGATGAGGTTTGACTCTAAACTCAGGGATCATAAGGCATGACATATCATTTTTCAGCTGGTTTTAGGATAAAGACAGGAAGCATGTGTGTGTGTATTACAGTCATGGATGGATGTTTTAAATTTATGTGTGTGTGCTGTATCATGCATGTCTGGAACATGCATGGGCTTAGGTGTGAACACTCTGGATATGCCTGGATGTGACCTTTTGTAAGTGTGCGTGCATCACTTGTGTGTCTGAGTGTGTGCAAGTCCACACGGGGGGTGGAATCAGTACACAAAACCACGTTAGAGCTGTCACAAGCAGAGCTGAAATTGGATTAGTGTCACCCGTGATAAGGCGAAGGGGCGAAAGAGGGAAGAGGAGAAAATTGGAAGAAAGGAAACTGCTATTTCACCACCACTACCTCCCTCTCCACCTCCGCCATAATTTCATTTCAAATTCCAGGCAGTGAATGCATAACCGCACTGCCATGCCGTTATGGAGCCGGCTGAAGTTAATGGAATATTTATATGCAGACTGTGGAACCCTGAATTTCCTTTCTTTTCCGAACAGCGTGCAACCCCCCCCCCCCCCCCCCCCTCTCTACCTTTCTCCTATCTCTGGCTCTAGAATTGCCTTTGTTAGGATTTGACACTATTTTTACACCTCCAAGAGCACTGTATTTCCATCGGCTGCAGTTGAGAGGGCCTGTAGAGAGACAGAGTAAATGCGAGCAGCTTTTGGTCAGGTGCTTTTAGCTTCACCGCACTAAGCCACAGAGAAACTGCAAAAGGAGGAACAACAGGCAACCCTGCATCACACACTTTTTGAACCCTGCTGGAAGACACAATTAACAACAGTCAGTTTTACTGTTTCTAATGTTGCAATGTGAGAACTTTCTTGAAATAAAATCCACGTGACTACAGAACTCCTTCCTGTGTGCATATTTTATTCTAACAGTTATTTTAGTAAAATTCCAAAAGAGTTCTGAGTATTTTTACTTTGAATGGCTGAAGCAGTCCTTTGACCACATTATAAACACTATATCATTTACTCACAGAAATATTTAGGCCTAAATTTAAGAATAAGGTATTTTAATTGCACACAAAATTTCCATCCATTTGGATTACTTGTTCAAGTACAAGTACTGTTACATTGTCAAAATAGTACTCAATTACAAGTAAAGGTACTGGTGTTAAAAATGTACTTCAGTAAAAGTACAGTAGTAGTAGTAGTTTTCCTGATCAAGTGGTTGAAAATATTAACAACTGATTGATCATTAATAATTCATAAGACACGTTTTTTCATCATTGTCAATTTTCCTTATTAGGCAAATGGCTCCACCAGACAAAACAATGTGGAATAAGGTGCAAATTACTGCCACGATTATTGATGAAATATCCATGAATATATTTTTAATTGGTTAAAGTCTTAATGGTAATTAATCAATTAATGCTTAATAATTAACATCCTGATGGTTTCCATCGGCCTGTTTACGATCAGATCACCTTATTGGCTACAAAAATGCAGATGAAAGGTTTGGATATTAATTCAAACTGTACTCAGTGCCCAAATATGATTTTAAAAGTAACTAGGTAGATTACATCTTGCAACACATACTTAACCACAAGTAAAAGTACAGACTTGAAAATCTACTCATAAAAGTGTAAGTACTCAAAAGACTACTTAATTGCAGTAATTTGGGTAGTTGTAATAAGTTACTTCCACCCCTGTTTTTCAGTCAAACATAAGTGAAACACATAAGAAAAAAAGAGTTTGTTTCCAATTCATAAGAACCAGGTTCATGTATTATTATTATTAATAAATCCAATATGTTTAAAATGCTTCACCAGGTTTAGGCAATAAACCTAGCTTTATTAAAATGCATTAAATTTATGTACTTTTCATTAATAAATCAGATAGAAATCATATATATATATATTTTCTCCAATAACCCTACACCTATGACAATAAGTAACTAGGCTATATACATTAAAAAAAACTGACACGCCTACCATTATGGTAGACTTGTGTAGAGTCCAGGGACCCTTTCTGGAGACTTGTCCTGACCAGGATGTGAACTCCCAGTCTGCTGTATGAAAGGTGGCATTACTGCTGCTGAACCATACGTCCTTTGGGTGCAACACCTAAGGAGAAAGGTTACACGCAACATGGGAACGACTGTGGGACGTACGGATGAGCAGCAGACTGTGGAACATAGGAAGAACATATGGGACAAAGTGACATCACCAGTGGCTGGTGGACCTGAGAGAAGACGACTCCATCCTCACATAAAAACAACACTACCATGCTTCAGAGCCTCGGTGACACTGAGACTGATGGAGGAACAAATTCACATCCTGATTCTTTTGAATGCAACACAGCTTCTTCTTCTTTTTTGCATGTCTATTAACTCTGTATTTCTGTGTAGTTTTATTTTCATGTGATTGAAACCTTTCCAATAACTCCAAAGTGTCCAAAAGTCCAAAAGCAAAAAAACAGACTAGTGAAGAAAAGATAGATGCAATCATTTCCACATTTCACCACGTCTTTATCTAATGAACCATTCAGCGTATAAAAAGATCATGTTATGTAGGGTGACTGTGCTCTCTTGGTACTTAGTGCTCCATTTAAACTGCTGAATTATTCAAATTGAGGATTTTGTTTGAGGAATCATAAAAATATGACAGACATTCAAAGCTTCTTTCAAAAACCTCAGTTTTCAAACTTAAATATAACATGACATGACAAAAATTACATTTAGTGCAACTGTCAGAATGGCGGCCATTCAAGAAGCTGCAGATGTGCTGTAGCTCCAGTGCCTATAGATTATCAAACTGTGGTACGTGCACCGCTGGTTGTACGTGAGATCCCTCTGGTGGTACACAAAGGAATGTCAGAAATATTTTCTTTAAATGAGAAAAAAAAATAATTTAGAAAAACCGAGTACAAATGCTAGTGGCTATTTAAGCAGCACCGGCGAAGTGTCCTGGGCACCAGCTAGCACCAAAGAGCGCAATCTGTAAGGTGGTACTTGGAGAGCTCAATATTTTCTGAGTTGGTATGTGATGTAAAAAGTTTGAGAAACACTGCCCCAGCATTAATGCTGCTGCAGAGAAACAGGGAGGCAGGACACAGCTGTACAGGCATGTGGCGAACCATAACAATGATCTGCACTGATATCGCCAAAATGGTGCATTAAATAACAATGGGAGGCTGGAGATTGAGAGCAGAAAGTGAAAAGAGAAAAGTAGCAGGTGGAGGGGGGATATGGATGCTGACAGGTGAAACTGAAAAGAAACAGAGATGGAGGAAGCAGGGAGGCAGGGGAGGGAGAAGAACTCACAGAGGAGCTATAAATACAGCAAGGGAGAGGCCCGTGGTTGCTGCATAAACCCACAATAAGATGCCCCGGCATCGTTAGCATTCAGCTAGCGTAGCATTATAGCCCAGCTCCTGCTGTGTCTATAGTAAAACCAATAAGAGGGAGGTATCATGGGATTGTGTTGCAGAAATATGGCTCATTCTACTGCAGCAGGGGGGGAGAGGCCGGGCACTGAGAGGGGGGGATTGAGAGATAGGATGGCTGGGATACAGATAGACTCTCATTAAGTATTCAACCACGGGGTCACAACAGTTACAGCTCCTCCACAGAGGCAGAGATTTCCATTTTGCCCCATCCTACCATTCATCCCTGTAGCTTTTGTGCAGTCACAGTCCTGCTGCACAGAAGGGATTTACAATTTTATCTGGAGGGGCTGCTGGCTGTAAACAATAAGAGGCAGTTTATGGTGTGAGTTTGTCACCCAATAACTTTGCGGTCTGACTCAGTCGAAATGCTCCAATAAACTGTTTGCGCTTCGTGCTGATGCTTTAATCAATGTGCCCGCGATTGAATGGTGAGCTCTCTCCCTGCTTTGACGAGATAAAAAATGATATCAGACCCTCACTTTTTGCTGGAGCTGAATGGGTCTGACTATGCATGGTTTCCTCCAGTGACCCTGATACTCCCCAGAGATTGGATCATCCCTCTGTTAGGCTGGCTGAGCCTGATAACTCCTTTAGCAGATAACAAGCAGGGACAGAGCGGAAACATATATGAGCGAGAGTGAAAAAGACACCACCTGTACTGTATGTGTGGTGGAGGAACAAGAAAACAGGGCTGTGTGTGAGTGTGTGTGTGCATTTCGGCAAGTGTGTATCTGCGTGCTGTTCACATCAAACAATAGGAGGGAGGTGTTCCTTGGCTCCCTGTTAGCGTTTGAAAAACGACATGAATGGACACCTTTTGAAACAGCGGCACCTCTCTCTTTGTGGGAAGGCAGGGAAAGTAGGGTGTAATATTGGCGGAGCGAAAGAAGATGAGTCACGTCGTCTTTAATGAAAGCACCCGCGGCATCTGTGTGGAGTTGTGGTTGGCACCATCAGCACATTGTTATCTCCCTCTGTTCCCTGGCTAAGAGGCAGCGGCGGACCTCCCAGGCCGACGTGTGGCACAGTCGCACAAGAGGCCATTAAAGACAGACAGCAGCACCTGGCAAATAGGGCGACGCTGGTGAGGCGGCGGAAATGGAAGGGAAAAGGAAGCCAAGAGCCACACAAGAAATGGAACAGAGAGCGGCTCATTATCGCTCAGAGCGGGTATTACAGGCTAGCTGTCAGCACACCTTGGTTCCCCAGTGGAGGGTAGGTGTGAGGAGGAAAGTGGTGGCCACAGAAATTCATCCCAGCTGAGAGTATTTTCTTAATTAGACCCCTACATGATATGTGTTAGCCTCCCCACATTCCAGGCCAGGATTTACATATGAAATAAAAAGTCAAAGTTGAGTTATTTTTTCACTGTTCATTACCAAATCTGGTCCTTTTTTTTTATGGAGGCGAATTATGTTTTGAATCAGGTCTGCATATTTTGCAACAGGACAGATATAAAAGGCCACAGATGTCATAAAATAACAGAATGCCTGATCTTTCTTGTCTGGACTCACCAAAAGGCCAGAGTCACACATTTCTTCTCATTTTCAAGCTCATTTCCTGCAGCACAAGCACTGGATGTACCAGTAATAAATCAAGGGTGTTGTAACAGTGCCCCCTAGTGGACATGGTGAGAAAAGGGGCGATGCTCTGCATCTGTGTCACCTCACTTAGACACCAACGTAGCCACACTGTTTGACAGTTGTTTAGTAACGCACCAGCTCTTGTTTTATCATATATACCTTGTTCTAAATGTAAAAGTAGTTCCTGCAGGTCAAAACAGACATGATCTCAGTCAAAACACATATTTGTCACATTTGGACCTTCACTGATCAGCAGGGAGACAATGGAAGCCTTAACAGGAGGCCTGAATGTTTTGAAAGGATTACTCAGCTTCACTTCACAAAGCAACAAACAATACCAAACATTTTAAATGCCAATCTCAACACAATGCCCGTCAGTTTAATGTGCACCTGACCATAATTATGCAAATTCCAAGTAATTAGCCAAGAAACCTGGAAGCCCTAATGAGTTGTTGCAAAAGAGTACAGGCTAATTTCGGATAATGAGCCTCGCATTGTGCGCCAGGTTTACATAACACAGAAACTAAATGTCTTTTTTTTTTTTTTTTTTTTATAAAAGATTGCCATATACAGTAACAGCTACCCACAGACTTCATCTCCATACAAATACCTTACAAATTAGATCCAGCATCTCTGCCAATACATGCAGCTGAGAGTCTGAAAAACATTTAGCCTCGTCTTTGCTACCTGCCACAAACACGCCTTGGTGCTGCTATTTTGGCCCAGGTCACCTATTGACCTGACAGGCAAGTGTCAGGGGAGAGCCACATGTCAGCTGCAGGTGGAAACTCTCAGCAGGCAGCGATGCTGAGGCAGGTTGGCACAGTTGGAGCCCAGGATAACACAGTGCTGAGGTACTGCAGGTAAGGGCGCTTCTCTTTGCACCTTCGTATCCTTCATTTTTAACTTTTTTTTGTTTGATTTTTTTTTTTTTTGTTTTTGTTGTTTTACTGTAGTTAACTGCTGGGATGGAGCATTAGGCACTTGATGTTCCTGCTGTGTTTCTTTTCAGCACCTTGTATTTGCCACAGTGGTGAAATTAAGTGCAGAAGAAAGAAACTGCACTTGCTGTTTTTTAAGAGGAAATACTGCCCTTTTAGAGATTTTTCTTTTCTTTTCTTAGATGTAGCTGGTGTCTGAGGAGGTAACCTGAGGTTTCATGAAGTTGTGTGTGAAACAGGTAAAAGCACATTTCTTTCCATGCACACGGGTGGATAGAATAGTTTGCCTTTAAATGCGGAGAATCTTTTAGCCCAAAAATTTAAGGTACGATAATTACCACGATAAAAAGAGCATTACACGATGCTTACTGTGATAGTAAAAAACAAAAATATAAAAATAAAAACTATTTGAAGAAAAATCTTCTGCTTCTTTCTGACCAGCTAACGAAGTATTTACTGTAACTTTGTCTATGAAAACGTCCCAGATGTTTCATCTGATTTCAAGTAAAATCCAACTAAATGGTTGTCATTTAGAATAACTATGCAGAAATATCCGATCTTCTTGTGGATGGTCTTGTTAATTTAGTCAGTATTAAAGTGACTGTGTAGTGACTGTTACAAACTCCTTGTAGTAGCATTAAATAACAAATCTGATGTTTTGTTCGTGTAAAATGTACTTGTCCTTTTAAGTTAAAGACCCTCTACTGTTCTTGAATAAAATAAGATATAAATGTAGCCATGACTTAAGCACTAGTCAGTAGCAGTCCTTTTGTAAAATAAAATAGAAATAAGATAGATCTAGATATCAAATAGATATTATCACAGTCTGGTATGGTATGGGACATTTTTTATTGCAATATTATGATATTTGATACATTGTTACATCCCTGTTTAGCATTAGCAATAAAGCTTTACATCAAAACGCAGAATGTCTTATTTTCATCTGTATTTTCCTCCGCTTGTCTCTCCTCAGCTAATCAGTTAACTTTGGCAGCGGTCAGGAGGTTTCCAGCCCTCTGAAGATGTACGGCCTGTATTTGGAAGCAGTGAACGATTACATTAACGAATCCTACGGAGAGGATGTGTGGAGACTGATCGAGAACCGAGCAGAGATCCCTCATCTCAAATTTGTCAGACATCAGATGTACAAGTAGGTTGTTGTTGTCCCTTCGCTCTGTGGTGACCGCATGATTCTGAGACAAACTCGTAACAACGTCTTGCTTTTCAGTCCTTGAACGGCAACAAAGAGCGTATTTAAAAGACTCTCCAGGCGCATATTAAGAATTATCATCGGATAAAAGTATAATCGCAGCCTTTCAGTGCTTAGACCAAAGCTCAATTCAAGTGCAGCACTTAACCTTAAACCTTAAAAAAGCAAAAAGAGTTCCTGCCATTCAGGAAATATTTATTCTTTGGTTTGACAAACTCTATTTAGAAGCTTTTTAATCTGCAGCTGGACTGCTGCCCAGTGATGTGGTTAACTATTCACAGGGTTGAGTAGTAATGGATTACATGTATCTGGGAAGAGGTAATCAGATTACAAAATATAAGCAACTCAGTTCGGCCCAGAGTACATTGTAGATTATAGTTGCATTGTCAAGGATAACTTGATACCCATTTTAAAATACTGTAATTTTAAAAATATGAAACTGTGTTTCATGATCATTAATGCTCTATTAACACATGGAAAACACATGGGGTGACTTAGACAAGTGCTCCATTTTTAATTTTGATTGAAAATGTAGGATCAACACTTTGAGTGAGTACTCCTCTTGCTTTATAAGAGCGAAGTCCTCCATGTGGCCTTTGAATAAAAAACAGCAGCAACTAAAACTAACAGAAAAGCAACAGCATCCCATGTGTTGTAGAATAAACACAGCACACCTGAAGCTGGTGCCACTGCTGGTTTTTCTAAGGATTTTTTTTTTTTTGACTAACTGTAAATACTGAATATACAAAATGCATTTTATTTGCATTGAAATGCTTTTTCATGTTTAATCAGAAAAAAAATAATATTTGTGGAACTTTTTTAGTCCAAGGTGCAATATTTTCAATGTTTTATTTTGAAGTAATCCTAAAGTATTCAGATTAGATGATGTATTTTATTATTTTGTTGTTGTTTTGAAGTAATCTGACAACCCTGACTATGTGAGATATGTTGTCCTGATTGAAACCCTTCATGTTTTTACATGTTGCCTTCTTTTTGATCACGTCTCAACTGAAAAGCCCGTTTTAAAATCTCACTGGGATAAAGTGCAGTTAAGCAAGAATACCTGAGAAACTTGAATTAATAACGTTCCTCTTTCTTCACAGTGATAACCTGATCCTGCGGTTGGCAAAGGCGGCAGGCGAGGTTCTGGGAAAGACCCACGATGAGCTGATGTACGCCTTCGGGGTCTATATGGTCAAGAGGATTGGAAACTACGGATACGAGCGGATCCTAAAGGTGATGTAGAGACTGCCCTGTGGTTGTCTTCAGCTGAGACATGCCCTCCTTTCTACTCTCCATCACTGGCTGACTGATGATATGTGTGACTAAACGTTTACCTCTAAAGTCTAAGAGGCAAGTGAGGAAAAAAAAAAAATTCTGGTGATCCATTTTCAAAGCCTGTTTTCTCTCCTTTGTTATGTTTTTTCATCTGTGACAACAAATGAAGTGACGCACAATATGTACCTTGTGTTTAGAGTGCAGGAATTAAAACTCACCTGGAAGAAAACATGAACACTTTTAATCCTATTAGAGCATGGAGCAGTGGTGCTCTTCAGCCTCTTGTGGCCAAAATGAGTATTGCAACAACAATTTTTTTTTTTAAATGATCTCAACAAAAAAATCAGGTACAAAAACCTTTTTTTGTCATGTGTTTTTGCAGATTTAAAAAAAAAAAAAACTTAAAAAAAATAGCTTATAATTAGATTGTAAACACATTAGATAAAAAGGGCATCAGTGACCTGTTGCTTGCAAAATAGTGAGCCCACATTTATCAGTATTGTTAACCCTCAGATCTCTTTGCGCGCTTAGCTTGCTTTTTTGTTCTCCATCAGCCAGAATTTAAACATGTCAGCTTCACGACACATTTGTTAATAAGTTACTAGCCTTTAACTACTGTCAGCATATATTAATAATCAAAAAGTTTCACTTGGGATCAAATTAACAGATGATTGGTTTCTTCTACTGGTGTGATACATTAAATTTTCCTTAAGTTGGTGCACCGTTTTACTCTTTAGGCTCCCTTTTGCTAGTTATAAATGTTGGTAACTCATTAGTAAGATTAATTTGTAGTAAGCAGTGACTTCATCTCACCAAATAATGAACCCACCTCAGTGTAAAAACGGAAAACTGTTATAACTTGTGTATTCCTAATTATGAACCATTTATAAATCAAGGATATTCTTATTGTAAAGTAAGTGTTTTTTTCACACAGGAAAAAAAAGTAATTATTTTTTTTTATTTTTTATTTTTTTTTTTTACCTCTTGCCTCTCAGGGCTTCCGTACACCACGCATCTGATCTTTAGGGTTTTTTTCCCCAAGAGAAAATCCTTTGACACTTGGCAAGCAATGTGATATGTTTCACATTTCTGAACAAATGGAAAAAGACTCGGGTAGCTGGCATGAGCAGTTATGGCTGAATATAGCTGAACAGAAAAAGTGAAAAGCATCATCTTCAGAATATATATATGCCAATGAAATTCCCTAATGGGCAATAACAGTCCCATTTATTCACTCAAAATAGAAAGAAGGATAGAAAATTCAAATGAAAATGCATCACTGTAGTGAGGCTAAAGGTAACATTAAAATAGATTAGAACAACCAAGTATTCTGGCAACATGAAAAATAATTTTATAATGACATTTAACTCATAATATTTCAACGACAGTTTTCTCTTCTTTCTCTTGTTTATATCTTGTTCACTTTTTTTATTATATCTTGCTTTTTATTTATTCTATCCCTTCCTGCTGCTGTAAGAATGCAGACTTTTCTTATCTTGTTTATAATTTAAATATCATCTTCCATCTTTAGGTATTGGGGCGAAATGTGCGTGACTTCATCAATGAGTTGGACAACCTGCACGAGTACTTTCGCTTCTCCTTCCCCAAGGTGCAGCCGCCGAGCTTCTGCGTGGAGGAGGAGTGCGAGACGAGCCTCACGCTGCACTATCGCAGCACCCGTAAGGGCTTCACTCAGTTTGTCAAAGGTAAGAGGAAGCACTAGCAGGGGGGGAAACACCACTGGGTGTTACGCAGTTTACCACGGCGACAGGAAACTGGGTTTGAACCCCAACCCCACACCGCTCTGTAGTACAGAGTTTACATCTTCACTCCAGTGTTTATGAGGGTTTCTTGCCCAGTGCATGCTGGGATATGCCTCTGGCATCTGCACCTGAACGGGATTAAGCATGAAAAAAAAAAAAAAAATGTATTGAGGTAAATTATTTGGTGTTTTATTAGGTCACTGGTTTAAGTTACAAAAAACTGAAAAAAAGAAACAATTATTGATTTTTCTGAACATACTTAAAACTATTCAGTTCTTTTAACTTATTGCAGTTACAATGAATGAATATTATGAGTTGCATTTATAGAAAAACTGATTGCCTCAGTTTTTTTCATTTGGGTTTACAGTGTATGAGAAGTGCCTTGAGATATCGTCTGTTATGATTTGTTGAGTCACATTGACTTGACGTACACTGTGTACATGAGGGCAGAAATTTCATGGAGGTCATGCCCCCTCAGTTTGGCCTTATGCCCCTCAAAAAATGACCTGCCCTGAGGCCACAGTGGCCTCGATGCCCTGCCCACACCACACCAGCTGAGTTCACCATTTTCCCCTCTTCCTCTTTCCTGCTGATGCAATCTTTAGATGCCAGTGTCTTTTGTTGTGAGCCTGAATTCTTATTGGGTGACATCAAGTGAAGCACTGCACAAATAACCAGTGGTGGGTTTGTTTTCCAGCCTGGAAAACCACCAGGCTTAAATGTTACAAGTCTAACAAGTGTTGTAACCTAATATTTGTAACATCAGTCCCCCTGACTCCCCATCCTCATCATCCTCATCTTCAAACAAGTCCAGTGACTCAGATTAGTCCACGGCTTAGTGTGTATCAACCTTTGTGCCTTTAAAACACGGGCCACACCAAAAGCCAAGTGTCCTTGTTTTACCAAATGAACTGCAAATTACACACACTTTACATTTCTGCAGACCACTTTCCAAATCATGCCAAAGTGTTTTATTATTAATAAATGGTTCTACCTTTGATGGATCCATCATTTGTAACAATACAAAAGTCAAAATTTCCAGAGGAACTTGCTCGAGATAGACTGTGAACAGTGAACAAAATGTCTTTTATCGATTTTATCAAAGTGTTTTTTGTTCATTGTAATTCACTGTGGATAAAAAAAGAGTTCTGCTTTCAACAGCATTACCACAAAAAAGATAATTTAACTTTGATGATATAAAAGCAAAATTATGTTCACTGTGGTGGACTATATGTTAATTTCCAAGCTTGGCACTTTCATTTTCATTTTCATTGGACTGAACTGAAACAAGTTGAAGTTTGGAAAAGTCAGTCAGAGCACTGAGGTGTGCTTTCCAAAACCAACTGCAGAATTGCAAATTAAATGTAAACTGCAGTAAACAGACTAAGATTTACAAAACATTCACTGAACTGTAGGTTTTGAGCAGCTGATTATAGTTGGTTTTAATCATTTGGTTTCAATCAATAATACAATAGTTAGCTCCTACTGTGAAAACAATAAATGGTATATTTATGGTAAAAACTGGCAGCTGTGGTTGTTAGAGCCTCACCATAATAAATACAGTTGAACTTATTCTTCTTTTTAGTCTATTAGTGCTGCTGATTTCACAGTTAGGCTGGAGTTTGGTTCCATATTTTACCATAAAAATAAAAGTTTTTACCATTAAAAGAAATGCTGTTTTGCCATATAATTATCATAAAAATACCATATGAATTCAGAATAAATAGCATCTTTTTTTTTGCCATGAAATACGAGTGTTTTACTATGCATTTAACATATAAATTACTTTAAAATGACATATAGATAAAGGTTTATTCCATGATATATAATGTCTTACTATGCAACATATTAAAACAGTCTGTAATATATAATAGTACTTTTTTCCATATTACTTTAAAATGCTGTATAAATAAGAGTTTGTTCCATGAAATATAACATTGTCTTACTGTAGAGTTGGTAGTTTGACCTTAGCTTTTTAGTTTAGTTAGTGTTTTCTGTACATTTTTCTCTTCAGTATCCTCTTTCTTTTCCTGGTATTTTAGTGAAGATTGACAAAAAATGACAGCGATGATTCTTATGTACAGTATAATAAATATTATATTTTTAAAAGTATAAGAAATTACTTTGTTTACAGGGACAAGATGGTCGTCATGCCATCAGGCAAAGTTACATATAACGGTGACTCGGGTTAACACCACAGTTTGTTTTGAAATTAAGTTTACATAAGCACATTTTCACAGAATCCCTTGTAAGGAAATGTTGACCTCTGCACATCCCTGACTAGTGTGTGTGTGTGTGTGTGTGTGTGTGTGTGTGTGTGTGTGTGTGTGTGTGTGTGTGTGTGTGTGTGTGTGTAATTGACTCCTGCAGGGCAGCTCTCTCAAGTGGGACGACAATTCTACAACACAGATATCGAAGTGGAAATCCTGTCTAAGGAGGAAACCGAGAAAATGACGTATGTGGTACGTACCGGGTCTCAGGTCAGGTATCACTCGAGCCGTCGAGCGTCTGACCTCGACCCCGTGTCGGTTCTATCAACACGGGAATGATTTCATCACATTCAATGAGACGCCAGGCGGAGTTCTTGTTTACACTCAGACCGCAAGTGTTTATTGGATGGAGATAAGTGTTTATTGGGATGGGACTCTGGGTAAACTCAGAATTTACAGGATGTATCTGAAATGGGTGACCTTGTACATCTGTTTCCATCCCACCTAGCTTCGGATTACATAAATGTCACCCCATCTTATTTCAGAGTTTGTCCCATAATCAGAAAGTTTTGATTCCTGAACTGACACCAAGTCCTTCACTATCCAATGATCATACATACAGTAACTGATGACATTTATTTCTCATTTTGGTATCTCCTAGAATTTATAAGGTGTAAGAAATTACTTCATCATTTAATGCTTTCATTTAATACAGATTAGAAATAAGATATCTGTAACAACAACATTTCAAATGAGGGCCAGATTCTAGGGTTAGGTACCAAATTGCCATATGACGCCATATGATGTCCACGGTGAAACATTGTGATGGATGATGATATTAATGTTATGCAGCACATTTGTAACCCAGTTGTGTTCAGCCTCTGAAGCCTGACACAAAGTTAGCTGGCTAGCTACAATGAGGAAGATATAAGCTAAGAAAACTAAAGCGCTGATAACAACAGTGTGATTTTAAGAAACAGCAGCCTGCAGAAAAGAAATACTGCTGCACCCAATGTAACCAAGGATCTTGAATTCATCTAATTAGGCAGTTTCAGTCAGAAAATAATACATGGGACATGCAGACATAACATTTGCAATGTGCAATGACCAGTAGCAGCAGTAACAGCTGAAAAAAACCAGGCCTTATGGCAACTCTGACACAAATACAAGACACAAATATAGAAAGAGGGCTCAGTGATGATTGCTAAAATACGTAATCGCTAAAGATAAGAAAATCTAATAATAAAATAACAATAATAATAAATACTGTTTTAAAAGATCAGTGTGTAGGATTTTGCTGGACCTAGCGATGTGCTTGCAGACTGCAAACACCTTGTTTCACTCTCCTCTTTCAACCTACGGTGGCCACAAAACCCATGTAAAAGGCTGTATCTAGATCTACTGTTTGGTTTGTCTGTTCTGGGCTACTGTGGAAACACGGCAGTGTAACATAGCGGCATCTATGGAAGAGGACCGCACCTTCTGTACATATAAAGCCTCATTCTGAGAGGCCCATTTTCAGGTGATTATGCACTGATGAATGGCGGTGCAGTGGTTAGCACAGCTGGAAGGTGGGGGAGTTGGTGTCTGGGGCTGGGGAGTATGCATGTGTCTGCGTGGGTTTTCTCAGGTACTCTAAATTGCCTGTGTGAGTATGAGTGGTTGTTTGTGTCTATGTGTCAGCCCTCTGACGAACTGGTGACCTGTCCAGAATGTCAACTGGGATAGACTCCAGCCCCCACAACCCTTTAAGGAAGATTTTCCATTAGCTGACAAAAGTTTGTCATAAATGCATGGGGGAGATAAATGAAACTGGCATTCATAGTCATGTTCTGCCCTGCAGGACAAAAATACATTTTTCCTGAAGGCAAGAACATAAAATATTTGGTGAGGATATTTTCTACACAGATTGCTTTTAAATTATGCATGTGGGCTTTGAACAGATTTCAAAAGCTTTATGAAAGTACTACCTGATATTACATCAATGATGTGGTTTTATAAACTGCAGTCAAGAAAAATATTCCAACTGTATTTTTGCTTTTGTTAAACCACCACAAAAATATTTACATGAAGTCAGTTTTATTTCAGTGGTTTAGGTAACTTCTCTCTGCTCGTCCAGGTTTATAAGATGAACTTCGACAACGCCGCCTTCAAACACCGCATGCCCCAGCAGAAGACGGCGCCGAGCTACGAGAAGCTGCCGATGAAGCGAGGTATCTTCTTTGACATGTTCCCCTTCAGCGTCATCTTCCGCCGGGACATGACCATGTACCGCATCGGTGACGGCCTCAAGGAGGTTTTTTCCGACCTCCAGGGCAAGAGGGTCAACGAGGAGTTCACGCTGGTCAGACCCATGCTGGAGTTCAGCTGGGACAATGTGAGTTCAGAGCAGTCCAATATTAAATTGCTGATGTGACTTTAATCACTGCCTGGCTGACACACTCAGTCACAAAAATCTTTGCGCTGACTCTCTTCAGATCTACACCCATCTGAACAATGTGTTTGAGCTGCTGTCTAAAGCGGTGGTGGAGAGCAAGCAGAAGGTCAACATTCCTAAACTGAGCAAGGAGGAGCCAGAGGAGAAGGAAGAGAGTGAGAAAGCAAAGAGGGAAGAAGAAAGAGGTAGCCCACCAGTCTCAATCTGAATCATTTATTTCATCATGCAAAGATCATAAAAAAGGGTTCATTTCAAATGGATGATCATAAAATGTCCATCCCCTCATTTTACCTCATCTTTGTCCAAGGTTACTGTATCTAGCCAGACAAAAGTAAAATATTTATAATATATTTAGGAGGAAATAAATATCAAACTGACTGAGGAGCTAAACTACTAATATTCATTTAAATGAACAGTATGTGGATTTAATGCCATCTAGTGGTGAGCATGCAGGTGGCAACCATCTATTATTTTCCCCTTCCAAGTGTTTAGTAGAATCAATGGTTCCTGAGAAACAAAACAAAACACGAAAGGCCATATCTAGAGCCAGTGTTTGGTTTGTCCCCTCTGGACTACAGTAGAAACATGGCGGTTCAACATGGCAGCCTCTATGGAAGAGGACCTGCGCCCTCTATAGATATATATGGCTCATAAGGTAACAAAAACACAGCAATTCTTATTTTCAGTTGATTATACACTAATGAAGACGAGGGCCATGACATTATTTTGAAGGGTCAATCTGTTATTCCATTGTGCAATGCATCTGAAATCAGAGCTACACACACACAACAAGTCAGGAACACTTTCACTGATTGGTCAACACTCAACCTAAGGCATCATAGGACTACCACAGGACGGCTAACAACATGCTAACAACAACAACTCCTCTCAACATGGCAAAGTGGATAAATAATCACAGATTACATTCAGAGCTGGATATATCATTACAGGTTTATTTTACGAAGTCTGTAAAAAGATGCTGCAGTTCGAGGCTGCATTAGAAAGCTTCGGAAAAGCAAATGATCTCACTCAAGACAACGTTGTAAAGGTACAACACTAGCATTAGCTTTAGCCTAACATTAGCCACTGTTTGGCCTACTTAGGCTTAACTGCCTTCACTTTTCCAACAGTTGGGAAACAGCAGACGAGACTTTTCTTGGTCTTGAAAAGCTACAGCATTTATTAACTGACAAATTGTAACCTGTACTGTACATTTACTGCCACAACAACAACCTACTGCTAAGTTTAAGTTTGTGCCCCTCTAACAGTCTATCGCTTGCTCTTCGTGCCACGCACTGCCCTGTTCCTTCAAGGACAATATCCTTCAATAAAGTCCAACAAATTGTAATTAATTGGGCAGTTGCGTTGGGCAGTCGCAGTAAACTGTTATTCTGCAACAATGCATTGCTTTTTCACTACAGTCACAAAAAAAGTGCAGACTGTTCAATTCCATTTCTGCCATATCCTGCCAATAAAACCCCTTAAATCTTACACACTGGACCTTTCACAAAAAAGTTAAATGCTCTTCATCCTCAAAGCACACATAATTATTTGAATACCTACTGTAAAGGGAAAATGTTTTGCATGTCAGTGCAACAAATGCAAATTAAATTATTAGCCTGAATACTTCTCAAAAAATATGCTGTCAGAATGAAATGGAATAAAAAGAAATTAAACAAGGATATTAATGTGTTGCATATTACTAAGGCTGTAATTATTTTAAGAGAAGATTACAATGACAAATTTTATTTTAATGTTACGAGTAAGAATGAAACATAATGTTCATAATCCAGAACATAACCATCAAGAGCGCACTAGAACTTATAACAGGGTGATGAATTAGTAATGTATTCTCCCGGTGAACACTGCCTGACTGTGCAATTGGAATTCAATGCACCGTCTTCACTGCCCTCGTTAACTCTCTCACTTAGCTCACAACCAGGTTCATTCGGTCATCCGTTCTCTCACTGTCCCTGCTGCTCTCCCTCCATCAGAGCCGAAGGCAGTGGAGGAGATGAAGGGCACAGACCAAGAGTACAGCAGTGCTCTCACCCAATATAACAGCTCTGCCAACTCTGGAGGGGAAGATATCGAACTGCTGGCATTCCAGACTGTCACTGGTCAGAACACGTTTTTTTTTCTTTCTTGTCTGTTGTGGGTATAACATGGACATTTTCTAAGAGTGTCAATCATTTTATATACCCTGTATCTTATTCAATTTAATGTGTGAAAGGTCTGCTATATGGCAATCAATGACCTACCCACTGTAGCATTTCATATTCTAATTCCAAAAATCAATTTTTCACTTCTCCCTAGCATGATTCTAACTGCCACAATCCTGTTGACCTCATTTATTTGTTTCAGGAAAGTGTAGTGAAACCATATTTGAGGACATGAGAGAGCCTCCAAAGAAACCTCTCCACCTGAAGGGCCAGATGAAGTATGTCCCCCAGTGGGACTCGCTCATCTTCCTGGGGACGCCCATGTAAGATTACATCCCACGCACTGATCTATAAACATCTATTTGTGTATGAATGCATGCAGGTAAACAGTCCAGGTGGAGAGGAAAAGACACGGTATGCATCGCCTGATGCCATTTATAGCTTTTTATTTGCCTTTTTAAATGTATCAACATTCATATGCAAACATCTGTTCATAGAGATTATCTGAAATGTCGACTGGACCTAAAACACCTCATCGTCTCAACTCCAGCCCCATTCTTACATCTCACACAGCTAATCAGACTGTAAACAATGTCCAGCACATGAAAGAGGAAGTCTTGGCTCGGATATTGATTATGTGGATATCTGCTGGCTACACTGGAAGCCCCGAAACATTTGCCATTTCCTGTAGAGACAGAATTGATGTCAAGCGATGGGTGACTGGTTCTGAAATTGCCATGTATCTTCATTTCTTCTCCTTATCCCTGCAGTATAGAGACAGTGGAGGACATGATAAAAATGGGTGTGTACGTGAATGATCTGAACCTGCACGACTCCAGCAGAGAGCTCATTTTGGCCGGGACACAACAATCGGCTGAGCTGCAGCTGGCCCTTGATCAGGTGAAGGCTCAATCCTCGGTCTCCAGATAGAAAGCATCATACTAACAAAGCAGACCTCTGTTGAACTTGGAAGCTCAATTGTGCAAAATCACAAACCGGCAAGGCTGTTTGAGGTGGTTCAAGTCCTTTTATAAAATGTATTGCCTTGACTGACTTGTATGATTCAAAGAAGAAGCCATATTACATGATACGCTGAGTGCACACACTGTAAAAACCGCCAGTTCCCTCCATGAATCAGCCTGACCAGGTGAGCCCAGGTGAAAGCTCTGCTCCCCTATTGATTTCACCCATTAAATCCACTTCAGTCATGCAGGAGAGATGTGGATTAAGAGGATTAGAGAAGGCAAAGAGGGATTTTTGAGCTTTAAGAGAGGTGAGACTGTAACTGTAGACTCTTGTGTCCCATTTCTGATCCTCTAGGAGCAACAAAAATATGCTCAGCTGCAGGAAATCATCAAGAAGTTGGACGAGGAGAAGAAGAGAGGCGATTCTTTGCTGTATGCTATGATCCCTAAAGCTGTGGCCGACCGCCTCAGGAAGGGGATCACTGCATTGGAGACGTGCCAGGTACAAGACAGCACTGTTAGCCAGGATAGTGGTCCTGGAAAACCACAAAATATCAGAGCATCAGGTTCTGAAAAATGCTAAATTGAGGCCTTCGATTTTTTTGTGCGCTCTGGAGTTTTTCTATGTTAGTAATATGCTGCTGTGATCATGGCACCAAATTTACTCATAGGAAGGGTATGTCTTGCATTTGAAGTATGTTATGTTCTGTCAACCCGCTCCACATGGAGGGCAGAGGTCAGCATGTCTCTGCTTGGCAGTGAACTCACAAACAAAATGACAAGTTTGCAGCCCACAGAAGAACTAGATTTGGCTTTGGTTGCAGCAGTTATGCAAGTAAGAGGAAGAGTGAGAACATTGTTGAGCAACTGGTTAGCAATGTCGTGAGAACTTGATCTGTAATATGAAATAACTAGAACAAACAACATGATCCAAAGAACAAATAGCAGCAATTGTAGGGCAAGGAGCGATTTAAATAAAATCCAAAATATAAAACTAAAAAATAAAAGTCTTCAAAAAACAGATTAGCCACAAACTAACCAGGAATTAATCCATATTGCAATACAACAAACATCCAATTTATGTCATAACTTTATGTCCTTATCCCAGGTCTTCCCAGATGTGACCATCCTGTTCAGCGACGTGGTCAAGTTCAACGAGATCTGCATCCACATCACACCCATGCAGGTGGTGGACATGCTCAATGAGATCTACATCGTGTTCGACACGCTCAGCGAGAAGCACAATGTCTACAAGGTCAGACCAAGAAAGCAGCACAGACGGACGTATCTGCATTTCATTCAGTTACTCTCAACTGTCTTGTGTATTTTGAGATGACATTTTCTGTCACCTCAAAGTGTTTAGGGGCAGTTTTTGTTGCCTACTGCTTTTTTGTCCTCAAATGTAAAATGCTAGCTTATGATTTTCTTTACATTTCACTATTTCACTATTAATTATGACATTTCAGCAGAATTTTTCCTTCTTTTGGAAAACTACAGGTCCCAGCTTTTTGAACGCAAACTTAGCCAAACTCCTAAATAAACTCTGTATCTGTCTAATTGCAAAGTATAAATGTAGGCTGCATCTGAAACAATTCAGACTTTTAACCATTACTTAAAACTGCAAGCACAAAATATTTTGATGTGTGTAAGTCCAAGAGAATAAGTTACATGTTGTCTGTTGATAAATTTTTCAATTGATCGATTGGCCCAAGACAATTTCCTCAAATGCCTTGTTTTGTCTAAAACTCATAGATATTCGGTTCAGTTTCATATAGGAGTAAAGAAACCAGAAAATATTGACATTTAAGAAGCTTAAATCTGAGAATTTAGACTTTTTTCTTTTAAAAAAATCAATTTGAGAACCAATCGATTAATCATTGCAGCTCTAATGTGCACACGCCTGGAAAATACATCGAGAGCTGAAGTTAAATTCATGTCCGGAATTATTTCTACTTTGGTGATGGAGTGACAGTTAGTCAAAAAGTTCCATTCAATCGCAGAAATCGTCACTGTCCTTTTTTTGTCCAGGTTGAAACGATTCGTGATGCCTACATGGTGGTGGCAGGCGTACCCAACAAGACCACCTTTCATGCGCACCACATCTGCGACATGGCCCTGGACATGCTGAGCTCCATTGACCACCTCAAAGACCCCTCCACCGGGGATAACATCCAGATCAGAGTCGGTGAGCAGTACAGTTGTCAGCCATGATGCAGCACCCTGATTATTTTGCTGTTCTAGGAGGTCGCAGCTCAGGGTCAGCCACCCATCACTGCCTTCGAACTGGTAGGGACTTAATGTCTTGATCCTGGTCATTCAGACATTTCCAGGTTAGGCTTTTTATCCACTCTGCAATCTTTCAGGGACAGCCCCAAAAATATAGTCTTGAGATGCTGGGGCACAACACAGTTCCTCAACCAGGAGTCCCAGGTAAAGATTAAGCCGCTGATTCCTTATTCTTTATTGTGAACAGGATCCACACTGGCTGCTACCAGGGTGGAAGCTATTCTTCCTGGGGCCCACAAATTCCACCTGAGGTTATTGTCACAAGAGGTTGCTGTTCTGACGTCAACCCTACCCACTGACACCTTTGGGGAAAAGCAAGGGATTTTCCAAATTTAGTTCATGTTTTTTATCATTTGTATAACTGCCTTCAAAGGGCAGCTCCATTTGCCTTTTTTCCCAGATATTTCAAATGTAAACTCCCACTCAGCCATTAGCAAAAAGCATTGACGTAGGTTACAGCACCGATGCCCTCCTCTCATATCCCTCAGACTAAGGGGTTTTAAAGCAGCAACATCATCGTGCTGAAGCCTTCATAAGGGGGGAGAAAGCTTTTAGAAGACATTTTGATGCTAAAACAGAGATAATTTTGACCAAAACTTGATTGTTCAGAACTGAGGAAGACTACTGAGACATATGGCAGAGTCAGCAGAAGCTGGGAAAGATTGTATAAAAACCTCCAAAAACCAAAACATAATGGACCTACCCTTTAAGATTTTGTAAAAGTGTTTTTTCTGAGGACTTGATACAAGCAGCTGGAGAATAAATTGCAACTAAATATTTTGAATTAAAGGAGCTTTACATAATCTATGACCTGTCATCCACTCCTGACAAACAGCAGATCTGTGGCTATGAACTCATGGTCTGTAACTGATAAAAATAAATCATAATGCTGCACTCCAGCCTAGGTAAGTCAAATACTGAGAGCAGAAGCGAGGAGATAAATACAGTAGGCTACATAACATCCATTCATCTATCTATTCCCTAACTATTTATTCTGATAGCAGTCCCTTGACAGGTTGCCAATATCGATGCTTAACGCCTGAAGGAAACACTGCTTTCCTGAAGACTGTTTCTCAAAATGCAGAAAAAAAAATTATTTCAAATCGAGGCTGTTGAGTCATTAGTATTAGTCAACAATCGTACCACTCATGCATGACTATAGGAGGTCACGTTGAGAAACAGTCACAAAAACCTTTTTAAACTGCTTCACTTTCGTGGTTAAATAACTAATTCAAACGTCACAATTGTTCATAATGCTTGAATCTAAAAAAAGATATATTATCTCCGGGTTGCAGGTTTGACCCTCTCTGACGGTTGCATAAACTGAAATTATACTTGCTCTGCATCTGTGAGGGTCTGCCAGGGTCCACAAGTGCCGCATGGAGTAAATTTAGTCATTACAGGTTGTTTGCATAAGCTCTGTGTAGACATCCACGTACCACCGATTTGTTTTTACTACAGACTTGTCTGCGAGGCAACTGTACCACAGCAAGTGATGGAAAACCAGCTGCCAGAACATGTTAGGGTTGGGCGATATGTTGAATTTATCCTAAATTTTCCACCATCGGCCCATCAGCCAGCAACTGTCAATATATTCATCCCCCCTCTCCCACCTCCTCTCATCCTCCTGAGTCTCAGCTGGGAGCTGGAAGATGTTTTTGTGTGTTTGTGTTTGCTATGTTGCACATGTCCACTATGTCCAATAAATAAAACACTCACAGAGTGTCAACAGAGATACAACAGTACAACTTCTGAATCCAAGTTTCTCTCTTTTACTGAACTAAGACGAGCTTTTCTGCCCCATTAACTCTTCATAAAAAACACATTTCATTCAAACTCAACAGAAAAACCATGAAAAACTCACCAAAACCGTCTTTGTTAGTCTTTCTGCTATTCCAACAGTCACTGACTCTGGTTTGGTCAAAATAAATCCTTAATTCACCACATTAGATGTGAACATAATCTGGCTGTACAAGCTGTTTTCCCTCAGTGAACTTTTTGCTGGCTGAATGGATGTGCACTGTGCTGGATAAATGTTGACTATGTGTTCAGTGTGAGCTAACTGAAAAAGGTAAACCAACTTTTCTCTATAAGGAAAACTTGGGAATACCTGCAATAAAACATAGATTTAGGCAGTTTCAGAATAAATTAGTTCATGTTTGGCTCTGTAAACTGTTTTTCCTCTCTCAGGTATTCACTCGGGTATGGTGGTGGCTGGTGTGGTGGGTCTGAAGATGCCTCGCTACTGTCTGTTTGGCGACACTGTGAA
Organism: Lutjanus erythropterus; assembly: GCF_056507025.1. Taxonomy (NCBI): domain Eukaryota; kingdom Metazoa; phylum Chordata; class Actinopteri; order Lutjaniformes; family Lutjanidae; genus Lutjanus; species Lutjanus erythropterus. The sequence goes on from NC_139325.1 coordinate 39,296,579, forward strand.
CACAGCCTCAAGGATGGAGAGCAATGGAGTGGTGACTACACTAACATATTTAACAAACCATCGCCCAGCAAAATGTGCTAAATAACCCATGGCAGCACTATAAATAAATGCGAAGACATTTCCTTCAGTCAAATTCATGTATATCAGTACAGAGAAACCATTTTCTGTCTAATGACAGCATTGTGTATGCTGCTTTTTAGTTAATGGAACAGGCTAATCACTTCATTTGCTTTCCATTACGTACAGTAATATAAGTTAATGTCGTGTTTTGTGGGAAATCTGCTCTGTGATGAAAAGAAAATTGAAAAGGAGGGAGTTTGCAGGCTTAATTTGCTCCCTATATACTCACATAAAGGAGGAAATCCCTGAATGAACTCTCATTTTAGAGTCCAGTAAGCTAAATGTTTTTTGACTCTCCTTTGATGATTTAAAAAAAAGGATTCAGAACAGATGGAAATTGTATTTAAATACTAAGCTTTAGCAGTAGTTTTCTATGTGTGCGTCTGTCTGAGCAGGGCATGCAGATTCACATCAGTCAGACCACCAAAGACCACCTGGAACATGAGCCTTACATCATCGAGGAGAGGGGCAAAATCTTTGTAAAGGTGAGTTGTTAATGTCAGCCACGGAGACATACCTTCTGTTAGTCTCTGTCACTTTTTTCCTACGTTCTTATCTGGCATCCAGTGATTGAGATGGCCATTATGATTAATACGTTACGTGTCAGGTCTTGCCAGTCTTGTAGCTGTAAGACTTGAATCATTTTACTCCAAGACGAGGTGTGTAATTTGAAAAATGAGACACCTGCCTTTCCTGGGAGACTTGCTGTCACTGAAACCTCTCACTATCCAAAGTAGGGTTGCACAATCAATCGAGATATTATAGAAATCTCAAAATGTGGCCGAGTGCAATATCCACATTGCAGAAGATGCAATTGCAAGTGTGACATAACAGCTTTATAATGAAGTCATGTAGTGCTGCAGATGTGCCCTGATGCACAAATCTAGTTCTCCAGAAGTAAGAAAACATGTTTGTTTGGTACAGACCCAACCAAAGTCACGTGATCATGGTTTTACTTGTGTTGTTTTTTGTGAGAATGAAAATTTTGATGCAAAAATGATCATTCCCACTAATCCCCAATCATATTGCAATCACAATATATGTCAAAATAATAGGGCTGAAGTCAACCACTGCTGTTTACCAACCAATACGTTAAAAACGTAGCATCTAGTATCAACGCCATACTAACATTTCATAGTATCGACAGTAAGGAAGCAATAAAATAAAACAAAAAGTGCTCATTCAGCCAAGTTGAGTTTAGTCTTTATTGTCCTGCCTGGAATTTGGCTTACAGCAGCAAACCAGACAGTGTTACATGACTTTTCAAGTATCAAGTATCTTTTTAATGTTGCATCGCAGTTTAAAATTCTGGTATTGAGACAACTCTAATCTCTACAATAAATAAATCCACCACAGTGCACTCTACCTGCTGCCTAAATGGGTGCTAATCAAAGTTTTACTGTGTTGCCAAGCAAATTAAATCCACTGTTTGACCATTTCTTTGCCATGCATAGCTTTATTGTTACCTCAGACATGTCTATCAAATAAAGTTACATACAGCAGCAACACAAACACACACAGGCCACAAGGATCACAGAGCAGAACTGGACGGCTTCTGCATAACAACAAAGCTACTGCAGCTCGTGCTACAATAACGCTATAAACTTCCACAAAAGGAAACATGGACAGTCAGTATAAATTCACCCATCCTGCAGGAGAGAACATGCAACATTATGCCAAGTTCAACATGCTAACCAAAATAAACAAACACCAAAATTAAAACACCATAAAACATGGCAGTTTTCAAGTTTGAAATCGGGTCAAAGACAGCCAGCCATTTAGCGTTTAATGAATGGATTTTAGATTAAATGTTCCTTCCAACTTCTACATACAGAATTTGCAATCATAATACTTTATTTTCCCAACATCTTCCAGGGTAAAGGCTACATGAAGACCTACTGGCTAAAAGGAAAGAAAGATCTATCGTTCAAGACCCCGGCAGAGCTGCGCTACAGCAGTGAGCAGAAAGACTCTGAGGACATGAGCTCTAATGGGTGAGTAGACAGAGGGAGAGCAGTCAGCATCAAGGAATCACTTTTCCTCTGTACACAGTGAACCCGGGATGCCCCCTGTTGATTCAGTCAGAGCTGTGCTCACTGCCCCCTGCAGCACCAGACAGCAAGCAAACTGAACTGGCTGGTTTAGGTACTTTTGTTTGTTTGAAGGAGTCATGCTGACCACCGAAAACAAAACTTTCTCTAAGATGGGGGACAACAAAACAGAGCAAGATAAACCAAGCAGCACAAGCAAGTCCACTTGCTCTCAGTGCAGTTTGACTTATTTCAAGAATTGTTTTGGAAAAGACGTGTCTGTCCACTAGAAACATGAAAATTACACTCTTCAGGAAAATGATTACAACAGTAAACTCGAGACTCAACTCAACTCAAGATTTATTTACTTGTTTAAAGAAAATATGATTACAGGCAGGAATGGAAGTAAGTAATTACAAATATTCAATATATTATAGTACTGTGGTTAAGCAGTTTTTTTTGGATAACTGTACTTTTATGAGTAGATTTTCAAGTCTGTACTTTTACTTGTACTTAAATATGCATTACACAATGTAATCTACTTTGTGTGAATTAATATTCACACCTTAAATCTGCATTTTGTAGAGAAAGTGATTTGATCACAAACAGGACAGCCAAAGAAAACCAGAACATACAGATGAAAAACACCCCAAAATGCTGCAGCAGGAATAGATTTGGCAACACATTCATACCGACTACTTGTCACCTGCCTTCGGCATCTGATATTGAAGCACAAGGTATCCTTTAGCGACTGTATCTGACACGGCCAGAAAGCCTCTTTAACACGTGATTAACTCTGTGAAGCGGTGCGGTTTGGTTGGGTTTAGGCACAAAAACTTTAGGGTTAGGTTTTGGACCATATTTGGGGTTCCATAATTATGTTATGTCACTGAAGCAACTCACAACATGAAAAGTCACAGGACGCACGTTAAGCGACTTGAGACACAAAAGTCATATGACTCGCATAACGTAATGTAACTTCAGTGTAATGTATTAAAAATCAACGGGTAAAAAGTAACTAATACTCCGTGTAGTTTCTAAAAAGAATACTTTCTAGTTTTAATAAAGTATTCTCCTCTCCAGCAGTACTTTTACTTGTAATTGGGTAATACTTCAGTCATGTAGCAGTATTTGTACTTGAGTACAGATTTTCACCACTGATTATAAGTTCTAAGTACTAAACTAAAATGGTTAAATAGATAGTTCAGATTATTTACTGTGGGGTTGTATGAGACACTTGCTGATAGCCTGCAGTAGATGCTGATCGTCACGTCCTTTAGAGAAGCAGAGAGGAGCACCAGCATGGAAGTTAAACAATGTACTACTGTGGATGAGGTCAGCAAGGTATTTTAGCCACTTAAAAAGGTCCACCTAAAAAAATCTGTATCAATTTAAGTGTACATTATATTAAGAATATTTTCCAATAGGAAACCACTGTTAAACAAGCCACATATCTGTGTCTCAAACCAACCAAACTCCACAGGGGAAATCATAGAACAAACAGGAATTGCTGGTCTTCCGCTGCCTCAATTTGTTAGTTTGTTTGTTTGACTTCAAGATTCAAGAACTTTATGGTGTCAACTTCATAGTGGTGCTATAGTTGCACATATTACAAGTAACATTTCAACAGAATAAATAGCAAAAATCCAATAAAAACACAGTAATACCCGTAGTGCAGTGAACAAGTAGAGGTGCAAAGCATTCAGCAGCAGCAAATAATTAAAATAAAGTCCACTGTGGACAGGACGGGGATGGGGTGGGTTGTATATCGCGTATAATGCTTAAGGTGATGTGTGACTCAATACATCAGCTGTCAGTCTGACAGGAAGTTTGCGTTCGACACTTCTACACCTTTTGGGAAGCTTTTTCAGTCTGTTTGAATGCGTGCGAAATGAAATTAACTGATCAAGGCAGTGGAAGATGAGCAACTCCTATGTTCTGTAATGTTTTTGGAAGTGGATTGGTGATATTTGGCTTATATAACAACCATCAGAAAAGGCTGTAGTGTACACTTAAACCAATACTGATTTTTTTTCAGGTGTACTTTTGGCTATCTATGCTGGTACTCCTCTCTGCTTCTCACTGAATAGACATTGATGAATAAGTAACTCACACAATTCCACTTCAAATAATACAAACTATCCCTTTAAGGATATTTTTACAGCATGAGAGTAGTTTGTGCCAGTAATAAGTGCTTTCTCATATCTAAAAGTATCATGTTTTTACAACCATCTTCCCTGGAGCTGAATGTACAAATGTTGGATCTCAGACAGCAGGAAACTGATATACTTCAGACAATATTCATGTGTTTTCTGAATCACTGAGAAAGTCTAATAATATCTAACTGCAATAGTTCCACAAGCACCAACGCCAAGCGCATGGCCTCCAACCTGCACATCACCAGCAGCGAGGAGCAGGCCGAAGGGAAGCCGAGCCCCAGCGACCTCCCCCTGGACACGCTGCCCCCACCAGAGGCCACCAACGAGGCCCGCGCCATTTCCGCCGAGCCACAGGAGAGGGAGAAAGCCAAAAAGACTAAGAACAACAAGGGGGCCAAGCTGGAGGTGCCCCAGGGGAACGCAAGGCCGGAGTCCTCGACGTCCGCCGACGGGCTGGAGAACCCGGGTCCTTTGCTCAACAACAAAAGAAACAGCTTCAGGCAGCAGTACGTCAAGCTGCCCGCCAACCTGCCCATGCGCAGCGCCGCCTGCTCCATCCTGTGAGCAGATGGTTGTAGTGTGAGATTACGAGGTGACTCCAACGTCAGGGTGTGATGCTGAAAACATCATTGAAGTTCAATCAGAGGCGAGACAAAGCAGGCAGCTAAACGTTCTTGAGATTCATGGTTGCCGATGATCTGCATTTTTTTTTACACATTTTGAATGTCCTGTCATACTAAGGGATTGTGAGAGACACAGGCTTTTTTGACATTTTAAGTAAAAGAGTATATGGTAATTTCAACTGAAGACTAACACTCTGTAACTTTAAAACATTTTCTACTGAAGTCCTCTTGTACTCATGCATTAAAGGATTTGCCTTGTATAGAAATTGGGAAGCTACTTTTTTCACACTCTGAATGCTTCAGGTTTCACAATATGCCTTCCTTATGTCGACGGTTTCAAAGAAAAAAAAAAGGGAAGTGCGATGTGCTCTACACACAAATAGCACATGCACAGAGAACTTCAAAACTGTACAACAACCTTGACAAAGAGTTTATTACTGATTTCCTGATGCAGCTGTTTGCTGTATTGTTTTACAGCTCCACAAGCCATTCATAAATTCACTGCTACTACTGCGACAGGATTTATGTTCAAATGTTTTAATGACAACAAACTACAGGAAAATTAAAGGAAAATTAAAGTAAGCAATTTTGTGATAGGGCTTACATGGTTCGTAACTGAGGCTGGAGCTTCCACAGAACCAGATTCACTGAGTAGGGACATCAGAGGTTGTATTTTATTTTGTTTAAAGTAGGTGATTGGTAATTCAGTAGGCACTTGGCTAAACTTTCACAACAACGTCTTAAAGAGTTTCTGGTTCTACTTTCTGTATGTAACTGACTTCATGTATTTCACTGTATGATAGTGTTCATTTATATAAAACTGTATGTACAGCCACTAAAGCTCTCGTGTCTTCATTGTTTCGTAATAAGGTCATGACGCTCAAACTCATCACCTGCTGGTGGTTGGTGGTTTTGACACACTGACTGCCGGCTACAGGTGTGACCATAAGTTACCCGTTTTTGGCTTGAGGCTGGTGGTGACTTCTGTCCTGATTGCTAAGAATAAAAAAAGCTTCAGTTCACAGGATTGTGGTTTTATAATAATTTCATAAGAAGTTTTCTCAAAAGAACTGTGTAATTTGATACGAAATATTAATTTCAGTGAAAAACCTGCTCCACTGAACCCCAAGTAGCCTAAATACAATTTGATTATTAATTTCTTATCAGAAATTTTACCTATTGTACTGTATACATTAGACAGTGTTTGCATTAGGGCTGCAACTAACAATTATTTTCACAATTGATTAATCTGTCGATGAGTTGTTTGGTCCATAAAATGTCACAAAATGATGAAAAATGCTGATCACCATTTCTCAAAGCACAAGACGTCCTCAAATGTCTTGTTTTGTCCACAACCCAAAGACATGCAGTTTACTGTCACAGAGGAGTAAAGAAAATATTCACATCGGAGAAGTTTAAATCAGAAAGTTTTGACTTTTTTTTATTAAAAAATAATTAACTAACAGTGGACAACTTCCTACAACACTCTCTATGTCACAATAGTAATTAATCTGAACTAATGACTTTTTGCTGGTGAACCATGTGAACATCACGTGTATTTGCCAAATAATATAGGAAGTTATTCTAAAATTGCAAACCAGTTAGGTTAAAGGTTAAAAAAAGGGTTCAAAGTTATGACAAACACATTTCACTGTTGTCATTTGATTTACTGATGATTTTTTTGATTAATGTTTTAATTGTCTAGACAACAAAAGAGAATAGTGCAAAAACAGCCATCACAATTTCCAAGAGCCAGAAGGGACATCTTCAGATCATGAATGCATGATGCCATTGGTGTCGGCTGATAATGGCTTTAAAATTAACTATTGGTATCAGCCTGAAATGAGCGTTTCTGCTGATCAGCCTGATAAGACGGCACATATTAAGTGTGTCTGCGGTGTGGAGATTTTTTTTTGTCCAAAAGAGATTTCAAAGTTGCTATTTGCAATGATTGCTCTGCGTCAGTCATGTGAGGAGCCAAACCACATTTCTTCAATATTACAAATTAACTGCCCATCTTAAAGAGATAGTTCACTGGAAATTCAGTCATTATCTACTCACTCTCGTGCCTGTTAAAGGTCAGGTTTGGTTTTCACGACAGAAGAGGCTTGTTCTCTGCAATTAGGTGAAGTTTGAGTTGCAAAATATTGGCTATCAACAAAAATGCAATATTGACCAACCCTACTTGAAAATGCATTGTCTTTTGTCTTTTATCCATCATGCAATCCTATGAAACTGAGAAAATAGCAAATCCTCAAATCTCAAAGACTGAAAATGACGGATATTTGGCATTTTTCTTTATCAATGGATTCTATGCAGGAATTATCAACATTTCTGCTGATGAATGAACTGACTGAGAAATATTTTCAGCACTTCACACTAAAAATGCATCACACTGTCACACACAGCTGTTACCACCACAAAGTTTGGGATGGGGGAGGAGACACACACACAGTTTCACAGAAGTGCAGAGAGGATGTGAGTAAATGACCCTTTTCAGCGTCATCTGCAGACACTGCACTCTAATAGCCACTAGGAGGTGATAGGGGTAACCACAACTTAATGAATAAATGAATGATTTAATAATTCAGACTGGGAACAATGAGTGAGTTGTTTCCTGGTTCCCTGAAGTTCTTGACAGCTAAAAAAACATGAGAGAGGGTTTTATGAATGATCATGCTGTGGGGGGGAAAGCGAATCCCTGTTCGGCGCAGACTGATCAAATTAAATCTCTGGCCTCCCCTGAACCAGCATCTGTTCATCTCTATCTGTGTTCGACATCGATCTTATAAGGCCGCGAGTGGAAAGACGGCACGAGCGCAGAATGCACCTAAGCTCATCAAATCCTCCATCCAATTCAGGCCCCAAATCTTCAGGCGCAGTTCCCTGACCTCAGCGGTTATGAGGTCAGTTATTCCTGACTTAGTCATCTGGTGATAACACACTGCCATTATGCGAGTGACCGTATGTGTATGTGTGTGTGTGTGTGAGGTTGGAGGCTGAAGGTCCGTGTGATCTCTTAATGAAAGATAAGTGACATAATTGAAGTTCCTCTTATTATCTCATAACCAAAAGAGGCAAGTGTGCAAGCTGTGTACAGTATGAAGGTGAGACGGATGAGAGCTCATTTCAGGACGAGTGCCCTGCTTCACACACACACACACTGCGCTCACTTATTCACACAAACACGTTCAAGTGTGCACACTCACACACGCAGATATTCAGCTGAGTGCTCCCTGCTGATGTTTCCTTGTGAGATGTCATTACACGATAAAGAGGAAGCCATCAGGAAACCGCTTAAGCACTACTTCCTGTCTGTTGCCACGGTGACAGACCTCATTCTGCAGTTGCAAAGTTTAACCTAACTTTACTTGAGTTAATTTCTTGCAGCAGGGCTGAGTGGGCGGCAAAACAAAGAGGCAGGTGTGTATCGGTCCACGCCGCACGCTGGTGGGCCGCTATCCTGTCCAGGCACTCCTCTCAGTCCAGCTGGGTCCCAGCGGCACCTTTAACCCCGACATCTGGCAACAATTAACGTTTGCGAGAGTTCATTGGATGGGTGTTTTTGAATGGCCCGAGCTTCAGCCAACAGCCTTTCAGCACAGCTGGTTGCCATTCAGATAAACCTACAGATAAACAAACAGCTTTAGAATCGGTGGACACTTCCTGATTCTAAATGAATCGCTGAATTCATGTCGATGTCTGCTGCAGCTGCCAAGACTGATTGCTCTGTGGTGAACAATGGCCAGGCTCAACACTGGTTACTCTGGATTATATCCTATATTACAATCATCTGTATTTGCATTTCACTCACTCAAATAAGGCTTCAAAAGGTCAAAAAGTTTTGTGGCAACCACCTCAAACAAAGCTTCATTCATAAGAGTCATATCGGCTTTCAGATTTTATTAGCCTATGCTGTCACTACAAGGAAAGTCACCGCTCTAAGGGGAATTACTTTATGCAGTGTTTTTTTTCACCAGGATTTATTATCAGGGACAAAGTGCACTCATTTACATCATTATGATGTCCGTGTGCCAGAATTACCCAAGCGGCTAGTTTTATTTGCAGTAAGTTCAGTACAGTTGAATAAATTATACTCAGAACCAAACTTAAAGGGAAAATTTGGTACTTTCCATGTGGCTGCCCAGTCAGTGTTTATGGTAAATGTTGTCAATTGAAGCAATAAAGTCTTAACTGCATGCTACATTAACAGTGATAGCTGAGTTCTCCTGCTGTAAAATCTGTTGTTCTTCCTGCGTCCAGTGATGTCACACTGATGTCGTTGGTGTCAAGGAAGAACTACAGGCTATGTCAGCTTGGATTTCTGAAAATGATGCTTGGGGTGATTTAGATTTAGTAAATATTCTTATAATGCAAAATTGGTGCACAATAGAAAATGTCTATTTTTATTCTGACTCAAAAATTCACTATCATGTCCACCATATTAGTAATCAGTGAATTTTACCCCTCTAAAATCTGCATCAGCCTCAAAAATCCCATATCTGTCAGGCTCTAATCTATAAAAAAATCTGATAACATGTAACTGCCCTTAGAAAAGACAAATGGAAATCAATCTGATTAACATTATATCAAGAGTATCACAAGTCTGGTAGAAGTTTAGTTCCAGTCCAGTCATTAAGCTGTGACTATGTGCACGTGTCAGACTGTGACATGCTCTCGACTGCTCATTGTTTTGATTCTACCTTGAACAAGAGACACGCAGGGAGGGACACAGTGCTCAGTGCCACTGACAGGAGCTGCATTCCAGTGAAGGTGAACACAAAAAAAGGGGTTAAGCCACTCCCTTTTCAACTGGCTGCATCACTGGATTATTGCTAAATTCTTTCTGGGGTTTTCACTTGTCAGAACAAGCAGAGGCACAACGTCAGCAATCCAGAGGAGAGCAGGGACCGAGGCAGACACATTCAGAGAGGGAAGCCAAGGTGTGATGAGCCAGGGCAAGAGAGAAATACAGTGGGTTTTAAAGGGTTTGAATTTGAATTTCAGAGGGAAACACAAGATAGAGAGCGGCTAGAAACAGAGAGGGAGGGAGAGACACACACTCACACACTGAGGGGTGTGTCATAGCAATTTAGTTCCTCAAGGAAGTACAACTCAACACTATCTTAAGATAGGGTGGCAGCACTGACAGAAGCGCTGCAGGAGGGCTGTTTTTTGGGGTTTTTGGCTTTGCTCGTGGTGGAGATGAAGGGATCTCATTGAATCAACTGGCCTGTGCTGTCAACCAGAGAGACAGAGCAGAGGGAGAGACAGATATCTGACACACACCAGGAGGGAGGGGGACTCAAACACACACACACACAGGTAAGACACTTCTGCCGTGTTCATGTGCCAGCGTAAAGAAGAAAAAAAAATCCTCTGGGCCCAGATTAGTGTTCTGTCTCCTGTTTTTGTTCTTGGAAAAATTAAGAGTATTCATCGTTGGCACCCAGAGGAGACAGACCGAGTAAGGGGATGATTGGAACAAATTGTGAGACTTCTCTCCACTTCCCCATCTTGAGCGCGGGTTGGGAGACATGCGTGTGCGCTCACAGTCATGCTGGAACAAGTACACTGACATTCACAGATGTGCAGCTCACACTTTTGTTTGCGCATGCTGGGAGTTGCTCAACTCAAACCTCAAGGCAGTGGACTTTCCCTCCTTCATTGGCCTACTTTGATTAGAAGCACACTGGGTCACAGACAGATGTCAGTCACATTGCGGTGAAGATTTCAGGGGACGAATACAACCTGTGGGCCTCTGCTGATGACACCCTGTCGCTTCGCCAACTGTTGTCTCTTTCGCTTCCCTTTTGAGGCACTGCAGTTTGGTGGCTTGAGTAATGGCGACTCAGATGGGTTGTGCAATTTTTAAAGAGAAACTGCAATATGTTCTTTTTGAGGATTTCAAAATGCTTCCTTGTCTGTAGCTGAAAAAAAAAAAGTTTATGGAGGCATTTATCTAAACAGAAGATTTGTCAAATGAAGAAGGCAATTAGCAAAATTAGTATGAAACCAAACTTTCATTTCAGACAATTTAATAAGCCCTTTAGATGCACCATCTTATTTTCAGTGGGGTCTGCACAGAACATGGGAATTAAACATTATAATAAATAAAGTAAGTTAAACAATGTAGTAACACAAGGACATACACATAAAGGATCTCCCATCCTCCCAAACCACAACTACTACATCTGAATGAAAAGAATGAGAAATAAAATCAACATTTTGCAAAAATACTGAGTCTACTTATAAGTTTAAAATGAAGTAATGAAAGGAAGAGATCGATCTGAATGAAACAGGAAAATTATTCCAGTTTGATGGTGCTTTAATCTTAAAAGCAAGAGGATTTTGGCACAATAAAGACAGGTTGTTGAGTGTTTAAGTGAATATGATGACCTGAATGGAACTGAAAGCTGCTTTAAGTATAAAAGATAGTTATTGTAAATGCATAAAACAAAGAGCAACCAATTAAAATGTCTCCTAAAGTAAAGAGGGATCCTTACATAAAGAATCGCATAAAGAATCCAGTGTGCCACTGAAGGGTTACAAGCTGCACAAAAAGTTAAAAACAAGATACACATCTCAACCTGCAGCCCTGTTGCCCCGACTTAAAAACATACAGCGGAAGTGACACTTCATCCTGGCACTACACTCATCGTGCACAGAAAACTGCTGTCTAAGGACACAGAAATCCTCTAGATTTACTGGTATTGTTTAATCCTTTTTGGTCCTTCACCGGGAGAGAATGCAGTTCAATACAAACCACCCTTGTTGCTCAGTGATGACCGTTCAACAATATCCTCCTTGTTTTCATCTGATTGAGTGATATGGCTTTTCTGTTTTTTTTTGTTTTTTTTCTGGAACATTCTCATTGTTCAACCTGATCAAAGGCTGCAGGCAGCTAAAAGAGAACTAACCCCCCTCCTGTCAGTCTCATCAACCACAAGTCAATCTGCCCAGGCAGCTGCGAGCCGGGTGCTGAAAGTCAGCGAGGATGTCTATCTGTCGAGCTCATCGTAAACGAGGCCCCGCTGCACTCTAATAACAGAACAGGGCACATTTTGATCTGCTGATGTGTGAATCCCCCTGTAAGCCCTGTGAGAGGGTTTTTATTTTCATTCTTACACACACGTATGCTGGAAAGGGCAATGACACAAGCACGCAAAAACCAACGCTTTCTTTTTAAATTCCCAAAAATACCTCAACTCGAAAACAACCGGAAACCACTTTTACTCAAAAATGCACATCCACGTGCGTACAAGCTCATACATGTACACAAACACTGAGGCTGCAGTCATCTGAGGAATGCTAAATATTTACCTCTCCTGCCTGCCTGGATGGCTCAACCAATCAGCACTCTCTCTTTGACTGTCCATTAACTTAAGGTTTAAAGATTCCTCGCCGCCTGGCTGTCACAGTGAAACCAAGAATGACTACCTCTACTGCAATAAGCCCACCTCTGCTGTTATTTTTCATGCTGTTCTTCTGACAGTATTAAGCCTCACACAGTATACAGGTGCTTGTCAATTCAGCCAGGCGTTTGGGAGGGAAACAAACACTTGAACGTGTAATGCAGTCACTCCCTGGTGGATGTCAACAACGAACCGATGCTTAAAAGCCCTCTTCAATCCATCTGCACCAGAAAATTGATGCTCAACATTCACAGCGTCCTCCATGTGACCGGCTGAATGACGTCCATTACAGAAAAGTGGTTTCATGGCAATGTGCTGCTGTAACACAGAAATGTTCCGCCGCTCTCCAAACGGCCTCGACCGCCTGATAGATCTGCATAAAATAAACAACGTAGATGCGCAAAAAGCCAAGCAGCGAGCAGTCTCCAGCTGTGGAGTTACATTTCACTGTGGAATACTGGGCTGATGACTACACACTGTGCATGTCCCTCAAATCCCTGTAGTCTTTTTAGCAAATAAATGAGATTGAAGCATGAATCTGAAATAGCTATCACGCTGCTCCACTTCCATTATCACCGTTAAGGGAAATTAATCTAATGAATGTTCTTTAATTCCCCACAGGGAACCCAAAGCTTTTGTAACAAAGCGAGCTATTAGAAAAGTGACACTTGTTCAAAATGAATGGTTGTGCATTTAAAATGGAACCCAGCGAGATATCCTATAAAAGTGACTGTTTGCTTATTATGGATGTTGCAGCTGGGATTAGGGTACGCACCAGGAATGGAATGAGTCCGAGCAAGCGCTGCCTATTTGCATGATATGATCGTTAATGCGACCGGATCACTTTTTTCATTTATTAGTGAGCCGTGGAGTCATTTGCTGACAGTGCTGACTGTGCATCACTGGAGTTGACAACGAGAATATCATCATTTGAATAATGCTGTCCCCCACGCAAAAAAAACAGGGAGTCATTTAACTGACAGCTTAAAGCCAATATGCTGTTGTTAATGCACGTTTCAATGACAGATTAGTTGTTGTTTCACCCAAAGGCAGACCCCAGGCTGGTAATTAAGGTAGCCCTCGGGTTCATGGCGCTCACTTTCTGATCCTTCCCCACCACTGATGCAATCTGGAAACAGCAGGCATGGACCTGCCTCAACTATGCAGCCTACCTGCTCCTCTCAAGTACTTGTCCACACAGGCCAGAAGTGGGATTCGGTGTGGAAAATTACATTGAAAGATGCTCAGTAACTGTTCTTTGAATTGCAGGCCTGTTTGCACACTCAGGGTCTATAAATGTGTGAATGTAAAACCAGATGGGACACAGGAAGTAGGAGAGGCTACACAGCAGTCTCAGTAGCACTGATGCGTGCAAAAGATACTGTATGTCTTTGTTGATTCTGTCTTACTCAGCGCAAATACTTTGGATTAAGGTGAAGTGAGTGTTAAGCCTTTAAATAAAACTTAAGTTGTTTTTGTGGGATTGGAGATACATGATTTATCTATCAAGCATTCCACAAAGACACATATTTGCTTCATTTATTATAAGAGTCATGTTACTCTGATCCTTTCCATATTTGTTATTTCATTGATGTGTGAATTTACCCTCATTTTGTTTGCCCAGTCTTTGTACCTTCTTCAATAAGAACAGATCAGCTAAATTAAATGCAGTTTTCCTCTGTGAATGATTCACTCCAAATCTGCCTGTTTTCATGTTAGAGATTAGGGGAAAATTAAATGTAATTAAAAAGGAATTAATTCAAACTGTGTTGACAATCAAAGATAAACAGTGGATTTTGTAGTTGTGTCACCGCATGCTGTATGCATACTGATAACCACCCTGGGGGGTTTCTCTGTGATGGATGCTAGGTGTGGTTAAAGTCTCAGTGGAGGAATTAAAAGCCTCGGCGGAGTCTCTTCCATGGTACTTTTCCCATTTGGCATCTCATGTGCATGTCAGATACAAAAACAAACACTGGAACAAATATAACATAAAAGCAGAGTTTCAAATTTGACACCGTTTTCGGTTTGTTAATTTAGCACCGTGGGAATTTCGTTTACTTTTATAAATGTACAAACATTTGAGCTTGCTTCTCAAGAAATGATATGCATGAAGAAGCGTGGGGATAGGTGGCAATCTAAAGATTAGAGTAAGTAAGTAATGACTGAAGAGCCGCCAGTTTAAATCCCAAGATGATCTGGGAAATCAGGATAAGAGAAGTGAACATGTGTTGCCCTCCCCAGCCTCCATAACAACAAACAGTTGGCCCTTGAACATGGCACTTAACCTCCAACTACTCCAGTGAAACTGCTCATTGTTTGGCAGTAAAAGACTGAAGTTGTACCGAGCTGCAGCCAGGTGTGAAAATGTTGTTCTCCCTCTTCAATTACGGCTGCGTCTATAAATGTCTTCATTATTTTTGGTAGAGTAGGCACTCTTACATTTTGCGCTGTTATTTTTGTTCCTGCATTCAAGAAAAAGGAACACGGTGTAACTACTCCTGTTCTTTACTGACTGAGGCGCTGGATTAGCTATCATCTGGTGTCTTTTTCTTTTTTCAACAGTCTTTTTTCAACTGCAAAAAAACCCAAAAAACAAATCCAAATTTTGGGTAAAATAACAACTCATACATACCAATTAGCAATCAGTCAACTCAGAGGAAGCTCCCACTGTGATTGGGAGTATTATATGCGGTTTACTGATGTCACTTTGGATGAAGTCCTGATGTATTTCTCCCCGATGCTGGAAACTACTAATTTGCAACACTCACTGCAGTTTTACTCACCAAGCTGTCTGTCTCTTGGCACAATTTGAAACCTGTTAGATTTTAGATTTTTAAGAAAGCATTGTTGCATTTCATCAAAAATTAGTATTAATATGCTGAATACTTTTTCCTTCTCTCTGGCGATTCAGGCAACCATGGACGCCTTCAGCTCAAAGGACATGGCCATGAAGGCGCAGAAGAAGATCCTCAGCGCCATGGCCACCAAAAGCTCTGTCCAGATGTTCATCGACGACACCACCAGCGAGATCCTGGACGAACTGTACCGTGTCTCCAAAGAGTACTCGGGTAATAAATCAGAGGCCCAGAAGGTGATCAAAGACCTGATCAAGATTGCTGTGAAGGTCGGCGTGCTGTTCAGGAACAACCGTTTTAGCACAGAAGAGCTGGGAGTGGCCCAAGATTTTAAGAAGAAGCTGCACACAGGGGCCATGACGGCAATCAGCTTCTATGAGGTACGTTTCTACATAAGGTTGGGTGACATTAAACAAATTGATAATAACAGTGAAACAGTGATGGACAATGATATTGTTGTCCCATACATGAAGGCCAAGTTGCTCAAGTGAAAGGAGAATTCTCACCAGTCACCACCACCTCCCACAGTCGCTCTAACTGCAACCTCCAGCCGTCAGGCTCAAACTCTGGCTGTAATCACCAGCAAAGGGAGCTCACATCCCCACTAGGAGCCCCCGTGCCTGGTTTAAAACAGTCCTCGCTCTGCTTGAAATGAAGTTAGTCAGATAGTGCAAATAATAATGGACCAATTGAAAGAAACACAACAACAGCTGCTCGCAGAAAAGAAAACACCGCTGCCACCAATGTAACCGAGCATCCTGGGCTCGCAGAACCGAAAAATAAGAAAATACATAACAATATGTATATATAAAATAAATAAAACAGGGCATTTAGACGAAGTGCAATGACCAGCAGTAACAGTTTCTTTTTATTTTCTCTCTCACATGTCAAAAAAGACTTCACCGACAGCTCCTGCCTTAAGGCAACTCTGAGGAGACACACTACCTCAAATACAGATGGCTTTTAAATCAAGAAGTTACGACAGGAAAGGGCTCAGTGGCCAATGACTGTCAGCCAATGGTCCGACCCTATTAACCTTTTAATGTACAAGATATGTGCAGGCCTTAGAGGGCCAAAAGTTATTGTTACTCAGAAATCAGGAATAAAGCTGCTGTGTCAAGAATATTTCCAATTTAACACAGATAAATCAACACCGTCAATCACACAGGGACACCAGAGATTTCATTCATAAATGGACTTGTAATCAATTTTGATCTGGAGTATGAGTTAAACAGAAAACCAAGTATGAATAGTGATCTGTAAAACCTTACTTTGACGTGGAATTAATCTTATCTCTAAGTCTCTGGTCTTGACTTAAGACTCATTGACTCAAAATCTGCTTAAGCAAGGTTTTGCTTAGAGTCTTTCATCAATCTAACTTACACACACTACAGGAAATTATCCTAAGATTAAGCTCAACTGTAAATCTAAGGACTTTTTGTATAAATGAGTCCTCAGTAAACTAACTGTTTAGGAACAAAATGTCCGATCAAGTTGATCAAAAAGGATAGAATAAATATTCTGAATTCAAGAGTCTGCCTGTGCGAGTGTATTTGGAGTTTATTTAAGCGCAACCTCACACTCAGTGACCTTAACTTGTTTCCATGCTTTCATAATATATTACCTAACAAACCACAACCACACTCACACAAAGTGTCAATTGAGAGAAAAGATGTCATTACGAGATAAAAAATGAAAACCTCTAAAAACAATATGTAACAGCATTTAATACATTTTTTATATTTTATCTGTTTTTCTTTTAAAAGATGCCCAGACATCCTGATAAGGGACTTGACCATTTTGTAATTCTTGTGTCATGTATATATATATGTGTATATATATATATATATATATATAGCTCACAGTTAAAAGTCCCCTATTGGATTATGTCTTTTGTCAAATACAGGTCTTCGAGATGAACCCTGACAGTAATAACATTTTATATTTCCCCTGACTGATGCAGGTGGACTTCACCTTTGATAAGGCAGTGATGCAGGAGCTCTTGACCAGCTGCAGGGATCTGCTGCTGAAGCTGGTCAACACCCACCTCACCCAAAAATCCCACGGCCGCATCAACCACGTCTTCAACCATTACTCCGATCCTGAGCTCCTGACCAAACTGTACGACCCCAGCGGCTCCTTCCGACCCAACCTCACCAAGATCTGCAAAGGACTGAACAAACTGGTGGAGGACGGGACAATATGACACAGAAACGGTGAGATGTCAGTCAGACACTGGGAGATCTACAGGCCGACTCACTTGAGACTCAGAACTGTTGGACGAAATTGGTCTCACTGCTGCTGAGGACTGGCGACGTAAGACAAGCAATTTGAGAACAAATCTGTTGCCCCATCAAAGGACATGTGGGAAAAAAAATAAAGTTGGTTGAGTCATTCCTCAAGTTTTCAATGTTTAGAGGTTATATATATACTGTATAATTGTGATATATACTTGTCTACTGAGACAAAGTTCACAGAAACCAAACTTGAATATAAACTGGTTTATACTATAGCAGCTGTTTTATTAGATTATGAAATCTGTTTAATATTTGAGACCTTGCAATGTTTCATTCAGAACTACTGATGTCATGTATTCTGGAGAGGAGGAGTTCAAACAGCTGGACAGATTGCTTTATGAGAACAAACAGGGAACAATGCCACTGTAATACAGCACTGCCATCTGGTGGTCAAGATGATGCTTCAGCGACTCCTTTTACTGTGTTTACTGAGGCGTCCAGAAGACAGTGAGACCAATAATAAAGCAAATAACCCCACAAGTGGACAATTGCTTACTCCAATACTTTGTAGTCTCAGCTTCAAAACATGTTTAGGAGCACGAACAAGAAGACTCACTCTTAAATGATGTTGACAGCACGGGCTTGAATGTTAATCCTATAATTCATGTTTTTCTGAAGATTGGATCACAGGTGTTGTTCTTTGGTTTTACATTACAAAGACACTGAATATCAAGAGACAAAGGGAAAAAAAAGAAATCAAGCCTTGAACGGACACTTCACCTTATATAATTGACTAATTTACAATACTGTTTAAACTGCAAAAAACATTTTCTTTGTGTAAGAAAACTATGGAGAAAAGTCAGTTAAACTATTAAATCACAGAAAGCTGTGTTTACATTTAGGTGCTTTTATGAAGTCCAAGAGAGCTCAACCTTGTAAGAGAGACAAAGAGTATTATGAATTAAAGGACCAGTGTGTAAGATTTAGGGGAATCTGTTGGCATAATATGACAGAAATTGAATATGATATCCTTAAGTCTGCTTTTATTAGCATATAATTAAGTGAAAAGATTCTACAAGGTGAACAGGTCCTCTTCCATGAGTGTGCCATGTTTCTACAGTAGCCCAGGACAGACAAACCAAACACTGAGTCTCTACAGAGAGCTTTTTTTTTTGACAGTTTCATGGTCACTGGGAGCACGAGGTGAGGGGTATTCAGTTTGTTGCAATTGACAACCTGACTGGTAGACGCCACTAAGTCCTACACACTGGTCCTTAAAACATTTTTATTCTAAAATGAACCATACAAAACTTATGAAATTAAAAAATATGCCCATAACAAATAATAAAAAGATTTCTGACAAAATATATTCTAAAAGTCTCTTTTGTAAACTTTGGCTACATTACAGTTTAAAGTTGTAGAAGATCTATTTGAGTAATTTTGTACTCTTAATAGCCTATTACAGTGAACATGATTTATATACATTACACACTATGGCTAAAGTGTTAAGTCACTTTTACATTAGCAGGCTGTGAGGTAGCATTGCATACACTTGTTGCATTCACCCTGTGAAAAGTCACATGACTAAACCAACATGTGACTGAGAAATTCTCATTTTTAACATTCCACGCTCTTATTTCCTGCATGTGAAGATAAGCCGAACACAGTTATGGGAAAATATGGAGCTTTTCAAAATCTACAGTATGTCTCAACAAATAAATAAGAAGGCTACAAGTGCAATATTCCTTTTTCTAAAAAAAACTATTAAAAGACAGTGTAACTTCCCATCTACTGTAAATTTATTGGCAGTTTAAAAAAAAGACTTAAGCTCCAAGTGCATACAGCAGCAGGGGGACCACAAGAGATCTATTCCTTTATCTGTAATACTCTATTATCCTGGAGGCCAAACCCTGTGATGTGGCTTTCTGGGAAAGTTTCTTTAATGATCAGAGCGAGGCGGCAGAAACAGCGTGTCACAGCTGGAAGATCTCATCTTCCCTGTCTCTCAGTTTCTTGGTGAGTCTGGTGATAGTTAGAGGTACTGCTCCGTGTGCCGCCTGCTGCTGCTGCATTCTGGAAGATGAAATGGCACTCTGCGACCTTGTGAGTGGCCGCCAGTCTGAAGTCCTGCTGGTGCAAGCTGCTTCTAGGGCGGCAACCCTGTCAAGAACAAACAGATGAAAAGATACAGTAAGTCTGAAGAGTGGTATGATTCCCACAATCAGCCTCAATTCATCTTCAGCTTTCAGTGATGTTTAATATTTTAGCAGGACTTAAACTCTCAGCGAGAGGTGGTCTATCGAACAAGTCCCCTATGAATTTTATTCACTCATACAAAACTAATATGTACTTAGAATTTTATTTCCAGTTGTAACATTTGGTGCCAAAGCTGCAAGTGGTTCATAAGAATAGGGGGGGGGGCAGTGAAAATGATGGGTGTATCAAGTGTTTGACCTGGTAGAGATAAGGTCATAGAGCATCTCAAACCATAAGCCACCATCAAAATTCATACAATATAATTATTTATTTATATTCATATATTTGGCCCTGAAATAATTATTCCTACACCTCACCAAGTGGACCAATTGAACAGTATTTGCAAAATGACATTTTGCAGATACAATGTCCTAGTTTGTGATTCAAACTGGATTAGAGCTGCAATGACCATGTCCAATAATTGATAAGTCAATCCAAAGAAATTGAGTTGTCAACTATTCTGATAATCGATTAATCGTTGCAGTCATTTTGTGAGCAGAAATGTTAAACATTTGCAGCTTCCAGCGTCTAAAATGTGAAAAATTACTGCTTTTCTTTGTCATTTATGAGTCTTTTGGGCTTTCGACCATTGGTTGGACAAGAGAAGCAATGTGAAGACATCTCTGGGCTCTGGGAAACTGATGAACATTCTTCACAATTTTTTGACATCTTACAGACTAAACAATCGATTAGATTAATCAGTAATGGAAACCATTGTCAGCTGCAGCCGTAAACAGGATATGAATACATTTTTTAGGAGATACAATTGAAAAGTTACGTTATTTGGGCATGGGCATGAGTACACTGACAGCTGTTAGATGTGTCGTTTAGGGATGGGAATCGAGAACTGGTTCAAAATAGTTCGATCCATCAGAATTGTGTGTCTCTGAGGTTATCAGTTTCTTTAATTGATGCCGGCATGCTTTTCTGACAGTTGTGAAATCCAACAAGAAGGAGTCATGGCGAAGCGGAAGAAATAAGGGTGGAAACACCAGCAATATGCTGAAACATCCTTCCATGGAACATGGGCTTAAAATGCAGGAATGCCATACATTTGACACTCGCACAAGCGCCACTGCTTCCCAACTGAGCAGCACAACCATTATAGCATGGTGGTGGTTAGCATTGTCGCCTCAGTATGGAGTTGTGGAGTTCTCCGTGTATTTGCATGGGTTTCTTCAGGGTGATCTGGTTTCCCCTGCAGTCATTAGGTTAATTTCTCCTGCCCTTGACCAAGGTGCTGGCTCAGAGATGGAGTCAGTCCACAGTGGCTACTCACTGCTCCTTATACTAGGATGGGGCAAATAGAACTGAGTTCACTTCTGACTTTGTGTTTACCTTTTTAAAGATCTTGTTAAAATGACATTTGGGCAACACAGGCGGGGTTATTCGTTTTTTTTTCTTTGACTAGGAATCTTAGACAATGATGACAGACAAGATGGTTGCTACAGCTAGCTCTCTGTCTAACCTGTTCTAAATACACACACCTGAGCCACATGCATCCCCCTTCTTTACTGTTTTTGCACAGTCTTCAGATTCAGGGATACTAAAACAGTTGCACTGAAGCTGAAAACGTGTGTAGGCCTACTTTTTTCACACAGCAAAAATTGATCGGGAATCAATAAGGACATGAAGAAATATGGCATTGTATCAATAGAATCTTATCATTTCCCATCTCTCAGACTTGAGGTCTCTGTCACACCATAAACACAGAGCATGACTGTGTCTGTAAACAAGCACATACCTTTTCTCTGCTTCCTGGCATCCCCTGACAGCAGCTTCCTTGGACTGACTTATTAAGCCATCCAACCTTTTCAAAAAATCCACTGGTGTAAGGTCTGACACGCTCTCTCCGCCGTCATCTGGCTTCTCCTCAGACGAACTCCCAGTGTGTCCATTTTGAGCAGAAGCACAGCCAGCATTGTCTTCCTCACTGTCCTCACCAAAATCCACCCCATTACTACAGTAGTCCAAATCTGACAGCACGGGGATTGACAATGACTTCTTCAGGAATATTGAGTCATTGGTGTACATCCTGTTTGCTCTTTTGATTTGCTCCATCTGTAAGAGAAGGTTACCTTGTCAGCCTTTTGCAAATGTGTTTTAAGCTCCATTAAAGCTAGTCCTGCTTAATTCTAAAAAAGTTGGATGATACTTCAAGCCTCATTTTACAAAACAATTACAAGCATGACAACATTTTAATTCAACTGTTAATTCATGGATGGACATCTCAGGCAGATGCCTTCCCTCAGCACACAAATTAGTAACAACTGAACAAATAATCTAATTAAAGCACTGTCCTTCTCATGATTTTTATTTTGATAATTTGGCACCCTTTTAAAAACACCAGGGTTAAGCTTGTTGATGCATTATAGGGCTGGGCAATATATCAATAATATATCAATGTTGTGGTATGAAACTAGCTATTTATTTATTTTTTTATACTGGTATATTGTGATATGGCATAAGTTTTGTCTTTTCCTGGTTTTAAAGGCTGCATTATATTAAACTTATGTAATTTTCTGAACTTACAAGACTGTTGTTGCTGTTCTATTATTTGTCTTTACTTACTTAGTCATTATCTTCACATTACTGATAATTATTCACAGTCAAATTCACAGTCAAATCAACGCAATATCTTAATATGGAAGATAATAACAACAAGAAAAAACAAGGATGCATGATTTTTTTTAAACTGATAATTTCACATTTTTGTAATTTAAAAATGAGTTCATATAACCTGCAGTTAATTCATACCTGAGGGTAAGAATGGCCAAGATGTAGTGCACAAAGAAGACGTCTGATTTAATATTCCACAGCTTTGACAAAACAAAATCTAACTGACATCACGGGTACAACAAAAACAACTAACAGTTGTGACTCTTCAAATGTTCATTTATTCTTTTTCTAGTGAAGTTCATCAAAAAAAAACTCCACAAATATACTTTGGCTTTTACAGAGCACTATACCTAAGACAATAATCTATCAAATTCAGATACCCTTATAGATGGTATTTATCAGCAATAATTTAATTATCTATCTATAAATTGTCCATATTTATGGTGAATCCCTAAGAAAAAATAATATGCATATAGTATTTAAAGCAAATTACATTACAAACAATTATTTTTGCTTAAATAACATAATACTGCATGCAATTAAAAAATGCATGCATAACTAAATGAACAATACAGAAACTGAATTTAACTAAAATCGTTTCAAGAGTAAGTAATACTTACAGACACTCCGTATTTCAAGGCGAGCCCCTGTAGTGTTTCTCCTGGCTGAATTTTGTGTTCAATGCGTCTCTGGTGAACCGGGGAGAGTGGAGACCGAACCAAACTGCCATAAGACCTCGTACGGCTCCCGCGGAGAAGGCCGTTGTTGCCTCCGGCTGGCAAAGGCGCTTGCTCCCCGGACATGGTGGTGTTGTGAACCACTTATCTTGCGTTAAGTTGGCAGCCGAGCAAACGGTGGTAAATCAATGTTCCCAACACATTTTAATGTTGTTCACATCATGAGAATAAAGCTTACTTGGCCTCCGCGTGCGTTAAAGTAACTAAACTAGCAGCTTAGTTAGCCTGTTAGCTAAGTCATTAACTTAGCTAATTCCAGTTGACACTTGTGTCAAATTTCGTCTGTTTGAGTCACCGGTCAAATCCGGTCAAAACTGTTCCACGGCAAATGACAACAACTTAACATACCTGACTTCGACTTTAACCTACCTTATCTTTCAAACAAACACTTGTAAAGTTGCTGGGAAAGCTGTTACTGTTAATGTTTTCATATTTCCTCGGGTCAGCTGTCTGCTGCCATATGTTGCCATGACTGCCGTGTTGCGTGACTGGTCCCATGATTCGTCACAAGCGCTGCATTGAAGACAATTGGAAAAAACGATACCAATTAGAGCCTTATATACAGTCGACGCCAGGCCTATTCAATTACTTCAATTACTACTTAAAAAAAGTTAAGTGCTTAGAAGCCGGACGATTATATTTTCTATCAATGAACGGTTTTATTGTTTTATTCCAATTTATTAGTTTTCACAACTATCAACGATCTAAATAATTCGTATAATAATTCTTAGTTAAAAAAAAATGGCAGAAGCGTAGTCATGACGTTGTAATGGATGTATAAACTCTCCAAGAGTAAAAGAATAAAAGGATAAATCGGCAGCTATTGCCAAACTCTTCTTCAAAAACAAATTAAACCTGAGCTAAACGGTATTTTCAAATAGGAAATTGTTTTTTCCCGTTTCCCCTTATGACTCTGAATGTTACATTGCTACGAGGACTTAGCTTGTCGTGAAGTAGTTAGCTAGCTGGTTAAACGGTTAGTGACATCTCTTTTCACATTTTCAACCGTAGTAATTATGTCTTTTAAAAGGGAAGGTGACGACAAGAGTCAACTAAATATCCTGAAGGTAACAGTTAATTTTGTAGCTTTCCTAGAAAAGATCTTTGCTGAGATGTTAGGTTGTTGTGGTTAGCATCATGCTAGCTAACTTGTAGCCCATAGCCAGCTGTAGTGTTGCAAAGATGCATCTTTGAATCTGCAGCAAAGTTAGAAAACGACGAATTAACCACTCTTCTATTCGTGTTTGTCTTGTGTTTCAGAAACGTCGTGTGGCAGATCTTCTGTCTAATTTTATTCCGGAGGATGAAGCAGCTCTCATGAAAAATGGAAGGTGAAATGAACTCAAACACACTGACAAGTTGAAAGTCTTGTAACTTGATGTTGTTAAAGACTGTTAACACACAGTAACGGATGACATGAAGTTGAACTTATTCTTCTGTTGTCCTGATTCTAGATACACCTGCCTTGTGTGCTCCTACCGCCCTGTGTTTGATACAGTTGATATGTTGACAGTTCACAGGAAGGGGAAAAAGCATCTGGAAGGTTTGAAACTTAATGTGAAGAGTCACTCTTATTTGTGATGTATGTAGATCATTCCTGGAGTTATTTAGAGGTGAAGTGTTTATGTAATGATTTCCTATCTTTTCTAACATTATCTAGTTTCTCCAATCAGCCTCTTATATTCCAGGAAGCTTTAGGTGTAAAATGTGTATAACTTTGTCTTGTATGAGTGTTAAATGGCTGCTCTAAGAATAAAACCTTTCTATTCTAATGATTATTTTCATCTTCAATTAATCTTTAGATTATGTTCCTCAATTAATCGATGAGTTGTTTGCGCTATAAAATGTCAGACAATGGTGAAAAATGTTGAGAAATGTTTGCCAAAGCCCAAGATTACATCCTCAAAATGTCTCAGTTTGTCCACAACCCAAAGACATTTGGTTTACTGTTGCAGAGGAGCACAGAAACAAAAAAATATTCACACTTGATTAGAGAATTTGTACATTTTTTCTTAATAATCGTTAGTTGAAACCCTAATCCTGACATAACTTTTGAGGATATGAAACCCAGATTTCAAATAAGTTGGGATGCTGTGTAAAACATAAATAAAAACAAAATGCAATTACTTGCCAGCCCTTTTCAGCCTATATCCTAGCATATACAAATTTCTATTTTCTCATGGTTTATGTTATCATATTGCCCAACCCTAGATACACACGTCCTAAAGTAATTCTAAATGGCTTAGAAAATAAACATTATTTTCTTTGATGTTGTATTTCTTCAGGATTAAAAGCATTTTATGGCAAGAAAGCACAGTTGAAGAATGAAATAACAAAAAGGCGTCATGAAAGCTACGTCCAGACGGAAGACACACAACAGGTTGGTAACTTTATCGTGTGCAGTAATGAGCATAAGGTGTGTAAGGTTGCTGTTCAGATGATCCCAAAGCAAACTGTCTGAGTCTCTTGGTCTGTGTAGTTGTTTCTGGAACCCGGGAACAACAGACAGGAGTCAGCCTGATCATTCAACGGGCAGACGGTCAATGAATCATCACCGGAGAATAACAACATGGCTGAACACACTTTGACTGGCTGAGACTGTTGATCCATGTTGTTGTCTTGTGTCAAAGGCATCGTGTGGCCTTGTGACTACCACATGACCCTGACAAATGACATTCTTCCAGCCAATTTAAAGTTGCTGTCTGTTGTAGAAATGATAAACAACACTTAATACAGCATTTTGTGGAGCTACCTTGTTCTGAGTGAGCTCTCAGTGGCATTTCTGCAAATCTTCATGCAGTGTTTTGTTGTGTTTTTAGGAGGCCTCCTCTTCAGCCCCTTTACTGGCACAAACACGGAAACTTACACATCACGCTCTGTTGAAGACTGTACCATACAACAGCTGCCATAGAAAAACCAGGTGAGAGATGGTCATTTAATGGGCAAATTCACACATTTTAAATATCAGAAAAGGAACAGAGGAAAAACACAATTAACAAAATAAATCTGTCATTATTTTTTTAGTACAAAATCTGAAAAAGGACCACTGAGCGTTGGTTCAGATCCCTGTCACAACACTTCCAGCAAAATGACACCTGAACAAGAACTACTGCGCTTGAAGACAGAAGTTTCAAACAGTTTATCACAAAGCAGTTCTAGTGGCTGCACAGCAGGTAAAGTCTGCTACAGGGAATCTTTTATCTCAAGATTTTGTGTTGAATAAAACCCAGGCCTGATCGTGCTTTAAATTATAAAGACCAATCAGGCCTTGGTGAGGGAGAGAAAGTGTGGACAGTGTTCAGTGACACCAACATCAGACCAATTCAACTGTATAACCTGGACACAGCACAAGATTTCATCTCACATGGACACCACCTGACTCAGAGAGAATGATAAAAGGGAAACATTTACCGTGATAAATCATAAAATGGCCATATGTCATCAGAGATAAAGGAAACATGTTAAGTCCAAATAACTCCCAGCTCTGGCATCAACACTGCAGCCGCGGTGTCTTCCTTTTGAAATTTTATTTTCCTCTCTATTCTGGGTCAGAATAGCTGTTTTTGTTTGTCTGTTTCATGTCAATTAGTTCAAATTAATGATGAATATATATATATATATATATATATATAAAATCATTACTAATCTTGTAGAAGGTGCAGATGTTTTTGGAGTTTGGCAGGCAGTGAGACAGACAGACACTTAAACCCAGAGTGCTTATTTTCAGAGCAGTGGACTTGTGTTTTCCTAAGAACAGGCTTAACTTTACATTAACAAACAATTGTCAGTTATAAACAGCTGATCAACCGAGATTTTGTATTTGTTTCATACCAATTTAAGCTACCTTTTAGTTGAGTACAACTGGTGCATTTACCCGTGGACATGTTTTGTCTTCTGTAGCAAATAAAGGGTCACATCCATCAGAGGACAGAACAGGTTCTCAGGCTGCAGTGACACAGGAAGCAGAGCCTGATACAGCCCAGAGGAGAAGAGAGCTGGAACACTACCTCAAACTGAAAAGGTACAGAACTGGGTTTTGTCAGCATTACAGGCTAAAGTCCTTTCAGTGTGTTTCATCTTGCTTTGTGTATTTATTTGTCAGTCAGGGGTGGCTGCAGGACCGGAGCGGCCAGTGGGTTAAAGACGAGAATGTGGAGTTTGATTCAGACGAGGAGGAGCCTCCTGCTCTCGCCCCCCTACCCACAAGTCACTGAGAGGACTGAGAACTGTGGGAAAACACAGATTAACTTGTACCACAGCGGTACGTCCGGAAGCCGCGTTGCTGTTTGAAACAGTCGGAGCTCCAGCGCAAACAGATTTGTACCATCCATCAAAATTTCATTGACTTCCCTGGTTTACCTGTGCTGCACCTGCACGAATTCCTCTCACTAACTTCTGAAAAATGTTTGTTATAGTATTTTTTACAGGACATCAAGCAGACTTTAAAACAGAGATTTTAATGGAGAATAAAATTTTAGCACAAGGCTCTTCTGTCAGTATTTTTCTGTCCACCTGCATAAAATTAAGTCATTGTTGTGTCCCAGTGTCTGGAAGATGCAAAGAGACATCACTACAATGGGTTAGACGACCAGGACGCAAGCCCACAGTTCATTCAGATTATCTAAAGCACTTTATTTGGAGGAAAAACTGAACGTGAAAATGTCGGTTATAAGCACTCATTGCACAACAACAGCAAGCACAGTAGATCAAGTTGTTTTAGGAAGTTAGTCTGTAAACTGTGATGGATGCAAGGTTTGACAGAAACGGCTGCCGTTGGCAATCATCAATCAATTTGCAACCGATTCTTGGCCTCTGGCTGCCATCAGTGGCAACCACCTTTTAACATATGAAAAGTAGGGAGCAACCTGCAAAACGTGCAGTCCAAAATAAACAAAAAAGTGAATATTTGCTGTGAATATTTGAGTATGTGCTGCTGTTGCAGTCTGAACCAGAATTGGATAACGCTGCACAAAAGGCATCTGTTTTAAGAGACAATGGCGAAGATGTTTCGACTGTGAGGTGAAAAGTTTGACCAATCTGTCATCATCACAAATAAATGTGCAAATTGATTCACTTGACAAAGAACCAGATGAACCTGAATGAAAACAAAAAGAACATAAATGAAGTCTGATGTCTTTGATATGGACAGAAAATTATACTGCAAAGCAAGAACAACAATTATAAGTCATGTAGGAACGATTTTTCTTTCAATGGTAGAATGTACCAGAACTACTTTCTTTCTACTAGAAAAAGTAGTTTGCATCAAACTGCTCAGAGCAAGATCTTTGGATTATCTTGAGTAACCACGTCACGATTTCTTGGGTTTTTTTAATGAGCAGCAAAGTGTGCCAGAGTACCATCTAGTTCAGTTATATTGGAGATTCGTCAGACATCTCTACGGCTGATATCCAAAACTCAGCACTACAGGCCAGAGGAAAAATATATATTTTTGATTTTTGGGTACCTTTAAACAATCTTGTGTCTGGTTCATGGATCCTGCAGGATCAGAAGTGCAGCACTGAAAGCTGAACAAACACTTGTAACCTACGGAACGAGCGAGACTATTTCCATCGCCCTTTGTTTTAGTCCATTCAATTGAGTTCCATCTCCGCTCTGGTAGGACTAATCCTCAGTCAGCTTTACTATAAATCAGCAGCAGATAGGCCGTATTGGTGCTAATCTGGGTAGTGAAGCCACCGGTTAGCGTTCTTCGCAGTGCGTTCGTTCAGCGCAGTTGGTATAAATTGGATAACACCGTCAGGGTCAGTGGAAAGGAGCAGTGGGACTTAACACGGGTTAGTTTCTGATGACACTGATAATATGTGTCGAAAGCATGCTCACTTCATTATTTTGGAGCTCAGAGCACGACCACCATATGTGAATACACTTAACATGTTGAAGATAGTTCTTAGTTGTTGTGGAGACCTGGCAGAGTGACACGTCAACACTCGTGAAATGCTTTTGCAGACAAATTTCTCGATATTTAAATTCCTGACCTTTAATATCATGTCTGCCATTTCAGCATTACAATTTGCAAGGACCTCTGACGCACAAACAAACAAATGAAACACAATATGGTAAATACGTGTCACAGTATTCATGGCGCCCAGCATGACAATCCAAAAATACACCTGTGTTTTACCGTGAAACGACGATCAAAGGGAAGAGAAACCCTCGGAATAGATCGGGTCGAGGCAGACTTTAAATCATTTAAAGAAGCCAAATGTCAGCGAAGCCTGTGTGGCTTTAAAAATGTGACCTTTGAAAAAATCTAAGAATCAGTTTCTGCTTGTTATTTGATGGTCATGTTGAACTTGACATTATAAGTCAGAGCCCTTTAAAGAAATGAGGAAATGGGTGAAAGAGACGAGGGGGGGGGGTTACATAGGAACCCCAGCAATGCTGTCAAAATCCTCAGAGGTTAGCAGCTGTTTCTGTTCATAAATCTCTGTGGGTGCACACGAGTGCAACCCTCTTCAAGTCGGTTCTTATATTTGGAACGAGGTAACTCAAGCCCAGCGGACTAGGTTATGTTTCCCATCAGGGTTTTGGGGAGTTAAAAATAGCTCAGGTGCTTGAGGGAAGTCAGAGGATCAAGACAGACTTTAAGGGATTAAGTGCTGTGTTTCTTTACATGAAGGAATCCTCCTTAAATGCTACGCTACATGTGTCAATCTTGGGGGTTCTCCTTGAAAATACATTAAACAAACCTGCGTTTACATTTTTCCAGCCAAAAGTTACAACGAAATGTATGTTAGCCAGTTAAAGAGAAGCAGGAGGATATTTTTATTCACATACATTTATTTTTGACATTATATTTTGCAGTTGTAATGTTGGAAAAAAAATCCCGCTTTTGTCCATAGGGGCCCCCAAAATCAACAAAACTGAAAAGTTCCTTGTAGTACCTTTAACGTTCACCACATACCAGGTAGATTCATGTTCTGCTTTTGTAAATGCCAAGTCTTGCAAAGTTAAACAATTTTCTGCAGAAATGCTGTCATCAGAACATCTAATAGAAGTCCAAACTATTAATGAGTTTTGAGTCTCTTTTTAAGAAAGAAAAGGCCTAATTCTCTGAGGTAAATATTTGCTGTTTTTTTAGTCCTCTATGACCATAAACTGAATAAAACAAGACACTGAAGGACGTCACGTGGGGCTTTGGGAACAGTGATCAACATTTTCTGACATTTAATGGACCAAACAACAAATCAATTAATCAAGAAAGCTTCTGCAAAACTATTTTTGTCCAGTTTCAGCTGTTGATACTTAAATGCATGCATGCATGTCCTGCTGTAGTGCATTTACACTGATATTTGTTGAGAATAATATCCATATATCCAATATAAAATAATCCAGATAAGGTGTAGAAGCAATAAAATTAAACTTACCAAACATTTACAAAAAAAATACTTGAATATATATTTTTATTTAAAGTATTTACAGTTTGTTTTCTTCCCACAGATAGCACCACATTGTAAATGTTTTTCATGAATGAAAAGAGTTAACCTTTTGTTTGGGATGATGTTGGCGATGCACAATCTAAAAAGCACAAAAAAAAAAGACACTTCACATTTTGCTTGTGACCTATACATGCCTTTATGATGAATTCAGCAGTCTACAAAAAGCTGGCTGCGGGAAATGAAATGAAATGACTGGACATGGATGTTAGGTGGTTGGCACCATGCACAGTGACCCCGCTTAGTTTGGGATGATTCAGCTCTGGCGCGTCACGTTGACAAAGCTGGCACGAGGCTGTTGGAGGCAGTCTGTTTGCAGGCTCCGAGGGGCTGAAGTGGTTCTTCTTCTTCTGTTTACTCCTGGTTGCTTTCATCTTAATCTCTGCTGGCGAACTGCAGAAAGAAGAAAGATGAGATTAGAAAAAATATGACATGAAATAGCAGTAATTAGTTAAAAAAGATGGTGGCTCAGCATAAGGCAGCAGCAAAACACATTTTAACTAAGTAAAAGAATCAACATCAGTCTTAAGTGTATGCTATATTTAAAATATTTTCACCACTTTACCTTTTTTGACATCTCTTTTTGACAGGAAACCACCGTTATATGAGCCAAATAAAAGTTTCACTTATTAATATTAACAGTTATTTTAGCTTGCAGAGCAGAGGAGCTGCTGGTCTTCTGCTGCCTCGATATGTTAGTTGGTTTGTGTTGTTGTGTGACTTCAGTGAATCTTCCCCACATGCATCCCAGTGCATCTTTAATATTTACTCCAATCTTTCCATAATTTTGTGTGCATGCAGTGTTTCTTACTCATGTCGTTATTTCGCGTGATGGCCATGGCGGCTCTGGCGCGGGGACCCTGCTGGGTGAAGTGATATCCGAATTTGAGGATGCTGGAGTTGTTCTCCAACATGGAGGCGATCTCCATCTCAACAGAGTCTCCCAACTTCTGCCTCTGTACCGGACAGAAGAGAAGAAGCGACTCATTAGATCTCAGGAAAGGGACACTGACTCGGAGGAAACGAGCCAGTGCCTCACTAACACAGGGTAAAAGGTTACAACTCAAAATTATTTCTGACTTATGTGTTGGCCATCAGTCACTACAGTCACATGTGCAGTACATTCATAGTCTCAGTTATGTGTTTCAGACCTGGTTGTCAATCTTGAGCTCCACCAGTGTGGCGTTGTTGGCCATAGCTTTGATAATCGCCATCATGCCGTCTGCAGTGATGAAGTTTGACTCGATATTAAGACTCTGCAAGCTGGTGTTCTCCTGCAGCATCTCAGCACATGCCTGGAACACACACACACACACACACACACACACACACACACACACACACAGACACACACACAGAAATCGAGATTGGTGTATAACTGCATTCATGCTTGAAAGTTTCATTCCATAAAGATCAGTTTTTAGCCTGTGATTTTAACTTTTATGCCTTTATTTGACAACTATTTTATTGTAGGATATGTAGATTATGGTTTTAATACCTAATAAATACTAAATAAGAATTCAAATCCTTACTCAATGTCAATGTTGAGCTTAAGGATACTGACATTTGCAGTTTTAAATGGCAAAGATGCTGAAAAGTATTTGAAAATATCATCTGTATGTCTGACATCAGTGGCTCAAAGAATACGTATTATGTTTCCATACCAAAGTAATTAAACCTATCGTGGCGTCTCCAGACTAATTCACAAATGTGAATTATATAATACGTAATAATATCTGCCATAGCAAATGAAAACATGAGCTTGGTAGATGTGTCTGGTTTCCAGGCTAAATTAAACCAGAACAATAGAAAATATGTTTGTAATCAGTCCTGTTGGAATGAAAAACCGTCATCGTGTTGTACTCACGTAGGCCACAGGGTCGTTGCTACGGGTCGCAGCGATGCTCAGAAACTCCACGTGAGAGTTTCCCTTCATCGCCTCGAAGATCTCTTTCAGTGTTGGGATGGGAATGTCCTGCAGCACAGACAGAAGGACGGACATCACGTCTGCTGAGGATTTACACTCCAACTGATCAGTACACCAATATACAACGATAAAGCTGGTACAGTGTTGTCACTGCATGTGGTCGAGAATCACCTTCAGAGAGATGGTGAACGGCAAAAAGTAAAACTATTTAGATTCAGAGAGAGATCTGGTAAATCAGTTTAGCTACATGTTGGGTTTGATGCACAGGTTGATATTTATATTTCTTCTACTACTAATCAAAGTTACCCTCACTGGTTTTTCTGATCCACTGACCTTGATGTTGTTGAGGTTGACTTCAGTCAGGCTGCTGTCGTTGTTGTGGACTCTCTCCAGGGTTTCCTCCACGTTGGTGGGGTTGGGCGGCTCGTCGGGGAAGATCTTAAACGGATCTGGCTTCACTACACCTGCAAGAGGCACAGCGTCACATCTTAGGCTGCAGAGTGTCGTATTTACATACACTATGTTATGTTCACTGTATAGTCTATCTAATAAGTCATCATCATCATTTCTTTTTTAAAATCCTCAGAAAACACATTTATATTTACATACGATACCTTAGTTGAGTAATAAAAAGTTAAGATACTTTCAACTTGCATCAGTATTTGTGTAAGAACATTGCTTAAATTAAATACAGTCTAAAATATTATGAATACAGTACTAAAATCGGATCTCATCAAAAGATGTAAACCAGATTAAGAGTAAGGGGTTTACCTTTCAATCTGACTTTTTACAACTTTCAATGTTGGTTTCTAAAACATTTTTACTAACACAAAAAAGATACAACTGTTTATGAAATGATGTCATACGTACTGTTGATGCCCTCTGTGTTGGCGATGGTGCCTGTCGTGCCCAGAGCATCGTAGTACTGCTTGTTGCTCATCAGTGTGTACATTCCAAGGATAGCTGCAAGTACAGAAAAACAACCACCGTGAACAGAAGTTAAAAATATCTGTGATATTTGAATATGATCATGTTATATGTCCTGGATTGTGCTTAAAGCCTGTGTTGTGTCCCTGTGTGCTGAAATCCCTGAGTCAAATTCATGGGCACTGCTGCTTTTGCAAATAAAATATTCCTGATTTGTTCTGGGTCCAAAACAAGAAGAGGCCCAGTTAGGTGTTCCCTCGTCTCTTGTGTGGCTCTACTCTGTGTGTCTGTTTCAAAAGATAAAGATACTGTTGTCTGTGTTCAGCAGGAAACTTTGTCACTGGTTGTAATCTCACAGTTTCCAGAGGCCCAGAGGAAGGAACGATACTACACATTTATACAGGGGCTTAGCTTTCTCTGTGTTATTCTACTAGTCGGTATTAAAACACCAACCACAATTTTGGAAAGGAGAATACTGCTGAGTGTTGGACACAATATATTTTAAAAAATCTGAAAGTCTAATATTCACTTTCTCTTGCGCTGTATTTTTGGTTTCCACCAACTCCTGAGAGAAATATCTGCCTCTTTAGCTGCTAAATGCTCTACTGTGTTCACCAGCTAGTCGCTAACTTTGTCCTTCTGCTGTTTGGTGCTGAGCAGGCAGTGCACGGTGGGTTTATCATGGCTTGTTTTAATCTTTTGAACAGCTGCCTGTGTCTGGAAAAGACGCTGATGAGAGCAGTGAGAGTGAAAAGAAAACAGTGAAGTCGCCAGCAGTAAAACCAAACCAATGAACTGAAAGATACTAAAATCCTTTGTAGAGCTGCAGGGAACTGCAGAGCCGGATGATGTTTCTCTGTGGGTTCATTACTACAAGTAACCCCATTGGCATTATACTTAGAAATGTTGTATATAGTTAATATTTAAAACTGAAGCTGCTTCATGTGTTAAAATTAAAAGAATACCTCCTTTCAGAGTGCTAAATTATTTAATCTAATTGATGATGCATTTTGATGATAAAAATAGGCTGCAAATGAGCTTATTTTCACTATTTTATAAACTGCTTGGAAGTTGAATCTACAGCACTGCGTCATATTTTGCAGCAGGTCATGTTTTGTATGTAAAATTTGAATTTGTAATGTTTAGCTCTGGACTAATCAGAGTCACAGGACAATATATGAGCTATGCTAAACATTATATGTTGACTGACTTGTCTTATTCATTCTCTAATTTAACAAACTGTAGTCAAAATCAGCAGTGTTTCACTTGATGTTGCATAAGAATTCAAAGACACGAGTACAACTGTATTAACAGCAAAGAGGCACAGGCGAAAACAGTGAAATCAGCTGGGGCAGTGGGCGCAGGGCATCAGGGACACTGCAGCCTCAGGGCAGATAATATTTTAAAGGGGCATAAGGCCAAACTGGGGGGGCATGGTGGCCATGGCCTTCATGAAATTCCTGCCCTGGTTACAAGTAACTGTAGCTGCCAGATGACTGTAGTAATGCGAAGTAAAAAGTGCAATATTTCCTTCTGAAATGTAGTGAAGAAAAGAGCATTCATTTAAAAAAATCAAATAAAGTACAAGCACATCAAAACTGTACAAAAGCCAGTTTCAAGTTGTATCAAGTGACAATGTACTGAAAGAAAACAGAATAGATTCTTCAGAACATCTTGTTCTTCAAAGCAAGGCTATATTACACATAAAACATCCAGAATCTTTAGAATCTCATGTACAGGGATTATCCTCTACACCACCTTCACTGAACAGATGATACTGACAGTGTTCTCCTGTTGTTACTGTTAATGACCAGGAGGAGGCAGACCTGCTGGTGCTTTTCTTGCTCTTGTTGTAACCTGACAAACTGTGTCGCATGCCAACTGCTGTGACAGCAACCCCCCTTTCCCCTCCCCTCCACCCTCAATCCACCTTCCCACCCACCAGCCTCCTGACCCGGTGTGGGGAACCATGGGAAGGGCCTTGTGAGGAGAGGGAGGCCGGGGAGACAGCTGCCTGCTCAGGGGGGGCGTCACCGACCATAAACACCCCCTCATCATCCGGTTTGGCCCTGAGAATAACCCACAGTAGCTTTGCAGCACTAACTAGACTGCAGATAACCAAAAAGCTCAATATAGTAACTTGTTAATATAAATAAAAGGTGAAAATGAAGTCACTAGGGTGACTTGTTGGAGCATTCTCCCTCTGAGCTCATGAAGCGGCTCGGCCAAGCTATTCATCCCCTTTTAGTGGGTTTGCCAAAAAGCCCACACAAAAGACTGACAGAGGCTAACTGAGGTTTAATCCTCATCTGGACTCCATCCAGGGTTAAAACGGCGGCCTCCCTGACAGGCTGATTGAGCCGGACAAACAGGCTCCCCTGCTCTGCCTTTCCGGATGCCTGCCTGCCTGTTTGGCCTGTCAGAGAAGTGTGGCCGGGCTTTCATGGTGTTCAACGCATCACACTCAACAATGCAAAGATGTTTTATGATTCAATTTAACCTCGTTTCTAAAGTCACCTAACATTTATTCAGCATATTAAGCTTGCACAGACTTTTATGAAAATGTGGGGTTACAGGTGAACAATGTCTAAAACAGCTATTGTGTCTTATGGCGTTGAGCGTTTTTACATACGCACTGATACAGCTCTTTTCTGTTGTACCTGAGCCAGGTCCAAAAATACTGTCCTACTTCTCTATTAAATTATTTAACAGGGACAATGCACAAGGCGAGGCAGGCCTGTCAAGCTTTGGATTTCTCCACATGCCAAACTGCATGGGTCTGTAGTAAGAGCTACTTTCAGCAATTAAAGTTTGGAGGGCGGCGTCTTATTTATCATTCCATCACCAGAAACACAAAAACGAAGTGCAAAAAACGGACAAAACAATGCATTTGTCTGCTCTAATGTAAGTTTCAGTTGTTAGCATGTCTAAATTAGCACCTATAGTAGTAAATGAGCGTTACTTCCAAGAACCAGGAACTAGATTACATTAGTTTGTGGAGCAAAGCTCAGTTTACGACTAGCACATCCACTGTGAAGTATCTCCTCAGTGCATGAAAGCTGGTCTTTGATGCTATCAGTTAGGCTAATGTTAGCAGCTCTGCCATGCTCTTCTTTGGATTCTGGGGAGTTTACACTCGAGCAACCCAGACGAATGTCACCTGAGTTAGTGTTACATTTGGCGAACGCATGCTCATTCAAACTGGAAACACACTATACAATAAAATACAGAGCAGTAGCTTAGGCCTAAATCTTTTAACCTGTGGTGGCCATCAACCAAGTCTACAACTCAGAATTAAATTTGCCAGCAACAGTCGACATTTCAGACAGCAAAATCTTTTATCTACCCTTGTCTGAAGTTAAGGATCCATTGTTTTAAAATTTAATAAAGCCGAGGCTCCCCTGTAGCTCGGTTGGTAGAGCATACAGTCCATGCACTGTCACTGGCTATCAGTGCTTTGTAGCTGCTGCTGGTTTGATTCCAGCCTGCGGTGCTCTGCTGCATGTCCTCTCGTGTCTGCTCTTCAGCTGTCCCTATCAAATCAAGGCAAAAAGGCCCAAAAGAACCTGTCAACAACTAAATATCATGCTGAAAAGAATGTTGGTCTTCTCTAAAGAGCTCCAGGAGGCTTAAAGCACCTGGCAATTAAAATGCTCGTTCGTGGCATCCATGGTGTTGAAAGGTGCGCTCGACAGGTATGCTAAGTGCTGAAATAACTGTTCCCCATCCTATGGTGTGTGCACAAGTACATTCAGTACGTGTGTGTGTGTGCATGAACGTACTGTAAGGATCCCGGTTTGGGAGTCTGAAAATATGGTCACCTTAAGTAAGCCTATCTCATAATTGTAAGTGTACTGCTTGCAACAGTACATACTATGTATGGGCAGCAGATATATACACTAAAAATTTGAAGAAAAAGTATCTGGGATCTGAAATGTTGCTTAAGAATTTCGAGTGGTAAATACCGATATTTAGGCATGGCAACAGCAACTAATGTGGAGACAGGGCTTAGTGAACACATTATGATGTAATTGTGTCAGATACTTCAGGATGGTTATCTATTTTAGCGTCCGATACACACATCTTAAATTAGGTCATATTAAATAAAGAACCATTTCCAAGAGACCACCCTCCACAATAATAGCCAATATTAATTCAGCTTCAATAAAATGATTTTGACCCTCAGGAAACATGACAAACTGTGGTTTTCTATCTGTGAACGCAGAAGCTTCCCACTGGTCTGTTTTACACAGATACAGTATCTTCGCCCCCACCATCCACGTCTACTCCACCCTTCCCTTGGTGGCCTGAAGCCAGGCTTATTTATTTCTGTGTTGCTGAGCATGGGGAATTGGACCCCATCGCATGTCTGGCCATGTCTGTTAGTTTGGGAGTACCGAGCTGTCTCAGTAGTCGAGGGAAACAATATGAAGCGAACAGCACAGAGATAACTGGGTCTGTATAATAGAACTACTGTATGTGGGTCAGAGCCACTGTGATGAAAACACTGAGGTCACATGGTGTTGTGTGTGTGTTAATAAGAGAACCTGCTGCTGGGAACCAGAATTAGGATAAACAGATGTCATCATAGGTAGTTTTTTTTTTATAGCAGATGCTTTCGCATATCATAGCAGGAAACACAAAAGTGTAACTGATAACATTAAGACCGGCAGAATTCCATTTAGATGAACTATAGTTTCAGTGTTCTGACACGCCTGCTCACTGGCATGGGGCTTACTGGGACTTTTGATGAAACTGAGCCATTGTTAAGTTTGTTTGAAAGTTTGTTTCACTCATGGTTTTCCCACGCCGCTAGGTGTTTGCCATCAAAGTGTCAAAATGAAACTGGACATTGCTGTTCCACCACTGATGGTATTCAGATACTGGTTTATTGCTACAGGCAACAACCAGAGACATGAGGTTAACCCAGGCATTTTTTCCCCAGACTGTCAGATTATCTAGATCAGTGATTCAAAAACCTGTTCTATGACAGGTTCTCCTTCACAAGCTAAAAATAATTACACATTGGACACATTTCATTTTTATCACCCTGTCATAATTTTGGAAAACTACTAACAAAATCAGTACGTTTATTTTCAGTTTTCTGATGTGCAAATGAAAAATGCAGTCAAACTTTGCCCAGACTGCAAACATGTTACATGAAAGACACAATGCTCTCCTGCTGTATTGACACTAAATTCTTAACTAATCACAATTCTCAAAATCTGTGATGCAATTTGACTTTTGATTTCAATTTTCATGTTGAACGGCTATGCCATATCGAGTCTTGATTTGTAAAAAAAAAAAAAAAAAAAATCAACAGTTTATTGGTTTTGTACCCTGAAAAATGTAAACTTTTTTGCTGTGTTACCACGCCATTGAGTAATGCAAAATTCTGAGCTTGCTGATAGATAACTGTCGTAACGCTGGACAGAAAGGGTCAATAAAAGAATTGTATACATCTCTAACTCCATGAGTGAAAAGTGCAGCTCCAGGCTACTGGTAGGCCATGCTGTATCATCTTTGAAGTTGTTGTTTTTTTCTTCAGACACACGTCAGACATGTGCAAGAAGGTGGGGGTAGACAGAAAAAAATCATACCAGGAGAAACTCAGATACTGCTTTTGATTTCAATCCATTTTCAGTTTAGCTCAGTTCAATTGATTTCTTAAGTTAGAATGAACTCTGACTTCTTTGCACTGTTAATGTTTTAAAATGAATCAGACCCCATGAGGTTCTGACTTGTCATAGCAGAAAAAGCACAGGTGGAACTAATGACATTAATGATTGCTCCAGTCCTGCAATTAATGCGACGCAATGCAGCAATTTATTACGTTAATACTTACACCTGTGTTGTCTGCTATCAAAAAGGCCTATTTTCCCCCCGATCATATGCAGCCATCATTTTAAGAACCACTGATCAATAAAAGATTAACAGAGCTGAGAGGGAACAGTCTGACTCAGTCCAGCTCTCATGACCCGAACAGGATAATCCATTAGAGCGGTTGCTGGTACGATTAACTGATGTAACAGTGTTTGTCTCACCTGCAATATCACACATCTCTGCATCTGTGGCATTTTTCAGAGCCTCCTCCAGCTCTGGCTCCAGGATCACCTGCTCATGCTCAGGGATCTCTGCTGCCTTCTTGGCCACGAAGGCCTTTCCTGGAGATAGGAAGAAAGAATAGATGAGTAAGGAGATCGAACCAGTGAAAAGAGAAAGAGTGACAATAGAAATGAGAATGGAGTCAAGTAGGAGAAGACGGAAAAAGAGATGGAGAGAAATGAGTTTGAGAATCAGACTGTCTGTTAGAGAGATCTGATGTTTGTGTGTATTTATGCATCAGTCTGCAAAATAAATTACCCAAAGTTTTTTTTCTCTTTTTGAAATTTTAATGGGGTTTCTTCAGTCTGAATGCTTTAAACTGTAAATTTGTCTCTGTTTTGATGAAAGCTCTGTTCAGATCATGTTTCCTGAAAACACGAATAAGCCACGGCTTATCACGGATTTGTGGACCAGCTCTAATAAACTCAGTTTTCCACTCAAGCCCAGATTGTGCTTTCTTATCTTTTTCTTTGAGCTTTTCGCATTGATCTTCAGTTGTGAGTCGCACAAAAAACTAATTTTAGTCAAGACATAGATATGCCTGTTGCATTAATGGTTTCCTAGAAGAGATGTTTAGGAACTACAGTACAAATATTCTCAGCCAGATGATTTCCTGGTATAGGTCTGGACATGTCAGCCTGTGGGACTATGATGGAAATGGCCCCAAAACTCAGTGATCTGCAAAAACCCTACACAGACCTGAAACTAAGAGCCTGAGCTGCTGTGCAGTGGTGCATCACAGAGTACAACACTGTACAGCTGTCTGAGAGAGAAGGAAAAAGTCTATGGAGATTTAAGTATTTGCATGAACTGTGTGTAAAGATGTTAAGAGCTGCTGTAACCATGTATATGTGGTAATTTATGTAACCACCGCTGATGTTTTACAAAGCAGAGCGTCTAAGCAAAAAAAAAAAAACAGAGAGGAACATGTCCTCTTCCGAAGACAGGATCATGTGATGGAGACACAAGCAGCACATGACAGAAGAATGAAAACAGTCAGTCATTGTCTGACTGTGTGCAATTAAAAACTTAATATTTTCTGGAATTAATGTCCTACATTCTGCATCAATGCATACACATTTATAGTAAAAGAATTACACTAAAAGTCACCAAAAATCCATCTTTAATTTCTAGCTAAAGCCTGAATTTGTAGTTCCTGTCTTGATGACATGAAAATTTGATTACATAAACTGAATATATTTTTTTTATGGGAAGTGTGTCTAGCAGAGATCCTCACACCGACCTTTCTTCTCCCCAGTGAAGGGCACCAGGTCCTCCCTGTCCTGGTGCTCAAGGGCCACCTTCTCCAAGTGCTGCTGCAGGGCCTCACGGTCAAATGGACCCGTTGGGCTCTTCTTCGTCTGGTCACGCTGCCGGAAGCCAGCAGGCAGCATGGCATTCTGGGAGAGCAAGAGGTCAAATGTTATGTTGATGTGACATTAAGACTAGAGAACATGAGAGAATGGACTCACTGTTGCTTCTGTGCCTGCATGGACTGAGTGAGTGGAAACTTTAATCAAACATATTAAATGATCTCTTAATAAAGGTCAGAATGTTTGTATAATATTTTCATCCTTTAATTACCGACTGTAACTTTAATTCCCTAATGTACCAATCGCTGATTCTTCACTGATTTTCCCTCCTTACAGCATAAATGTAAATAAATATGCAAAATTTATCATGAAAACTGAGAAGGGACCAGGAAAACAACC
Source organism: Lutjanus erythropterus (assembly GCF_056507025.1). Taxonomy (NCBI): domain Eukaryota; kingdom Metazoa; phylum Chordata; class Actinopteri; order Lutjaniformes; family Lutjanidae; genus Lutjanus; species Lutjanus erythropterus. The sequence continues at coordinate 39,337,761 of NC_139325.1, forward strand.
ACACCTGTTGCTAAGACTTGATGTGTGCAAGAACAAATCTAAAATATAATGATCTACCACTTTAAAGGGAAAATTCACTGCTTTTTCTGTGGTTGTCCAATCAATAATGATGTTGAATGCAAACATCTGAAGCAATAAGTTCCTCAGCGCCCGCTATGTCAATGGAGAAAACTAAGTTGTCCTGCTCACGGAGCTGTGCCAGTGGTGCCTACATGCACAAAGATGAATTACGCACAAGTTTCTGATATCCATACCAGTGCTGCCATGTATCACTACACTAACATAGCGTTAGGTAACAAAAATACTCATCCAAGCATGTCTCTGCTACCCAGAGGTGGAGACTATAAATCCAAGCCAAAATAGCCTGTACTTCTTCCTTAACACCAATGATATCACTGTGACATCACTATACACTGGACGAATGGCAGATTTTGCAGCATAGAACTCGGTCAATACATCACACACAGAGGAATTTATTGCTGCAACCGACTAAATTTATCATCATCACTGATTGGACATCCATATAAAACAGGGGTGAATTTTCCCCTCAAGTGTCTTTTCGTTTAATTGGTTCACTCTAGACAGGTTGCTTTAAAAACAGCCTGACGCATTTTCTTTTATTGTTTTAAATAAGGTAAGTCTGAAATGGCAACACGTGCTTTGACTGGTTGAGAGGGCCACTTGATTTCATACTTCAGTTGATTTTTTTGTCCTTGTTCTCTTGCTGCTCATGTCATGTGTGCAACAAATCTAATCACTGGTGGGCTCACTGCTCACACTGCAATAAAGTGGACCTGATTGCACCTCTCATCTTGATGGCACGGCCACACGTGCAGATTAATGGGAGTGACCACCACCTGCTGAGGCAGATGCCACACACACGTCTTCGCTATTGACTGAGGCTGCTGGTGAAGCTTCATCCAAGTTAAACTCCATACGAAGCGAAGATTAAAATTTGCACGTGTGACACTGCCCCTAATGTCCTGTCCTGTACAAAAACCTGCAGCACTTGTGAACCTCAGGCACCACAACTGACCACCGAAGCCCTGTGACGTTGGACAAAGTGATCGGAAGCTGACCCCCTGCCAGGTTAAGACATCAGGTGTTTCACTGTACCTCGGGGTCCATCTCCTGCAGCTCATACTCCAGCTGATCCAGCTCCTCGGCACTAAGGCCCCTGAGGATGGCATCCTCGTCGATGTCCCTGGGGTCTGACATGGCTCCTGAGGCTCCGGCTCACACACACACACACTCACTCATACACACCGCTGCACACCCCTGGGCAAGAGGGCACTGTGAGAGAAGAGGGAAAGAAGGGAGACAGATGAGGAGGGAATCCATGGTGTGCAAAATATCTGTGCTCATTATGACCTGTAGGACTTAACAAAATATTAGAGTACTAAAAGTATTTCATTTGTGTTGTATTTATTGTAGAGCAGCCATTTTGACATGAATCAGCAGGGTAAAGACAAGTGTTACCAATGATAATAATTAAGGTTCTGTTCCATTTAGGGCAAACAGAGTCGGGGTGCAGCTATTGTGAATGCTGGTCACTGGAAAGGCTCTGCTACACTAAATGGAACACGACCTAACTATAATCACTGGTAACCTAATTCATATCAATATAGCTGCTGTGCAATACACTGTGTGGTATTATAACATATTGTACTTTGTTATGTAGTATTGTGTCATAGCTTATCCTGTCCATATAATTTTTCATTGTACAGTATTGTGCAGTATCATCACACGGTTTAGTTTTACACTTTTTTACATCATATTGCAGTATCCAATTTAGTGTACAGCATGATATCATATTTTATCATACACACACACACACACACACATACACATATGTATGTATAGTGTGAATATCATATTTGTAATTCATCGTATTGTACCCTACACTATTTTGCTGTTTGATCTTGTATCTTATCCTATCATATGGTATATATATTATATTGCAGCACATTGCATCATACACTTAATGTAAAGTATCATGTTGCACAGTATTGTACAGTATTGCATAGCATCGCACAGTACTGCGTTCATGTCACTGCATCGAATTTTATCATATCTGTATCACAAAAGGACAAAGGCTGAGCTATAGCCTACTTTTTGGTAGTGCGGCTGCTTTGGGGAGAGTTATATTTGATTTATATGACAACCATTTCCTGTTGGAATAGGCTGTCTGATGGCAAAGTACAGCAGAAAAAAATAAAATAAAATCTTACTATACTTAAACTGATATTTGTTTTAGGTGGGCATTTTTGGGTGGCTAAAATAAGTTTTGCTGCAGAGCCTGGTCACTGCAGTACATTGCTTAACTTCCTACACCAGTGCTCCTGCTGCCAAAATGATCAGCCTGCACAGAATATTTTATGGAATATCAGGCTTCTTTTTGTGAATTATGCCAATCCAAGTTTTCTGTTTTCTTGGATTATGACAACACAATCGTGTTAATGATAAAGATAAACAACTGAAGTGATGAACTTCAGTGTGAACTATAGCCCTGTTATTCATGCTGACAAATCTACACAGAGTTTGGGTTCAGGAATGACAAGGACTATGGATAAGTACCCCATACAACCCCACAAAAAAAATTAACTATCCCTTTAATCCCAGGCTGCCCCAAGGTGTTCAAACTATTAAACAAAATTTTAAATCACTGTGTCCTTATTTTGCCTGGGGACCCCCTGGAGCCCTGTCAAGGACCATAGGGGGTCCCCTGCTCTGCATTTTGGGAACCGCTGTCCTTGCCAAACAAGATCTTCATTGAGCTTAACGGCCGCTCAGTCCAGAGCGCTTCAATAATGTGATGATGATAATAATAGATGCATTTCCAATAATAAGTCTGCAATACTCAGGAGGGCAGCGTCAGTATAAATATGCTGCAGCAGCCTCCAGGTCACATGCTTACATAAGCTTCATTTTCACCTTAAAACACACAAGAGGTGAAAGCCCACCCACTGGTGCCCTGGAGTTTGAAAGGCGAAGCAGTAGAGCGAGGCAGGGAAGTGAAGAAAGAGAAGGAGAGAGAGCAAAGTCTCTGTAACTCAAAACCCTTAGCTCACCACACAGTGACTAAGAATAGCAGAACGCAGAGAGGGGAGAGTGGAAAGTGCAATCCCTTATTTATCATTGACGGACACTCGTTCATACAGTGGTGGACACACCCGACACATATCTGCACCCAGTGATGAAAAGGCACAGACAACACAAACACACAACAACAAACATCTCTGATACAGTAAGTTCAAACTACACAGCAGAGCCCTCAAACAAGGAAATACCACAACGATAACTCTCTGGGTCAAAGTATGAGTAATGCAGATATCAGGTTTGTGAGCTCCAGTGTTTTCTTTTTCAGTCCAAATTTCATCCCAACTTGGCCAGAGAAGAAAACCCATCACAGCTGAGGTCACAGAATGTGGTTTTATTCAGCCAGCCTGCCTGTATAATGTCAGGAACCATTAACATCACATGATCTGTGATGGCAACAAGAGTATCTTACAGCAGGTATACAACAGGGATTAATTAAGGGGATGTTTAGTAACATAGACCCCAGCCATTATTAACTTGCAGCCTACTTTTGCAGTAGGAATTACGTCATACAGACTTCTCCAACCAAATCTGTTACACCCAACGGCAGACAAAAAGCCCCTTAAAATGTCTCATGATACTGTGCTGTCCTAACAACCTGTTCTCATCAACTTGTCAAATACAGACTTTTTGTCACCACCGCTCGGCATTGCTTACTGATGCACAAAACACCCTTTAGCAGCTGTATAACATCCTACCAGAGAGCCTTTTTGTGGTTAACAGTGTGAACAGTTTTGGTCAGTTTAGGCACAAAAAGTGCTTGGGTTGCTTTAGGATAACATCGCATTGCAAGTTCCAATAACTATGTTATGTTATGAATCTTACATGACATCAGATGCGACTCAGAAGACACCAGTCATGTGCCACACATAATGTTATGCACCTTTAAACTTTTAATAACATTTTGGTTTTCACATAAGACCCTGGTCTCCTCAGTGATAGTCTTGTGTTTGTTTGAGTCCAACATCCATCCACTGTACCTCCTCCAGACATGGACCTCCCTCCCTTTATACTAAATTGACAAAGGTACTTGGAGTAACATATATCAGAATTTCTCCTTTAGCCCTAAAGCCTCTGAGTGGGTAAGTCAGTCTGATTGACATGTTAGCTGGCGTAATGCAACCAAATGGCACCAGTAGCTGCAGCTTACAAGCAAAGGACAGACAACATTTTGTTAGCAATGATGTTAAAAGAAAAAGTAGAACCATATTTAGCATCTAAACTGAATCACACAGGGTACAGCTCTCTAGCTAACTAGTTTAGAAGCCTGCAAAATGATGGTAGCAGTGCACTTTTCCAGTGGATGCTGGTTTAGTAGCAGCAAGTGCAAAACTATGGGTCTTTGTGTGTTAGACTAAAATGAGATAATTTATTTGTCATTTTTAAAGAAGTTCTCAGTCTGCATAGACACACCAGCTCTCTGATGGTTAATGCAGAGACAGGGGTCAATGAAGGGGTCAAGGAATTTAAGGCTACCAGATGTTAATCAGGGCTACACCCCGTCTTTGTCCAACATGTATAATAGAGACAACTTACCTATGTTCTATTTCAGGGTGGGTTTTGAGTGAGCACTGCTTTATTGAGTTAACAGGCGTTTGTTTGTGTTACTTTGTATGGTGTGGCATCAATGGATCAAGTTCCTGTAACACAGTCAAGGACTTTAACAGTAGAGCATAAGGTCCTGACAAACCACAGTCAGACTATCAGGTTTCCTTGACAACAGCACAGACTCTTGGTTGTCATGGAAATTGATCTACACAGTTCTGTCCATATTTACTCCAGAGCTGTGTCTCAATTCAGGGGCCACATCCTTTAAAGGTCGCTGTCCTCTATGAAAGATGAATTGAGCGTTGTTAAATACCAACCTTGGAATTACTTAAATATATCTGTTCTGTTCTGTGCTGTGTACTCAGCATTACTTTGCTCCAGTGACACACAAACTATGTGACCATAACCTTGTTCTTCTCAAGGTAACGCCTGTTCGGCTGGAGTCGCTGATCAGATTACACTTTATTAGAGAGGACACACACACACACAAACTCAGAATACACACTTCTTGCAACTGTCTGTACCCACACTGATACACATCATATGACTGATGAAACAATACCTGCCAGTAATCAGAGAATGACAACTTGGTATGTAGTGTGTGTGTGTGTGTGTGTGTGTGTGTGTGTGTGTGCATGCAGGTGTTCATGTTTCAGTATTTTTCTCTGACCGTAAAATGTAAGAAACCATTATTGTGAATTTATATCCAAGAAAAACTTTCACGTCTCTCTGAGATAAAGTTTTCTCCTTGAAAGAGACCTTCTTTTCATTCTTTTGTAATATATATACATATCTAAAGCCCATTATTGGTATTTGGCTATATTAACCAATCATATTCAGCACAAATGTAGATAATGTAGCAATGTGGATTACAATATGAACAGAAAACACCAGGAAAATGTTGCACGTCTCAGCACATCTCTGATTAAATAACCAACTTACATAAACTATAAAAATGCAAAGCTTGTCATAGATATGACAAGAGCATGCAAACTCTGCAAAATCTGTTGTGGATAACTAAAGCAGCAGCTCCTCGTTGATGCCGTGTGGCTCTAATGCGTAAAGCCAGTGACACAAACAGCGGATCACGCAGCTGAGTGTCGAGGAAGATGGAGGAGATTTAAAGGATGACAGGAAGGAGGCTGCGGCTCAGCGGACCAGGTGGAGGATAAATCAACCTAGACTCTTTCTTTTTTTTTTCATCTGGGATAAAAGGTTTTACTACAGTTGCCTTTACCGCCTTCAAGCTAAAGCATAGCCTCTAAGTCTAAACAGTCAGATTTCTCAAGCCTTTTACAACCATCATCTGGCTTAAGGACAGTTTTTTTTTTAAATCACGCACAGGCCCCCAGGCTTTTGAACTCTCATACATCAGTTTGCTCCTATTGTACCAGGACTGATCCATACCGAACGTGCCACACTTCTGTACACACTTTTCACTTTCCTATTACTCATATACACCATTTTTGGTGAGTTTCCTGGCCACCATATGTTCTCCTATACGCTTGGGGAGGTGGAGACAAGCGGCATTCAGTTGGTTGCAATCTACAACCTCCTGCTAGATGCCACTAAATCCTTCTCACTGGTCCTTTAAAGTGCAAATACAGACTTCCAAATACCAGAGTTATGTATAATTTTGCAGATTCAAATCAAATCGATCCTGGCCTTTCATAAATTAGATGTCAACCAGTAATTGTCTTTTACTCCAAGTATGGAGGTGGTTGAAAAGAATCAGGAAAACCTGACGAGAGATTTTCTTTTCTTTGCATGTCTACAGTTATTGGACTGGTTATTATATTCTGCTTTGTGAGATATTTTGGCATTTAAATGATAAAAATGTGCAATTCTCAATATCAGCTAGACCATAAAGATTTCCCAACAGATCTGTAGTGTTTGGTTTCTACTGTATTTAATATGGAGAGCAGTCGTGACTTAAGAAGTGAATGCGACCCAGGGCTCCATCCAAACGAGGCTCATGTGATTTGCCTGCAGTCAAGCCTTTGAGCCTTGCTTATTGTTCAGCTAAATACATGGCTGTTTTCTGACACTTGAGCTAAGAGTGAGGGCTCAACATGCGTACCAGCAGCATGCCAATTAAAGAACATGTTACTCTTTCTATACAGTTTTAGAAAAAGACCATACTGACTTTGGTTTGGGAGTCTCCTCTTCCAGTATTGTGCAGACAAACCCAGATTAGATGAATTGGCTACGTTATGATGATGGGAATATTTGTTGGCAGCAGTAAAATTTGAAATAGTTAAGGTCAAAAAATGCATTGTATCATCCAGAGAACAGAAAATGACGCTCACAATGGTAAGCAGACAAACATCTAGGCCCCACATTGTGTTTTCATTTGTTTTGACATTTAATTTGGCACGTTCCACATGCCAGGAAGCCTCTGACCACACTGGAAACAGACGGACGGACGTTTGTGAATGTGCATCTGTCCCCAGCAGTCCCAGCAGGGTTTCTATATGGACCAAAACAAACTGGGAGTGGTGGCTGTCACCTGCTGCTGCCAGCTGGCTCTGGATGGTTCTTTTTCCAGTTTAACTCTCAACCATACCCTGCACCTGCAGTCTTTATGAGAGTCGTGACATGAGCTGAGCGTGGTTATAAAATTTATGTGTACATTTTAGTGGGGTTTGATTAATGACAGCCACTGTATATTATCATCTGAAAGTGTGCCAGGTCTGACACTCCCTCCTGTGTGACACACAATGTCAAAACCAGAAAAAGCTCATGGAGTCACATTTCTTCAGTTGTGACCTGGAACAAGTTGTACACATTCTGATCCAGATACATGTTGCCTATGTGTGAGTCTAATTAACAAGTCAGAGCAGAATTCTGCATCATTTTCACAACTGTACGTAAATAATTTTAGCATTTCCCTGAGTTAAATGGTGTGATTACAACTGTGTAGGACAACAAGGCACAGCTCGATTCATAGAAAACCTCAGGGATCATTCTATGACTGTGATCAAAACAAAGCTGGGCTAAACTAACACTGAACTGAATAACTTTTAATAACTGTTTTGTACAGAAATTAAGAAAATGTGAATATCTTTGATAAATGAATCAGCTGACAGACCTTTTTCATGGCAGCCATTTTCATATGACATAGTAAATACAGGTGTTACAAATGATACTAATTAAGGTCCTATTCCATTTAGCTGAATCTTTCCCATGAGCCAACATGCACAATAGTAGCACTTTGTCTCTATTTGACCTGAAAGGAGTGGAACCTTAATTAGTGGTATTGGTTACACCTGTGTTTACACTACTATCTGATCTAAAAATGTTTGCTGTGATAAAGGGCTATCCTATTAAATGTATAGGTAGGGCTGTGACTAATGATTAATAAATCATGTTTAGCATTTAGCAAATTGTCTGCCTATTTTGTTCATTGCTTTTTACTTATAAACATAGCGGAATAATAGATTCAAAAATAATCTTTCACTCATTCATTCATTCCACCAACTTGGAACTGGACTGAAAACTGAGATGAATATATCCAAGTGTACACCTTACAGGTGCTCTCACTTAGGACTAATTGAGGCTTTTCTACAGGTCACGCTTGATTGACATCTGTTAGTTTTGTTGCACTGGTATCAATGGTAACACGTGGTAATCCTACTATTTCATATCAATATGGCTGTAGTGAAAAAGGTCTATTACGCAAAAAAACTGAAAACATCTGTGCAGGTTAGGTTTGCGTGGCCTTTAAAGGATTTGATTTCCTGATGTAACAGTGTCCTGCAGCAAAGAGGTCAACAGATTAAAGGTCGTCTTTGTTCAGACTGCAGATTGAGATTTGTTTCTCAAATCAGATCTTAAGTTCATACTGTCTGCACTGTTATTTGCAAGTGAGCAGATCGGATTTGTGTGTCCGGATGTCATCAAACTGCATCTGCATAGGTAACAACGCTGGTGATATGACTTTCCAACGTGGGAAGATGAGAAATTGAGATCCGTTATTCTGCCCTCCTAATAACCACACTGTTAATTCATCAGGCAGAACTTCTCCATCACACCAGACAAACTCAGCAACGGAGAAGGCTTGTTCTCTGTGTCCTCACACTGCTCTCTAGTAGCAACACACATTCTGCTCAGCCGCTCTAATGCACTGCCAGTACTCTGAATTTGATGTCGTCGTCATGAGCAAGTGAAGCAAAAGACACTTGGAAATCTGATTTGAGCAGCCAGAGCAAGTGGACTGAGATGCATCTGTAGAAATCTAATAGGGATCACATTGCAAACCACCTCCAAATGTGGGTTTGATCTGATTTGCAAAAACTGCAAATCATGTGTTCTCCTCTGCTGTCTGCTAAAAAACAGGCAGCCTGAACAAGACTCTTTCATTGAACAAAACTGCCCATCTCTGAAACCGGCTCTGATGTTGTGGTTGTGATGTGGGTAATTAAAAAACACTACAGTTTGCTGTACTAAACATGGTGATTAACAACATTAGAAAAAAGAATTGCATTTCTAAAAACAGTGCAAGACTGAGCACATCCATTTTGTCAAAGGTGAACTGAACTCTAACCTGCCAGTCCACCGGAGCCAAGCAGCGATCAAACTGAAACAGGAAACGCATGCTTGAATCCGTCTGTCATGCAGGCATCTACAGAACCAAGTGGGAGGACAAGAGCATGGCAGAGAAATGTGCAAAGTTGGATGGTCACTGTACCTTAACTGTATAAAGTGGAAATGGGCTCCATCATCACAAATTACAGCTAACATGTCAGGAATCCCTTGCATCAATTTTTTTCTCCAACAGTCGATTATTTAGACCAGTGCTGTCCTATTATCTCCAACCATCTGTGAAATTTCCGCAAGCCTGCATGGGTATTTAGCTCACAGCAGTTAAAATATTCAGATATTTAATAGCCTGCACTTTAGCCTGATTCAGTAAATGTTTGTTGAAGAACACACTGGCTATAGCTTCTTGATTTTGTAGCAGAGACAGGTGGAAATCAGAGGAAAAAGGGCACTTATTTCAGAGGTACATGCAGTAAAACCATGATTCACTGCATGTGAGCTTGTACAATTTCTTATTGTCCTCATCCATTAAGGAGCTCCAGCATCTCCATGTCAAAAGTACTGCACTGGGACCAGCGGCAGTGAGGAGTTACTGTGTGTTTTATAAGTCAAAGACCATTACAAGGGTTTAGATTTCACAGTGACAAAGGTTATACACTCATAAATGCTCCAAAATGATTTACACTTTGCTTCTGTGCCAGGGCGTTTTTCTGGAGCAGAAAATAAACTTTGAAGTCATTGCTCTCAGTTTCACTGCTCTTGGATAGAGATCTATTTTTTGTGTGTCTGTAGCAGAAGTGGACAGGTTTTTCTTTTTTAAAATCGCCCGGCTGCAAGTTGCCGTTCTGCCACCGACAGCTCAGAAGATTTGTCACCATCCGCAGGTCGCCTTCTTCACGTCTTACCGCCCAAGTGTAACATTCCAAATCTGCCCTCAGCTTAATTTTAGCTTCACAAGTCAGCTACTTCCAGCCGTGTGAATGCTCCCCGGCTTGGGTTGCTCCTTGAGACAGTATCGCAGAACCATTTTGAAGCCCAGAGAACAACTTGACTGTACAGATTTTGCTCAAAAATTAAGGTTTAAATGTTTAAATTAATATATTTAATGAAATTTTGGAATTGCAGCAGAGCACTGTTGCGCATACTTGTAAAGACACAACAAGTGGGATTATTTGCAGTTGGTGTATGTCAAATAAATACATCTTGGTCACTGAAACAACGTTTTCACACTACAACTGAGCCGAAGCTGCAGTAAGGTCATTATCTACATAAAGAGCATTGCCCCCGCTCCATATGTCACCAATATAATGGCATCTGTCCTCATAAGACATTTCAATCCAGTGACAGATACACAAAAGTCAGACACTAACGGATCTAACTGGCAGCGATGTGCAGATGGAGGGCAAACTTAACTCTCCTTCCCGGTCTCCAAACTCTACAGCCCCCTGAGACAACATCTCCAAATCCCCTGTGACGAATTAACTGCACAACGATGGACAGCTATTGGACGGCTTAACCCCTCCACATACCACAATGATAGCTTCATTTGAGCGACAGTATTTCAGTTTTCAGCTGACCCTCTGCAGAAACCTCCCACCAAGTGACACAAGTTTAGAGTTTCAGCCTGAATACTCAGGTCAGCATAGAAATAAAGTAAAATCCAGTGGAGCATTAAGTCACGAAACTTCTGCACAGAAACATCAACAATTCACTCATGCCCCCCCCCCACCCCCCCCATTCATCCTGCAGCTTTTTCCCCATCCCAGATACAAATCCACAGTTGTACACATGAGGCTCTGGCTAGAGCAAGTGTAGCCCCCACAAACAGGCAACCCAGAGAGAAAGATTAAAGTGTGAACCACCCCAACATGCCGGCAGAATCCCCCCTAAAAACACACACAGAGCGACAGAGACAGGAGGCAGCCTCACACCTACCTTCACAGAAGCGCAATGCTGAAGCCCCTCGGCAAGGCAGAGCCTGCAGTTAGAAACCAGAGAAAGTTGTTTCTTTTTTTTCTTTCACCCCCTCCTCTCTCTCTCTCTCTCTCTCTCTCTCTCTGTGTGTCTCTCTCTCTCACTCATTTTACCCCCCCACCCCCACCCCCCGTGTGTCAGGCCTCAGGGCTGCTGTGCTGAGACAGGCATACTGACGGATGGCACTTTGAGAAGTCAGCATTTTATTATTTTGGCTGTGAGAGAGGCGGGGGTCACCGAGCCAGAGAAGTGGGACATGAACTCGTACGCTCATTACTCATTCAATTAAAACTGAGTGCAGTCTAACAGAAAGAGGAATGCTGACATCTAGTGGTTTGAGTTGAGTTGTACCTTGGAAACAGGAAGCTCCATTCTCAAACACTCTGCATATCAGTTGCTTTGTTTAAGAGAGTGTTTTTACCCCACTTATCTCATCCTGTGTTTTGTTTTATCCAGAGTAGCCTTGAATGACTATACATGTCTAAATATTTTTTGATGCTTTTGAAGATCGTGAGTTAATTATTGCGTTATCTCTAGACAATAGATGTAATGTCTCATGATAATGAGATAATTTATGAAAATTAAAACATCGTTTTCCTTTTGTTTATTACAACAAAATACACTTTGTTATGCAGAGATAAAGTAATTAACTTGAGATCTTGAGAGAAAAGCATTTAATTTAATTAAATATTTACATGTATGGCTGTTCTCAACTTGTATATCTATCTTTTTTTATCCTTCTTATACTGTGTTGTAAATTTCATGATTATTTGCTTTTAGGAGAAGCACTCTATAGTGCTTTTTATGCATGATTTGTGATGTTGAAACCAAGTTTAATCTTAGATAATTATTTTGCATTATTATAAAGACATATAAGGTTTAGGTTTTGTTTTCTTATATATGGCAAACAGAGCCCAGTCAACATAGGGTTTGCCCATATTTCTCCATTAATGAAAAAAACAACTGCTTGTTAATATCCAAGTAATTCAGAGTTAAAAATATTGAAACTGTATCATGATTTGATGTTTTTCTGTGTATAACAACTGACGATATCCTGTAGGCGTACCGCAGGCATAGCACGAATTTACAAGCTTCACTTAATCAAGCGACGTTTAATGTTACAGGAGTGGCTCAGCATCAATTAAGGTTAACTAAAAGAGAACCCCTGATTGGCGTAACTCTCGCGATATTTGTACCCATGTGCTGTTCCTTCAAGTGCACTTTGTATAAATTTAATGTGTCAACGCTGTGATTAATATCTGGGTAGTTTTAGGGACAGAGAAGATCTTAATTTGGTTTAAAATGGCTACTCTCGCGAGATATTTCGCGGGTCTGGGGTTCCCTTCTACACACGACCATCAATTAACTCAGTGAAAGCAACATTATGCAAATATTGGTATTTTTTGCAGTTTGGCGGCCCTACAGTTTCTTAATGCAGTTCGACAGCTGCACACAAGCATTTTTTATGATTACATTACTCTTAATTAAAACCTCGAGAGTCTACAACTTTGCTAACAGCCAGGCAAACAAGTGCAATATCGCAATACAACGTAGCTTAGCAAATATTACTTACTGGTCAGCAGCAGGAAGTCCAGCTCGGTGTCTGTCTTGCAACATTTTATTTCACAAAGCTCTCACCAACAATGAAAAACCACTCGCACATTAACTCTTGAATCTTTCCTCTTTCTTCATCACTCGCTCTTTTTCTCTTCTTTGCTTTCTCCGTCAACGTCTTCGGCTTCGGTCTACTCGCCTCCGCCATGATGGCCGTTGACGCTGCTGAGCTCGATTCCGAATCCGTTTTTCCGCCACCATTCCCTGCTGAGTCTCCACCGCCCCGGGCCTGAAAACTACCTTCTCGGTCCAAAGCTCCTGTGCTAACGGTGTGCACACAACCTGGTCACAGGCAGGGTCACCTAGCTGCACGGCTAACTGAGCTAACTAGCTAACCAACACAGGTGACAGCATTAAGTGGTTACCTTAGCAACAAGTCTGTCTTCCTTGACAACATCCTTATCATTAATATCCAGGTGAGATGAAAAATATTTGTGATCTATTTTAGATCACATCACAAGTCACACTGTACATATATTTAACAATAGGTTATATGTCCAAAACACCATTGCTTTTTATTTTTCATGTCAAAATCATGGAAAATATGAAAAAAAAACAAAAAAACATTCACCTGTCAAACAATCTTAAACATTTCAAATATCCTTGCTTTCACAAGTTTCAAATTCTTCAAGTTAAAAGTCTTTTAACTTTTTATAAGTTTGTACATCTTTTCCTATTTTGTTTGCTGTTGATACCAATATGATCTGACATACTGACTTGAATGAGGAATTGTTGCAGACTTGCAAGAAGGTCTCAAGTCAATAAGTTCTTATAAACCTTATTCATCTGGCACCTTTCATACAAAGCATCACATATTAAAAACTAGGAATAAAAATTGGAAATACCATACACACATCCACATACACACATATACACATTAAAAATCAGGCAATGAAATTAAGATAAAACACATTTGAAGGAGCAATCAAGAGGCTGAGGCATTAAAAGTCATTTGGGGTATAAACTTCCGTTTAAAAACTGTCAACAAGGTTGACTAAAATGCATTAACTGTTGACTAAAAACAGCATAACAGGGAAATCAAAAGCAACCTATAAGGCATACATTAAAATATGTTAACCTAGCCTGTCTACTACTGTGGAAAGGGCAGGTTAAAAAGGTGTGTCTTTCACTGCTGTTTAAAGTTTTCAGCAGAGCCTGCCTCTCTGATGTTTCTGGGTTTGCTGCTCCACAGTTTGGCAACATGGCTGGAAAAAGCTTCATCTCCGGTTTTCTTTTTGTCTCTCAATTAAAATGAAGCCGTTGTTCCCTTGTTCAGAAAACTTAACATTCTTTCAGTAGGTGACATCAATATTCATCAGATTTCTGGGTTTATATATAAATGTTGTGTTTAATGTAATATCCAATATAATGTTGTTTTAATAATTTATGCTTTTGCTTTTGTCTTTACCATCATTATTTTGCAACCTCTTCAGCTTTAATTCCCAAGTTCACTCATCATTTTCACTTTCCTTTTTGCTCAAATGAAACCCAGCCAGTGCTCCTTCAGATAATGTGTTGTACATATATGGAATGCAAAATTAGGCTGCATGTTATCAACAGTTTGCAGACTTAGGAAACTGTCATTTCATGACATTTATTTATTATTTCTTTGCCTGTATAAATACACTGTATTTCTTCTCTTCTATTTTTCATGTGTTGTTGTTTATGTATTTCATTGTTTTTATATGATATTTGTTTACTGCACAGTCAGTTTTTCTGCTCATTGTATGTGTGTCTTGTCATCTTTTTTATTGCATTTTCATGAAGATATCTTAGGTTGTTTTTTTTATTGGTATTATTGTTTGTTATCTCTATGGATAGATATCTATAGATAAGCCTGTCACACCCTGACCTCTCTTGACACATTTTTTTTTTTTTTATCTGGATTTTATACAGTTTTATACCTGTGCAAAAAATTCCCATGTCTGTCATTTACAAAGTCACATACAGTAATAAATGCAGGCAAAACCCAGTGTAATTCCCCTGTATTCCCTAAACAACCATTTGGTAAGTAAATAGAAAAATCTTTTTCACAGTTTTGAGGCTTTGTTTAGAATATTTTTTCATAATTTTAACTTTCAACACTTTTTCCATTATACATTATCATGCAGTTCCAAAACACAAATAGTTTTCTGCACTTTATAAATGGATTTTGAAGCAGATGGCACACAAACCACTGCTCCTTTATCACCACTAGATGGCAGCAGATAGGCACTCCCAGTGTAAACACAGCAGGACTGGAGTTCTTATGAAATCATTGCCTTGAAACAGGCAACCGTCTGTTTTGACTGTACAATGCCCTCCAGTGTTTGGCACTTGGGCCATAAATGAGCCAAAGGGCTGCATGAGAAAAACAAGGCATGCAATGAGCAATAGTGAGCTCATTATTGGGGGAATAAATCTTTCATTTTGTGAAAAACGTTATTGTATTGATGGTTTCCAAAATGTGACTGATCCTCTGATTCTGTTCGACGAAATAATAACTTATTATTCGTATAATGACAGAAGTCTATTAATAAAATAACAAACTTGTCGTCTGAGGGCCTGGGCTGCAGACTAGTTTGTTTACACCCTGTCCAAATCCTAACCCTTAGGACAAGACACAAAATACCATTCATCTCTATGATTCCTAACAGATGCTTCACTTACATTTAAGATGGGCTCCAGTGTCACATGAATGCTACCTGACTACATTCTGTTCTTAGCTCTACTGTACCCTGGAGACACCGCTGCTAACAACAAACAAAGGTGTGTTCAGCATTCATTTGCTTTCATTTTGTTGCAGCGAGTGTAATTACCATAATCCGATAGGAGTGTGAATGGAAAAACACCTGAGTTCTCACACCTTTTTATTTTGTCATATAAGCATTTACTTTATGTGTTTAGTTCCTCTGCTTTTGCAAGTCTGCACATTGCTTTACGACATCCTGATGAGATCTGTTGCACCTGCAGCTGTTGCATGTGAAAGACAAGTTTCTTAAAGGGTCAGTTCACCTGGGGCGTGAAAAAAGATGGGTTTCAAATTCCAGCTGAGGAAAAGAATGGAAAAACTCCAGATGCATCACGGGCACAAAGAGTCTACACACCAAAACAATCAAGGTCAATGGAATAAAGTTTGAAATGTTTATAATACTACAAAGCATACCCCAGAGGTTAATACTCTGCTGCTATGATTAATATTGCCTTTAATGTGGTTTTCCCACCTAAAAAGTTAAAAAGTTTTTAACAAGTAAGAAAGCACATCTACTCTTCCTCTCTCACTGAGAAATTCTGGTTCTGGCTTTGAGCCAACCTCATGTGTTGCAGCAATATCTTACTGCAACTATAAAATGATCATATTTTAAGAAAAAATATTATATAGACTGAAACAACTTGAGAAGTGTCCAGGAAACAATGAATTGCAACGCTGTGCCTTGTGCACCATATTACACGGAGCTCTGTCACCTGAACAAGACAGCAGCTGTGTGTTGCTTCCACAGTGCCAATTGCAGCCAGTTGCACAATCACACCTTCAGTTCTTATGTGACATAAACAAAAGTCCCACATCTGCACACGATTTCACTGCATTACCAGCTGCTTGATCAGGACGGTGTGATTAGTGGTGCTGATGTGATCAGCTGCTCTCAAATCACAACCAGGATTTTGTTGTGTGTTTACTGAAATGTCAGAATTATTGTACATTCGGTCTTTTATGGAACTACTGATCATATGTCATACAGCTGTTAAAACTGTACAATATTTGTACATCTGGCAATGCTGGTGTGCATCAGATGGTAGCGTTATAGCATTCAAACATCAGAGAGACTCAGCCAAACATGTTGAAGTCTCAGTCGAACCTAGACTCTGATGAGAGTCTGTTGTGCACAGTGTAGTTAGTTAGTTTTATTTGTTTGCTTGTAACTGGCAGTGGTTGAAGCAGCTAATGCTAACTCTCCCTCTCTGTACTGACAGGTCCGCTCTGCAGGTTTCAGGTTTCTTTACCTGGATGAAGCATGTCGAACTGCCATCAGGTGAACTCCAGAAGAAGAAGCATACAATACAGCATAAACCTGGACGTTCATATGTGCGGTCTTCTAAAATCTGCTGATATGCACGGCAGATAAACACCAACAAGGACAAATGTCATCCTTGCATTTGTCTGATTCAGGAACCAGACGTTTAGGTAAGAAAAATGTATTAAAGTTCACCTCCAGTCAGGTTTTAAACAATATATAATGATCTGCAAGAAATAATAAATTGTGCCTGATGTTTTTTTTTTGTTTTTTTTTTTTTTTTTGCAAAATAATAATAAGTTCAAATACCTTGTTAAAATGAGTAACATGTAATTCTACTCCTGCCTTAATTTAGTATGCAAGGACTAATGAATATGCAAATAGTCCTCGTCCTCTCCACACACTCCCCACCCCCAGCCTCTACCCTATGCTTTTCCTCTGTTTTGCTAGCTAATCATGGTAATTAGCAACATCTGGCTTCTCCTGTGGGTGGTGCAACATCGCTAATGATATGTATGATGTATGGCACCACCTCCTTGTTTAACAGAATTGGTTCCTCAGGTTTATGATATCATATATCTGAATACGTTCTTTTGAGACTTCCATTGCTCACTCCAGTTTCAAAGCAAGAAATGCTCTGACATGACGTTTACTGCTTATTTTGCTCCTGATATGTATTATAACAGAAAAAAATACCACATGGACATGTTAACATGATTTTAACTGGAAAGGGGTCTTTAAAGGTAGCATGTCCTGAAACAATGTCCCAGCTGCTCTGGATAGTCCCCACACCTCACTCTTGACGTTTTTTGTTCGAACTACTTTCTCCCAAAGAAATAATCCCTGTGAAAACTGTTAATAGTGTGATTTAAGGATTATCCACAGTAAACAACATTTCTGGAAATCAGTTTTTTTTTCCTTCCTTTGAGAGACACAAATTACCCTCTGTGCACTTCATGCGTATTGGTTCGGAGGCGGAGTTTTCAGAGGAAAACATCTCAAAACATAAACTTAAGACCGAAACACAACATTTCTTAACGCCTATGACCGTGGGTGTGTGTTTTGAGCACCTGCCCTCCGGGTGAACTGAACTTTTAAACTCTTCATTTCCCTTGAAATCTCCTGTTAAGTTTTTTTTTTAAATTGTCACAACACTTGATGCAACACTTCTTTGGAGCTTAATGATGTTTACAAAGAACAAAACTAGTTGCTAATCGGAAAAAATGACAAGTGCACAGAAGAGGAAGCCTCGGCCTGGACATCCGTTACCATTAACCGTCAAAAGACATCATTATATATTAATTTGCTTGTAATTCAGCTTCACGGACAGGCTTTAGAACCTGGACTACAAATTTAAAAGTTAAAGGTTTGAATGTTTCAAAGTTTAATATTTTGTGAGGAGATCTACAATAAAGCCTGGAATCTTTTGAACTTCATCGTCAATAAATTCTACATTTTTATAGCAGTCATATAATCAAAGCGATATTATGGTGAAACTGTTGTTCCCCTTTAAGGTCACTTCCTCTTACTCTCATTTCCAGTTTGATTCCATTTAAAAGAAAAAGAAAAAAACTTCATTGATTGTGTGTTGTCTCACATCCAAAATAAAAATGAACGGCGCTCAAAATTTCCAGTTCCAGTTTCGTGCCACTGGAATTTTTCATACCACAAAATATATGTGTGTGTGTGTGTGTGTGTGTGTGTGTGTGTGTGTGTGTGTGGTGTGCATGTGTGCTGTGCGTGGGTGTTTCCAGTTAATGACTCACCGCATAGGGAGGGGGAAGTGTGAACAGGCTTAGTGATCTGAGACAGAACTAGAATTACTGCCCACAGATGTAGGCCTCCGTCAGCCGGTTACATCCCTGACCATGTCTGTCCAAATTACATATAATATACATAGGACAGGCTTAAAAATAGGTGGCAAAATGGGAATTTTCATTAATATTAAGACCTACGTACATTAATGAGACCATCCGTGAGCAGATTGGCTGCCAATTAACTGAGTCAGATTCTTTGTGAAATCAGATTAATCAGATCCTGTTTCTACATTTTTACAGACAGAGTTACAGTAAGTGGTATATTAGCCAGTTAAAAGGAAGCATTTCTATTCCTATAATTGTATTTTTGAGGTCATATTTTGTGGTTTTGACAGTGGAAACACTACTGCCAAAATCAACAGAATTAAAAGGTTCCTTGTTGTAGCTTTAAGTACTTCTAAACTGGAAATATTTCTTAACTTAACAGACATTTGTGAAAAACAGAAAACACTTTTTTTATATACACTCACCGGCAACTTCATTAACACACCTTGCTAGTACCAGCCTGGACTCACTTTTGCCTTCAGAACTGCCTTAATTCTTTAATACATAGATTCAACAAGGTGCTGGAAACATTCCTCAGAGATTTTGGTCCATAATATGATGAGAGCATCACACAGTTGCTGCAGATTTGTCGGCTGCACATCCATGATCCAATTCTCCCGTTCCTCCACATCCTAAAGGTTCTCTATTGGACTGAGATCTGGTGACTGTGGAGACCACTGGAGTACAGTGGTTTACATTTACATTAGCAATTATGTGCATACTATGCTGGCTAACAATAAGCTTTCAATGGGCATATTTTGGTTATATTGACTTTGAAAAAGAGGACAGTTTAATTAGACATTGCTTATTTCTTACATACCTGCTACATTTGTTACTGTGGTGGTGTTTATGGTAGCTGTTATGTGTTGTTTAGGTTGTGCAACAAATTCAGTTCATTTTGAACTTACAATTTGTGTAGGTTCCTCTTTGGCCAATGTTACACCCATCCACCAAGTTTCATGAATACTGGGCGGCAGTTTTACCATAATCCTCCTGACAAACAGACATTCAAACAAAACCAAAAACTTCCTTGGCAATAATAGCACCACCTGTTGGTGAGAATGAATCTGCCAGCACAGAAGAGTAAAGCAAAGTTAACCATTGGGCATCTGCTACAAAGACTGAAAGTAAACGTCAGTGCTATGCATCTCTGTAGAGACAAGACCTAAGAGTGAAGCAAACAGAAACTCATGAACACATGAATTACCACCTGAGAAACCGCAAGCGGGGCACTGTGACTGGCAGAGACAGTCGATTGTGGTAACCCCGGAAAAAAAAAAAAAAAGCACTGTTGATGTCAGTTCTGTTGACATGGAGACACTTCCTGCTTCACATGCAGCTTGTAGGACAAATTATTGCATTTTCTACCAAAATGAAACTCTAATAACAAAAATCTGACACTAATCAAAACAAAATTCAGTGTTTATTTGAGAAGATATATGTCAGAGGATGTCTGAGGGAAACCAGTGAACCAACACTGCCATGACTTCTGTCAAATTCTGACTCATCAAAGTTTCTAACTGGTTATGAAAAGTCCCAGTTTATTACAGATGTCTCTATATGACCTACATAAGCAAATGAAAACATCTGCGAGTTATTCTGCCTGCCACCAGGTTAGATTCTCCCTGACATTATAAACAAGACTGGAGATTTTTCTTTGGATAATTTTATTTTTGACGTTATATTTGTGGTCTTAATGCTGACAAGTTTTGGAGATATCTGCCTTTTCTTCAGTATAATGGGACTAAATGTCACTGTGCTCGTGGTGCTAGAAGCGCCGAAAGAATAAACATTTGAAAAACTAAACAGCAATGTGTCCTTCCAGAAACCATGACTCAGGATTATTCACAGACGTTGTTGTGAGCAATTCCATGTAGGAACTATTTTATTTCTATCGAACTACACCCGCCAATCATATCCTCGCACTAGCTAGCTCACCTGTACTAACAGACAGAAAGTAGTTCCTAGATCTAGTAGATCTAGTTTATTGGAGAAATTATAGATTGGAAATGACACTTAGATACTTCATTGGCATTGTTGGTATCCTTTTCAGGATACTGGTCTTAGTCCTGGTATCATAGTTCTTCCCTTCCCGTTTCCAAAACTGTCAAACTATTCCTTTAAACTTTGTCTTATCTTATGTTATTTAATTTTTTATTATGTTTTTATTGAATTGTATGCAATGATGTGGTATAAATGTACTGTACTGTGCATGTACTGCATACAGCATAGTCATTTCCAAACACTGGGTCCAGACCCACAGGTGGGTCACAAGAGATTTTATTTAAGTCCCCAAATAAAATAAAGGAAATTCTGCAAATTTTAACATTTATATCTTCAGTACACCCTTTATAAAGCAATTAAATGTGAATATTTATTTTACTGACGAGAGAAAAAAAGAACCTGTCGATTGCAGCCCTATTTATATTATTGATTTATATGAACTATTACCAGAGTTTATTGATAAGGTTTATTGTGCTTTGTCACGATGGTTCGTCATTTCAAAAAATTAGGTCCCCAGGAAAAAAGTCTGGGAAACTCTGGCACATTGTGTTGTGTTCAAATCATTCATTGTAATGAAAATATTAAGTAAAACTTTATTTAAATAGTTGGCACATTTCTGGAGCAGATCTTGCTGCTTTAAAATTAGAGGAAAAAGTCAAACATTTCCTTACATTCAGAATGATTAGTCTCTCTTGTTCTTGCCAATGTTATTCTTGTTCTTCTTGTTCGTCTTCTTGTTCTACCTCATCTTCTGCTTCTTCTTCTTCTTCTTCTTCCTCCTCTTCTATTAGGAAATCTGCCTTCCCATGCATGAAAATAAATCCGGCCTTGCACATGCATTCTGACAAAATGTCATGTCAAAAGTAAAATTATCTAACTAAAAATTTTGTTTTGTTTTATCTGATTTGAAGGAGACTCCGACCCGACGGCAGGTATTGAATAAGTTGATCTTGTTAACTTATGTAGGTCATCAGTAATAAAATGAGACTACTTCATAACCAGTTAAAAACTCTTCGTAGTATTTTTAAGAAGTTTTAAACGATTATGGTCCGGGCAGTTCCGCTCATGTTTTTATCATTTGTCTTCCTCCTCTTCCTTTTTTCATTGTTGTCGTCTTCCTCCTCAGAGCGTCCGGCCCGCCGACAGCAGCTATAATTATATTTCTAATTTAAATGTCCCGCAAACCCACTTTGGAAATTCTGTGTTTATGTTTTATGACGGTACAAATAAAGCAAATTTAAATTTGAATTACAGAGGGAGGGAGGCAAAGCGGGGCTCTCCCAGTTAGACAGGAAGTCTGTGGGGCTCTCCCCTCATATTCAAACACAGGAGTCTCTGGGGACGAGACAGAGACCAAATTCAATAACAAGGACCTTTCTTCTCTCTTCTCCATCTTGTGCTAAGTGATTAGATATTTACATCACTGTTCTTCCCCTGTCAATTCTTCTCTCGGTCATCAGTTTCCTCTTAATAACACGTACAGACTGGAAACCGGATGTTAAACTGAGATATACCTGCTTCCTCATTCACTGAAATGAGGAAATCCATAAATGGAATTCTTGTAAGAAATTTATCATTGTGTGTGGAACACTAGAGGGGGTAAGTGAGACGTTTTGGGTGACATTTTCCAAACCAGCAGACAACAGACCTTTGTCTTATAAAGAATGCAGGCCGTTCTCTAGCTTCTCCTTTGTGTGTGTGTTACGTGTGCAGCGTGATCACAGCGGGAGAACATTTTCCTTTGTTGACACCAAACACAAGCCTGTCCTTTACTGACTTCACTTTGTGTTTGTGACATTCCCAACTTCAGTTTTCATCCGCTTGGCACCAAAACACTGAGGGAATATCAAACAAACCACATGAGAAACATCCCACTGTGTCAGACTACGCTCAGAGAATTCAACCTCAAAGCTGGTCCAAACCTGTCTGTCAGAGCACTGTGACCTGCGTCTCGCGAGGTCTTGGCTCTTAATCTGACTGCCACACAAAACAAAAAATCCACAGAGTACAGTCAGGCTGCATAGGTGCAAAGTCATCAGTGCAAGGAAGTGCTCTGCTTACTCATTGACCATTCAAGTCCATATAATTGTGATGACTTAAATGTAAGGTTAGGCTGTACAGAAAGGATTGGAGCTGCTGTGTCACACAGTATACTTTAGGATATTATAAAGTAATTAGATTAACCTTAAACGTGGCAAAGATCAAACTTTGTTATAGCTGATGATAAGATATGGTGAGGTGTGTTCATGAAAGGTCAGAAGTCTTTCTGAGGCAGAATTAGTGGCACTTGTAATTAAATTGTCATCATAGTGCAACGTCAGAGAGATACATGTGTTAGTTGCAGTGGTGGAAGAGAGTCTCTTACTTAAAGGTCCCATTCACACAAAAATATGTTTTTCTTATGTTAATGTCCCCTAAAATACTCAACTTTGACTGTACTGACTTGTATCTGTTTAAAGTTTGTCACAGAGAGGTGTTTTCATGTCTCTCTACTGAAAGGGGTGTTGTGTGTCCTGTGCAGTTCTCTAAAATCTGACATTCAAACGCACACCGGGCGAGCTGGATTTGGTATGTAACAAATTCAAAAGATGATCACTCTGATGCAAGCAAAGTAACCTGAAACCTCCAGCACAGAGTGACAGTACAGACAGTGAGAGTTAGCATTAGCTGTGCCACCCACTGCCAGTTACAGATGCTAACAGATGCTAACTACACTTATTATTCTGACACGTCTGGCAGTTGCCAGTTTCGGTGCACAATGGATTCCTCATCTGAGTCTGGCTCAAACATGTATGTCTGGCTGAGTCTCTCCGATGAACGCTAAATGCTAGCGCCGGCCGTCTTGATGTGCACCACTTTTTCATCTTCTTAGCGGAGGCAGTGGTGGTGGTTTAAAGTTGTTATAAGAAATGTTTTTTGTTTTAACAATGGGTCAAATAACTATATGCAAAGTGAAAAAGGTTGCTCACATAGACAGCAGACGAAAAAGTGGACAGAGCTTCTGGATCTAAAAAGTGAAGCCAACGTGGAAGTGCCTTAAACTTGCATTTTTTTATTTTATTTTTTTTCAAATGATCAGCTAATGAGTTTATTATCTTTATGGTCTAAAATCTTCTTCAATATAATATGATGTTCATTTTCTAAATTATGTTCCTATTTAGATTAAAGTGGATTTTAAGATAGGCTATGCTTTAAGGCGGGTCTACTGTGTGATTAACATGTCATTCTCAGTGAGTCTGCACAGTGCAACACACAGGGCTCACCAAACTCATATCACACAGCTATTCTAGACATTATTAATCAAATATGGATCAAAATCCTGTTATTACTTCACCTGTTTCTTGCTTAAAATGTTTACAGGAACATATTTTAGTGTACTGCTTAGCTAGAATATGAGAAATATGGCATCCAGGCAGGCCGCCATTATTTCCTGCTGTATGGACAAGCATGCATCAGTTGCAGCGTGTCACACGCTGTGCATTCTCTGGTTACATAAAAATAAGATGGCAATCCATATGATGCATGATGGGCTTCAAAACCAATGGCTCTGCCCACTAATATACTGTGTGTCATCACTCGCAGTGACAAACCTAAGGACAATTATCATTTAAATCTAGAGCTTTTTAGCATCTTTTAGCTCAACGTTTTGGTTTTACAGTTCACAACTTTGGAGTTGGAGTTGGTGGAGAGGAAAACAGAGCCAAAAGGAGAGTGAATATTGTTCTTACATTGATCAGACACAATCATGACTCCAAATGCAGTCTAAAAACATACTGTGTTTAAATACCATTTTGAGTACTTGTACTTTACTTGAGTGTTTTAAATTTTCTGCTACTGTTATGTTTTTTTCATTGCCATTTCAATAGATTTATAGCTATATCTGTTATCATATTTCTTGTGCACTGACTTCTGTTATTTTATCAATTTTACATTACTGTTTTGGTCAATTTTCTTCTTCTATAAAGTAACTACTAACTATAGTTATTGGTGAATGTATTACAGTAAGTAAAGTAGCGTAGAATAGAAATACTCAAAACCAAGTATCTCACAACCTAATGAAGCACAACATTTGTGTGGTATGAATTTATCAACATGAAGTGACGGAAATCATGCTTTGATGTCCTTGTTGGCCTGAGAGGTCTCAGAGCCTCTCATACTTTGCGAGCAGGCTCCTGGGTGTCTGCAAGTAATGATAAGATGTCGACCTTGTTGATGTTTCTGAGTAACACACACGCTTCGTCTGGTTCCTGTCTGGAGCCGTGATGTTACGAGATTCTGCATGACGCAGGAAATGCCGAGTAAAACCGAGCTAATGTAATGTTATGTTAGCTTTTTATCTGACCGTAGGCGAGCAGTACCAAGATCTCCTCTGATATCAGATTTGTGTTGTAATGCACTTGTGTATTCAAGTCAGGACAACTTGAACTGAGCAAGTTTTCTTATCAAAGTGAAGACTGACTCAGGGTTGAGTCTACAAAAATTCTAGGAATCCTCTCAGAGACCTCATAGGTTAGCCAAAAAAATTCTAGCAAGGAGCTGTAGCTTAGGAATGACTGAGGAAAAAGGTGTGGCTCGACCCATATGACTCATGCAAGAATGTGATTGGTTGTTAAAAAAAGGATGCGTAAAAGAAAATAGTGTAGGACATAGTGAAAATGGGCATAGAAGGGACAGTGAAATCAATAGAAATTAGTCTTTATTAAGACATTCACCTTCACTCATTAAAACAATGTCATATTTGTTCACATTTTTTCAGCTTTTTATTTTTTAATATATGTTTTGTATGTTGACACATACTGGTTTTCCTTTTTTTTTTTATTATTTATGTTGCTGTTGCTTTTCTGATTGGCTGACATTAAAGAGCTGTCAAAGCACTTCCTAACTGGAGGCGATGTGAATGAGCGAGTGAGCGAACAGCTGATCGCTTCAGTTTTCCTGCTCCGTGCATCAGCGAACTGAGCTGAGCGACGTGTCGTGTCGCCTGCTTCCTTAATTGTACTTCATTGAATTTTTATGCACCTCCAGCCTATTTTATCTGCTTAAAATTGATGTAACAACCTTGATGTTTTTGTTTCCCCTCATCAGAGCAATCGCAACGGAGGACTGTTTATATTTTACTATTATGTTATACTTTTATATGATCCACAGCAGCCTATTTAGAAAAGGGATAATCAACTGTGCGTTTAACGGTTTGAAGTTGCTTTGTGCGTTGGGTGGTTCTTCGGCTCCATGTTGTGTCTTCAAACCGTTAAACGCACACCTGCTCATTCGTTATCCCTTAGATATATCACAGCAAATTCCTTGTATGTGAAAACTTACTTGGCAATAAGACTCATTCTGACATGGTGTAATTATAAATACTATTTGGGAACATCTCTGTGGAATAAATTGTTAGCCATACTTAAGGGAAGCTTGCTGTGCCTGGAATTTTCTGATAATTTCATCACTAGGAGCAGCTCTTTGTACGAGGAGGCTCTATACAGAAGTACAGACTTCCACGTCGGCCTGAATGTACTTGGTTCCCTTGTAACCAGTGTTTAGTTGTTAGAAACCCTTCTTCTGCAGCCATAAATAGAACAGCATTGTTGCAATGACCTATATTGGTTTAAAGGTTACAGTCTGTTCTGATCACAACCACGTCACTGCAAGGTGTGGTTATGATCTTGTCTATCCACTACGTCACTTGTGTGGCAATCTTGACCAATGTCAGATGATATCAGGATGACAAGTTAAATTAAAGATTAAAGGTGTGGCAGCAAAGTGTGGTCCACCATGAGCCCTCAGAACAGCTTCTTCTTGTCTCTGAACTCTAATGAATGGATAAAACACAATTCTTCCAAAGTCATTCCCTAGTTTGGTGTTTTGATGGCGTTGGTGGAGAGCAAAGTGAGACACATCACTTCAAAATCTCCCATATGTGTTTATTTTGGGGTTTGCTCTTTCACCGCAAAAGCAAAATGAGTCAAAACAAACGGTGCATTTAAAATTCCAAGGCTCAATAAAGCTATGAGGTAGCCATCTTTTTCAGTGAAAGGCTCACAGCTACATGATACTTCACTGACTAAAACAGAACACAATCACAGTGGGACAAACTGATCAAACAAATGAACCACGAAAATGTAAATTATGCAGCCGGGCTGGTTTGAGAAGTTTTGGTTATGAGACTTTTTTCATAGAGAAATTTGTTACATTTTGGAATGTGCTGAATTCAAGCCGCGGACCACCGACAGTGCTGCTCAAATCCGATACCAGTTCCCCAAGGGCAATCATGTCCAAACTACTCCACAAACGGCCGAGCGGCTGCAAGTTTTAGCTCCAGCCGATCAACAGCACACCTGACTCGACTAATCAGCTGTTTGAAGATTGAAATCAGCTGATTAAAGGAGTCGAGCCTGGTAGGAATGAAAACCCGCAGCCACATGGCCCTTCATGGAATAGTTTAGACATTCCTGCCCTAGAGGTGTGTGAGTTTTTTCATTTAAAATACTCACACTGAAACCAGGATGGGATCATTTTCTTTCAAGAGAAACATACTTGATTTAAAACTTATGACAAACTCCAAAATAGCCAATTCCGCCAGAAAACTTGATGATCTTCAGGCTGCCTGGTGTCGTCTATAAAAACAAGATACCACATGTCCCCCTGAATAGGTGACAAAGTTAGCATTCCTATTTTCATGGCAATCGTTAACTTCCAGAGACTACCAACAGCCGTAAAGGCAAATGCAATTACGTTCACTGTGAGCAGGAAGCCAGTTTCAATATTGAGTGACAGACAAAAATCAAGAAAATTAAATTGTGTGACAGTATTTGTTGAAAAGTAGCAGTAATACAGCTGAAAACAGAGCCAACAAAATACTGTTAGTTTGAGGAAAAGTATGTTTTATATATAGACATTTTTGCAGGTGATACTTGGATGAAAAAAGTATTTCTAAGGGGCACATTGCTGAAAAAAATATTGATAACCACTGTTCTATATAAAAGTTGACACAATCCACATTTGATATATTTTTGGTGGAATATCCCTTTTAAATTACAGCGAGTGAAGCCATGAAAGGTCATGAAAGATAGAAGTTAAACATATGAATACTGTAAAAATCAAGCATTCAGATTTGCTAAGGCGATGTTTTATCTTCATGGTGTTTTGGAAGGATACCTGAAAACAATGACTGTTGCCCCGCAGGAGCTTCCAGACGTTTGGTGATGGGGAAAAAATTCTCGCATTAGTCAAGCACCTGTAAACACATTAGCAGTCCCTCTGGTGAGGGCGTGAGCCTGAATGTGGAGGTGATAAGTATCATGGAGGAACACACTCAGCTGGATGAGGAGGACATCCCAGACATGTTGAGGCAGAGAATGTTCTCTGTGTCTCATTTTGTCAGCCTCAACTTTACCTCATCTTACCTTCACTGCATTACTGAGGAGCCTGAGTGATGCATAAACCCTCGCAGTGGTGCATGATGTCATTATCACCGTGGCAAAACACTAAGAAAGAACATTTGTGGTCGCACATCACCATCTGAAAGGGTGTACGTAAGAATGACATGTCACCTGGCATGAACATGAAGGAGTCTTTATGAATGTTTATGACTGTTGTCATTTTTAATGCAAAGCTAACTTTGTTTGAGACGCCTGTGTTATAACAACTCGACCAAGACAACATAACCTGTCAATACATGCCATAATTATCAAATGTGTTAATATTACATTACATTAGTGCTTATTTGTTTTTGGTTTTTTACATTGACTGTCATGAGACCTTTATAATTGTGTCATGAAAACTTCCCTTAAGTGAACTAAAGTGGTGCAGTTACAAAAAACAGTTCACACCTGTTAAGTTTAACCACAGCTCCTCAAGAAATAGACTATAGACTATGCTGGCTAACTGATATATGCTAATGTTAAGCTAGCTGGATCAAAGATTCATAACACAAAAACTCATTGCTGAGTTTGTTTGCAGTTCAAGGTCATCAGCATGTTTACTTTAATAAGTGTTGTCTATGGGGGAAATGTGTTTTGGGCAGGGGAACTTTTCCCTGTAATACTACAAATGGCTACCATGCAAAATTAGAAACACGGCTGAGCGGCGCCACTGCATCAAGGTCTTATTATACATCCATGCTGTCATAGCTTGGGCACGAACGACACAATAAGTCCTTTTTGATATAGGGCTATTTGCACCATCAGCCTCTGTCTACTGCACTCAGACAGAGAAGGGTTAAATATAACTGCATGGTGCTGCTAGTCTGATAGCTTCCTCCATTTTGGACTCTCTGGCTCTCTGTTCCCTTAAAGGTCAACATTGCTGAGGCCGTTTGCAGTTAGTCAACAGCTCAAATTTGTATGTCAAAGTTCACCAAAGTTGAACAAATATTCACACGGATTTACCCCACAACCATGAACAAATCCTCTAATTCCATTTAAACGAATCGATTTCGCCATTTTAAACGCTGGTCTGACCGGACATTACAGCTGTCTTGTCAATTTCGTAGATTGGTGGAACCAGCTGGATGCAAGAGGGAACTGTTTCAAATTTAAGGACTTCCTGCTCATGTGACAGGGCTTTACTGGATAACCAGCATGAAGCGCAAACATGTTTACCAACCCGGCCGGTTTTTGATGTTTTATGCTAAAACAAAGGTATAATTGTGATTTCAGCTTCAACAGAGAGCTGATAAATCTGCTGCGGTCTTCACCAACAACAGCTGTGTGTTTTCCTAGCAGGTGCACACAGACCTAAACAGCAATAAGAAACAGACATGTTAGCTGTAGTTTTCATTTACACAGTAGGAGACATTGTTTAAAGAATAATAATAATTATTATTATAACTTTTAATGTCTTTTAATGTCAATTAATCTGGTGATGAATATAGTGATTAAAAATGCTGCCTCCAGACTCACAAGAGAACGTTGTTACAGAATTGGGAAATAACTAAGTGCGTTATTAATATGTAATTACTATGTGTATATTTTACTACATAGTGTGTACTTGATGCACCTGTGGTTTAATGTGCTTTAAATTTTGAATAATTACATTTTCTGCTACTTTATAGTTTTACTACACATTTTCGAGGCAAACATTGAACTTTTTACTCCTCTACAAGGATTTTAAAACTTAGGTACTTTGCCTATTCAGATCAAAAATACAATTATTTACACTTTTACCAGCAGCACATAGTGCATAAATAAAATTTGACAATTATAACATTATAACATCATTCAGAAATTGGACAGAATGCATACATAAAAATGGTGACATAATTTACTTGTAATAGAGTATTGTTTACGCTGCCTGGTTGGATGTGTTTGGGTGCAGAGTTATGTATTCTTGTAAAACAGTCAATGTCCAAAACATCACAACAAACAAACAAACAAATAAACAAACATTGTGATTTCTGCCTTTCAAAGACTGTTGAATACTACCTTTTCTATCTTATTACATTATTAGGCTACAGTCTAAAATGTTCTGAGCCCAACTGGCTCTTTGTCAGATTTTATGCTTTTAATAAAATAAGAATTTAAAGGGAGCATCCAACAATGCAGTGTGTGCTTGGAAGGCAGAAATAAGTATCTTTATAAAAGAGACAAATGATTATATTTAAACGTCTCTTTCTTAATAACAGGATTTGAACCCCCACACTCTGATATCAGGCCACATCCGCTCTCGCACATACAATAATTACACATTCAGTTCAGGAGGAAACATCAGCTGGATCACTATCTTCATCAGGATTATAGGAATCAGCGTGAAGTAACTCTATATTATCTCTCTCCATTATGTTCATTATTCTAGTGTGCATGCTGCCATTTTCCAAATCTTATTTTACTCATTTTGTCAGTGTCGACAGTTTACAGTGCAGTTTGCAGATGGGACTTGATACAATCTTTTTTTCACCCATTTTAAGGCTTTTCTGAGGTACTTTTGCTTTGTGGTGGTTTGTGATTATACTTTTAAATTTTATTGACATGTTGGTGACAAAGAGAGGGGCTTTCCTGCAAACAGCTAAAAACAAAAACCACAAAAACCAACATATTAAAAACGTTACTCTTGTAAGTAACAAAACCCTCACAGCAGACTTGCATAACAAACCTTACCACAGAAAAGAAACTAAAGTAGAAAAAAACATATGAAACACTCTAAAAACAAACATGCAAACCACCAACATACTCATTCAATTAAGGAGGAGAATTTCAGTGCTTTTCGTCGCACTGGGGCCTGATAAAGTTGAATGAGTGAAAAGCTGAATGGAGCCAGACAGTTGGAGGCATGCGTGGTCTTCATGGTCATGTGGTGGATCGCGTTTCCTTTGTCTCTGAACCCCACGGCCTGCTTTGTCTGAACAAGGGGATCCGATTTCCCCTTGTCTTTGATGTCTCCTCCTCCCACGCTTCCACGCCTCCTCTCTTCAGCCCGTATCCCCCCCCATACCAACCCACTCGCCCTCCCACACAGACCCACACACACACACACACACACACACACAAACGTTCTGTCTAGCCTTCTGCTTACGGGAAACCCAACACAAGGCTGCATCTGGAGGTGAATGCATGGCCATGAGCCGGAATACCTCATCGAATGACTGCATGTGGAAAAAATTCAGGATTAAATAGACAGCAAGCTAGAAACCAAAACTGAGGACGCCATCAGTCCAAACAGAACATATATTTTTTAAGAAACAGAAAGAGAACTGAAAACATTCTACTCAAGTCCAAGCATAAATTAGCTGTAACTGAAGCAGACGTCGTATTACATGCAAGTAAAGGCACAATAGAACAAGAGGACTCATAATGCATTTTGACTATGACTTACTGTTGCATGCACTTTGGTGCTTGAGTTATTAATATTTTGTTCTGAGTATAAATAAACAGCCTTGAATTCCTGACCAGTCCATCACCAAGTTTGGCAATGCTGAACTGAAGTTCCTTCTTCCTCTGTCTGAAAACTTGCAAACCGATTGCCTTATAAGGAAAAAAAAACGTTCAGAGCACAGGATATATCCAACATATGAGGAGAATTACTGATTTTAGAATGCAATCGATGAATCTCATTTATAGAAACAAACTGTCTCTTTATTATGGATAAAACATCAGGGCAGTGGTGCAAGTTCATGAAAAAGGCCCCATCATTTTCTCTTTTTTACTTTTTTCCACCAACTGTTTTGCCCTTTGGATTCTAGCAATTTAGAATGAATGCAACTGTAGTACCAGTGTGATGTCATTGGATGGCAAATTTAGCACTTTTAGACATTTTGATGGTACTTTGGTAGCACTACAAATAGTTTGAATTTGAATATGAGCATGTAATGTATGTATTTAGATTGAACGCTTGCCTATTTTGCCATTGTCTGGGTTAGGGACAGACAAAATCAATTTCTAACATAAAGTTTCAAACTCTTAAGGCATACGTCGATAGCTTTAAAGCTTTAATGCTAGTGTCAGCAAATCCATCAGCCAGATGCTTGTTCCCACATTACGACATAAAAGTTCATGAAAACACAAAAGTCTGAAGAACAACTTCCTAACTCCAGAAATGAGACAATCAGAGGGAAACAAAAACCTCACAGAGTGTGGACTCTCAGATATCCATAAAGTTAATCAAACTAATCAATTTGATATATCAGTTAGTAAGAAAGAGAAAGGTAAATACTGTGCTCAGTTTTTGATGAAATAATACCACCCATAAGACTGAATCCTGTGTATTATTGACCAGTCAAACCAAGGTAGAAACAAGTAAAAACTTCACATAAAGCTTAATTTGTAGACAGAAGTACTAACACACACATTCTGCTAAGCCTTCACAATGTGTTAAATATACAATATACAATATGACAATAAAAATGCTGCAGGCTTGAAACCAAAACTAAACAAGCCATCAGTCTTCAGTTGCCTTCACGCTACAATTTTTGCAAAGCAAAATATTTACATTCAGCATGTGACCTAAATTTCCATATGGCCCGTCTATGGGGGGATAATCCATCTTAACGATCGCTGGGCATCTCCATCTAATTTATGCTCCAAAACAACATGTGGTATGTAAAGCATCCCTTTGATTGCATTGTTGTGGGGGCTTGTGCTGTCAGAGATGGCGGGGGCCCCCACTCTGCCGGTGTCCGCCAGCCAGACTGCCGGGTCAGGGGGGGCCTCGTCCCGCACACAGCCGCTTGGCTATTGAGGCAGCGTCCTTCCTGCAGCCGGGCTGATGTCAGGGCTGAGGAATGTGGAAAACAGAACACACTGGGGGGCCTTGTTCTCCCACAGTGAATAGTCCTTGGGCAGGACTCCAAACCACATGCCACACACACAGCCTGAGACAGAGCGAGGGGGGCACTGGGGGCTGAAACAGAGAAAACGGACTCTCTGGAAACCTGCAAGCGGTTCGAAGTAATACGGATGTAGTTTAACAGATGGTTTGAGGTGATAACGTCTGAAATCTGCAAGAGATTAACTGCAACATAAGGAAGTTTTGACATGCAGTGGTTATAAAAGCATCGCCTCTAACTGAATCTAAATTTGAAGTAAACTTTCTTACAGACAGAATCATCCTGGGAGGAGTTAAACCTCAGGAAGCAGATCTTTTCTCTTTCTTTTTTTATTAAGTTTTCAAATGCGCAGGTAGGACCAGGTGCAAGTACTGTCATGGAAATGGGACACAAAGAGCAGATTTTAATGAGAAATTTGAAGGAATGCAACAACTTATTTTCATTTATTTATCTTTATTTCATTCTACTGCTGATGGTGATCATAAGTCCAAGCATCTATCTATCTGCAGTTTGCTTGAATGAATGAAAAAGTCCAATTTGTTGTGAACAACAAAGTAATTGTTCTGAGATTTGACCCAAAATTAACAAGGATAAACTGTAAAAATACCAGCTTTGTATTATGTAATTTCTATGTACATCATTTCGTCAATTTCAAAACTGAAGTTCATGCAAACAGAAACCGAAAATGTCTCCAAAACAAAGGTGACAAACTGATTGGTATAAAATCCAACTTCCCCAAAACCGCATAATCAAATGATACAGGTAAGGAGAAGGGACTTTTTCCAGTGGATAAAACCTGGTACATGCCAGACTGAATAAAGTAGAGTCATACATGTGATTGGGAAGGACTGAAAGTGAAAGGAGGGAACTGTTAAGAGAACAACAAAGAGCAGCCTCTGGCAAAGCCCAGTGGTTGCTGGGAAATGTTCTTGATTCGAGTTCAAATGATGCAAATGTAGGAAAATGTTCCTAAAGCCCTGCGGGTTGTACCAAAGCAGAAGTCAAACATGTATTGTAAAAGTAAGAGAGTTTGCTAAAGAAATAAAGTAAGACAGGATAAATATGTACAGTAGATAAGGCATGTACATAGATTAAGGTCATCAAAACAGACATTACACAACTTACTGAGACAACATCAAAGAACTTGTGAGGTAGAAACATGATGATATCAAGCCACATAAAAGAAATCGACCACAAAGAGCAACATGCGAATAACATTCAAGTGACTATAGCCGAGGGAGAGTCTGTTTTAGTGACACCTAACAACCAGTTCAATCAAAATAAAAAAGCCTGATGTCCTGAAATAGAACCTAAATGGCCTCTGGGGTGTTGTCTTTTTCATCCCGTAATCAAACAGACCCAGATACATCACATTCTGTCTGGGACACAGTGTTCTTGTGAATTACACAGTGATGAGACACAATGTCCTCACCCAGTCTTGACGTGCCCCATGAATGACCACCGCATTCCTGAAAAAGAACGCGTTACAAAACATCTCAGTGCTTCTGCAGAGAGTTTCCCAACCAACAAGGACCTCAGAGGACTTCTGAGACTGTTATATTGATATTTTATTCTTTTAAAATCTAGTTTTCTTAGTCTTGATGATGGTGATGGCATTAATGTAAACCGTTGATTTAAAGGGGTTTTTAACTGATTATGAAACTGTGTCAATTCAATATTGACGCCTCTATATGACCCACATAAGCAAATGAGACCAACCGTGAAAGAGTCAGCTATTTCTCTATAGTTGTTCTTAATGTCTGCCATTAGAGGAATGGGTCAGATTCTCCTTTAAATCAGAAGAAACCAGCCTTTTCCAGGCAAAGTCACAATGACATGTGTCTGAGCCAAACAGGGGTCTCCAAAATCAACACAATATGAAAGTTCCTTGTAGTATATTTAATCTAGAGAATGTTGAGTTAGAAAAAAATTATAATTTATCAATTTACTTTTTTCTTTTGACTTTTAGACAGACAAAATAACAGTCCTGTTGAACATTCATAATGAAGTTCATTTTTTTAACGACTTCTCAGACGTTACCCTTTGTTATGCAACAAACCTTTACAAAAAAAGAGACACACATCTGCTCTTTTAATAGTTGTTATACAAAAGATGAAGTCATTTATTTTTCATTTTCGTGTCATGCCAACGGTGCATCCCACATGAGATTACATGACGCAGCACATACCGAATACCACATAAATAAGGATTTCCACTTGCTGACATTTATTTTCCAGAGAGAAACAAATCCTTGCTTCAGCATATGTTCTGTGCATCCTCTAAGAAAAGACAGTGAAACATGTTTTACACAGAAACAGGACAGAAGCCAAATATGGAGGCAACCAATTTTACTGACTACACAGTACAGCGTCCGTGTACTCTGAGAATACAAACAGTTTTGTAGCTCTGTTGTCCTTATTTCAGCATGTTAAAAAAGTAATTTGAATCTGAAGTACTGAATAATTTAGGTAGAAAGAGCATGTGAGGATATTAGCTGCGCATACAATGTATACAACAGCGCTGACCTACTTTCTTCTGTGAAAAAAACAGTGTTACACAACCTGCTGTCTGTGATGAGGTGTCCTATAGGAGGTGCCACCAGCTGATGAAAGTATGACAGGTTGAACTGTGATGCTCACCTGTGATGTGGTTTACACCTGCAGTTGCCTTGAACTGGGCAAATGTTTTCATTTCCAACCCATTATTCATCAGCAATTCAATTCTTGTGCCTATAAAGTATTAAAAATATTTAATATTGGCACAGAATTAATTCTGAAATGTCTTCCCACATCCTCGTGCTGTCTTCTCCTCTTTTTATCTTTAGTTAAACTACAAATAAAAAAACAAATAAAGTTTTATGAACCAATGAACTGAAGCCTGCCAACTTTAAATGGGGGACACTGAAAAATCAGAAACTGAAAAAAATGTTTTATAAATTTAAAGATTCTATAAAATAAAAGATAAAAATATCTTTCAGTTGAAGTGAACAGTCTTTGTGCATTAAATCAGTGATTGATTAGGTTAAATATGACCTTTTCTAATTAAGCAGAGGTAATCATGAAGCTGATTATTTCTGAATAATAACGAGCAGTTTCAGATAGAAGAATGTTGTGTCTCAATACTCTCATACTTACGTTCGTACACTGTCACCTACACGTGCAGAGAGCATCAATTTCTCCTATGAGAAATGCTGATTGCAGCTTTTTCTTCTTTGTGGGTGAACTGAAGCTGGACTGGGCTTCACTGCCACGCACCAAAACATCTACCAGCTTGTTTATTCATTTGTGTCCAATTTCACTTCATTCAACATGAACGTCCTTTTAACTCTTTGTTTGCCCTCTGTTTCTTGGAAGGTTAAAAATGCACCATAATCTCTGTCGATGAGAGGTCGACATCTGGCTGAAAGCGCACCAATGTGTTGATTTATATTTGATTCACAGTACCAAATCTTTACAAACTTAATGAAATGAATGTAATGGCGGCTTCAATTTGACAACAGTGTAGTGGTTCTTGCTGGTTCTCTAACCTGACCAGCTAGATGGTTGTCCTTAGAAACTGTTTGGAAAAGGGTGAGCACTTTCAAAACACTTGCCAGGTGATTGGAGGAACCATCTGCCTATCACATCTAACAGGGGCTAACTTTAACCGGTTAGGAAGCCAGTCAGGAGAAGAGCAAAAATATCTTGTCCACCAAGAAAAGCCTTCAGTGTCGTTCTTTGCTCTCTTGCAATGAAGAAATGCTCTCCAGTCAGGATAAAGCTGAGCCTATCAGAGTTTCAGCGCTGACCTCTTCAGGAGCCGCCATTGTTTGTTCGACACAAGTCGCTTCCATGGACGCATCTCGCCGCCGTCACACCTAAAACCACGCCCGTAGTAGTCCCTCCGAGGATGTTGATTGCGCCGCTCTTGGTGCGGACGCAAACAAATAACTTGAAGCCTGGCAAGATGGATTTTTGTGTGATCTTGTGGTTCTCTGAAGGTAAATTAAGGCTCTATACCACAGTTTGAGAATATGCCTCATATAAACAGGGACCACTGTGGAGTCTGACTGAATACGACTTTGCTGATGTGTTAAAACCTATACAGTAGGCATATATTATGTATGTGTGTGTTTGTGTGTCATGTGAATGCCCAGCAGCACTTCTTCAGATCTTCAGCTCTTGCTGTGGTGTGTCATCAGTAAAGCTTGGAGTCGGTCCAGCTTCTGACCTGCTTCCATGTTATTGTAAAGCCCAGTCACGTCTGATGAGATTACGTCCTCCTCTTATGTAAGGCTGAGCAAGTCCAGACATGCACTTTTAACCAGATATTTCAGTGCACTGCAGGATTCTGCCTCGCTACTGCGGTTCAGAACAAGATGTTCCCAACTACTGATGCAGCATTAATGTGGAGCGTCAGGACAGCATCAAAACAACCTGCAGATCCACACGTCTTATCCCATAACTTATACACTAGAATTTTAGACTGTAAAGGTTACTCTTGAAATGCTGTTGTTCCTGAATAAGTCTTGTTTATGTAATTTTGGCAAAAATGTTTGAATAATGGAGATAAATGATTATAACTAATGGTCAGCCACTGTGGTCCAGACTGAAATATCTCAAAAACTACCTAGTGGATAACCAGGAAATTTGTCATGAAAGGATATTTCCTAATAAATCTGGGGATCCCCTGACCACCATGAGATTGATGCAAGGATTTTTGTTGTGTCTCAACAACTATTGGGTGGATTGCCATGAACTTTTGTACAGACAGAAAGACTCTGTTCCCCAGGATGAACTGTACTTTTGGTGATCCCTTTTCATCAAGAGCCATCATTAACTCAGATGGTGACTATGATATTTATTTACACCGCCTTAATGTTATGTTAGCTCACTGCAGTCTTGTGCCTGTAAGTACAGCCTCACAGAACCCCTAGCATGGTTGTAGATTCTTCATAACTGTTTGTGGGTTTCTTTTTAAAGCCAGAAAATCAGCATGTTGAGTTAAATTTCTTTATACAAGTGTTTACAAGTGTTTTTACAGTCCATCCTCACCAGAAAAAAACAGATAACTCATCTGTGTGTCGTCTGTACGTCAGAAGATAGAGTTTGTCTCCTATCGATGGGTCCGTGGTTTGATCCCCACCTTGATCGCCACCTCTGACATGTTGAAGTGTCCTTGAAGACAAGTCCCTTGAATCCCAGGAGACTGTGGATGCACAAGTCAGTGCATTCCCAAATTGCAGGTCCCAAGCCCAGGTAATTGGAGAGGGTTGGATCAGCAAGCGCATCCTGTGTAAAAAGTGGAGCAGCCAAAAGACAAGGAAGAAGTAGGGGTGCAAGCAACTTATCACAACCTAAATTATCTTCATTGTTATGCAGTGACCTCTCGAGTCCATAGTAATAATGAGGGAGCAGTTTAATGCTGGATGGGTCAAACAAACACCAGGGTTCATGTCTCATATGAGACCCAGTGCACAGCGGATGACGTGGGCGCCATAAGTGGCATTGCTATCTTGCACCGGCGCTGTTGTCATTTTCCCCATATTTGCATTAGAACAAATGAACTTGAACCTGTCTGTACACCCACAGGTGGTAAGTCTAAAAATGAAGGTGTGGCCAGGTGCGTTTTTATCTTGTGCATGGCTCATTGTGGTCAAAACCAGTAGTTCCGTCTGCATGAGATAGCAAATAGCACCTTTGGCTGAGGCTTTTTTTTTCCCACACAGGAATGTGGATTCATAAAGTTCCTTAGAACATATTTTCTATTAGAAATAAAGTGTAAATGTAAAGTGTATGTGTGTCACATACAACATTTATGATCTATAATGTACGAAATGTACCCACTGGATGACTCGTGGAGATTGGTCTTCTTTCTGAAAATCTTTTCTCTTTGTTTCCTCTCTGTATTTCTGCTATCATGCTGCCAATGCTAGCATTCCAGGCACACCTGCTTCTTAAAGGTGATGAGAGCCGACTTTCTGATTGGTTCACTGCATGCTACACCCAAAACACACCCATGAATTGCGTCCATGGCACAAAATGGCAAAAGTGGATTTGGACAATGCCTTGAATAATTTAAAACCCTTTGAACAATGCGCTTCAGATCACTGCGGGACAGGGCTCCTTGACTTTTATTTTACATTTTGACCTATCCTAATGTTAAGAATAGCAAATGGAAGAATACTGCCTCTGCTGCCTTAGTTTTTTTTTTTTTTTTTTACCACTGATGTCACTGTATCATTTTGTGGCAGCGAGAACCACAAAGTTCATCTCGTCATTTCTTCATCAGATGGTGGCACCATCATGCAGGAGACATCGTCACAGACAGTAGAGCCCCAGGTTGTGCAACACTGTTCATTTAGATGACAAAGTAGGCCAGTGGTGTTTTAAAAGGCTTATATCCTCACAGACATTCTCTTTTCACTTAAATGATGCAATACTTTATTATAGGCCTACATGGCTTACAGTCTGAGATGTCTACTGTTTTAAAAAATGCATATAAACACCACTTAAGGGTACGTCAGGTCTGCAGGCTTTGTGATTGGTTGATGCAACAGGAGAGCTCTTCAGTGGTTTAAAAAAACAGCTCTTTATTTCACTGAAATCCAACAGAAATCCCCTCCATAATCCATCAGACTCCCTAGAGACATCCAACAACTGTAGAGAGGAAAAAAAAAAAAAAAAAAACATGCCCGCCCACAGGCTTTCGGTTCTACTGAAAGCATTTCAGGCAATAGAAAAAAGCTTTTGGGCAACATGTCTGATTCCAAAAATCATAGCTTGAGGATGTAGGGAGGGATTTAAGAGAGGTGAGCGTTTGTAAGAAGTGAACAACATGGTAGATGGTGTTAAAAACCTCATTTGCATTTGTATAGATACAACCATGAGAACAAAGAGCTCCAGAACATCCACCTACACACATGTGACATTTCTGTCCATAATTTGACTTACAGGTGGAAAATGTTTATTTCGTGTTTCTCTACAGAGGAAATATTTTTTTGTAGAATGGAAGACAGAACAGTTTCCAACGTTTGATTCACAGACTGCACCTTTAAATCACTGGTTTAAACAGTGATATTTAGGTAGCTTTTGGAAAGAGAAACATTCTGGAGTGAAACCTTTATATTTTCACATTTGATGCACGATAATAATACAACCATAAAGTGCAAACAAAAGCATTTTCATGTAGTCATACAGCTGTCAAAAAGCTTATTTTTCTCTTTCCTTCATTTCACCTGGATTATATATTTTACTGACAGAGGACAGATGGTCTTTAGAAAACAGAGTGTTTGACAATGTGCTGATTTTAAAAACATAATCTGAGATTTGCTTTCAGCATTTACTAAACAAGTGCAATGAAATTCTATAACACAAAGGAACAAAATAAGGAGGACCATTGGGGCCAAATGAAAAAAAAGAAAATATATTTTATTAATTATTATTTATTTATTACTTTCTGAACCCTAAAACTCAGGAATAAATTGGAGAATTGGACTCTGAATTTAAACAATTAAATAGTAATTTGTTAATTAATTATTCTGTATTCTAAGAGTAAAACCAGAATGAGTTTAAGAGTCACATTTCTCTTAATAAACAAACAACAACAACAAAAAAAAACATCCAGAAGAATCAGAATCTCAAAATTGGCTCTAGCATTAAGGCTACTTTTTGAGATGATCAAGATTAAACTCATTTAGCATTTTACCTTTTTCTTTTGGTTTTCTCTCTCTTTTTTTTGCAAATGGCCTTAATCCTCACCCGTACGCGACACAACAACAGACATAGAGAAAATTATTAGTAACAGATTAGTTTTGCATGACTGAATCTGTGTGAATTAAGAAAAAGAGTAAATACACACGCTTATGAATATAAAGTGCTGGCTGAACGTTGTGCACAAACACTGTGATAGTAAAACAACAGTGGGATCTATGAACAAAACACCTGAAAAAATAATCAATCGTTTCGAATGCCGAAATTCACAAAATTCACCTTGGAACATCATGTGCCCTCATATGTACCACTAGTCGTGTTGAGCCATGCTGAGACTTTGAGCTCATCTTTCTCAACAACAGAGGATTGTGGGATTTCATGTTTGGACCTCAAAGCATCCAAAACTGATAACAAAAATTTTAAAAATCATCAGTAACCAAGTTATTGAAGATTACTGTCAAATTTCACAGGGACTATTTCGACAGTAGAAAGTAGTTCAAATGAAAACTGCTGACAATATTAGGTCTGTGAATTATTCAGAGTCACCAGGACACTGTTTCTGGGAAAACAGTTGTAGCTGAATAGTTGTAAATGTCAGTTTTCATTTATGAGCAGCACAACTTCTCCTCATCCAACTGTTGGAGTGGGACGGAGGCTCAAATCTCAGGAACAGATAAAACCCAAGAAAAATAACACTTTTTGCATGGTTAGATACCACTTAATGTAAGAGAGAAAATGTCAAAAACATTGTAATTTGGATGAGGTGGTCCTTCAACCACAAATTGTCCAAAGAAGGTGCTCAGTGCAGGTTAGGGGAGAAACTGGATGGATAAAATGTTAAAAAGTGATATTAAAGTGCATGTGAGAGAATAATATGTGAAGTGTTACAAAGTGCTAAGAGAGTTTGTTCTGTTTAATGGAGGATTCCTAAAACTTGTACTTCTGATCAGTCCTCACTTTGCTGATAAAAAGAATAAACTTGATGAACTCCAGTTGTTCTCACTGGAATATATAAGCTCATTACAACACAAATCTGATATCTGAGATCGTGGTACAGCATGTGTGCATGGACGCAGACTGATACCGAAAGCTTAATGTCACGCAGCTTTATAAGACATCTAAAGTCCTCCAGAATCATGCCATCTGGGAGGAGCAGCTAGTATGGGTAACTCTGGGTCAGCGCTGTATCTCAGCGAGCATTATCAAGGGAGTCTGGAATTTCTTCAAGGCCCATCTTATCTACCTCTGGGCACCCAGAGCCTCCAAACATAAAGCATGCAAACTGTGAAGGCCTCATGAGGCGTTTCAGGTCAACAGCCATGTCAAAGAGAGCATAAATTAGACATTCCTTCATGTTCGATCAGGCTGTGACGGGGGGCTGCAGTAGATGATGGTGCTGTAGGACAGGATTGTGAGAGTCTTTGTGTATTTGCAGAGATTTTCTTGAGGCTGACGAACTGCCCTCCAGGCCGAAGTTTCATTCCAGCAGAGACTTGGAAGATTGTTGGTTCTCACATTCCATTACAGCCGCTGCAAAAGTCAGAAAACAGAGGTTATCCTCAGGAAAGTCTGTAAACCCAACTATCATCATCCATCAACCAGAACACTTGCAGAACTCTGGTTTTACTGCTTAAATGCACCTGGATTTAACACGCAGATTAAATAATGACTAAAAAGAAATGCTGTGAATCTTTCTTATCATTTGATCAGTTTCGTGAGTTGTTTTGAGAAGAAACGGATCATGCATGTGAGATATTTCATGCGTGTAGTTTGTTTTTAAAACAGTAAAAAAATAAAAATAAATGATTCACCAACCACTTTGGCCTGATTGATAAGATGTTGGGTGTGTTATTATTTAAAATACTGGCACCCATTTGGTGCAGCCATGTTTTTAAAAAATAATTCCACAGCACTGCTGCCAATCAGTTATCAAGCCTATCAGGCCTGTAAACATCCGGGTTTGAAGTACCAACCCTGAACGTTGCCACTGCTTTCAATGTGTAAAATATACTTTTGTTTTGTCAGCTTCTCAGCATGCCGTGGGTGTGCTGCACACATGACTGTAAATCAACACAGCGATCGCTGCTTCACTGTTTAATCTGTTCTTGTCTTTACAGCTTTGCCAAGTTGCACTTGGCGTGGTCATGTTTGAGATGTTCTTTCAACAGTTGTACTGAGGGCGTGTGCAGAAAGGTGTGAGTGCAGAAATCTGGTTGGTATGAAGAATTAAGCCAAACACCATGCTTATATAACTAAGCTGCAATTAATTAAAACAAACACAAACAAACATTGCATTTCCTAAAAAACATTTGGAGTTGACATTTCTAAGCATGAATGCACTTAAGAGTTCACATACACTATGCACACACCTGATTTTACTTCAATCAATGCAGCTGACACACCTGGACAGGTGAGTCTCTGTTTCATCACTCATGCATGTAATGGACTGAAACATGTGAATGCAATGACAGTTTAGTTCATTAACCTTTATGCTCAGTGTGGTGCTACACACCAAACCATGCATGTTCACATCCTTCACCAGATAAGACGACGTGGAATTAATTCTGGAGACACATGAAGGACTTGGCATGGTCCCTGGATCAAACTGTCTGCAACAATCAAATTTGTGCAGACTTGCACTCTTGCGGGAGTTGCTATTGCAAAGAAGAAACCAGGACAAACCAAACTTATTGTGCATTCTAATGCCCACACTGTCTTACTATTTAGTATGCCAGAAAAAGATTTTGTATGTCCCAATACATAGTTTGTCAAATGCAATATGCCAAAAATACCAGAATGTTCTAATGCATCCGGTCCCATTTTGGAGTGTGCAAGCCTGCATCGTTTTCTGGCTATCTTGACCCACAATCCTTTGTGCTGGGTGTATGCGCAAGAGGGTCGAAGTTCAAGAGGAAGTAGTATGTCCCAGTTGTATGTATACTGCATGCAACAGTGCATACTTTGTAAAGGAGACTGTAACACATACTTGCAGTAAAAAGAAAAATTCTATGATTTGTAATGCAGGGTTGATGTGTCTTTGTTAAAACCTTACATGTATTGTATAAACCTAGGCAGGGCATTGCCGCTCAGCCTTCAGTTTTCCCCAGTGGCCACTAGCGGTATTGCGGTGAAAAATTCCCCCTACATACAGTATGACAGAGGCCTCTGTAGGACACCTTGAACAGCAAACAAGCTCAATTACAACTCTTTCTATCATGACTTTTTGATCCATGGAGTTTTTATACTTATAAAACTGTCAGCAAGCTGAGAAAAGTGATTTAAAGATCTGCAGAGGAGGAATTCACTGACAGGGGAAGTGGGGAGACACTATTGTGCATATTCAGTTGACCATATATCCAGGAAGTAAACCCAGAGGCTAGAAAATGTTTTTGGTGTATGTGCCCAGCGGGCAATTATCATTGGACTGAAAGGGCGCCATCTTTGCATGTTGTGTCTAGTTCATTATGATGCATCTATGGTTAAAGCGTATACATTGGCTAATCTCGCCGCTGTACAACACGCACATGTTGTTTCCCACTTGTTTCCTACTTCACATGTTAAAAAATACATCGGCTGCCTGATTGCCGGTGTGTTTTGGCAGGAGACAGATGGTTAGTGAGCGAGTCGCGGGCACTACAGAACAAAGAGATATCCATCAACAGTGAGCCAAGTGCGTTTGGTCTGGCTGCAGACAGTGATGTTTCAAATTTCAAGAGGCATGCACAGGTCTGCTCACCATTTACATTTACGTAATCATAATGTTCTGTAGATGCACACTTGATTTTGCAGAGCCCGGTACAAGTGGGTCTGATTCTCACTCTTCCTCCAGTAATGGCCCAGAAAACTAAATGATAAGTTGTTTTTTCATTGTGTTGTCAGACTGCCACTCCTATTGGCTGTAGAGCATTTTTTTGGAAGTGCCTTCCAAAATGCATATAGATTCAGTGTTAGGTGGCTCTTTAGGTTGAGAAACAAAATCAGTGTGTTAAGGTTAGGAAAAAAATAGGTGCAGCCATCCACATTAGCACTAAACTGTTTTCTGGCACACTAACAACATCATGCTACACCTGCTTCTGCTTCTGATAGACAATTTGCATGGCAGTTAGGATATCCTCACCTTATTCCTCTAATAATGCCCCCCTCCTGACAGATGTGAGACGTTTGGA
This sequence comes from Lutjanus erythropterus, assembly GCF_056507025.1. Classification (NCBI taxonomy): domain Eukaryota; kingdom Metazoa; phylum Chordata; class Actinopteri; order Lutjaniformes; family Lutjanidae; genus Lutjanus; species Lutjanus erythropterus. Next base: position 39,382,512 of record NC_139325.1, read on the forward strand.
ACAAAAATGTGTTTGGGGCGTGTTAGTAGTTTGTTTTACCCCATGCAGTGAAAGCAACTGGCACATTATCTGGGAAGGCTCATAATTTCCAGACAAAAAATAAACTAGCATAGCTGTGGAGTTTGTTTTTTTTTTTTGCCTTCTGTTAACTTCTACAATATGTACAATGACAATGATCCATGGCAGCACTGAACACACTTCGACACACAACTGTAAACACAGCAAAGCGAAAGAGAAATGGATGTTGTTGGTGCTATCAGGTGGGACAGCAAAGTCAGTGACTCTAACCATGAAAGACACCAAACTATGATTGCTCATGGTCAAACATGTAGTCTGCCGTGTCTCTTCACCAAGTCACAGCAAAAATTAAGAATTTGTGATCATCGAATCTGACAGTTGACCATCATGGATCCCAGCGTTAGACATCTGAACAAACAACGAATGCCATTGGTTATTAGCCAAGGTGGGGACGTAGGGACGGCCACTTTGTCAGCTAATGTTTGATCAATTGCCGTGAAATTTGGTATGGATGGTTCTCAGAGGAGGAATCATGATGACTTTGGTGATCTCCTGAATCAAACTGAATCACAGTTCATCACGATGGCATTGGTTTAATCCATGGCATGGGTCTAGGGATATACATGTTGGTCTGTCCGCCACTTTGGCCTTGACTGAAATATCTCAATGAACATTTGACCGATTGCCATGAAATGTGGTATGGATGCCCATAATGACTATGGTGATCCCATGACTTTTTCTCTAATGCCAGCCATCATGCAGGCATTTGCGGTTTTGAGTGAAACGTGGTCTATATCGAGCTACGAGATTGATTTTGCTTGCTGAGAATTCCCGCCTGTCTCCAATGTGCAGCAGCCTTTGACCAGGTGCCCTCGAGCAAGACACTCGGCGCCTCACTGGAGCTGCCCTGTGACCAGCAGTAGACCATATTTGCTGTCTGGGCTAAATGTGAATTGAAAAAATTCCAGACTGAAGCAGAAGTAGTCAGCAAAAAAAAAACTTGTCTGTCTAAATATAGGTTAAAGGGATGCAAGATGTCAGCCAATAATTCACACAAGTGGTCTTTAACTTGTTGTGCAATCCCAATTACTCACGATGCGAGCCCTTTATTTACAGCGCATGTTGTCATCCAGTCTTTCAGAGCCTTGATCCTCTCTCAGCTGTCAGGCTCTGCAGCAGAGACAGCTGCAGTGACACAACAGGCGAGTGAAAAAAATAAACTGCTTCTTGTGAACTGATATATTAATCATAGTGAGTAAGGACAGGTGTAATCATGACTATTTTCTTTGGAGGGACTACAGGTCCTTATAAGGACTCAGGAAGATTGAAATGAGATTTACTCAGAGTGATTAATTATTGTATTATATTTTCAAAATAAAACATACTTTTTTTAAAAAAATAGCATGTAGTTTTCACTGATTTACCTTGATATAAAAACAGAATCATGAAGGCTGAAGCATTCAAACTGAATTATTGTATTTGAAAGTTTTAAATATAGCCAAATGTTGGTGCATATGAGTCTCGAATACATTTTGCTTATTAGGCTACAGTTCTTTGAAGGTTTTGCAAATGCATCCTTTGCATCTTCAGCTGCATTGCAATGTGGATTATGTAACAATTGCAAATTAAAGAATTGGTGCAGCAGTCAAAATAGCTGAGTTGGAGCCATAGACGGTATATTAAATAGGTTGAAATCATATTCAATATATAATTTATCATTGAATTTTTTTCCCAGAGGGGATTTTGGCCTGTGAGACTACAGTGATGTAAAATGATGGCAGCTCATTCTTTGGGAAATCTTTGAATACACAGGATGTAATAAGTTGTGTAATGGGTTGTGGTGGGTTTAATATTTTTCCAGCTGCCTAAAAACTGAAGAGGAAGTGGACGTCACAGTGCCACACACACCGTTTGACTGACAGGGGAACTTTTGGGAACGCCACAGTAGTGAGCACTAAGCAACAAAGACGAGGATGCTTTTTATAGCCGTTCATAATTACACTTTTATGAGATGAACTCCTTTATCACCCCTTTCCTTTCTTTTTCTTTTATTGAATTTATTTTGACTTACAGGAAGAGACACACCTCTGATAATAACAAGCCCTGAAATTCTATCAGGTCACAGCTGCAGCGTTCTCAGTTGCATTCAGTCAAATTATCAGTAAATCGAGGTTAGAATAGGTCAACAATTTCGTCTCTGTGGCAGTTTTCTGTGCACAGCCTTTTTTTTTTTTTTTTTTAAACTGCAGAAACAGTTAGGTACTTTCCAAAAAACACTTGCTGATATGGGCCAGTAACCAGCCAGGCGCTCCACCCCAACACTTTCTGTGGCGCTCAAATCGAAACATCCTTTACAGTCCAATAAACGCAGATACAGTGCAGTGCTGACCTATTTTACCTCTAAACTGACATATTAATTTATTTTAATTCTGCATTCTTAAACAGTTATAAGAGTTATAAGATGCAGCTTGCTTGTCAGGTGTGATTTTGTTATTTTTTTCCACAACTCTGCACATTTTTTTGGAATTTTGCATATTTAATTATCAATATTATTATTAATTAATGCTGTTTGGCCTTCTCAAGGCAAATTATTTACTCTTGCATGGATAGTGGAGAGGTCATGTTGTCATGTAGTTTTTGGACTTTGGAGAGGAACATGTGGATACGAGCCATTCAGTCTTCGTATAACTGTAGTGGAAACTTATGACAGGTGACCAGGTGTGTCCATTCTTACCGATATTTCTTGTCATTTTTGCGTAGAGAATCTTTTGATGCAACCAAGGAGTTAAGCAGGTACAGCGTGGGCAACCCCAGGACTTCCTCTCTTTGCTGATGATGTAGTTTTGTTAGGAGGAACTCACACAACACAATTTTAACACTGATTTTTCACTCTCGGACAGTTTTTGGAGATCGTTCACATGATGAACCAGTGTTTACTCCTATATGTTAGCTGCTAGCTTTGGTTAGCCCGCTGTGTGTGTGTGTACGTTCAGCCACCGTCTTTACACAAACGTAGCAGTGTGGGTGCAGCCCAAAGAGCAGACAGACTCGCCTGGGATTCCTCTTGGTGAATGATCTTGCCATATATGACACCTTGTTGTTGAACAGTCATGTAGTGCGTAAACTACAACAACTTCAAGATTCCCGGTTACAGACAGAGAGTCACATAGTGTGACCACAGCATTAGCTTCACTGAACTGTGAACTCCAGCCAAGTGTGAAGTGGTGAGGAGTCAGCACCTCCATGTCTGAGGCCGTGGTTGTACGGGTGCTGCAAAAGATCACCAAAGCTTTTTCTCACAGCACAAAATGTGACTGAATTTTCCAAACTGTCAGTTACATTCGGCAAAGTAAATGAGACAATTTAGACATTTAGAGGATACTTTGTGTTATGACAAATTTTAGTTTGACTTCCAATCAAATAATTTTAAACACAAGGACACATTGTTGTGTGATCTCTTTCATTCAGCTGTTACAGCTGGTTAGTACTAAAACTAAAAGTACATATTTTTCCTCTGGCCTGTGGTGCTATTTATCCATCTAGATTTTTTTTGGTGTGCATTGCAGAGTTTTGGAGATGCCTGCCAATATAATGGGACTTTCTAGAGAGTCTATGCAACAATCAGTGTCGCAACCTTTGTAAAGTCCCCTGAGGCAAATTGTGATTTGGAGAATTATTTTCTCTCTCCAGTAGAATCTACCAGAATTACTTTTTTTTCAATTAGAAAGAACATACTTCCCACATGAACCTGCGCACAACAAGGTCTGTGGATTATCTTGAGTAACAGGATCAGGATTTTTGAAACCAGACTCTGTCTGAAGCCTGAAGTCATCAGTGGTGGTTCCCAGAGAAGTGCTAGACTATTGTGAAGTGACGTCAGCATTGACCTAAGTGTTGTTCCCATCTGCTGTGGTTAAGTGGAAGGTCTACCTAATTGAGAACTTTACTCAGTCTACATGCTAACAATCAATAAAATGGAATGGATAAAAAAATATACAAAACCAAGGTTGCAAAAGTTTCCATTGCCAAGAAGATTACTTAAAGGCCCTGAAAACCAATTTTTCAATCAGCTTGTAGTTCAGGCGACTTACATGAACACACAGTTTTCTTCTAAAGTTTGAACAGTTTTTAGTTATTTCACTATTCATCTGTCCAACCTTGCTTTGTACTGTGAGTCCAGCAACAAGTGAATCAAAATAAAGTTGTGGAGTTTTTAACTAACAAATATGAACAAATCTGATCAATTATATTAAAATTTGAATTAAAAAAATGTTATTATGGTTTTAAAATAATAACAAATACAGCTACAAAAAATTTTAGTAATTGTTAACTATATAAAATTATACATAATATCTATTTTATTATTTATGTTATAATGTCTGTTCCACTTTGTACAAAATAATGTACATGTAAATAATTAATTATGTAATATTGTTGAAGTATGTACTTTATGAGTTGCTTTAGGTTTTTAAGGCACTTACTCGTGCATCAATTCTTTCTTTTTATATCAGCTGTTTTCTGATGTTTAACTGAAATAAACTGAGCAGATAACAAGATAAACCTTAAATTTCCCAGCATGGACTGTGGGAAATGTGTGGGTTCTACTAAGTGAGTATTTTTCTTGGTTAAGTTCCCACAAGTCAATCACACACACACACACACACACACACACACACACACACACACACACACACACACACATGCATGCATTAGTATTACACAACAGTATCAAAAGAAAAAGTACTTTTCATCCTGCAGTCAAGTTTTCTCTGTGACTGATGCATCAGGCTTCATATTAGATTGTTATACTGATGCATCAATGTGTAAACAGTATTTTATTAGCAATAATCACTCAAGCTGGAACTAGTTTTAACTAGTTTTAACTATAATGCTGTAGATATTCTGCAGTATCATTTGTGGAAGCGTCCCTCTAGCTCCTCTGTGAAACCAAAAGTCACTGTTCCTTTTTTTTTTTATTTAAGGAACGTATGTAAGTTACATTAACGTTATGTAAATTACCTTACGTACATGACATTGGTAAACTATTGCACAATGATCTTTTCCTAAACCTAACCAAGCAGTTTTTGTTCCTTTTTTTTGAAAGTCTTCCCAAATGCCCCAAGTACACACTGCTGCACATAGTTAATTGTATTTCATGGACTTACAATAAGTGTTTTGTGTAAATTATTAATCTGAAAAGTGATTAAAGCTGTCCAATAAGTGTAGCTGAGTAAAAAAATACAACATTTCTCTGTTAAGTGAACTAAAAGTGTGAAAAAAAATGAAAATGAAACACTAAAGTAAAATACAAGTAGTGCAAACACAGTAATTAGGTAAATATATTTAGTAACATTCCACCCCTGCATATTTGCATCAATGCAATTAACAACACTGCCTTCTTTAGTTTAAATTTGGCAGTAAAGTTAATCCTGGAAGTAAACACTGCCTGAACTGCTGGCTGACGTGTGTTATGTGCGCTTGGGGAGAACGTGTCCTCTCTTTGAGCTGCCGTCTGCCTCAGCTGACTTTGTTTATCTCGGTTCTGACTTGCTTATGAGACTCCTTTTCCAGAGAACTGCGTGGGAACATTATCGACTGGGGCTCTGCGATAAACCGGCTGTTGCCTCACATTGTGCACGGATTACTACACATATACACACACACCTTCCTGTGTACCCAAAACAAAAAGAAAACCGGAAAAACCGAAATATAATTGGTGACTCTAATGAGAAGAGCAGGTCTGATCTTGACTTTTGAGACGCTAACGGCAGATGCGTTGCCAGCTGTTGGATGGCTTTCGATTGTCTTTTTCAAAGTCTACCTTTCTATTCAAAGCAGGGACAAAGGCCAAGGCTGAGTCGCAGCTGAAGTAAAAGCTCCTGCTATTCCTGTTTAACCATGCAGGCCTCAAATAGCCTGCAAACAAACACACAATCCCTTTACATTAGGGGCAACATCCTGGAAATCCAGCCATACACACCCTTATTCATATGTTATATTAGTACTCAATGTTCCCAGGACTTCTTTTTTTTTTCTTTCCCGAGGCTCTCCAGACAACGCCTGCCTGTATCCTGATCCTCATTCCTTCCATTCCTCCCAAACACAGCCACAAACTGCTCTGCTCTGTACTTTAAGACAAACTTTTGCAGCTCACTGCGCAAATGCCGCAAAAAAAAAATCTAATAAAAGTGCTGTTTTTAGAGTGCAGAGATGAAACGGAGCAAATGAAAGGGGGAGCTGTGGGCTGACGTGCATTTACAGGTATATGACTTTGCCAAAGACAAGCCTGCTCTTGTGCTCTCAAATGCATCACAGTGCAAATTTGCTTTAGGAGGAAGCAAACATGGTCAGCTGAGAGAGCAGCTGGGAAAAAAATGGCAGAGAAAGGGCAAACGGCCTGGTGGAGGACTGATACGCTGTAAATGACATCAACAGTTTATAGGTGAAATAAGATAGGAATATACAGAACGCCAGTGTGACTGCTTGTGCTGTTATGAGTGTAAAGGAACAGATGATCATGAGAAAGGGGGGTAAAGGTCACAAAACAGGAGTCTAACTTCAACTGTGAGACAGTAATGGGAGGTCAAATTAATTTAGTTTTGCTTTGAGTGTCAAAATGAGACCACAGCAGGAGAAATGAAACTATGTGGGGTGACTCAGAACCCAACAGGTTGGATTCTGCTCAGACAAATGGAACATAAAACAGCTGAAAAGGCAGGCTGAGAATGCGTAGAGGTCATCCATTTCCTGCATGATTCAGACAGATTTTCTGGTCTGATATGCTGAGGGGTGGAGGGACAGAAAGTGTGGACAAGGTTCACTGACAAGCCAACTGTATAACTTAATCACAGCACAGGACTGAGGAATTTTAACTAGGACTGAGTGGGTGTCATTTCACATGGAAACCACCTGACTCATCCTAAATCAGACAAACGTGAATCATGACCAGTGTGTAAAATTTACAGGGCTTTATAGGCAGAGTATGTCAGCAATCAAATGTGTTTTCATTACTATATAATCACCTGAAAGTAATTTTTTTGTTGTTGTCTTTTCATTACTTTGGAAGGGGAGGGCGAGGCAAGTGGAATTAAAGGAGAAATGTGTATCATAAAATGAACATGATATGTCATCAGAGATCAAGGAAATGTGAAGGTGAAATACTCATCAGCGCTACGGCTGTGATGGCCCCCTTTGAAATTTCTTTTCCAGGCAACAAAAAATGTTTTAGTTTGCTCGTTTCATGTTAATTTGCGTTCTAATTAATGCCGAATGTTTGCCAAATGGCTGAAGTTTCTGTTTATGAGTCATAAGAAATCATTATTAACCATGCAGAAGATGTAGCTGTTTATAACTGTTAAACTGAGCGATATGTGAATGGAGTCTGGCAGACAATAAGGCAGGCAGTCACTGAACTCAAACTCCAGTGTGTATTTTACTTCAGTTTTCAGGATAACAAGCTTAACTCTACATTGACAAACAAGCTGGTTAACTTACAGTGTAGGACTTGTCCTCGCTTGTTGTCAGTTTACCCTTCCCCGAGCCGAAGGAGGAGGGGTTGGTGGGAAACAACTCACTTCAACCATAAATCGTAGATTAAATAGAATTTCAACCTAATTAATGTACCATCTATGGCTTCAAATCACTGTTTGGACTGCTGTACACACTTGCTACATGTTGCTCCTGTAGGCTTGTTGCAATCTACAATCTCACAGCTAGATGCCTCTAAATCCTACATACTGCTCCTTTAATGTGATGCTCTACCACAGACACGAATCAAGCCCTTTGGGTTTGAAAGATGGCTGTAAACATCTTCACAGTTTGCTGTCAGCTGTGTTAAAATTTAAATTCATGGCAATAACTATGGATTCCACTTCATCTCAAAAAGTTTCATGGTGGAATAAAAGTTTAAACAACCCGTGCAGATCACTTTCGCTCCTCTTCAATGTTGCTGAACTTTAATGTTTTCTGCTTTATGTGTGTGTGTGTGTGTGTGTGTGTGTGTGTGTGTGTATTTTATGGGTATTTATTTCCTGTTCTCTGTAATTAGTGTTGTTTGATTAAGGATGGGACCACTGTAATTTTATGGATGAATAAACCAAACCTTGAAATTGATGCCAGCATGTGATCAGGTGGTAGTACGAAGCACCTGTGTCTAATGTTGACTCATGGCTGTTGACAGTAATAATTCAAGCCAATCAATGAACCACAGGTGGCCTGTAGGTGATGCATGTGCCTGCTAGCAGGCTGGACAGGTTCTGGACAGGCTGGTATTTCTGTATCTTGATGAAAATATGATTTTTGCATCCAGCAGTTGAAAGTACATTTTCATCTATGTATTGACACCTTCTGCTCAAAATAAACATTAATGTAGGCATTGCAAACTAAAATACTGTGCAATGGTAAATTGACTTACACACTCTTGTCTCATTCCTTGTGTATTTGTGCCTATACTTTTGTTCTCTAACATTTAATGAATGACAATGTGAGGATAAAGTACATATGGAAATGATTATTTAGATAAATGAGTTGTGCATCATCAGTGAAAGAGGAATTTTACCAGATAAATAACATATAGAGGTTCTCACATGTTCAAAATTTTGCATCAAACATGAAATAGATTCATAACTCAAACCCAGTTTGCATAAATAACTCCAAAATGACTCCAGAAATAATAATAGTAGCAGTACATTCGTCCTGTAATTCACGGTTTACACTGTCCATCTCTTTGGAATGATTAAAGCGCACCCTGCCAGCTGATACCTGCACCAAAACTGAATATTCTTCAGACTTGGGACCCAAATTTGCTTTTTATTAAAGGATCAGTGTGTTGGTTTTAGTGGCATCTAGCAGTGAGTTTGCAGATTGCAACCAACTGAATATCCCTCCTCTTCCAAGCATGTTGCAGAACCTACGGTGGATACAAAACTTGGGGGAAAATGTGATAGACCCTATTTAGAGCCAGTGTCAGGTTTGTCCTGTCTGGGCTACTGTAGAAACATTCGACATGTCGAACTCCCTGAAAGACCCCCTCGCTCCGTGGACGTAAACGGCTCATTCTAAAGTAACAAAAACACACTGATTCTTATTTTCAGGTGATTATACGCTGATGAAAACATAATTATGAATATTACATTCCATTAATGCCATATTCTAAATATTCTACAAAATCTACCACACTGGACCTTTAAGTTGAAATGTGTGGACATGAAGCTTTTATTTTGAAAGTCAGAGGTCTTGTTATTGAACTGCTGTTGCTGCTGTAGGAATACGAGCAAAATATGTCGGATCGCACACTCCGCCCTACATGAAGAAACTGAATCAAAAGTCATATTAGAAAGATTCATTTTGGGTGAAATACACCTTTAACATATGATCTTATCATCAAAGGCAGGGACTGAAACTTGCGTGGGAGTGTCGCTGTATAAGGCTGCAATATGAAACTTGAGCACTGTTTCTTTAAGAGCGTGGGCGAGTAAAGTGAAAGAATGTGGGAGGGAGACAGCCAGCTCTGCCTCACATGTATTTCCCCCCGTCCGCAGACTCCGCTGGAGGAGCCTTTAATTAACTGAGATATGTGTGTGGGAGGTAAAAGTTGGCCAGTGTCTCAGTCAAAACACTGAAGGTGTGAGATTTTATGCAGGTAAAGCAGGGAAATTTTTCTGTGGGGGCTGATAAAGCACAGTCTTAGAGGAAAGCTGTCAGAAAAAAACATGCTTTTCTGGATATGACTTGAGGCCAAGACGAGGAAATGACAGAACCTCGACTGACGGCACTACGTTCAGTAAACAAATCATCTCAAAAGGGATGTATTTACATGTTAGGAGCCTGAGGCGCATGCCTTATTCTTGAGACGTGGTTTGGATGCAGCCTCTGATATCTGATGGGTGTTATCCACCCTGCCACAAAAATGATCTTTCACAAAAAAATGCAAATACCAGAGGGAGAAAATGTTCTTGCAGAGTACAAAGAGGACTCATTTGTATATTTTACCTTGGGCCATGCACAAGAAAATGATTGCTTTTCCCTAATTTTGGCACATTGTGCTTGTGGTTCTTCCGGTTTAGATGTGTTTCATGTTATTTTATCAGAGGTAGTCTGCCTTCATGTTCCTTAATCTCCTCAAAAGACTATCGGGTAGCATTTGTGATTCTTGCAGCTGAAAACCAGAGAGCACGATCAAGAGAAAACACACTTTAAAGACTAGGGAGAAGTGCATACTGAACTCATCCAGGGAAACACAACACTGTTCCTCCTGTCTTTATGTAAGCAGTGGAGCCCCTTCAGGGTCCAGTGAAGGGCTCTCTGCATTCCTTTGCGCTAGGCTCTTGTTTTTCTGGACTCACAGGGGCATGGCTGGACGTCACTGAAGCCTGACAACACCTCGGATCACTGAGCTAACGCAGCACGGTTTATCATGTGCACTTCAGGCCCCATGCATGTGACCACCTGAGCTCGCCAGGTGAAGTGCAGGACACTGACACCTGAGGTTTGTCATCACACCTGCAGGGCCACCATACGACTCAGTTTCTCAGATTGGATTTCAGGCTTTCAGCAGATGAGGAAACTATATACAGAGACTTTAAGTGACTGAAACAAACTTTAATGCTACAAACAACTTAAAATAAGAAGTAAAGGTGAGAAAAAGCAGATTAAATTAAATTTTTCATTTAGTAGTTTATGCATTTTATGCTAACAAGTCTGCAGCTATGTTAGCAGCTCTGTGAGTCTGTACATAAGCACAGCGATGCTTTGAGCTAAATGCTAGAATCAATGCTAACATGCAAACAGTGACAGTGCTATCATACTGACGGTCTAATAAATGTTACCGATCTGCATTTTAGCATGCTAGATTTTACTAATCAGCACTAAACACAAAGTACAGCTGAGGCTGATGGGAATGTCATCAGTGTTATAAGTATTTTGATCAGGAGCCAAAGCACTGGACTTCTCATAGATTTCATTCCTGATTGATTTGTCGACACCTGTAGTTACTAGTTGTAACAGCAATTGTTTAAGATTACAGGTCACATAATTCAGGGGCAGCAAAACCAAAATATTGTCATTTAAATTTGTTTTTTTTCCATAATTCTGTGAGCAACCATGATCTGATTTTATGCTGCACACGGCACGAGTCTTTAAACAGCGGGGCAAAGTGAAAGGAGTTGGTTATATGGCTGAAAAGTTGGAGGTTTGCAGCCTGGCGCCTGCAGCTCTTCATCTATGGTTGCACCATTTTGTTTCATCACCTCCCGCAAACTGGTCCACTGTCAAAAAATTCCAAAAACGACACTGACGGTCTTGTTTTGTGGACAAAGTTTGACAAACAGTAGCAGTTAATACAAATCTCACCGGCAGAAATATTACTTTTCCTTTGACAACTTCATAATAAAAATCAAAAGTCACAAGTTTGACAAATCAACTGTAACTGAAAACAGCTTTTTTTTCCCAGAATGTTGCCACAGAAACCCAGTCTGTGATATTGCAAATACATCAGTATTGTGGTTTAATCCGTGATTTCCGTCATTTATTTAAATAAAAATCTTTGAAATTGCCGCTTTAAAATATCTTCAGAGGTGTGGGGGGACATGATTGTGTGTATCACATTCCACTGTCATCCAGTAGTCGTTGAGACATTTCACTTCAAACAACAAATGTGAACCTCGGGGTGACAAGTCAGGGCATCACCAAAGACATGAAGATACATCCTCTAGAAACCATGAATCATCACACAGTCACAGCCCAAAGAAATGTGACTGAAAGTTTTTGAGTTGTGCAATGCAGATTCTTCATTCACTCAAATGAGTAACTGAGAGACAAAGAACAAGACAGACCTGATATTACTTTTGAGAACCAGAAATGCGCAAACAACTTTATTCAGGCTTTACAGAATAATTCTGGTTTATTAGAACTTGAGTATTATTTTTCTGTTTTCTGTGGCCATCAATAATAAAATTATTGCACTCATTAACATAACGAATCCTGAAATGAAGCAATGTTGGGAAAAAAACAGTCCAACAGTAAAGAAATATGAGCAGTCAGCTGATCAGAAAATCTGTACAAAGGTTCCTGGCAATAATTTGCCTGGAGTGAAGTGAAAATATTGACCTTCTGCATCGCTAGATGAAAAGACGGAAGATCACCAGAGTCTTTCGGCTGCATCTTCTGGGGACCGTGAACATCTGTACCAAATTCCATGGCAGTCCTTCCAGTAGGTGAGACATTTCACTAAAAACCAAAACTGCCAGTCTCATGGTGGCGCTAGAGAAAACCTGAGTAGCTCACTCAAGTCAGCAGGATTCATCCATTCATGGTAATGCATCTAATATTTCAGTCTGGTCCAGTGTGGTTTATCGACCAACCCTAGACAGGCCACTAGGTTTTTGTTGGTTCCAGCGTGTCAAATGTGAAAGTTTCGGCCAATCACACTCCACCTCCAACATGATGAAAGTACAGTCAGTCCATGTTTAAAAGTTGCTGCACGTTTTTATATTCATGTGATTATTCAAATACATTTTTGTAAATGAATTCTCCGAGATACAGAAGTACATGTGTTGGGTTTCTTGTGTCTCTTTAAAGTGCCTCTTCCTATAAAACAAGCCCCATAAGCATTTAGTGATGCTTGAAATGTTCCTCTAAAATGCAAAGTAGGGATTGAGGTACAAAATATTGGCCTGCACAAACTCAGGCAGTCATTCAAGCTGCTCTGTACATGATAAACAAACAAGGGGAGGAGAAACAGGAAAAACAGATGCAGAAGTTTGGGAACCTGAAGGCATCAGCTCTGCTTCTTCTTCTCCTTGACCTTGAGTTGGTGTCTCTTGATCACGTGCCGTCACTGCCCTGAGAACGGACACTTATCTCTATTATTAATCAGCGCATGTTACACCATGTCGTCACATGGGACAGTTCTCTCAGGAACGCTGCTTCCCGTCTGTCTCACGCCTATCATGTTTCTTAGCCAGAAGCTGATACAGTTTTCAGCCGTCATCTATTTCCTCAAGACATAGTGGGAAAAAAAAAAAAAAACTGGATGTTTTGGCTGGAGGCTCAGGGAGTTTGTTGATCTGCTGGATTCCAAAAACACAAGACGATCCCAGAGAAGATAACACAACCCATGAGAAAATGGTAGATCTGTGGGATGGTTACAGCTCCTTTTCATTTATATATTTTTTTTCAATAAATTAAGAATTGATCATAAGATACCTCGCAAGGAGAAGAAAAAAACATAGGGCAATTCAGCTTGCTACGTTTGTGAACTTTGCACATGTTATTGCTCAAAGTAGATCTTTGGTCCTGGTCTCAAGATATGGTTCATCAGCACATGCAGCATGCGCTTGTGAGACACATTAAGAAAAAAAACATCATGTGGACATCGATATTGACAAGTGGCTGAAGAAACAGTTTTTAAAAACCTCCAATGACTGACAAATAAACAAGGCTATTTATAAGCATTTGCAGCAATCTGTACATCACTACGGTCATGAGACTGAAAAGTTTTGAGTTGTGCAATGCAGATTTTTCATTCACTAAACTGAGGAATTGAGAGAGAAAGAACAGGAAAGACATGATCTTGCTTTACTGCCTAAAGGAGAATGACTGCTTTACAGCACAGAACCACAAGCAAACAACTTTATTTAGGCTTTACAGGATAACTCTGGTTTATTAGAACTCGAGTATTATTTTGAACTCGCCCAATGCTGGAATGAAGCAACATCTCTAAAAAGTCCGACAAGGAAAACCACACGAGCAGCTGATCAGACAGGTTTAAACAAACAGCCAGCAGCCAGGCTTATTTGGAAAGGAAAACAAAGGCGAACAAACATTACTCAAACCATTCGTCACAGTTTACCATGGATGTCTTAAGAAAAACGAATACTGTGTTCCAAGATGGCGCCCTGTTTATTCCAGGAAGAGCGCTCATTGGGCCAAAAATCTACAGCACTTACTGCAGTTTGCACACTGTTTCCTGTGCAGTGAGAGATTATAGAAAACTACAGGGATGGTGTATTTTTGCAGACCAAGTTGGCCTCCACAGAAAAGCCAGTGGGATTTTTCAGGTGAATTTCCTGTTTGTGCAAAAAAATAAGCTGATGTTCAGCAAGATACACGAAGGAACACCGCTTTTATGATTTTAAAGGTGTAAATGAAATTGCCAGATGTAGAAAGCTACAGTAGTGAACATCTTTTAAGCTTCTGTTCACCACTGACCTTATTTCAGGCAAATCGAAAAAAGAAACGTTGACTTTGAAACAAGGAAACCAGAAGTGCCAATATGCTAACTCATTTTCAACTCATTCCTGTGGTACCTTACTGTCGACATTCCAAGTGCGTTTCAAGAATCATACATGAAATACCTAAATCCTACTGTCATCGCCTACACGAGCTGCCTCTCCCTATACTTGCAGTTGATTGAATGCATCTGACAGCAGCGCGTTTTCAATTCAATTTGATTACTCATGAAAAGTGTCAAGATTTTGTGAGTTTTCCAACTGACTCAACATTTGATCTCTCCCCAGGTGCTACCGCGCCTCATTTTGTTTTACTGCATTGTTTTTCCTTTTTCCAGTTTTCATGGTAGTCGTCCAGGACTTCCTGTAATCTGTGCGAAAGTCCGAACCATCCAAAAAATGTTTATGGTCGCCGCCCTGTGCTTCGGTGTTTGAAAAAACAATGCACAAGTGCCCTCTTGGATGCTCCTATGATAGGTAAAATGTGATAAAATTCCCTCTTGGATGCCATATCAGTGGACCAAACCTGATGTAGGCTGCCTTACATGCTGAAAAAATATTTGGCCTCTGTGTCCCTTTAAATAATTAAATACTCAATAGTGTGTTTTTATTACAGAGGAGTAGCAGTTGTTGTCCTTTATGCCACATAATGTTCCCGATTACATCACATAAAACTTTTTTTATCCAAACAAGGAAGTGTAACTGTTTTATCATAAATGCATCATGACTTTCACCGTGCTGGTGGCCCGCCACATAAAGCTGGTGTCCTTTTTATTTTGTAGCGCACTTTTGTTTTGATTCAAACTAAAAAGTCCAGAAGTCCGGATCAAATGAGAAAAGGTGAGAAAGCGCCATAGCTTTCAGTTTTACCTTGACATAAACTGATTTAGATGATCTACACAAACTTGTTTACAACCTGTCTCAACTTTCCTGCCCAGTCTGACTTTTTTTGGGCGATGTCCCAGAATTCCCAGATAACAGCAAGTGCTTTGGATAAGTGCATAATTATCACAGCCATTAGACATGCATCCAACAAAACTAAGAGCCGACATGTAAACAGGAATTCGTCCTGGATTATTTAAATTTCCCATGAGCTCACACAGGACGCATTACAGCTGTAATCGTCTGTAATCGCGATTAAAATCAAAGCGAAAGCGGGAACACAAGTGGTGACCAAAATCAACATCCTTTCGCAGGCGGGGTTTGAACGGGCTAAAAGGACGTGTGGTGTCGGTTCGGGCAAAATGCAGCACGTAGCACATTCAGGATCAGACGCACTCAGAGCAGCAGTTTGTTCTCACAGAGGGCAGATAACCTATCACACATTTATCAGAGGAATCTGCTCTCAGTCAGCAGCAACTGAGGTCACAGTACAAACTGCATTATGAATGCTGCAGTATGAGTTATTATAACATTAATCAGACATGTCAGATAAGGATAACTGTGGCAGCAGATTATTTGTAACTAAACGCAGTTTAGAAGCATAACATAAATTAAATAATCATGAAACAGAGTTTGTTCTGAGATTCTACATGTATCATTTCCTACAATCCCACTGTGGGGTATTAAGTTGCTAAATAGTTCCGGTGGTTTCAACACTTGTTTCTGGTCATAAATTTTTAAAATTGTTGAGCTGAATGGAGGAGTGGCATCGCTCTTTACTGAGGTGTGATGTTGTCTTCCTGTGGCCTTGAACTTAAGTATCTTTCTGTGTGTGTGTGTGTGTGTGTGTGTGTGTGTGTGTGTGTGTGTGTGTGTTAGAGATATAAGAGGTGAACAGGATTGTTTACGTCTCACGTGCAGTCATGAGTGGGAGGCTGTTGTTTACAGAGCTATTTCTGACAAGCACCTTAACCAGTAAATACTCAAAAACTGCTTCCTGAGTCTGTGTCACGTGGGAGTCTGTTATCTATTTGATGCTTAAGTCATTTGTCAGACTTCATAAGATTTGCAAAGAGCAGAAACACTCCCCGATTAAAGATGAGCGACGTTACGGCGACGCCCTCGAGGCGACCCTCGCGGCTTCTGTTTCGCTGCACATTTGTGCCATCAAATATAAAAGGACCAGAATCAGCAGGTGACATTTGTACAGTGTATCGGATACGCTTTGAAGGTGCGTCGTGATGGTTAATATGTTGCAGACTCGAAGTTTGCAAACAGATAAAAAGATTGTTACAACTCTCGTATCTGTAGCCTAGATACAGCTGGAGCCGGCAGCCAGTTAGTTTAGATCGGTTTAAAGACCGAAAACAGGGTAAAACAGTGACAAAATTCACCGATCAGCATTTCTGAAGTTCACAAACAAACTATAGTCCATCTCTTAGCATAAAAACGATGTGGTTGTCTGTCAAGAAGACTTCAGGAAGTCAGCGCACCCAACCAAGAAAGAGATTGATATATGATCCCTCATAAAAATATTTGTTTGTGCTCATTGGTTACTGCAAAGATTAAACAAACAAAACATCACATGTTAATTATTGAGCTTTATAGGGGCTTGTATCAGAAGCAGAAGTGCTTCATTGATCCCCATAGGCGAGTTGGTCAAATTACATTCAGGAATAAAAACAATATATATATGTAATCACAGAGAAAGTGTAGAAAATGTAAAATAATAAGTATGTAACAACATACATATTCTACTACAATATATACTAGAAATAATATAACAAATATATCCAATAAGAAGTGTGTGTATTTTTCAACTTTGGACAGAGCTAAACTAGCTGTTTATCCCAGTTAGCAGTCTTTATGCTAAGCTAAGCTAACCATCTTCTGGCTCCTGCTTCGTATTCATCACTCAGACATGAGAGTGTTATCGATCCTCTCATCTAAATCTTAACAACAAAGCAAATAAACATGTTTCTCAAGCTGTCAAACTATTTGTTTCAACCACTGGTTTTGTGGCAATATAAAAAGATAAACATTTCACCATTAGAATTTCTAAAAATATGAAAACTATGTTGTATATTTTGTTGAGTTGTGTACTTTAATGAATCAAAATGTTAAAAGACACCCACACGCTGTCTCCTCCACTTGCAAATTCAAGTTTCATTGACAGTTTTGGTGTGATGACCTTCATCTGGTTAACCGCTACGCTGAAATATTGTTAATTAACGTAAACAAATGGGAGACATTTTGCTTTTTATTGTCAGCTCTTCTTCTCTGCACATGGCTTCTTACAGGTGTTCAAAAGTTTTTATAATCTCAAATGTTCCCATCAATGTTTAAACCCAGAGGAATCCTGAATTTATTCAAGCTAACAGTGTTTCCTATTCGCCGGTAGGTGCTATACCTTCAGTCAGCAAAAGTGACCAAACGTAATGTGAATAAAACTTTCTGTGAACATGATTTCTGCCTGATAAACTTTCATCCGCAACTTTGGCAATAAAGACAACTCCCATGATCCCATGCTATTTTGCAACGTCATCAAACTACGTTTTTGTTATTGTTGTAATGTGAGAGAGCCCCCTAGTGGCAGCACTTATATATTGTGTGTTTAAAAATCATGACAGGTCATGTGACTTAACAGAGACTACCACCGTTTGGCATTTTCCAAAATCCTAAAAAACCACCATGTTAGTCAGACGAATATTCCAAATACAGTAACATCGATTTTTAACCTGTTTCATAAGTAGGCTAGTGTCTCCTGACTCCAAACAAAAATATTATCTGTAAAAGAAAGTAGGTCACTTGTGCAGCAGCCATCTTTGTTTGGGTCATAGAAGAAGATGGCATTTGTGAAACATTTTAAAATTATGCTTAATGGTTTACTGGAGATATTTTATATTTCAGGAGAAAAGACAAAAAGCACAAACTGGAGCTAGTACAAGTAGGGGTGTAAAAAATTAATTAAAATGCAAAACAGGTTGAAAAATTATTTATGTAGTCTGAGGCTGAATTCAGAAGATTTCATCTGTGTTTTCCATTTCCATTGCAACTCATGATTGGTATAAAAATATCTCTGTTAGTCACATGGAAACTCATTCCACATGTATTTTTCTGTAAAAGAGTACACAGAAAGTAAATGTGTGCCAAATTCTTCACACGGGTTTTTTATTTTATTTTGACTTCCTACTTCCTCAGACAAGGAGGCTTGAACTCAGGCACATTAAGTGGGCCTAAGTGCATTAGCGTCGATGCTAAATCAATTCGACATACAGAACAGAAGGAACTCAGAACTGAATTAGTAAATAACGCTCCTCCGGTCAGAAGATTAGGAATGTGTCTCCGATGTGTCTCTGAAGATGAGGATATGAAAAGCTCTCATTCATTCTGAGCAAATTAGCTTAAATGCACCTTAGCTCACTGTTGAAGTGAGCAAACACAGGAACAGCTCCTGCAAAAACACACTCAGATCAGATGACACACTGTAGGGCCCATAGCAAACATGGGCACGCATGCATTTATGTACATTTCATGCTGCTGCTGCTGCTGCTGCTGCTGTGCTCCGGATAGCATCTGGCAGCTGGTGGGGACTTTCATTATTGTTCATTAAGCACAAGTGAAATAAAGTGGTCAGGTGCTTCTGGTGGTTTTGGAAACATAGAAAGCAAACCCTGACACACAGGTGCTATTATATTTGTGTGACACTGAAGTCATCTGCAGACCCTTTTTTCTTGCCTAGAAACGGCTAAAACAGCACTTCTTTTCACTTAAAATGCATTAATGTTCATTTCTAATATTGTTTTTTTCCCAACAAAAGAGGTTTTAATCAGGGGAAAAAAAAGATATTTGGAAAGCTAATAATTTAACAACCAAAACAAAATGCTAATCTGAGAAGCATGTCAGTGATCTAATTAGTTAACTGATACTGATCCATCATAATTGCTTTACCCTCGATATGATAATCCTACCTCCCACGCAGTCATTTCTCAGGCAGTTTGATCCCACACTCGGCCCATTGATCTGATTTACGGCCTGATAAGCTTCCGCTTCATTTACAAAGAAAAATTCCCATATCAGATTGCAGCCAACAGTTTCCTGACATGTTTGGCCTCAGGGTAGGGCACAACAGTCATTTCATACCTGATGCATACATAAATTTGAATGTTAATGCACCTTAGGCAAATTTGTTCACAGTTCACATATAATGATCATTTATCATAAAATTAACTTTTACCTCTGTCCTTACAGTGTGGTTGGTAAGTATGCAGCATTACAGCTTTATGGATAAGGAGCTGTCCAGTTAAAATGCTCCATAATTAACCAATAAAAAACATAAATTGTTAGTTATTTTTATTGTAAAGAAATTATCAAAACAGAGGTTAGAGTGCTTTGATGTTTTCTTTATCAGTTGAAATGATAAAATAATCCTATCACACTGTTAACCATGTGAGTTCATTATATTTACATGTTTAGACATTTAGCTAGTTAGTTGACATGACTTTAAATAATAAAACTGGGATTTTTCCCTTTCTCAACGTTCTGACTTCCCCCATGACTCTGGTTCCTACTGAAGACAAAGGTCTTCAAGAACTGGTGAGAGTTTCATTTCTTAAAAAGTCTTGGTTATTTCCTTCAACAGC
Organism: Lutjanus erythropterus; assembly: GCF_056507025.1. Taxonomy (NCBI): domain Eukaryota; kingdom Metazoa; phylum Chordata; class Actinopteri; order Lutjaniformes; family Lutjanidae; genus Lutjanus; species Lutjanus erythropterus. The sequence continues at coordinate 39,402,283 of NC_139325.1, forward strand.
TGGGCACAGTATGGTTTTCAGCAAATGTCACTCAAGCACGAGGAAATGGTGCACTATAAACGCACTTTTTTTGCTCTAGGGAGTTATTCCAAGAGGAAGCGGGTGTATTCTGGACTGAGTCAAAATAAACTACAGTCTGTGTCTCTATAGCTGCTTCCATCAACATATTTTTAGAAAAGGCTGATGGAAATGTCTAAATCCGAAAAACCAAAGTTATTATTCTCGCTTGCAGTGGTTTTTGCCTTTTTCGAAAAAGAGTTAAAGTGCTTAAAGGGATATGGAAACACTTTTTCTGAATAACTTCCAATGCAGCGAACATTCAGCTCACATGACTGATCAGCTGCTCTCGCTCCATAGTCTCCTCATCGCCCCCATGACTCCATGATACATCCATAATTACTTCACACAGAGCTTCCTCACAGAAAAGGGATAGTTCACCCAAAAAATTTAAATTCAGTCACTGTCCACTCACCCTCATGCTGATTGAGGGTCGGGTTTATTTTGCTGGAGTTTCACAGGAAAACAGCGTTGCAGAATCTCCCAAACAACATAACTGAATGGTGACCAGTTTTCAAATGTAAAAAACACCTGGAAAAAAAAACACAAAATGTCTCCATACTGCTTGTCTGGAATAATCCGTTTACACACTGTCCCACCACACACAACCAGTTCAGACAGTGTGCATGTGCACATGAATGTGCTCCAAGCTAAGGATCTACAGTGAAGATTCGGGCTAAAAACATGGTGTAAATAACATTTTTAGTCAACTTGACATGTTGGGGTTTTAGGAGGCTTGGATTATACCAGATGATTACACCAGAGGCATTTTATGTTTCTATTCTGTTTTTTTACATTTGAAAACTGGTCACCATTCACTTCCATTGTTTGGGAGATTCTGATTTCCTGTGAAACTCCAGCACTGTACAAAAAAAAAAAAAAAAATAAACCTGACCTTCAGTCTGTATGAGGGTGACAGGATAATGACTGAATCTTCATTTTGTCCCTTTAATATCCGAAACTGAAATGTTGTAAATGAAATGAAAACACAGCGACCAGCAATATGTTGGTCCATCTCTCAGCTTTCTGACTTCCCCATCCTGTCTGAGACTCTCAGCTCCAAAACCACTGGTTTCTACTCAAGACACGAATCTTTAAGAATGGGTGAGAGTTTCATTTCTTAAAAGCTCTCAGTCATTTCCTTAAACAGCTGGGCACAGCGTGTCACCCAAAACACGAGGAAGTGGTGCGTTTGTCTGGGACTATTTTCAGTGGTGGAGTAATACATTAAACATTTTGTGCTCCAGTGAGTAATTTCGAGCAGGATGAGGGTGTATGTGGGACTGAGTCAGAATAAACTACAGAGCTGTCTACTTTCTACATTACTTTTTTACTATTTTGGGTTTGATTGGTGCTCTTATTTACATCCTCTTTTTGCACGCTCTTCTTCAGCAATAAGATGCTGAAAGAATGATGTATTTTTGAAAGCCAACACGGAAGTTAGCATCGCTGTGGACTTTTTTAAGATGCATAAAATCTTCATTCTGCAATTCATTCTGATGTATTTTATTTTGTAGAACAAAACATGAAAATCTTTTAAACTTGTGTTAACCATAGATCTTGACTTTGAGACAAGGGGAACTGGAAGTGCTAATATGCTAACTGCTCATTCCTGCAGCGCTCAGTGGTATCATGGTTTCTGGAAACAAGCATTTGCATTTTCTTTTTCAGATTTACATGAAATTCTGTTAAAATTTGTGGTACATTAGGATGGAATTTCAGCTAAACGTAATAAAGAAAGAACGTTTTTCTAGTTGTTTTTGGGCAACTATGGTGCTCTAAAGAAATAAGACACAGGCTATCAGGCTTTAGCAGGTGCGCTTGTTAATATAGGATCAATTGATTGGCTTTGTTTTTTCTTGACAGTAAGACTAACCGCAGCCTCATCCTTTATGATGTTGCTCAAAAGAACTTCAAACACAACAATCTGTTTACAGGCACATGTGACATTTTGCTAAACTGCTAAACCTCTTTGCTGGTTTAAAGGAACTTTGATTGAATTCTAGTAGAGCAGGATTTAGATTCTAAAACACTGGATTAATCCGTTCACCAACAGTACAAAATATCACAAATATTTAATATAATTTTAAAATCCATCTGATCTGCATTCATGGCAGAATTTGAGGGGATTATCTTTTCAGTTGGTGTTTTCTGTAAAGCACTGAGCAACCTCTGTGTGAAATGACAGAGTAACAACGCAGGGATCAACGCTTTACCAAACAGATTTCTTTCTGGTAATGTGAAGGCGACAGGCTGGAGCTGGCAGGCCCTTTGTGTCTTCGGTTATCAGCTGAGCGCTTATTTTGTCTGTGCTGTAATCCCCCCCATCGTCATCCATGGGGGAGGATGAAAGACTTCAGCCCTGACCCAAATTCACAGAAAAGCATGGAGAGACAAAACAATAGCAAGCTTATAGAAAAGCCCCTAATTAAGTTTTTTTTTTTATAGGTGTATAGGTATGATCTGTGGTGTGCAACAGGGGAACCACACACTGAAAACAGTAATTTCACCTGCTTAGTAAAACGTTTACCAGCACCAGGACAACACCTAATATTCTGACAACAGGTCATTTTCACGATCCGCAGATTACACCCGCACAAAGTGAGCAGTGTGTGCTGTGAAAGAAATGTGCTCTGCCCAGATCTGGAGCAGCAGGATAAAATCTGAGCATGAATGTGAGCAGGTAGGGTTTTCCCTACTCGCTGTCTTCTACCGGCGTGCCTGAGTGTAAGACACTTCACCCCATCAGATCCTCCAGCAGACTGTGGTTTAACTGGGGAGCTCCCAGGTGTGACTGTAAGAACTGTATGAGTGTGAAGCTGAATGTTGCTGGAAATGACTGGATGACAAACGATTTTAAGAAAGTACCTAAAAGCTGTTTTGTATTGTGAGCTGCCATAAAACGTTTCGCCCGTCCAAGAGAGTTAACTGTGCCTGTAAATTCCCGTCAACAGTATAAAACTACACTCTAACCAGGAGATGGATCCACTGTAAAACACCATACAGGAAGTGTGTGGAATCAATTATTCTTTCACATTAACATAACATAAATATGTAGAGTTTTATTATCCTCAAGTTGAGTCAACTGAAAATGTGTGACTTTTATTTTCAGACCACTACACAAAATAAATAAACATGAGTTGATCTGACTTGAAATGGTGAGAAATTCAGTTTAAAAATAGACATGATCATTAGACAGGTCAAGGCAGCGGGAGAGTTCATGTTTGTAAGTTGTGCCTGCTTATAATGATTAACAGTGTGCAGATAAGATCATAGTTATGATGGAGAAAGTAACACTACCTAATTGAACTGAGAGAAAATTAAAACCTCAAAAGATTCTCAGGTTACATTCCTGTTTTCCATTACAATAACAATTGCCACCAAAACAAACATCTTAAATTACATTTGTTCTTTTACTACAGTCTCGCTCAGGTGTCTTTTGAGATGCATTAAAGCTGCGGTACGCATTTTATTTTCGGTGTCATCGGGCAACAGTTCCACAATAGCTTTTTAAGCAAAATGTAATTCAAGTGATGTGAGGGAAACTAGACTTCTGCTCCTCAAAATCTAGCCTGTGACAAGGGACTTCGGTCCTTCGCACGTCAGTAAGATAGTTGATTGTTGACTCACCAATCAGCCATCTTTCTTCACAATCACTCACCGCACCTTAAAAGGGGAAGTGCGCAGATTTCACACTGTATATGGGACAATGTGGCTCAACAGTGGGCTTCACAAATTTGCCTCAGCTGTTGTCATCTGAGTCGGCATCATCATGGGACTGAAAAGTACGTTTGAAAATAAAAACAGAAATCTGTGGGTGTGGAGTGGGAAAGATGTGAGCTCTCATCATTGCATGCTCTCGTCTCAGTTTGAGGCTACATTAGCCGCTACCACCATAACACACCCAAACTGTCAATGGTCAAGCTGCATTGTGGGTAATGTAGGTACCGGTGTGTGGGGGAAAAAGATGATATCTCAGGTTCGGCTGCATCAATTTTACCCTTAAAAAGGTTTCTTTGAGCATAAAGTGTGCATGTCTATAATGGGGAAACTCTAAAACCCATTTTCATTCAAATATCTTGAGGTGAGAAGTCAAGTGGACCCCTTTGACAAGCTTTCCCTTGACAAAATTTTGCCTTTATTTATTTTAGCCATTATTTACCTTCCTTCTTGACAAACTAGACTCATGGACACATTGAGGACAAGTAATCATGTACCTAATGTTAAAAGTCCAGCACACACAGAGCAACATGAACATCCCTTCTCAGCATGTCCCTTGTGAGCTTGTAGGTGAGAGCCACTGACCTTGATTTCAAAATAAAAATATTCCTCGGTGGAGCTGTGATGCAAACCTGGACGTAAAACAAATATTTTCAAATCAATTCATGCTGTAATTCTATGGTCTGAACCACTGACTGTATATGAAGGTGACGGCACGCATCCACTTCCTCTCACGTTATCCTCCCTGATACGAGTGCCGCCATCTTGAACTAGCGACGTCATTTAGAGCCAGATTCTGCATAGTAGTGGTCGGGGTTGGAGCCGCAGTGTTGAGGTACCGCCCCCTACAACCAGCCAACTCAGTGGTGAGCAGAGTTCAGCCATCAATCAGGATATGAAACCCCTTTTTTATAGCATCAAACACAGAATTAAAACCAAACTTTTCAGAGAAATGAACATCAGTGCAATAAGAACTACCTCAAATGACAGAAACCATCTTTGGGGAAAAAAATTATTTGATGTGTGCTTTGATATTTTAGTATTACAAAGCAGTTTTGGCTCCACTTTTAGGGAGCTGTCAAGTCACCCAACTTTATAAATGTCAGTGAGCTGAACTCAGTCCAGCCACAAACATACGCACAACGCAGATCGAGAGCAGGAAAACAACGCAGGCAAAGGTATTTTTCAAGCTCGATTCTGTCAGTAAGTAAATGTGGCTATGTGATCCTATGAAATGTAATCGCGTCTAAAAATCAAGAACAAAAAAACCATAACCGATTATTATGCCTTTTGTTTACAGAGATGAAGGACTTCCTTGCGGTTAAAAAGAGTGAAGTGAAAAAACACAAATGAAACAAATGGAAAAAGGTCAACCTGTCAACTCTGGATTGGATCAAAGCAAACAAACCGTAGGTGTGATCACACCACATATTAAAAGACTGCAATTTTCCATGTTGACTATCTTTGATGCTCGATGACGTGTTCGCGTGTTGGAGCTACAGCGCTGGATATCAACATTTCCTATCTATGCCAACAAGAGGTCACGCAGTATGTGCTAAAAAACAACCGATGCTTGACAAGAAAATCCCATCAACATCTTCATGTGACTGCGAATGGTTCCCGTTAATGAGATCAAGTTAATCTTTTAAAACAGTTTGTACCACTTAAATGTAGCAGTTAAATAAACAACATCAGCAAAGACAGAGAAAGATGTTTTTTTTTTCGTGCTCAATGAAAAACAGATTGTGGTTTGAGATCTGAGGTGTGTTTTATCAGGTCTATTTGTTGGGTTTTTCCCTCTCACATCGCTGCTGTGCAGATCCTTTTGAGACTGTTTGTGTTTGAAACCATCACAGCTGACAAACGTTCACTCCTGAGAATAACAGCTTACATTTGCTAAATCGGCCTTAAAGCAAATGCAACAACTTAGTCAAACATGTCTGTAATAAATGAAGTTGAGGAGGTCCATGCTGTTGTTATCAACTATCTGTCTCTTTTTCTTTTCTTTGGTTTACTTTTGGTTTCCCTATCTATGGTGCGAGTAAAAGGTCCCCTAAATTCCACTGGCCACTTCTCATACATGACTGTACCAAAATAATAAATGGATCGTAAATGGTTCAGTCTTTGCAAAAAAAAAAAAAAAAAAAAAAAAAAAGGAAGAAAACAACATCTGTTTGTCAAATAGTGCATGGAGAAACCGGGTATTGCTTCAGATTGAATGAAAAGGTCAAAAAGGAAAAGTCTTAGTAGAAGTAGAAGTGCACAGAAACACCATTATTTGTATCTGTATCTGTTCAACCAACGACATAATCTGCCTCTGTCTCTGCATTCAAACAGAAAAACAGAAGTAGGCGTGGTTTATGCAGGAAGTCATGTTGAATCAGAATATTTTCTTACCTAATATTCATTGGCAATGTAATGGTTGTGCCTGCAAAACATCAAAATGATTTCATATTGGCATTTAATTATATAATTAATTCTCTCTCTTTCTCTTTATTTCTGAATAAATTACCTACTAACTAAACTTTTAACTGGGGGATATTGAAAAATCACAAATATACAAATCTATAAAAATATCCTTCATTTGAAGGGAATTATTTTGGTGCATTATATTAGTGATTAAATAAACACACTGGCCTTGTTCCAGACATTTGAAATGCCTTTCAAACAAAAATTCTGATTGTTGTCTAACCCTTTCCCGGACCTAGAACCAATGAGACTTATTAAAATTTGAAGGAGTGTGAACTATTTTAACACGTATTTTCTAGCCTTTACAGCACTTGTTCAGCAGCCCAGGAAACTTGAAATGTAAATCATTTCACATGATGCTAATCAAATCTGTGTATTCCAAGTATTGCAACTTGAGCAAGACACACACAGAGGGGAGACAGAGTCAGAGAAATAAGTGAGTCAGAGGAAAATAATTTTGCATGGCATGTTCTAAAAAGAGAGAAGTAGGCCACGAAAACAGTCAAGTTAATTTTATTTATGTAGCACCAAATCATAACGGAAGATCATAACAGGTCAAGACTCAAAGGTTCTCCGTTATGTATCCAATTAAATGTGAAAACTGACAATAAATATTGTTGAAATGTTATTGAATGGTGCTTGATTTGACAGTCAGTTGTTGATAACGTATGAGGCTACTGCCGAGGAGCACTGCGTCATAACATACATCATTATGATGTTCTGCACCTTTTCTTGAGGAACTTTTCTCTCACTGGACCTCTGTGAATTTTAATTGGATACCCCTGTCCTCGTTGGACAACCTGATGCAATCAGAGCTTTGTGGGCGGGATTAAGAATGGAGACATCATCTTCCTGACCAAGAACTGGAATCCATTCCATACAAAAATGGCATCAAGAGAAGTTTCGTCTTCCAAATTCAATCCTTTTTTTTATCAGTTGCTTTCTCATTTATTGTTAAGGATCATTATGTGGATGTATGTTACAACATATGTTTATGTTATGTTTCAATGTACGTCATGTTATATTACAATACATGTTATGTTATGTTATGTTATGTTATGTTATGTTGTGTCGTGTCCTGTCCTGTCGTTTCCTATCGTGTCCTATTATGTTATGTAGTTATGTTGTGTTATGTCATGTTTTGTTATGTTACAGCCTATGTTATGTTATGTTATGTGATGTTATGTTATGTTATGTCGTGTCGTGTCATGTTATGTAGTTATGTTGTGTCGTGTCATGTTATGTTATGTTACAGCCTATGTAATTTATGTTATATTACAACATATGTTTATGTGATATTTCAATGTATGTCATGTTATGTTACAACATCTGTTGTTATGCTAAGTTATGTTTTGTTATGTTATAACATATTCTATGTTACATCATAGTACACTAAAAATATTATGTTATATTATGTTACATTGTATGTTGTGTTATTTTATGTTATGTTACAACATATTAAACAGAATTTTCAAAAAACAAACAAAAAAACAATAGAAATACAGTATTCACAAAGTGAAGCATGCACACATGTGATTGCCAGCTGCAGTGTTGCCAGTAACTACCCAGACTAGAACCGACTTAGTCCAGCTTGGTCTGATTAGTCATGCTGGTCCAAATCGCAGACATTATCAGGGTACGAGTCATCATATTTGTCCCACGCGCAGCACTTTTTGCCTGACCACCTAAAAATCTGTGGTTTTGCTTTAATAGTAACTTTTGATCCCAAGCATGCCGAGATGCAGTGCCATCATTTCCCAAAGGTCTGTGTTCATTTTCTGCTGACCAAGTGCTGATCCAGGCTTCAGACGAGGGAACAAGAGGAGGTATAATTATCCTGCCAGAGATGAGGTCATCTCATGAACTTCTCCCCAAGTCACCCTCCAGCTAAAACGAGGATTTCAACACACTCATCCATTCAACGGTGGCAAAAAACATGTGACCCAAAGATGCATGACTCCACGTAGGCAATGGCAAAGTGATAATCATATGAATTACGTGCAGCCACATGCTGAGCTTCTCCAAATGACCGCATAAACGGATGATTATCAGCAGGACTGTTGTTGTTTTTTTAAACACAATGCCCCCCATTGAGCTGAGTTCAATGGCTTCCGACCTTTGAACTCCACAGATCGTTGTGTGAAATGTTGGAGGCTGCAGACGTCAACAAACCAGCATCAGTGCTCGGCAAACAAGCGGTCTCCAAACAAAAGGTGAAAGCGGGCAGCGTTGCGGGCTGACAAGCTGTAACTGACACTGACCATTTGACCCCCCACCCACCCACCTGATGGTTCATCCAGACATAACAACCTCACACCTTGGAGCAATGGGGTCAAACAAGCCCAGGCCTGTCACAGTTTGACCCTAAAATACCATAAGTCAATAGAATGGGACGTCTTGAAACTAAGTTACAATGCTTCTGCAAACACAACGCAGGGGCTCCAGCTTATACACCTTCTGTCACAGTTCAGAAGGTTTAGTGACTAAAAAGGAAGTGGGTGACCTACTTCTCACATGTTTGTCACCCAGTTTCATAGCTCCATAACAACTGTGTCATCAACAAAAGGACACAATGGGCTGAAAAGGTTAGAGTTAACATCTCTATTTTGGTTGTCTGCTGGTTTTAAACGTCTCTTTTCTGATCAAGTTTGAAGATTAAATGAGGTAATGGTACATTTACATGTGCAGAAGAAATCTGCTTATTGGGAGTAGTTGAATAAAGTCAGCAGATGCCAGGAAGAGAGACCATGTATGATACTTCTGTTAGTGCGCCAGTTTTGACAGGGAGGTGCCGTCTCACATCGAGGACGGCCATTGTGCCCTTACAGGAAATACCATTCGCAGCATCTTCTTCTTTGTGGGTGAACTGAAGCTGGGTGGAATTTGATTATTTACGAATATGTTGGGGAATGTGCTTCATTAAAAACAATATCAACCAAGGGGGATCCTGCATTATTAGTTCATTTTGTGTCCTATGGAGCAGGCCATGTTTCAAAACCAAGTTTAAAGGTCCAGTGTTTAAGATTTACAGGGATCCAATAGTAAAATACATCAGAAATGGAGTACAATAATCTTAAGTATGTTTGCATTAGTGTATAATTAAGTATCTACAGCAGAAATGGGTCCTCTTCTATGGAAAACACCATGTTGAACGGCCATGTTTGTACAGTATCTCAGGATGGACAGAGAAAACACTGGCTCTGGATATAGTCTCCATGTTTTTCACAAGTTTTGTGGCTGCTGTAGGTTCTCCTACACACTTCACGGTTTAGTATTAATCTTTTTTTCACATGCCCAGTCATGAAAATGGGTCAGAAATCTCCTTGCCCAAAGTTAATTTTTACTTGCCCCTGTACATATTGTTTTATTATCGGTTATTAGACTTTACTAGATCAAGGTGTGCAGGCAATGAACTCTTAAACTGCTCCAACACCATTAAATCACACAAATCCTCATAGCTATCTACTTCAGAAGCAGAGCACCAGTGAGTTAAATGAGCCAAAATGTCCTGTGCAAATTCAACATGGGTTTGCTTGTCCTCTTTCTTCCAGTTCCTAAACTTCTGCCTATACGCTTCCGGAACGAGTTCATATGCTTTCAGAACTGCAACATCAAAACCATTAAATTCACATCTACCACTGGCTAACCCCGACTCACGGGTCTCACCTTCCTTTCGCAGCTCCAGTCGCACCTGCTCTACCTTAGCTCTCTCTCCCTTTCCAATGCTATCTCAGCCTTCATTCTCTCCCTCTCCAACTCAAGCTGCAACTTCTCCTTCTCTAATTTGGATTTTTCCCTCTAGCTGCAAATAATGTTCAAATGACAAAGTACCACCAAAAAACTCTGAACCAACTGGACCTGGAGCTGCTGGAGCCTGAACAACCTCCAAAAGCCTGGCCGACACAGCTAGCCCCTCAACAGTCCCTCTCAGGTCAGCCTTTTTTGGCACTTTGTCCAGTTTAGACCACTGGAAATGAACTGCCAAATCAATTAAATCAGCCTTTGTATACTGAGTTAAAGTATTCCGAGAAGGCCACTTTAGAAACTCAGAGACCAAAGCATTATTGTGCACTCCATGCAAGCATCTCCATGCAAAGCATCCTTGTGTCTCCATGCTTAACCCAGTCACACCGACTACAAAGCCAGCACACCCAAAAGAACAAAATAAGGCAGTCTGAGTTACCCAATACACAACCACAGGGAGATTGAGTGATTATGGAGCACCCCCTCCTAACTACCTAACCCAGAGCTGGCTAACTCAACCCTAGTCTTCATGTGCGTACTGGCGGCGGGTATTTATGCACCTTCAAACCGTCTGTATTGGGGTAGACAACTTGTCCCAGCCAATACTCCGGGGTGCCCCCGAGACAACTGCTACTAACCGCACGGACAACACACAAAAACAACAAACAGCCCTGAAAACAAAAAATTCAGCAGCCTCTTCTTGTGAGATGACTGCTCCTACCACCTGGGGGGCACGATGAATGCTTCAGCTAGACAGCACAAATAGCACAGCTACCCAGCTACAATCATCCCCAAAGTTGTGTACTGCATACCTCCAAACTCACCGTCCATGTGGATGCAGCTAAAGACACTAGAGAAGTAAATCTCAAACCCTACCTGCTTAAATCACTCATAAAGAAAGCTGTTACTGTGGGCCTCACAATCCAAAATTCAACCAAAATGTGAACATTTCAGGTTCAACAACTGGACGAGCACCCACTTGTTAGGCCCAGCTCGTTGGAGAGCATAACAAAGACAGGAGGTCCACACAATAAGAGCTTTTAACAAATAATTAATTTATTGAAAATGAAACAACATAAAGAACCAAATGACTAAGTGTAATGAAGGTGTTGGGTGCTGTGAATGTGTGTGCTAACACAAACTATGTGTTAAAGGGAAACCAAGGCTAAGCTAAACAAAGTCAAACCAAACAAAACCGCTGGTTGCCTGAAAGAGAAGAGGGAGAGCGAGAAACATCTTGGATTTTCCCAAGCTTTTAAAGGCCCTGCCCAGGTGGAAGCAATCCACCAACGAGGAGGGAGGGGCAAGCAATGAGGGAGGGAACCTGCAAGGGAAAGCAGAGGCAGGAACAGGAACTGACCTGAGGCCTGTGACCGTCACAAGGGCTGCAACGTCAATAAAATGTCAGAAAATACAGAAGGAAATGTCCAGTTTTTCGAAATCCAAAGTGATGTCTCGTTTTGTCTAAAACTCAAAGATATTTAATTTAATATGATAATAAACAAAGAAAAGTGGAAAATCTCCATGTTCGAGTGGCTGAACACAGGATTTTTGGCCATTTTGCATGACAAATTACTTTAACAATTAGGAAATTATCCAAATAATTTAATGGTTTAATTCTTCTTTATGACTTGCCCGGTCGGGCAAGTGAGTTGCCGGATTTACTTGCCCAACGAGGCATTTTACTTGCCCCAGGCAAGCAGTAAATCCTTATTGTTGAGCCCTGCACTTGGAAGGGGAGGGTGAGAGGAGGTGTTTGTACTAAATGGGGACTGGAGACAAGAGGACACATACATTGCACTGAGGGTTTTTTGTTTCTCTTTAACTTCATGTTTAAGAAATCAGGTTACTACAACACTTAACAGTAAACTGGTTACATAACTGTATTTTAACACACTAAGTTGCAAAACTCTCACAAACCCGAAAAAAGAAGATCCACTTTTTTTTTTTTAGAGCATTTAAGTCCATTTTGCAGTTGGTCATCTGCTGATGATCCTGAAGCCCTTTCCAGAAAAGTCAGAACCTGGACCTCCAGTTAATCACATATGAACTGGATTTCAACCTGAGATCTTCGGCTAGATTCCTGCTCCACCCTTCACTTAAAAATGCATGTACATCTCTGAGGAAAATTCTTTCTCTTTCTGTCTGTAAACAGACGGATCATTTGTTTTGTTTTCTTTGGGCGCTTTTGAATCGACACAAACGAAATTCAGAGTAACATCTCATTTTCTCTTCTCTTTGTGCCTTGCTGTTTCATTTTCATTCTGACCCGCAAACTGGAATAAGGACAAACACAAAGGAAGAGGGAAGAAGAAAAACACTGGCATGTTAAGTCTTGATCAGGTTGAAAAATAACTGAACGTGTGCCAGTTTAGGAGTGCCATGTATACACTGCTGGGGCACAGCATTTATTCTTAGACCAAATGTTCTGCTACTTCCTTCCCGTCTATTACAGGCTTGGAATCTTGATGGGAACATCCCTCCCCTTGCGAATACTGGCCTTGTTGCTGAACCGTTCTTTCTTCTGTTAAACAAAACATGGAAAGCCTCCAATGACCTAATGCAGGGTCAATGACCGGCTTCAGAGTACACTGTGTGCTGAGAGAGAGAGAGAGCAGACGGTTGCAACAACTTCTGCTCGAGCACAGCAACGACACGTAGCTCCCGTTTCACTGCAGCCAGAGGGATCTGACTGGAGGATTCTGAGACATGTTCTTGAAAACTCAGTTACCCAAATGAATCCATGCAATTAAAGCTGTCCAGGTGAGCTAAATATGTATCAGATATTCTTAAAATTATTCTAGAATTTAGAATAATTTCATCAACTTTACCATCACAGATAATGCAAGAGTCTGCAATAAACACCCCCCTGTTGTTTCAATAAAAACAGTGCATTTTATTCCAAAGCATGAAATTACTGTATCTCAGAAATAAGAAATAAACAAGTACAGTGCCCTCCCTTTTTCTACTAGCTAAAAATGCACCAATATGTTGATTTATATTTGATTCGCAGTACCAAATCTTTGCAAACTTAGGCTAACAAGCCAAAACCAACAACAATATAGAGGTACTAATTGATAAAAAGACTTATAATTGTGATGTATGATTGGGTGTCTGCCATGTTCAAAAGTTTGGTAGCCCCGCCTCTTCTGCTTCGTAAACAAAATTGCGACTGTTGAGGCGAGACGTGTCCATGCTCAACTTTTGAGTACATAACATTTATAACATTTTGCCGTAAATGTTAATGTGGACGCGCTTATGCACTCAAAACAGGAAGTGTAAGTACAGATGTACACGTTTTGAGACACCGCAATAATGTCTGCTATAACAGTGGTTCCCAACATCTTTCTGTCAGATGAACTCAAGTACCCCCTCATCAGCTGCAACCGCCATGTTTGAAATTTGTTTGTTTTAGTCAGGGGATGTTGCCGAATGAGTTCACACAATGCTGACTGAGCCTGTCAAAGCCAGGTAAATCTCTCTGTATTTTGAGGTACACCAGAGTTTTAAAATCTGGTTTCTGTGGTGATATTCCCTCACAGGCGCCCCGGTCGTGATGCTTTTTATGTCAACTAGTAATGATTGGTTTTCCAGAACTAAAGGGGGGAGCAACTGTATAACAATGGAGCAGGTTACAGCATAGCGGAAAACTGTAGGCATAAATCATAAGCACACGTCAATAGTGTTTGGGTAATTACTCTGATATGCAGACAAAGGCTCCATACTGCAGGTTTAAAGGTCCAGCATGTAAGATTTCCAGGGATATATTGACAAAACATGGCAGAAATGGAATATAATATTCATAAGTATGTTTTAATTTGTGTATAATCCCCTGAGAGTAAGTACTGTTGTGTTTTCGTTTCAGGTCCTGCAACACAGCTGCCTCCATGGCTGCCTCCATGGAGGCAGCTGTGTTGCTACCATGTTTCTACAGTAGCCCAGAAGGGACAAACCACAAACCCACACTGACTGTAAAGAGGGCCATATGTGTCTTTTGTGTGCTTTGCAGGCACTGTAGGTTCTCCTGCATGCTAGAAACTTGATGGTGAGGCAACATGTTTGCCATCTGCCAGCTCACTGCAAGATGCCACTGAATCCTACACACCGGTCCTTTAAGTAAATACACAGAAGTAGATCATTTTTCAATTATTTTTCATATATTTCCACTGTCAGTGTTTAGCTCAGTTTGCTTTGGTACCACTACCGCTTGAAGTGACAGAAGCAGGACTTTTCAAACATGTTTCCCCTACTTTTAGTTTTTATTTCAAATGTTTAGAAATGAGCTACTTTAAGATAACTACAACATTTTCGGTTACTTTTTAGCAAATTTCAGTTTCACCGTAAAACCTGTCCTAAAGATAAAATATGCAATGCATCATCCCAGCACACGCATTCATAAAAAATACAACTCATAAAATAATAATACACACATGATCTCAGCGTGCAAATTCATAAAACTTCAACTCAAAATGCATGAGTCTAGTCTGTACACCTTATCATGTAAATCTACTGCAGCACAGTCAGGAGGACCACCCTGTATCCTCGTCTACCAGATCCAAATTTCATGAATTACCTTGACAGCAATCGGATTTCTTGCTATTGTGACATTTGATACACCAAAGATCCAGATTTCACCGATCTGCGACCCTATTTGGGTGGTTATTTTTCCTCCAAAACACAGATTTGATTATACATTTTTGTTGTCAACTGCAGAGGCATCACTGGGGGTACAGTTGAAACGCTGTGCAACACAATACAAACTCAAGTGATGCCTTCAAGTACCGTTTTTTTGGTTTGTATTTCTCCCAGAACCTGTTGTCACAATTTAAACATCCATACTGAAGAAAGGTGGCAGGACAGAAATGGTCACAGCCTGCAAGTCACAAGAGTCAGTATGGATAAGCTGTCTATTAATAGTGCACTAGTTTGGTCGTCAGTCAACGAATAAAGTTTCAGAAGATGAAGTGACTCAGAAAGGAAAATGACATATCATCCAGCGGATTAAATTTGATCTGCAATAAGAATCCACACCCAACGAAGAGCTTAGTGTTCAGAGTTTAGACTGAGGTGCTGATGAAGGAGTGCTTTTTGACCTATGATCTCAGAACCAGAATCGGCTTTATTTATTAATAAGTCTGCACATACAAGGAATTTGACTCTGGTTTTTATTTTCATTTTCCTAGTGTGCTTATATAAGAGTAGAATAGAATAGCAGTGATAAGAGTGGGACAGCAAAGCTGAACAAATAAGGTAAAGAGCAGAAAGGACAGGACGGTGATACTGCCAAAAGGACAATGTCAAAGAATTTTAGGACAGAAACTTAACAGTCAAACTCATTAGAATCACTTCATCGATGGTTTGTTTTTGATTGACTGATAATTAATCAGTCATTGGTTTATAAAATGACCAAAAAGCAGCAGCAGTAACTCATCACATGATCACAATTTATCAGAGCTAAATGAGATCTCTGAAAAACAGTAGCTTGTTGCTTACTTTACTGACCAACAGCCAAACAAGCAAATCATATGATTTATGGTGTTTTTCTTTGCCATGTCTTCTTAAACGAGACATCTCTTTAACATTATGGGCCTCAAATATAGTCTCAGATGTACATATCAACGTTTAACAGGCATTTTATTTTGAGGTAAAGTAGCGTGATGTGTGGATAATGCACAGTGAATTATCCATTCAGCCTCAGCAGGCTGTTATGGGCCAGCGCATACCGAGCTTATCAATTCAAAATGGCTCCAGTGACAGAATGCTTTACATCCAAAATAGATTAAACAGGAGAACGTGTTGACATCTGTTTGTAGATAATTGTAGGAATGAGTGGAAGACTTGTGTGTAATTCAAAACAGCAGGAATAACAAGGAACAGAGTTTTTACCAGGGAGACTATATATGCAAAATAGACTTTTTGCATAAAGTTTTATGAATATGGTGCTGGTTGTCTGACAGGTGATTCCAGGGAAAAAAGCTTCTTGCACACAGGAAGTGTTTGTGAGAGTTGAGGAGTTGGTGCAGGAAAAATTTAAAGTGTGCCACCTAAACCAACAGGAGCTTAAAAAGAAAAAAAACATTTTTGTAGCAAGGAAATTACCTTTACAAACATTTTACCACACTCCAGCCACAAACCCTACCGGTGGCATCCTCCCCTCTCCTCAGTTTGCACGATAAGTTGAACCTAACAGCATCGTACTTGCATCAAACAGAGACGGAAGACAAACAGCACCCTAAACTCAGCAGCCCAAATGCACCATGAACTCTAGGCACCGAGAGCTCCTGTAATGATCACATCAATAAAGGTATTTAGTCATTGAGTATGTTTAAGGGTCTGAGGAGGTTGCCAGCGAGCAGCCAGCATCTTCTTAGCTGTGGTCAGGCCCACTAAGCGGGGATGTTAATTGTTGTCAATTATTAATCACTGTAAACTGACAATGTATGTTTTGTGTACCAATTCCTGGAGTTCGCAGATTTTCTAATGATTTCGTTTGACTTGTTAATCTAGAAATGGCAGCAACTGTGCTCCATTTGGCATCGTTGTATTTGGCGTAGCCATTTGTTGATTAAGGACAGGTGGACAAGAGCAGCTGTTTGGAAGAAGAGCCTTTCTGTCTTATTATTCTGTTCATTTAAACTGTTTGTGTTTCATGAATCAATGTTTCACATCAGTCATGTACCACTGGAATTGTTTGAATAAAACATAAGAAGAGAAAACTAAGTTTTGTGTCTTATTAAGTTTTAATGATTGATTGAGAGTAGGGATGCAAGTAATGTAAATTTTCGTTGTAGATGAATCTGACAATTATTTTCTCAAATAATCGATTAATTCTGTCACGATCTTGTCACTTTAAAATGAGGCCCAAACATGCAGAGGACTGGACGTCCATCTGCTCCTGTCACGATTATTTGCATCATCAATTAGTCTGTTGACAATTTTCTTGATTAATCGATTAGCTCCACGAAATATCAGAAAATTGTAAAGAATTTCGCTCAGCGTTTCCCAAAGCCCAAGATGAAATATTCATCTTTAAGAAGCTAGAATCAGAGAATTTTGACTTTTTTCTTAAAAAAAAAACCCAAACTGATCAATTGGTTAACAAAATAGTAGCTGATTAATATAATATTTTTGACTGATTTAAGATTGATAATTGATTATTTGATTAATCGTTGCAGCTCTAATTGACTGATTGTTAATGTGTTCAACTATCAGTTTAAGAAAGTGCAAAAAAATTTGCATCAGTAAAGCTAACAATACATGTTTTCCAGGCTGACTGGTGCGTGGCTGTGAGTTCACATGGTTTCAGTTCCCAACACATCTGACAGTGCAGAGGACACCGGATCTAGCTTTTTAAATTTAAGGATTTGATGCTTTTCCTTCTTGAGTCTTTAGGTTTTGGTTTCTCGGTTGGCCAAAAGAAGTATTTGGAGACGTCACTTTGGGCTCTGGGGTGGATACACTAATCCATTAATAATGAAAATAACTGGCAGATTAATTGACAATGAAAGTAAGTCCCAGTATGAAATAAAATTAAAAAGCACAAAAACCTGACAGTATGGGCTGCTGTATGGAGTGATCTCTGGAAAGTGCAATGCAGAAACACCGCAATAATGAGTGCTCAGCCCCAAACATGGAGACAATATTGCACTAAAAACAGAATTTACATCCTTATTCACAGACATGCACTGAGACACATTTGGAAATGTTTTGGTCAAAGTTATGATAGAGGGAAGAGTTGAGCAGACACCCTCAGGCCCCTCTGCATGTGTATATAAACAAGTTCTGTATATTCAAATAGCAGAGCAAAGACTGTATGCCAGGACTTAATTATAGACTCTTTCTAAAGCTCAAAGGACTACAGGGCTCTAATTCTCTGCCAGTGAAGCAGCTCTACTGTAGAAACTTTTTTAAGTACGTGATCTGTGTGCTTTCTTTTTTTTGCTGGCAAGTCATGCAAACACATACTCAACTTTTTAAATTGCACAAACTGTTTTCCTTCAGTGTTACTTCAAACTGCGAAGACCGGGCCTATCTTTGCATCTCAGAGTCATAATTCTAAGTATTTGCAGCTTCTAGCGAGTAACTGTGCAGCTGAGTACTCCTGTTAAAGATAAACTTGTGCGTCAGCTGACTTCCCAGAAACTGTTGCTTTTTTTAAAATAAAGGGGCGGTCTGTTGCTACGGGGAAGTAGAGAGGCTTACAACCAATGCTGTGTCTGCATGAGGGCCGTTCCTCAAAGCTCAAGTTACAAACTGCAAGTAAAACTGCTGCAGGCTGGTTTATGTGGGAAGCTTCTGTATGAAGAAAACTTGAGCAATGAAACATGGTGAAATTTTGTTTGTCTAATTCTGAAACTAATCTATTTTCTTAAGTTTTCTTTTGAGTTTCTGAAACATGTGTCAAGATAGACTTCCTTGCTGAAGCAGCCAGTAGGGACACATCCTCAAGAAAAGGAAAAAAAAAAAAAAAAAAAAACGTATTTCCTTTAAAATTCAAAATAAATTCCAGTTTCATGAATAATTAATGCACAGAAACTCTGAACATGTTATCTAAGCAAACTGGGCATTTGTCTGGTCATGAATCATACTTTCATCTGGGTTGGGCGCTTGTCTGAGCTGAATATGATCAATACTATGAGTACAGTATCTGAATGTTAAGTATGTGTTCAGACAATAGTTTCAACAGCCGCTCCTTAAACTATCCCCTGACAGGAATGTGTTCACCTGCTGAAGGGTTTTCTCAGGCTCTCCGGTTTACAGCTGCACCATGGCATCCTAAAAGTCTGATCATTTGCACTTTTAAGCAAAAGAACTGCAGCTGTCAAATGTGAGATAAACTGAAGTGCAACAACATTCTAGTGAGCTCTGGAGTTTTCTTGAAAGAGCAAAGTCTGTGACAGCTTTCTCATCGACTTGTTTCTTGTGTTGCAAAAAGATAACTGACCACTGAAGCACAGCGGGCCTGACCACGATGAGAACGTCTGAAATCTATTGAGTAAATAGCCAACCACAACGCTTCCGCTTCAGTTTGACATAAATTATTTAAGTCTAGGAACAAAGAAAATTTGAAGCAGTGTACAAATTTATGGCAGTTCTTTCTGTTTTTAATCATTTCATGTTTGGTCACCCAAATTTTACTAAAGGTAGAATCAGTAGGGTTTATCCGATTTGTTCGCAAACGCACCAGAAAGATACCAGAACCTCAGATACAGAAGTTTTGGCATCCCATTACAAAAATAAGGAAATACAAACAGAGAGCAGGCTCTCTGCAGATACAGCCACCAACACACACTTCTAGCTGGTAATAAGAAATATTTGAAAGGGATTTTGTTTGAGTATACATCTGTTTTTTTTTTTAAAGAAAATGGTACCTTCAACTCTGACACACCTAAGGTTTCTTGCATATCTTTGCATACTGGATCATGATATGCCCAAACAGTCATTTATAAACACGCTCAAGTCAACACACTTCTCCATACAGATTGATTGATTATATAAAGTAAAAAACATTTTAACACTCTAGCAGAGAAAATAATGTACACACTCACACACTTAATGTATTGCACCAATAAGCCAGTTACCAACATCAAGGTTGTTCAAAGACTAAGTGCGCTTTGCATATTCAGCCCCAAGACACTGCAGCGCTGTCTGTTTGCTGCACCCCCCAATCCACTTGTGTATGGTGCAAACTGCTCTAGAAAATTGCCTCAGCCTCAATTCCCCATTGTGTGGCAGCCTGTTCCTTCACAATGAACTGTGCAGGGGTAACCAGGGTGGTGGCTAACATCATTAGCCGCAGGAGAGGACACAGGGAGGTCTGCTGTGGATCATCACCATGGAGAGGCGCTACTCCATTTCCTCCTAAGACCTTGATGAGTGTTGTGTTTGTCCTGTAACCCGAGACAACAGGAGGATCTGAACAAACAAGGGCGCAGCCACACATCATCACCAAGGATTCCCCTGTTTGAGGCCTGATATGGCCTGCATCTAGGTTTAAGGTTTTAGATGACATTTAGTGTAAATATATATATAGACAGATGTAAGTGGTTAAAAGAGGAAATGCCCCCTGAAGTAGACATTTTTCAGTAAGTACTCAATCAAATATATCATTTTAAGTAAGGTATATTTGATTAATACATTAAAAACTAATATTTGATTAAGTCACCAGTTTCTAGGTAGCTGACAGGCCTTCAAACTCAGGAAGTAGACATGTTATGCAATTTTGAGGATGTTGTGAACTGTTTTTTACCCCAGTTTCACAATCTAGCTAGTGTTGTTGGTGCATTCGGCTCAGCTGCACCAGCTCTCTGCAGATAACATGCTACCACTGAAACGCGCAAAACTGCGGATGCAGCTGAGTGCTCAGTGTGATGGAGGCGAAGCCTCATCAAACTTCTAGGAAACGGCAGCCATCGCTGCGTTGGGTTGTGGTGTGAATAAACATCAAAAGGTTGACAAGTGCAGAGGTGTTAAACTTAGCTTAGAGTGAGATGATTCAAATCAGCACAACACAACCAGGATGAGTGTAGATGTAACCACTGTCTGCTACTTTTGCAAAAAAAAAAAACCCTTAACAGAAAGACCATATCAAAAGGTCAAACAAAATGATTTATATTTTTTTTATTTCAAGCTGTTCTTAGATCTGCACTGTAGCAGTGAATCAACACAAACTGTATGTTACAAACTCAGAATCCTCGTTCATTTCTTCAAACACAGTCCAGCATGTGGTTGCTCTTGTCTCCAAGTTAAGCTTCCAGAATTTTCATAACAAGGAAGCTGAGCTACACCCATGCAAATCCACCCCCTCCTCCTCTCAGTGTCCACAGTGTCCATACAGAAGATCCACTGGTTATGAATGGGCTCTATGGAAATGGGCTTCATCACTGCATGACATGGAAAAATGCTGCTTTCCCTTCCTGCTTTTTCCTGTGGCGAGCTTACAAGCAGCAGTACCGCCTGCCAGTCGTGATACAATTATGCACAAACACCATAATCAAGCTTAAATCAGGTCAACTGATTCCCCATAACCCTTGCATAGATACATTTTTACATTTATTAGAAAAATAAATTTCTTTGTAAATTAAGTAAACCTAACCTAACTTTTTTAATTGAGTGCAGCTGGTAAAGTCTGTCCTTGTACATCAAGAGCAAAAATGTACTTATTTTGCACTTGGAAGGTGGATGAGAGCCCAGGAAAAAAACATGGGAGCCTCTGATGTGTTCCTGATCTCAGAAGTCAACCCTCAAAGTCCTTCGTCTGCAGTCAAAACTTGAAAGTTGCTTAAAAACAGTCTCTGGAAGTCCAAGAAATTCACCTGATCAACAGGGCCAGTGTTGCCCCAATCCCAGCAAATCCAGCAAAGGCCATGAGTGTGTTCCTCACTGTAGATTCTGGGTCTGCTACTCGAAAGAACTCAACAAAGCCATCCTGCAAACAAAAGGATTATAAAGAAAACATTAAAAATCTGAGGATGAAGCACAGGGGCAAAGGCGTATGTTCACTGGACACGTAGGCTCAGTTGCACAATGAGAGCAGTTATGCAACAGGCACATTTTTTACATCCTGTCATTCAGCCATTAGTCACACTTACCCAGCCGTTGTTTTTGACCAGCCAGTCCCTCTGGTCAGTTAGCAGGTACGTGGAAATCTCTTGTCCCACCAGGTCAACACAGTTCCCCCTGCCCTTCTCCTTCAGGTACTGAGAAACCACTGCCCCGAAGGCAACCAGGCTGGCGATACGACCCCAGTTGGTGGTTCCATCTCCAAAGAGGCTCTTGGCTACTGCGCTGACAAAGCTTGCATCGTCGCCTCTGTCATCCAATGACAGTTTGTTGATCATACCTTAAAAAAAATGAAGGTCAGGGTCAGAGATCTATCTTGTTTCATTTTAAGGTAAGGTTTTAAGCCCATCAACTAGGGCTGCACAATTTGGTGAAAAGGTCAGACTGCAATTATTCTGACTGAAACTGTGATACAACAAGTGGGAATTTGCTTGCAATGTTCATGTTCACTGAAAAAACAAAACCATTAAAATTGTGATGATGTGATATTTATTGAAGTCTGTACCAAACAAACATGTTTACTTTCATCTGGGGACACAAGACTTTTAGTCCAGGTCACCCATGCAGCACTATAGTACTTTGTTACAATGCTATCTTCTCATTCATTTTTCCATTATAAGAAAAAAAAAGCCTGCACTTGGCCACACTGCGACCCTATCATCAACTCAGTTTAAAACTTAATTTGATTAAAATCAGTTATAAATAGATGATTACTGGCAAGGAATATTTGACAATGACACAGTATCAGTTTAATACAGCCGACTGTCTGTTTCTATATAATTACTCCTCATACTTTCCACTGGGTCACATTCTCCCTGAAATCAAATGAAACAAGCCTGTGTTTACATTTTCAAAGTTACAGCAAGCCAGTTTAAAAAAAGCAGATGATTTTTATTCATATAAACGTATCTTGACATATTGTGTGGCTGTGGAAACACTACCGCATCTGTCCACAAGGGGCTCCAAAAATAAAAGAAATTCCTTGTAGTTGCCTTTAAATTAACTTTGTATTATTTCCTTCTTAGTCAAATGGCTCACATTGATCAAAACAGCAGTTCCACACATGATGTCTGTTGCGATGCATTGTTAGAGTTAAATACAGTCAAGTTCAGGCTACGAGCAGCTGCCTTTGTATGAACTCCACACATAATAGTCTCTACCTACCATTGTATGCGTATCTGTGCTTTTCCAAAACGCCATCCACAACTCTTTTCATTGTTGATAGTGCTTTGCTTTCATTCCACCGAGGTTTTGAAAGTCCAGTATAGTCTGTCAGAAAACGGCTAATGAGTTCCCTCGTGTCATTCGCCAACACCTCGCAACCCGCCGGACAACTGGAGACGTCGCTATCGCTGTCCGACTCGCAATCCGGCGCCCACGGTAACGAACCGTCGCCGCTGTCTTCGTTGTCCTCTCGATGACTTTTTGTCTGATATGCCTTTGTTGAGGTCACCCCCTGGACCCTGGGTAGCTTTGGGGTTTCATTTGAGCCAACGTTGCCGTTGTGAGAGTCTATCGAGGAGCCCATGGCGATCTGAGGCGAAGAATCTGAGTAGTGCATCGGTCCTTCAACGACTCCATTTTGAGGAAGGATGAAGCTCATGACTCCGGTGGTTACGTTCAAGGCAGCCCGTTTCGTCGGAATGATGTTCATTTTAATTAGTTAACCGAAAATTACGCTTACTTACTTAGTTGTGTACGAAAAATTAAGTTATTAAAGGATTGAAGCTAGCTTATAAGAAACAAAAAGCTAGCCCTGTCCGTCCTGTTCACACCGTTTCCATCGTTTAGGTGTAGTGAACGGAAGTGAAGCAAGAGTGCTTTATGTGACTATGATGGGCGTATTTACGTAATACGTCGTGCGTCATTCGTACGTACCCACTTCCCTAAACAAACGCCCCATAAAATTTCCTCTCGAACTGCCTTGTTTATTGTTTTATTATTTTGTTTTTAAAATAAAAAAGAAGAAGATAAAGAGGATCATGATGATTCTGAAGCCGGAAATATAAAGTAAAAAGAGCGAAGAGCGTGATTGATTAGTTGATTGGATTTTTTTTTTTTTTGTATTTTTCCATGACATAAAAAATAAATGTATGTAGACTGAGGAGGCATTACAGGAAATACTCATCAATAAGTATCTAAATATAGATAATGATACCAACATAGGCTATAATCACAGTAATGAAACTGTTTCTGAGGTTTAATCCATATTTTTTTATCCTTTAATTACACTTTAAACTTATATTTCTATTTCTTTTAACAGCATACTGCTTTTTAAAAAAATAAAAGTGCAGTTGTGTTATGCAGCATAACTCAACCTGGCTTTATTAACATGGCATCTTTATACACATGCAGCCAAAACTGCTTCAGATATCAAAATTAAAACCACACATTCAATAAATAAATAAATTGCAAGAAAAAAACATTACAACAATAAAAAAAAATACAATAAAATGAAATCAGTATACAGAAGTCAATAAAGTAACACCAGGAATAAAAATAATTTAAAATGCAATGACTCAATTTATTTTTTTGTTTGTTTTTAAAATAATTGATTGATTTGTTGATTGATTAGCAGGTTGTTTTTGTTTTTCCATGACAAAAAATAAATTCATGTAGACTGAGGAGGCATTATCAGAAACACTCTGAACTTTAATCAGAATAACATAAACAAGTATATTATTATATATAATGATAATAACATGGGCTATAATAACAATAATAAAACAGTTCCTGAGGTTTAACCCATATTTTTATCCATTAAGTACAGTTTGAGCTAATTTTTCTTTTCACAGAATCCTTTATTAAAATAAAAGCACAGTTGTGTTTTGTGGTATTTACATTAATATAACTCAATTCAGCTTTAATTATGCAAGGCGTTTCATATACTCATGTAGCCCAAAATTCTTCACATATAAAAACTAAAACAACAGAGAGTAAATAAACTGCAAGAATACAATTACAATAAAATTTGAAAATCACTAGATAATACAATTGATTATAGTAAATGAAATGGATTAAAAAAAAAAAAAAAGATTTAAACCCAAATGGAATAAATAAGTCTTTAATTTCCTTTAAAAATGTTGAGAGCTTGCCATTCTAATAATCTGAGGACATGAATTCCAGTCTGATCGGTTTTAGTAGGTGAAGTTTGATTCGTTTACATTTCGATCAATAACTACAAACTTTGATCTCACTCTGACACTGATCCTAGACTAATAAAGAAAAAGCAGCCCTGGCTTTAGAGTGTAGGGACATGTGATTTGTTTTCTGCAGTAAATTACAAAAAGGGGACATATCCTGTCCTGCATATACGCAAATCACATGAGAATATTGACAAATTTTCACAAGTTTAAGAACAAGAGGGTATTTGTCATCTGAGTCTGTGACACATTTTAACCTGTGCCTCCTCACTACATGAGTAAAATTTTCCTCTTTTTTTTTTGGCTGGGAATGTGAGAAACAGAACGTTTTGTTCTCAACCGAGGGCCACCTTAGAAATGAATGACTGTGCTTCCCCCTAGTGGTCAAAGGGAGGCTGTGCTTCCTTTCACAGGAGTCCAGTGTGCAGAGTTGACAGCTTGTTGTTACCAACAAACATATCAGTGGTGCAAGATACTACAGCAGGGACATGAAATCAATCAAAAACAACAAGGAAATCTTATTAATGTAAAAGTTTATTTCAAATACTGACAAAAATCCTCTCACCTACTCCCACACAACTGAAACATTCCAAGTACTCCTGTACTTTCTGAAGTCTTAAAATCATTCCTGCGTTTTTCAGTCATCCTCTTTATCATGTAAACCCTTATTTTTTTTCTTGGAAGCAAGGGTGCCTCTGATTTCCCTGCAGTTATCTCGGGCCAGGATGAAATATACTAATTATTCAATAAGAGAACACAAGAAAAAAAAAAAAAGAAACATTTACTTGCAAAACAACAAGAAAAACGGTTAAGGTAAAAGCAGCACAAAAGTACTTCAGAGCACACAGCCTGTCATTTCTTTATACATTCTGGCACGTGTTTATCATAGCTGAACGAGAGACACCCTGTGCGTTGGGTTTGAAACATACCCTGCGATTTCCTCTCGTTGAACTGCTCCGTGCAAAGCCAAACATCAAGTAGCATTCGAGAACTCCTGCCCACTGTTGTTTCAAAGAACATGTTGTAGCTTATTCGCCCATTTCTTTTTGCAATCTTTACTTCTTAAAGGCCTTTGAACAAAATACCATGCTAAATGGTCAGTTCATGTCAATCAAAGTGACATGAAGCGTTCCAGGCTTTTCTTTTTAAGCTCTGGCTGACCAAAAGTTGGATCAAATTCACTGTTACAATTTTGTGGTAGAATTTACATTGAGGTTTACCACAGTCTCAAGTGAATGGACTTTGCCACAGGAGCTGTAGGACTCTGGAACAGAGATACTTGGGGAGAAGAGAGTCGGACTGGTAGAATCAAGAGGACAGGTGTTCTTTACAGGGTATCATCTCTTAGATTTGTCTTTGACTGAATCAGCAGCATTTACACATATTTTCATATGATACAGATTCACATAGCCTCTGCAATTCACTAAGATAGAGCAGAAGTAGTGTTAAACTGAAAGGAGAGAGGAACCATTGAATCAGAAAATAGCTCAGGCTATGAAAGAGTGAAAAGCAGGTGGGAAACAACACAAAAATCCCTTCCTGTTGAAGTCTATTTACAATGGCTGGAACAGAGAAAAGCAGTGCATTCATACAACACCATAACAAGCACATACGTACAGGTCAGTTCTCTTTCGCCCACTGCAAATTTGACACATTTTAAAGTCTCAATGAGAAACAAGTGAGGTTGAGAATGTGATGGTGCATGCACCCTATCACCTAGCCTACATGGTGGAGTGTGCATTTGTGAAGGTTCCCTGAAGCAGTATTATACAAGGAGGCTGATTCTCAGTGAGCGCCGGCATCCAGTTCAGATTCTTGAATGTGTGGGACAGCACGCATTCAAAGTCTGCAGATTTCACCTCTTTCAGCGGTTAAACCACATTAACAGGTGGGGCTAGAGTGCAGAGAGCAAGGGCTCACACTTTGCCCCCTTACTGTGTTATAAAATCTCTCTCTGCCTTGCCAAGTGTTGGAGTGAGCGTATCCTGCAGGCACGCAGTGTCCCACTTTAAGCCTGCGATGACGATCTTGGGAGCTGGGCCGACACCTGTGGTTATCAGGTTGCCTGCTGTTTACCCTCTGACACCCCTGAGATCAAAGATCAGTCTGTGTAGTGTGTCAGTTTGGGAGGAAAAAACGTTGTTCTACAGGGCGCTGGTAGTAGAATGAGGTCTAAACTCCAGCTAAGGTTTTAGGGAAGTAAAGTAGTAGTATTCTTTTACTAAAGCTAGTGTTTCACAATGTGATTGTAAGATGTAAAGGGTACAACTATGTCTGACTGTGATATATATATTTTCTGAAAGTGTTAAAACATTGAGAAAATCTCTCACAAAAAATGAGAGATCAACGTCCTTTTTAGCTTAACAAGCAGCTAGAATAGGAATAATTATTCTGCCCGTCCTAAATGTCTGAAAACTGCAAATGTGCCATTGTGGGACACAAATATGAAGGTTATGACTGTGGTTACTTTTGTCTTTTCAATAGGACTTTTGTGATCAGATATAGCGGTTGTGTCAAAATACATTAGTTTACGTGTGACACTGAAGTGCTAACTTTTAGCTTTGTCTGGATTTGTGTTTCTGTGTGATGGTCAAATCACTTTTTGAGATCTAAACACAATGTGAGCCAAGCAATCACATCACAACGTGAGCCAGATGATAAGATGCTAACAGTCACATTGGAAAGACAATCGTCCCCACGGTCTCTGAGCCTGATAGCCACAGTGTGAAATTTGGCTCAGCTGATAAAGCGCAGAATTTCCAAGCCAGAAATCCCAGGATGTAATCCCAAGTGAGTCGATTTAGCACTACCATTTCTCTCAGGCATGTTAGCTGGTCTGGTCCTCAAAGCGCTGAGCTTATCACGAATTACGTGCTTGTCTGAGTATTATTTACAGAAGCATATTACTCTATGCAGGGTGCTTCAATCCCCCCACAAATCTTTTAGGCTCATAGTAAACACACGTCTTGATGCAACTCAACAGCAACCAAACTAAGACTGAACTCAGAGATTGGCGGGGTTCCCAGCCATTAAAAATAATACAAGGATATACTCAGCTGGCTCTTGCCCTGGGCCCCTAACTGGAGCGTGTGTACATGGATTGTCAGGACAGCAAACAGGAAAGGAGGGAAGGAAGTGTGACTCTGGACGTTTCAGGGCTTCGTGTGTTTGTTTTGATTCTTCCTATCACTAAGCAGATGCCCCACTCCCGTTAAAAAACATGTTCAATTTCTTTTTTTTTGTTGTTACATGTTACAATCATGCAGCATATTTAGAGAGAACAGGAGCAAAAGGGAGTCAAGAATTAAAGCAATGTGAGTGTGGGGGGGGGAGCGGCGTTTCAAATCCCTGTTTGGCTGAGCTGCAGCAGATGATCTCCGGTTTTGTTCGACAAAAAAGTGACTGAAGGACGAGATGAAAAGGAAGCCTCCATTCACTTTCTCCATTTCCCAATATGGTGTCAGTGAATGCTAAAGGACTCTAAAGCTAAGCAGCTGCCCCTCACAGATTTGGTATGCAAGCAAATATTCACATACATCTTCCAACCCCTCCCGCCGAAGCCAGCCACCAGCATAGATAGGGAACATAAAAATCAAAGAACGCGCTGCGATCATGGTTCCTAACTCCCTTACACACATTATTTTGGTGTCATTTAGGATGCAAAAAAAAAAAAAGAACAAAGCATACTATACAGACTACAAAGTGCATTAACTCACCCCATCCAACCCCTGCCCGATGACACACACCTACTGTGATGCATCTTGGAACACCGAAAACCAAGACATAAGGGAGGCGGTAGAGCAGAGTGCGCAGAGGGGGCAGAGCTGTGCGTGGCGGGAAGGCAGAGAAGGCTGCGGTCTCACGGGCCGCCTGAACCTCCATCCCTCCCACCCCGCCCCACCCACATTCAAGCAAATGGAGTTTGAACTTATACAACTCTGCCCGACATGTTAAAGCCAGTGGTGCCTGGGGATGAAGAGGGAAGAGAGGGGAAGGGGGTGGACATATTGGGAACATGGGTGAGGAGGAGGAGGAGGGACGTTTTGCCGGGAGCCCCAGGGGGGTGAGGGTGCTTCTTGGATGGTGGAGGCTAGCCGGCTAGCTTGCTTGTCACCAAGGAGGACTTCCTCTGGGGCAAGTCCTGTGGCGTGGGAATGTGGTCGCCAGTCACCAGGTTCTTGTCGGGCCCCGCCACAGGAAGCGGCTTGTTCTTCATCTTGGCTTTGGCCATGTTGTAGTCGCCCGAGTCGAAGTACTTTTGCTGTGCGAGAAAAGATACACTTAGTGACTCAAAGCAAAGCAAAAATAGTGATAGGCATTATGATGTATGAAAGTGCATTTTGATGTAACACTGTTATTTTATGAATTTATTTTGGGAGGGGAGGGTGCTGGTCGCCACAGGGGTCGAGGGGGTTAAGCTTGACCTTTCATGGTCATAGTAGGGTAGCTACAATTTGACATTACATTTACTGTTTTAATGAACTTGCTCTTTCTCTAGAAATTACAACAATTGATTTAAAAAAGAAAACAAGCTGTGGTTTCACTGAGGGCAACATGGAGGTGACATATGAATGTCTCTAAACAATACTATCAAGTCCACATGTGCATTCAAAGAGATATCAGTCCCTGCAATCGTTCCTCCTGTCCATACTGGTCCTGTGGGGGACCTTTACTGATACAATTCCAAAATAAGAGGAGGACAAAATTCACAATCCTCTTTCTATGCAAAAATGTATTCCAAAATTCAGCACAAGGATGAACAATTAATCGAAATTTGACCCCAACTGCAATATGGCCTACAGCAATTTTCAGATCGCAGGAGGTGCAACATTTTTTAGAGGTGAAACATGTTTCATAATACCATTTAACATACCGTCATGCTACAGAGATCAGCTATGATCTCCCAGCTATGGTTGTCAAATATATCAAAGTGCTGATTTTTTTTTTTAACTACCACATGCTTTAAAACAATACAATACTAACATTTAATATAACCAAAAGTGCACAAGCTATTTAAAAATTATCTAAGTGCTTATTCAAGACCTGACTTTAGTCTTTATTGTCCTGCCTGAACTTTGGCTTTCCGCCCAGCAAAACCAGACAAAAATGTTCTATTTTTGTGTTGGACTTTTTTCTGTTTTTGCAAAAGAGGTTCTGAGTAAAGTTTTTGTATCAGTATTGTATCAATGTTCAAAATTCAGGGTATTCTACTTCAACTCTAGTCCTGGTCTACACATCATATTCTGCAGACGTGTTGCTACAGATCCCAGAAAAAAAAAAAAAAATCAAACATAATTACTTTTGTGGTAGAATTTTAATTTTCAAAAACAATGGTGTAAAAGCCATCATTCCCTTCCTTATTGCAAATCATGTCGCAATTGCAGCATTAGTCAAAATAAATACAATTACATATTTTATCAAAATTGTTCAAACCCTAGCCAGCCATAGCTAATATGAGTTTTCAGCAGTTTCAGCTAGGACTGATATGTGCCTCTCACACCAGGCTTGTTGGTCTGTGGTACCCACAAACCAAACACTTCCTATTCTGCCTCCCTCCAAAACAAACCATCAATCAGATAACCAACATATTTACTCAGAATTACAAAGTCAGTATCTTATTTCATATCTCTTCCGGAAACAGATTTTTCATCAATGGCTTTTTTGTACCTAGGGATGTTATAACACCCATTAAATTGCATCAAAAAACATAATTTTATACCCTTATTCAATTTGGATTAATTTCTCTTATGTTTACATATATTTTAATACATATTTAACATATTGTGTTGTAGGAGTGGAATGGTACATGCATTCATTGTTAAGTACAGGATATTCAGATCAGTATATGCCACATACTGATCTGAATATCCTGTACTGAGTTTGGCAACTGAAACTGTCAAAACTGTCTATTTACATCTGCTTCTTGCATGCGTGGAAGAGAAATTCGAGAGCGTCAGTGCATTTTGGCAGCGCACCAGTTGTTGTGTATCAGCGGCAGCATGCTAGTCAGCTTAGCCTGATTAGTCAAGCTAATGTAGTGTTGTTTCTCCTGGTAAGTTACAGTGAAAAAGGACAAAGATTAGTGACAAACTGTGTGCCGACATTGTTCAACTGAAGTCAGGTTTGTCTGTGGAAACATTTCAAACACGTCAGTTTACAACTGCTTCACCCAAACGTGTTGATTAACAGAAAGAGAGAAAAACAGAAGGAAGGAGAGTCCTTTTTCCCACAGCGCTCAGACAGACTCTCACTGCAGATTCAGACCAAAACAATAACAAATGCTATGAGAATGTTTATCTCTGTGGATATGTGACCAGGATTTAAGCCCATTCAGGGCTCCAAATCCTGTATGTTTTTCCTCAGTGTACCACAGTTGTCCCAAATTGAATTTCTGTTCTTATTAACTTTTCATCACAAATTTATTTCAGTAGGTTTGTTTCAGTAACTTGCATCACTTCGACTCACTGTGGTTGCCACTGAAGTTCTGCCAGTTGAAGTCACCCTAGGTGTTCAGCCACGATCACTTTTCATTATTCTTTTAGTCATTGGTTGAGTTACTGTTTCTAGTTTTCTTCTAACTGAACAATAAATGCATCATAACAAGCTGCTGTGCAAATGAAAATCTGTTTCAGATTGGGA
Source organism: Lutjanus erythropterus (assembly GCF_056507025.1). NCBI lineage: Eukaryota > Metazoa > Chordata > Actinopteri > Lutjaniformes > Lutjanidae > Lutjanus > Lutjanus erythropterus. Next base: position 39,433,617 of record NC_139325.1, read on the forward strand.
TACGGTGATGGAAATTTACATACACGTTACGAAAACATGTGTTATTTTTATTGTCCCCAAAAACTAATCTTTATTACTGACATACAGATGAGAAGAGCAAAGAAGCCAATAGGAAATAATGCATATGCTGTGCAACAGCTGTAACAAAGGATCGTGAAGTGTGGCTTTTCCCCTGCAGAGGAGAGGGCTCATGGTTTAGTCAAATCAAGTCATGATGTTTCAAAGTTCAAGTCTTCTTAGTACAAAATTCCTTGGAATTCATTTTTGCACAGAACTGGGGATGTGGATTTTGTCCCTTGATCTCCTAGAATCTCATTAGGAAGGAATCTTTTCACAGCCTGCATGAACAGCAGGAATTATCGCAGTGTGAGTATTGCAGAAAGGTGGACTTTTTAAACACTAAAAGATTAAAAGGTTCTGTTATTTAGCTTTTTAATGGAATGATCAAGTATTTCATTGTGCAGATTCTACCACATAAATATCTAAATAAATAAATAAATGAATAACGGGAAATCTCCACTCTCAGATCCTCTAACTTTTTGATATCATCAGTCTCTGATGATGCTCAGTCTGGGAGTTACCTTATGATTAAGCAATAAGCACTGCAACTTACTTTTGGACTTTCCTCTCAGCCTGTTTCAGCTACTCCTACTCCTAGTCAGTGATTTCCCAGAATGACTTTCAACAATCTCCAGAGGTGGAAGTTCTCTATAACATATACATTACGTGTAGGTGGAGAGAGCAACAGTTTTTCCAGACGAGCGGAAGGGGAGAGAGGGGAGAGAGAACGATGCCTTTGTGTGCTCGGCCCTGCTGTTCAAATTACAAATAAAAATAATCCGCCGAACGGGCTGTTGTATTTCATGTACCACCAATGTGTCTGTGTTGCATTCTGGCCTACTGAGGTTCAGTCGCTGGAGACATAATTTTTCCCCCTACCTCAATGGATTTGGCCCCAAAGGATTGTTGAATGGATGACAAAATGGCAGCTCTAGATAGAAGCTTTGGCTCTTTGGTTGTTAGGGACACATAACGTTTATCAGTCATGTTTTAGATGACAGAAACATTTTGTGCAGTAAAACTCTTGGGATGTAACTTGCCCTGACATAATGCACCATTTGTGACAAGGAAGTGTCACACAGCAGCAAGATAAATCTCTTAAAATATTTACCACACCCTGATAGTTGGCAGACCAAAAGAAGAAGATAATTATCTATTCTATTATTATTTTCATCATAGTATTTCCGAAAAATTGACTATTTTTATACTTACTAGCACAAGCACTTTTATTAAATTGTATTCACATTTGTAAATATTAATAGTTATTATATGGCCAGTATGTGTCATGTGATTTTCTGATCTTTATTTTGAAAAACAAAAAGTATCTGTATCTCATCAGATTTAAAAAGTATGGTATCACCCATCACTAGCACGTATGGACACAGGGGTTTGTTTTTTAAAACACCTCACCTCATTGTTCTCATCTCCGACCATGTTGCAGACAAATCGTGGTCACCTACCCCTTTCTGTAGTCTCTTCATCAGGAAGTCTGAGCCTCCGGGCTTCTGTCCCAGGCCGGGGTACTTGGCCTTCAGCTTGGCCTCCTCTGCTTTCACGGGGTTTGCGTTCTTCTCTTGGGAGTCCTGTGGAGACAAGTACAAGCCGACATAAACACTCCTCCTCTGCAGAAAACAGGGCCTCTTCAAAGGGTCAGCTGACACATCTTCAGGACAGTTTGAGCTCAGCTGGAACAGCTGCTTATGTGACAGGCACTCATTTCTGGTCATCCCACAATTTCAAAAATGCTGCTGCTACTACAAAAACTCTCAAATTCCTGCAGTTACATCTGCTGTGGTAAACATGGCCATTGCACTCTTCAAAAATACGAGAAGTGCATTTCAAAACCTCTGCTGTGAATAGTGCTAGACACTGACAATGACTAGTGGGAACTGAAGATACTTTATGATGAGTATGACTCACAGCATGAATGTTCTTCTATTACAGTCTCTCATATTACCATCATGGCAGAGACGAAACGACTCAAGAAGAAGACAAAGCTTGGTACAGAGATCTAAAAACATGTCTAAATGATTTTGAGGAGTTCACACTGATGACAACAGAAGCACTGTATGAGATTCATGTGTAGAAGGATTTTGTGGACAAGACCATCATGCACTCATCTGTTAAAGCTAAAACCAGTAGATAAAGGATGAACTCTGACCATCATAAGTGCTCTTAAGCAGATCTACTTATGTTAAATTATAACTGTAAAGCAATAAAGCATTGAGCATTAGATAACTTTAACCACAATTTATGCTAACATTTAAATTCTGAAACTTGCCTTAAAGCATGGTAAGATTTACATCTAAATCACAAGTTATTACATGCTGTTATTTTCAGTTTATGTGAACATTTTTCTGATTCTTGTCAGGGTCAGGCTTTGGCTGCCATACATAACAATGTTTACAGTAAATACCATGATTCCCTGTTTTCAATTAATGCAAATGTATTATGTAGTTGTGTGTTTTCTCAAAACAAATCCAGAGAATTGAGGTCAAGAAACAATACCTTGGCACTTTCTAGCTCTTACGACACTTGGAGGGAATTACAGAAGTTTAAGGTGGCAACTTGTGTAAACAATGCAAGTGTTTATGTTGTTGCTACTGACTTACACTAGTCAAACTGGTCAGGTACTTGCCATTCCAGTTCCTGTCAGGTCTAAATTGAGGCCAGTGGTCCGGGCCACAAGGGCACACCTTGTTTGTGTACACAGTGTGAATCTAGTGTTTTGACTGTAAAGCAGGACTTAGGTGGACAAACTCGCTCCCTGCATATAACCTATACCTGGTGCAGACCTACTTCCAGTACGCAGACAAGTTAGGGCACTCAGCCTGCAAAGCTTGCTGGGGCAGGGATAAAATGTGACTCAGGACACAGAACCCGATGAACAGATTCCCCCAGGAGGAGGGGGGACGTGTGGCACCAAGTGTGCTGATTCACTTGGGTCCATGACGAGAAATTTATGAGCTACTATATTCGGAGCCAATGCAGGGAAACTGCAGAATCCGACAACACATTCTTTGTGCACCTCTGCTCTAGATCAATTTTAAACTCTTATGTGCAGCAGAACTGGAAAAATTGCCTGAGGTAGCTTCAAAGTTTGACTAAACATTCCTTCTGTGACACCTGACCATATAGATATACTGTAACAGTGCCTCGCTGAAGCTGTATGACAGCTCAACGGGGGGGGGATTATTTAATAGAACTGTTTTTTCAAATAAAAAAAATAGATACCTAGGCTAATACATCACTTCATACACAAATCTTCATGATAGATTGCTGTCTTTACAAACATTGCAATATTGATGACAAATCAAAATAAAGTTATGTGGGTTGAAACAGTGCTATGATTTGGGGTCAGTGTATTTAAGAGGGCCCTAATGTGTCCGTTATTTCTATACACTTTTAGTAATTTGAGTGTGACTGACAATAACCACATTAGTAAAGCTGCATGTGTCAAAACACTTTTCACAATTATCTTTAACTGCAACTCAGTGTCAAGGTATGTGCACACATCCAAGCTTAGAGGGTAAATTTTTCAACCTAAATCCTATTTCCAAATGTTTTTGTGTCCAAACGACCAATGGGGACAATAATTTATTAAATTTGTCCAGTGCTGAGAGACTGCTGCAGCCGTCAGCTGTGAAGGCAGTTAAGAATTTATTTTGACCAAACCAAAGTTGGTTATTGTTGGAACAGATGAACCAGTACAGTTTTGATAGGTTTTATTTTGTGTCTGTCAAGTTTGAATGAAGTGTGTTTTTTACGATTATAGTACTATTTCTGTAAAAGGAGTCAGCTGGTTTTGGTGAGCTGTTTCCTTAACACAAAAGGTCCGTCTCTGTAGGGGTAATTTCCATAATGTTGTCTGGCACTTAGAATAATCAAAACCTGTTTGTGGTAAAACAACCACTTTTGGTTTATGTACTTTGACTGCTGCAATTGGCCGTTAGGATTAGGGCCTACATCCCAGCCTGTGCCCTGGCTAACGACTGCAGCGGTCTCACTCAATACTGCACCAGTTTCCACACTTGTTGTCCCAGTTAGTTGCATAAATCCCCAAAATTGGGAAAACAGGGTTGAAAAATACCCAAGTTAAGCTTTACAACCAACAGGTTTGTCAACGAAGTCGCACAACTTAAAACTTCTAAACAGCTGTGTAGTCAATCAGGTGCATGTAGCTGCTGGGCACTGTCTCAATATTCTTGATTTATCAATCGGAATTGAATTGCTTTTATTGTGGTTATTTTTTAATAAAACATTAATAATTTAGATATTTGAATTATGAAACCAAACGTTAAATCAGATTTCTGTAGGGATGGGTATCATTTTCAATACTAACACTGCTAATTGATTAAACACTTGTACTGATACAACTCACCATAATTTGCTGCAAAAAAGTCATAACATGAAAAGAAAAGATTTTTTTTTTATTTTTTGCAGAAGTGACAAGTTAAATTGTTTTCTGTGTCACTGCATTTAGCTGCCTTTCATTAAATTTGGTTAAGTGAGCCTATACTTTTGACTGTCTTGCCCCGTTACTTGTTTAAATAATATAACATAAATGCCAATAGCGGCATCGTTTGTCCAGTACTTCATCAATATTTTGCTACTGATCAGTCAGGAACAGGTACCAGTTTAGTACCAGTTCTTGATATCCATTCCCAGATTTCTCCCAAAATTTTTTCCAAAGTACTTGAGAACACCAGGAGAATAGCTGTAGTTAGCCTTTGAATCACTATGCATCCCAATATGATGGCAATCAAACATCACGACATTCTTTTTATATATATCATAGATATTTTGATTTATAATATCAAACATCAACAAACTTAAGCAGCAAAAACAAACTGTGGGCCTTCTCAGCTGAGAAAAACAAATCACTCTGGATGCATATTCTGACCCATACTGATGTCAGCAGATGTAAGATAAAGCATTGATCCAAGTGTTGAACTCCTTGCACATCACTGCCGTTGTTGTGGCACACCGTATGGAAATGCGGAAGCACTGTCACACTGCAGATGTTGTCACTGTATGGAAAAGACCATCAGGAATCTCTCAGGCAAACCATGTGCCAGTGAAGACGAAAAGTTCAGTTTCAATGTATGTTTTCACTGGCGAACGTGCAAAGAGTGATATCACCAAGTTATGTCTTTATCTGGAGACCATCGGGTCTCCAGTGCATGTTTTGAGACCCTCCAGGACAGACCAATGAGGCCCGAGCTGCTGTGGACTCACCAGCCAATGACACAAGGCAAGGGACAAAACAAAGTGACACACTAGCAAGGTGCTCTGTGCAGTGGGACAGCCGCGACAGGACACATTTTAGCATAGCGAATAGCTTATCGCAGCTCTACATGTCTTCCAGGAGTCCTCCCCTGCCTTGGTGCAGCGCTGAGCATATACACTTCACTTGTGCTAGCTGATGTTAGCCACTTCTAGCTAGCATGCTCCGTGGTTAGCCAACAACATCAAGACAGCAGTCAGAAACCCACCTGTTTTTCGTCCTCGTAGTCCACCTGAGTGTCCGAGTCCAGGTTTTCTGACGACATTGTGTGAGCGTGAGAGGCAACCGAGTGTCACGTTTGCCAGGCAATTCAAAGAGATTAATATACGAGGTACCGTTAAATGTACCTGTACTAATTCTAATCCTCCTTTTCTGGACACGACTGCTCCCCAACAAAAATGGCGTAACGAGATGTGACATCACCACCGAGGGGGCGGTATCCTACGTGTGATCGACATATACAGTAACCAATGGGTGAACAGTGCTGGTCCGCATAGAGCCAATGGGGTGTTACTGATAGTGACACTCTCTGTGATTGACAGTGCGTCGTCCAATGATATTACAAAATAGAGACTGGGGGCGATGCGGGGGCCGCACTGCATCAACACAAAGCACCTGAACATCACAAAAGATATATAGCAAATGCAACATGTTGGTTTTTAATTTAATATGCCCTGTGTTACTTTAATTAATGGATACACCAAAACTAGTTTAATACGGGACTCGGCAGCCATGTTTGTCATTTTTCCCTTAGAAGTACACTTAAGACAAGCTCCTTGCTCTGTGATTGGCTACTTGTTGGACGTGCTGTTAATAAAACGTCAGTCCAACAATTAGCGGGAACGGTTGGTGGTCGTGTTTAGAATGGAACCCCAGACCCGCGACAGATCTCGCGAGATTTATCATTGTACCGTTAAGCAGAAACTTTCCCTGACCGTAAACAAGCCTTTTTGTCCTTAAATTTACAGAGATTTTAACCACAGCGTAGTCACCTTATAAAACATAATTAGTGAACAGTGAAGAAACAACGTCTCAAAGAGACTTTCGCGAATCAAGAGTTACCTTCTAGACACGGCAGTGTTACTTTAACACCGATCGAACTTTAATACCTAGCTAGCTTGCGTCTAGATCTGAAAAACTGTGTTGCTGTTTGTCAAAATATTGTTTTATTGTTGCTATATAAGTACAAGCTTATTATTAAAGTTAGCTAGGTTAGTAACAATACAAAGAGACAGCGCTTTCCTAGTGGGGCAAAACTGTTTTAGCAGGTGGTTGCGTTCATCTAACAGGGTAACTAATTAGCTAACGTTGGCTAGCTAATATGTCACCTGCCAGTTAACGTTAGTTGTAGTTTACAGTAATGTAATTTACTGGTGCTAAACTAGCTAAAGCAGTCTTGTCAGCCACTTCACATAATTTCTCTCTGTTCGTTGCAGCTTTTATATGGTGATCTCTCACAATGGCATGTGTACAACAAGTGAGAACTTCACAGGTAAGTTTACTCCCGACTGTTTAGCTAATGTAGATTCAGTGTATTGTGATATGGCAAACACAGTTAGCTAGAGTAACTCACAGCTGCTGAGCTATAAGGCAAGTACAACCTTGTAATTTACAGTTTCAGTTAATCTATGCTGTTCCCCATTTTTCCATGTTAATGACAGTAATATTAGTTATTGTACCCTAGATTAAGTACATTTATTGTACATAAAGCGATAAGGTTACACACTCTTGTACAGTAGGTGGCGGTGTACGACTGTACACGCTGGTTTGCCATCCGCCATTACAGGCAGAGAAGAAGAAGTACTTTTAAAAAAAATAATAATAATTTATCTTCATTAATTCTCTTTTTATGGTACTTTACACATTTAACGTTACCTCACTAAGCTATATTAATTTCATTACTTAAATTAGTCATTATTCCACTAATGAAACTAGGGCTGCGCAATATATTGAATTATATGATACTGCAATATGAGGCTAGATATTATGATAGATTTAGGATATTGTTATATCATGATGTGGCATAAGTGTTGTCTATTCCTGTTTTTAAAGGCTGCATTACAGTAAAACGATTTTTCATGTTTTTATATTTTCTGAACTTACCAGATGGTTCTATATCAATATTGAGATACTTGGTCAAAAATATTGTGATATTTTATTTTGTCTATATTGCCCAGCAGTAATACAAAGAACTCATTTTATCACTGTAGCTGCTTCCACCCCGTGGAGTGCACAACACATTTTCAGTCACAACCTATACGATCAATAATTATTGATATCGACCAATATGAAACTTCACTATCGTGGTAGATTTTTCAGCTATATCACCCAGGCCTAAATTAAACTATTAATTGTGTCTGGATTTGACAGATTGTGTCAAAGCATTTAATTCCTAGACAAAACGCTCTGTTAACGGCACTAGTATTGGCTGAAAAAAATCTATAGTGCAAGTTCCTTATATTCATCACAAGATACAACTGAGAGTACTTGGCTTGTGGTGAAAGGAGGGCTTGTCTAGTGTGTTCCACAGGTAAATATCTTTTTCTGGTTGCGTCTTGGGGTAATATAGTTATCACCACCAGGACTGGCATATTTATTTTTTTTGCTAAATGCTAATTGTTACGAAGCCATGCAACCCAGGTTTTCTGAAAGGGTATATAGGTATATGAACATCAACAATGAACAGATAACCTAACATTCTCATTACTAATGTTTTCTTATATGTTTTATTTATATTATCACTAAAATTAGTATTTTACATGTTATGATTTATGTTGTGGGTTCACTCATTCAGATGCACCTGTTGGCAGAGCTGTAGTGTTTGAGTTAACTGTGATCAGTAAGCAGTACTCAGTCTGTGATGAACTTGTTTCACTCATGCAGGATACTCAGCTGTTGCCTAATCAGGTTCTGTCAGAGCAGCAGTCCATTGTTGTTATAAAGAAGCTCCTGGCCATCGCAGTGTCTGGAATCACATATCTCCGGGGCCTTTTCCCAGAGAAAGCCTACGGGAGCAAATATGTGGAAGGTTAGATTACACATTGAAAATTCTTTGACAGTGGTGTTCCAAGGTCTATTTACCAGTTGGAATTATTTACAAAGCAGATTCTTACCTCTTTTCTTTTCTTTTCTTCGCACAGATCAGAAAGTGATGATCCTTAGAGAGGAGCACAGCTGTCCTGGTGCAAGTCAGATTGTTCAATGGTATAAAACAACAACTAAACACTTGCTGGCCACAGTCATTGATCAGGGTCACTAGAAAAAACAGCATTTGATGTTGTTGTAATAATAATATGACAATATGTTAAGTGCTTTCAGAAAATACTTACACACACTGAGACTTTGTCAAAGACACATATAGTATGATATGATGACCAACCATCTATAAACATTATCTGTTCTTTTCAGTCAGCGAAAAACAATGAATGAATGATCAGAAATTTGTGATTCATAACTGTAAGCTTATCTCTGGAAACAAATATTTTACTGTGATGGTATGATTTGTAGAACCTTTTAAGAATGCTTGCTAGTACACCATCAAGTGACGCATGTCAAGTGATTTATTTCTAATACTATTTTTAATACCTTGATATTTAGGTTCATAAAGGGATCATTTTATTGTTGAAGTTTCAGCAATGCAAAAGGTTTTGTTAGTGCTTATTTAAGTTTTTTCTTAACCAATTTTGTATTTTTTTTTCTTTTTTTGTTCTTCTGTGTATTGTAGTCTACAGTGTAACCTGTATTATCATATGCAGTACACCCGCACCCAAATATCAAAACATTATCCCAATGACCTGGGGCTTACCCTGACCTCGTAAATCAACATAGTGTATGTGGGAAAATGTGTGAGAACATGTCACTGATATTTAGATGCGTCTTTTTTCAGGATGGAGGGCTGCTTTGAGGCCATTCAGAAGAAGTTTGTAAGTTATATCCAACCTTTTCCATCTGTTTCTGTAATACATCTGAATAAGTCATTATGAATTAGACATAACATACATTAACATTGCTAGCAAAGTAGCAAAGTATTCACAAGTTTTCCTGTGTTTCGTCATAACTGTTGTGGTTCATAGTTGTTTTTTTTCCCCACCAGCTGCGAACAGTCATTATGTCTGTGAGTATTTTGCTAATCTTTGCTTTTGTGTGTTTTTTGAATGATCGTGATAAACACATGGGGTTGAGGAGCCTGCTTGAGAAAAGTCACAGTTGCAAAGAGATAAGCAAGCAAATAGGAACTGTAGCTATACTCACTTTTTGAGCTGAAGTTATGCAACATCAAGTCTTTTATGAAGCCTGAAAGAAATATTTAATGGAGCTGATGTTTTGTCCATTTGACCCATTTTTAGATCTACACTGACCCAGAGAACCCTCAGGTAATGTGCAGGTTGCCATTGTTGATGTTTAACAATGCTAAGCTTCTATGCAGCTGTTTATATGATTACTGTGTATCTCATATATAACACCTGTCTTGTTTGTCCTTCAGAAAGTGACTGAGTTTTACCAGTTTAGGATCCAGTACTTTACCAGAGGAGCACAGATGGACTTTGAAAGGTGGATTTTTTTTAGTTCATAAGACATTGAATAATCCTAATATGAATGCAGGAAAATTACAAAAGGAAAATACAAATATGAATCATCTCTAAGATGGCTACTCGCATATCAGGAAGTAACTTGATTTTCTGTGTAATTGTGACTCACTTGTTTCAACGATGGACCTGGCAGACTTTAAAAGGTCAAATATTCAAATCAGCCACTGCAATGCTGTTCTACAACAGTGTTTAACAGGTGGAGTTCAGAGTAGTTTTAGTCTTAGTAAGGTGTGACTGTACTTTGTAATCCACCATGCCCAGTGGCTGTCTCCCCTCAGAACACACCAAAACCCTACCATACTGGCAAAGTGGCTGAAAGAGTCACACATAAGCAGGTTCAGTCTGATGGTTCATGTTCATTTCTCATTGTGCCTCTTTTCTTCACCAGCATTGACATCAACATGTCGATGTCGTGCGGCAACACCAAGAAGGCCAGCATCTTGTTGGTGAGGAAGCTCTACACTCTGATGCAGAACCTGGGTCCTCTGCCAGACAATATCTGCCTCAACATGAAGCTGGCTTATTATGATGATGGTAACAAACACACAAACCAACCATATGCATAATTCTCTATGAACGCAACTAAAATTACACTGAGAAAATATTTTGAAACTTTGCACGTTTTTTTTCCAATGACTCAGTGACCTATAATATCATTACCTGCACTGCTTCTTGAGCTCTCTTACATGTGCTGCAGCTTTGTGTAAACCTTATGTCACATTTCAAACATTTGTCGGATTCTCTGAACTGACTGGAATGTGTAATTAAAGGTTCAGTGTCTTGCTGTAAGGCGGTTCCTAAGAAGAGGTGGGGAAACCAGTTTCAAAGAGACAAAGTGCAGAAATACACACAGATAGAAAATTAAAAGTTTTAGGTAATTTGTAAGTTAAACGGGAAATAAATAGGTTTTTATTTTATGCCTCTGTGCCAGCAACGACTGAAACAGCTTGTATACATTACAGCTGTAAAACAAACACATTTAATGTCAACAATACAGTGCAACATCATAAACAAGAGAGAGTCATGTTATTGTGCTACATGAGCCTGACAGCACATCATCTGTCACTCCTGAATCTCCATCGCTAAGAACACAACGATAGGAAAAGGAAGCACGTACTAGCCAAGTTCAATTTCAAAATAAAAGTCTTGGAACAAAAACATCTGGACATGGAGGATTCACACCATAAAATTAAGTGTTTTGTTTCTTTCAAGAAGAAAACATTTGTAGGAGAAGAACTGAATGAACAGATTAGAGTTTTGTAGTCAAAGATCAAAGTTGAAGGTTCACTGTTACCTAAAGTCCATCCATCACCATCACCAAGTTCCACTAAATGGCTTTGCTGATACTCACAAAGCTCCACATTGCTGCATAGTTATCAGTCTTGTTTGTAGGATTTGAAGTAGAAACTCTGCTTGTACAGTGTTTCATGTGTCTGCACACAGAGTATTTTCAGGGCGTTTTTAAACTGTGGTTATAAATATTGAGACATATTTGATTATATTATATTGGCAAATCATTTGTAAAAAGTTTTTGGAAGAAATGTGCTAGAATGAGAAAGTGTGTGTGTACAGGACTGGTATTTGTCAACCTTTTTTCCTTCTTGTTCAGGTTTTGTTTGTCTCTGTCTCACTGTTTGTTTCGTTATCTGTCTATTTGACCATTTTCCAGTCACTCCTCAGGACTACCAGCCGCTGGGCTTCAAGGAGGCTGACAGCGACACTATTGTGTTTGAAAAGGTGCCGGTCAAACTCACCATGGGCGATGTGGTCACTCCCTTCCACACTCTGAAGCTGGACATGGTCACAGAGAGGCAGAGACTGGAGCAGGTGAATGAAAGGAGGGACAGAAATGAATAGAAATGCCAAACCTCACTTGAGGGAAGCCTTTTAAAAACCTTTTATATGTGCCCTAATACATCATGTTAGAGCTCGGTAAGCCAATATATTTACTGTCTTTTGTGGATAGTTTTTTATCTACAACAAGTTTTACTACAGTCAGCACATCTAGGAGCTGATTTCTTGATTGGCATGTTGCTAAATGTCTGCAGGTGGAGGAGAGTGTTCATGTGACGGAGAAGTGGGTTATGAAGATGGAGGAGGGTGTCCTGTCACAGGTCAGCACACAAACAGCTCAGACATAAAGCTTGTTTTCTCTCGGCAGAACAAAGCGATCTTTGTAATCAAATAATCGTGAAAAAAAACAATGACGCAAATGAGGTTGGGAATTAAAGATGTAATGCCTCTTAATTCTCAAATAAGCCAATATTATTTTGTGCATTTAGTTGCATTTATTATCAGTTTCACCACCATTTTTCTACCAGGTTATGCTCTACATTTACATCTTTAAGGTCATAGTCATGTTTTTAAAAAGAAAGTGTTTTGTAATACAGTGTAAAACTGTGTTGAACAGCTTTGTTATTGACAGGTGAATTGAAAAACACCTAATTATTGCTCATGCAAGTGAAGCTACAGGTCAGACGTGTGAGTCAGTGTGTGTGTTATCAGAGGCAGTTGGATTTTGTGGTCAGTATGTTGACTTTGTGTGACCAGTGTGTTCACATAACTTGTTTTAATCTTCAGAGTCATGTGATTGAAGATGGGGAGAAGCCTAACAACGAGAACACAGACTTGGACAACACTGGTAAACCCTCCTCCCATTTGTACTTTACTTTTCCAGCGTTTGGTTTAACCCTGTTCGTGTTCTATGATGTTTGCAGAATGCAGGAAATAACTGTGGTTGTCTGAGATGAAAAAGTTTTAAAGTTCCCGTTACTTAAACATTTTAAACGTCACTATAAGCTATATGTAGTAATCTTAGAGTGAACTGTATGAAGGGACGTAAAGGGTCATCCACACCAAGAGTGATAACTACAACAACGACTATGAATATTTTGTTTTAAAATTAGTTCTAACTCAAGTTGATAGCAGTGTCCACACCACAACTGTAATGACAATGACAGTGGGTAATGATATTGTTGGGATCACTTGGGATCAAATCATTCCGACCGACTTTATGGACGACAGAAAGACAGACAATGAAAATCCATAAAATATTGTAGTATTAAACTTTCTTATTAAAGGCTTATGTAACATAATATTAGGCTGCAAACTACACATAAAATGAAGTTCATATACTTATTAGACTTCAAAGTCTAATAAGTATAAATAAAATTTGTCTTCAGTGGACGACAACAATAGCAAACACATATCCTTCTGGTTTTCTTTTTGTTTCTTGGTGCCGCTTCCAGCAGTAATCTGCTGACACAGCTGGATCACCCAGTGTGTGCTTCACACCACTGTTTACAAAATGTTATTGTTCATTAGTATGGATGCTCGCATTGTTATCATTATAGTTATAATTATCGTCCTTGGTATGGACGGCCCTCTAAAGGGAATCATAAGGTCCTTAAAGCCTTCGTAAACCCAAATGCACTATAGTCGTCTAACAGCAAAGGAAAGCAGGTAAAATATTCTAAATAATCTAAAAATTCAAACCCGATACAGGAAAGTGTACAAATACTTAGATGATAATATTTCAAATTAGGATTAAATGTGATTTCTAACACTTTTTACATGCTTACTGTTATGTACGTACGATCATAAATTACATGGTTAGACAGCATTTACTGATGAACTGGTGAACTGGAGCCATCACCTTTGCTCTCTTCACAGCCACAAAACTCAAAAAAAAAAATTTCCCCCGCAAGACATGGGAACTGTTGGTACACTGCTGCCTCAATCCACAGCAAGTAACCTTAGTTCTGACACAAAAAAACATGGTTAAACACCGAAGTCACACCGAAGTCAAACAGTAAAACAAACTGACTAACAAACAAAAACTCCTGCAACTCTCGTGTCCTGCGTGGTAAAAAACACTGTTTCTGTGGTTGTAAAGAGAGCAGAGAGACAGCGGCTTCAGCTCCCTATTGTAAAATGCTGTCTGATGACAAAATAAAGTAGCGAGCATGTTCTAAATGAAGCATACACCATACCAATATTGATTTTTTTAGGTGGCTGCTTTGTTTAAGTGGTAAACTGATGCCCACATCTATAGCAGTGCACACCAGGACATTACTTAGTTTCTGTGTTGGATCAAATGTGAGCTGACACACCCACACGCTCTTGAAAAATGGTCTAAACAGCAAAATGAGCTTTTTAAACCAGGTTTTCTGATAGTTATGAACATTCATTTTCATTCAGATCTTTGTGGATGCTTAATGAGCAACTAAACTTTGACATCATATTTGGATTTTTACTATTTCAAGCCAAGTTTTCAGAGGCTTTGAAAAGAATGTTAACTGAAAGCCTCACTTGGGGTTTGCTACTTAAAATGATATCCAGCTACATGGGTCTTCCTTATGATTTAAAAAAATTTAACCTTGAATATAATTTTGAAGTGTTATAACATGGCAGTTCTCTTTTTTTGTGAACTCAAGAGATCCAGATGAGCTGTCATGAGAAGACTGAGAGCTGCGAGGAAGTCACAGAGGTAGGTGTGACATTAGCCCCTTTCACACAGCCTTTTTTAGGCGGTAAAGTGCAGTTTTTCCACCTTGCAGTTCTGTATAAAACAAATTACTCAGTGGAACAAAAACGTATACCTTACTTTGTCCTAACAAACACAGAATGGAATGGAATTGTTGTTCTGCTGTTAAGCCGGCAGCGAAGGTGGTAACAGAGCTGAATCAAAGTTGGTATAAAATGGGGGAGCCGGCAGGGCAGCACACTGATGCTGTTGTGTTAAATGTCATGTCTCTTCTGCTTACAAAATGCCGGCATGCCATCTAATATTGCACACTGTGGCCGCATTATGCCAATGTTGGTTGATTCGGTGCCACAAGCAAAGCCGGTGCAATGACAAGCTATCTTTACGGCAGTATTGCAGGATCTCTGATGAGCACATGAAACACATAAAATAATTTTTAAGCTTCTGCTGCAGAAGGCAGCATTTTACATTAAAATACACTAATCCTTTCAGCTCAATTCATCATTGTTCTCCTGTCAGGTGGAAATTGGTGGTGAGGAATCAGAACCTAAATGAAAGATAAAAGCTTCTTGGGCAAAAAGACAAATGTATAAAAAAAGAGGGAAAAGGGAATAATGCTTTTGTTAAGCCAATTTATGTCTGCAGTTTTGTGTCTAGACATACTAAGCATTCATCACTTCTTTTCAGGAGCACTTTAAAAAAAAGTGTTTAAATACAAATTGATTGCATTTGAGGTTTTCATGGCTATTGACAAACTATTGATGCACAGTCAAATATCTGTCATCACAAGGCATCGCTGGTTGCGTTCGATTCAGAATAAATAAAAAAAAAAACTGTTAAGGGTTTCTCATCGGTGTGACAAAGCAGAGGACGGTTTCTGTGTAAACACGAAGCAAAAGGCCACTTTGAGTGCACTTAATGGCCGGTGGCGTTACAGACCATCTGTCCCCTGTCAGATGGACACCCTCGTGAAGAAGACCTCCGACATGGAGATGGGATTGAAGAGGACCAGGAGTGGACGCATCATCAAGTCTACCACGGTCAGTCAGCCATTCAAAACAGCCACCAATTGTCTCTTCACACTGTTACAGCTAGATGACCTGAGACCTTTATTCTCTATGATTGGCTCTTTGTTAGCCAATCAGTAGGATTTTATTTGTGTATGTAAATGTAGCCACTGTGGTCAAAGTTAGAGTAAATAAGTGAATATCATACATTACATATCATAATTTACATCAAAATGTTCACTTGTTTGGAGAATGTGTCATTTGTTGTTTAAAAAGTTTAAGAAAGAAATGATTTCTTTAAAATGAAAATGTTGAAGAGAAATCATCAAAGAAATAAGAAAAAAGAGAAGCTCAGCACAGGAGATTCTTATGACTGCTTTTGGGGTGTGTGTGTGTGAGAACAGGAGAAAACCCTGACTGTGAATGACAAGCTGACAGCGATGAAGCACAAAGCGGTGAGGAACCCATCCTTAAAGTCTGATTGCATCATAATAAAATCTAAATCATTTATTATATCTATAAGGCTATAAAGACAGCTCTTCATGTAGAGTATTTGCAGTTTGGCCCATAGATCTCTTCCCTCAACATGCAGCGGTTGTATTTGTTGGAGAAAAATCATCATTTTTTATTTGTGCTGATAAAACAGCTGTACTTTTACATAAACAGCTTTTCTACAGAAGGTTTCGGATGATTTTTGAAATGGAAAATGCGTAGGAAAGGCTGTTTGTTTCACAGATGAGTCAGCACTGATCTGTTTGGTTTCTCAGAGTGGGATGTTTTCTGTCAGTAGATGCACACAATTCTGTGGTTGTCAACCGCGTATTTCTCCTGCTGCTTTCAGGTTTCTCAGTATGACATCCCCAACAGCCAGGAAATACCGTCCACCTCCACGCCTAAGGAGAAGCGCAAGTTCAGCGAACCCAAAGAGCGCTTCTGACCTCACACCCCACTGCTAACACAGCTGCACCGCTGTATTGATTTCCATTGGTGTTTTTAAAACCTCAGTTTTCATTACAAGTTATGTTACTGTTTTTTTTTAAAGGGAATTTCACTCCTTTTAGCATTAATACGCTGATATAGTTGTTTGTTTGCTCTTCTTCTATCTAAATCTAAAATGTGGGCAGTTTGTATATTTGAAGTTATAATACTGGTATTATTATTGGTATTATACTATACTAGCTATTTAACTGTGTCAAGTGACTTTGAATGATTGTTTGTTTTATTGTTGCTGTTCTGAGTTACGTGTTTACAAAGCATGGTATTTGAATAAAATACAAAAAGTGCATCAATGCCATGTGGTGTCACAGTTTATGACACTTTATAACGTGTTTTATCAGAGTATTTTAAAGGCATAATATGTAACACATATATATATATATATATAATCCCTGTCAATTATTACTTTTCACCCACTAGAAGTGTGTGGTGGTGTCTTTGTCTGCAGAGACCTTGCCCTGTATTTTTTTTTTTTTATGTTCCCATTGTGTTGCTGTGCTCGGGAGGCTCGGGACTGACCCCTCAACATCCTGTCATCTCTCTGCTGTGTTTACGGACAGCTTGGACCATTAAGGAGAAACACGTCACATCTCTCAGACCAGGATAGATGAGTTAAAAGTTAAAAGCGAAGGATTATCTAATTGTTTTTTTAAAAAAACTTAATTGAGCAGCTAAATGTGTGTAAACCTGGACATATCACAATATATACAATCAAAATACACAATATCCAAAATCTAACATGATATCTAGCCTCATATCACAATATCAGTACATCAATATATTGCCCAGCCCTTTGGTGTTGTTATCAGTTTAATTTTTAGTTATTAAAGTATGAGGAGGGTTTGGTTATCTTCTTTGTGCTGTGTTGCTGTCAAAATAGTCAAAAAACTCTTTTAATGCAAAGAAGTAAATAACTGACGAGTGACGTATGTTATGAGGCGCTGAGGTCGAACATCTTGGTCATGATTTTACATATGACCAAATGGATTATAGAGAAGAAGAAAATTCACGTCTGATTGTGTATCTCTGAGCGTCTTACTGTGTGCTCCTGTACACACCTAACCGATGATATAAAAAGAGCAGTGTGCAGAGACTACAGTCATGTATGAGGGTGCCGTGGTGCATGCCAGGATTTTATGAGTCATATTTCTATTAGCTGTAAGGAGGCAGTTAAAGGAACCTTGTAAAGGGACTGTATGTGCAGAAGAGAGGAGGCGGTACAGAACAACACAGCTGAAACTTTGGTTAACAACTGCACACATTAGGTGTGACTCCACTGCAGGAGTGTATTTGTACATGTTGAGTATAGGTGATAATGAGTGTGATATGAATGTGTTTATACACATTTGTTTTAGATTTTTGAAATTTTAGATGTTTTTTAAAATAAAGTGAATTGATTGGCTATCTATGCATGCATAGAATATTCCGTTTTTGCTCTTATTCTGAAAAAGACTACTCCTACTACGTTTTTTACATACCTAATGAAAATGAATGTTCTTCTGGTATTCCTGTGTACTTGCAGATGTGCATTCTCTGATTATGGAAGCTTCTTTCTGTCAAAATAGTATTTTTTCAGAGTTTTCCACCAGTCACAGGCTTGTTTGACCGTGCAAACTCAGCCTCCCTCTTTCATTCATTACCTTCTTGAAAAGGCGCTGCAATATTTGTGCATATCTAAAAACATGTTGATATCAAATGTTTAAAAGTAGTGTTCCTCCCTCCATCCACAATTTCGAGATTTTCTTTTGTGCACGCAACTCTACTCCAGTCCTGCAAACTGTTGGCTGTTTGGTTTATTTACAGCACAGAGCAAAAGAGGTTGTGTGCCACAAACTGCTGTGAATACCTCTTCTGAATTTGCTGTTTCCATGTCCAAAGAATGCTCCTAAAACCAGACCAGCACATCCCACATGTCTTAATCAGAATATGTTCCATGCAGAATAAGGCCTAATTCAGAATATCCAACAGGAATTAGCTGTTTATCAAATTCAGAATTATGGTGGAAAACTAGTGTGCATGTAAAAATAGCAATTTATAAGGGCAACAATGCAGCTCTGGCGTCTTTACAGGCTGTTTCCATCCTTAAGACGCTGTCAGACACCTGTGCTTGCTTCTTGGTTTGTAAAAAGGAAATACAGTCGTCTTCTACACTTGAAAGATTTAACAGTTTCAGCTTCCTGTCAGTAAAAACCTCCTGCTCTGCCTCTGGGAAACACAATTCAACTCCGTCGGCCTCTTGAAAAAAAACAAACCTCTATCTTTGAATAGACCCCGAAATGCCACCATTTGCATGTGAGGTGCCTTAAATGAAGCTGTTAAGTGAAAGTGGATTATATCTGTACACAGTGACCTTTGGGCCCAGATAAGGGCCCATCAGCAGCCTCCCGCCCGGCAAGCTGTGTGTTTTTAATCTCCTATTGTTTTTCCCAGAGAGAGGGACATTTGCTGATAGACTGCCTTAACCCACTGCGGATCAATACTGCAGGAAGCCTTTGTGATGCATATCCAAGCAGCCCCCACCTCTCTGTGTCTGCAGCAGGCCAGAGGGGGGGAGAGAAAGAGAGACTCCATCAAATCAGCCCTCACTTCCGAACACGGGCATTGTCTTGGCCACCACGTTTATTTCATTGTCTCTGTGTTTTTTATGGGTATTTCTGATAACGGAGGAGTGTAAAGCAGAATGGACTGGGAAATCCATGGTGGACAATACCCACACTCCAGCGCATTGACGCGCTTTATGAGCTGTGAAATGAATCAGGGTTACCTAACCTCACAGCCCGACTCCAGTGGCATTTTTCAACAGTTTTTATTATTTTGACAGCAGGGGGTTCTACTATTGATAAGTGATGAAATGCAATGAGGTTAAAGGCAACTTTGCAGGTCTAGTCATGTGTTGTAGATAACCAGTATCTCTGCTGTAGACGTTACAACAACACTATATCACAGAAATGAACCGATAAATAGCCCCCAAAAGGTGAAAATGTATCCAATGACATGGAAAATAAAAAGGAATGTACAGTGGAAAATACAGATATTGAGAAATTGTCCTGCTGGCACCGACAGGAGTGTAAGCCTTGGAGATTGGGCACTCAAAGGCACAAAAACTTGAATATGGGCCACTTTCAATCACATCTGAGATGAAAATGAAAAAATAACATAAGAACATGTTTTAAAGGTAGACCAGTGTTCTCGTCAAGCACGTTCCAAATATCTAACAATGGAGAGGGGAAAGGAATCTAAATTGCAATTTTATTTCGCGTCCACCCTCAATCCTTCACTCGGACCCTGGGACTCTACATCATTTCTGTACACACACGTCTCCCAGAAATGAATTCTGAAATTAAATTCAGGGACACACGTCCAGCGGCCAGTGTTAACAGATCAATCAGCTGGCCAAACAGCAGGAGGGGCCCGCCGGACGCCTCTGCAGACCAATCAGAAATCTGGGTTCAGCCTATCTGAGTCGATAGCTTACGTCCAGGGCCGCCTGGGTACGGTCAAGGCAAGACACACTGACAGACTGATGGACAGACAGCCGCAGTCCATCCCAGGGCTCCATATAGATTAAAGCCAGCTTCTGTGAGCCTATAGTCGCGCTGCGGTGATTGTGCCTGCAGGGCCTATAGGCCCCAAGGGGGGGCTGGGCTTTACACTAGGAGGGGGAGGAGCGAGGGATGGAGTGGACATCCAGCCCAGGGACCGTGACCCCTTTGACCTTGCCAGAAGGGCAGCAAATGTTTCCGAGCTGATTAGCGCTTCCCCAGCAGAGTACCCCGCTCACTGTTAACCCTTTGGAATCAGGTAGTGGGTAGAGGTGTTGGAGGAAATCCAGAAAATATGTCATTCAAATATTTTCTGGGGAAAAATGCAGGTTACAAGGTTAAAATTAATATTTTTTAATGATTGCCCAGGAGGATTAAACATTCTTATACTGTTTCACACACCTACACAAAATAGCCACACATTGTATGTTACCAGAGGTTAAAAATACACAGGTGTGGGACTCTCTCGTGCTGCTCAATGTATCTTGATGCATCAGAATTTTTGATTTCTATACAATTTATTTGTTCTCACTGTGTGCCTGCTTTATATTTTCAAAACACTGCATATTTGTAATGATCCATAATTAGTTTAGTTGGACACAATTTGCATGTAGTGTGGCTCTTGTCTAGGTCCCTTTTCCCTTTAATGCCATAGAAGCCCAAATACTTCCATATGCTAGCTTTTAAACCAGTCGGATTATATCCAACGGCTGTTGCCGAAACACAATGCTCATATTTGTATCTGTTACGTTTCACAATCCAACTGGTTCAGCTGAAAAGAACGTACAGCCCGTTCTTACAAAGTTTAAATGTGATCATAATGCAGAGAATTGAGTTTTAAATGTCTGATTATTGACTTTTTTACATTGATTCATTGATTTTTCCCTAACCTCTAAAAATAACTGAACTCTGAAGCACAGCGTTGTGAGTCTGAGGTACTTTTACTTGAGTTTTCTTCCTTTTAGCTACTTTATACTTTCACTTCACTGTACTTTAGCTAAAAAATATTGTACATTTTATTTTATTACATTGATTTGTAAGCTATAGACTACAGATTAGGATTCAATATGCGCAGTATACTATAAATTAATCAAATATGTTGCATTGTTATAGATTAGACTATCCAAAAAGGTAACATTATCTCCATCTCATTAGTGCATTAGTAATATTTATCTGATGATCTAAAACACTCTTTAAATCTATCTATTCTGCATAATGAATACTTAAAAAAAAAAAAAATCTAATGGATATTTTGCTGATAAGGTTAGGCAAGTTTATTGTATACCACCTTTAAACAACGAGCCAGTTCAAAGTGCTATACATGAGACATGAAAAGGCTTTAAAACATGACATAAAAGAAACACAACTTGGAATAAAAAAAATACACATAAACAAAATGTTAAAAAAAAAAGTAAAATTAAATAGAAGATGAAAAAAAGCTAAAATTTTATTAATCTGTTGATTATTTTCTTAATTAATCGATTAGTTGTTTGCTCTATAAAATGTTAGAAAATGGTGAAAAATGTCAGTCAGTGTCCTCAAATGTCTTATTTTGTCCACAAGCTAAAGATATTCAGTTTACCGTCACAAAGCAGCAAGGAAATCAGAAAATATCCACATTTAAGAAGCTTCAATAAGATAAGTTTTTTACTTTTTTTTTCTTAAAAAATTACTCAAAGCGATTAATTGCCTATCAAAATAGTTGTCGATTTATTTAATAATCAATTAATAACCATTTAATTGCTGCAGCTCAAGATTGGTTTCAAATCTAATTTGCTATTGGCTTTTAAAAAGCAAAGTTTTAAGCTTAGATGCAGAAGAACTGAGAGTCGGAGCAGACCTCATATTTTTTTGAATGCAGGACTTGTACTTGTATTTGGTTTATCCGCTGTGGTAGTGTTATTTTTACATAAGGATGTGAATATTTCTTAACTAGATGCATTTACAAGCAGGGATGAAATATCCTGAACGACCACAAGGGGGCGATAAGTAGCCATGGAATGACCAGCAGGAACGAGGCCCTCACAGATAACTCCTGCTGCCTTGTGTCATGACAGAAAAGCATCTTCTCTCTCATGCATGCCTTAATCAGCTCGTACAGTTGGCCTCCACACTGTACACAATTTAAAAAGCATGTGATCCTACTAAACAGCCAACACGAGGCTATTCAACTTGTCTTTTGAGAGACACTGCAGTGGAGTCAACAGTATTGATCCGAATAAGGAATGATAAAAGGAGGGGAGGCTGAGAGCAGGTGGTAGTGGGCCAGCAGATTCAGGGATTTAGTCGCTCACCGGGTATGTATGGTCAGCGCTGCCGAGCGGCGAGGGGACCAATACCTACTCGAAACAGATGCTCAAAGCAATGGGATGTGCCCCCATTGTGATCAGAGTGGACAGCTGAATTGTTTACCACCAAAGGGCCCTTTTCTTCGGCGGTAGGCCCGCGCACAATGGGGCCCCCGCCGCAGTGACACACTGAGGATTTCTGCAGGGGGAAGCAGGGGAGGGTGGGAGGGGAGTGCGTGTGTATCGAGGGATAGGGGGTTTATAGGGTGAGCCTCTGTCCGTACCCCCTTTTTTCTTTCTCTGTGCTCAGATGGACCTCTCTGCGCCCCCCCATCTACTCGACAAAGCCCCTCTAAAGCTACCGGAGGGCAGGGGTTTAAATGTCACGCTTGGCCATCAGAGCGCCCAGCCCCCGGCTCGTGTCTCCTGGGGGAAGCACGCCAAGAGACAGGGAGAGGGAGAGAGGAAAGCTAAGGGGAGGGAGACACTTGCCCTTGCCCCATTGTCCATTACGATAGGCATGAGCTGCTAACTGACTCCAAATCAAGTGTATCCTCTCGCCACGCGCCCTAGCCTTGTCCTGCTCTTGCTCAAACACAAAGGCCCTCTGTGTTTTTGTTTTTTCAACCATCCATAGGTGAATAGCAGCTTTGGTCATGGTATGTTTGACAGAGCAGCTTAAAGGAGGCTGCGGAGTCTAAATTCAGCTGGCCACCGGGCTGAATGATAAACACAGTTTGTCATCCTGAGACGCTCGAGATCCATCCACATTGCACTCCGGTGAGCTCTTACATGACAAAAATCAATGCTAACTTTTCGCGTTCAGTCACGTAAGAGGGACTTCAAAACGTTAAAACAGGCAGAAGGGGGGGTTGAGGTGTGGGGTGACAAAGTGTCAAGCTGAAATACAAGTACAGGACGAAATATACGAGCTGCCGGCCAACTTTATCCCAGCCCAAGGTCCTGGCCCATACTTAACCCACCCACAAGATTGAGTGTTTTATGTATCTATTTGTTCTAAATAGTGGCACACTTGACCTTGAGTCAAGATGTGTGTGCTTGCAGCCTAGCCCGGGAATCATCCCTCCTGTCAGGGACGGGAGGGAGTGACCTTGAACCGCCGAGGCGCAGGCGTAGCTGAGTGCACAAACTCATTTAACTCCTGGGTTTGTTATCGACATGCTGTAATCGTTAACATTATGGATGATGAATAACTACTGACTGCCGTATACCTGCGCAATACGTCGCCGTGCCACGCGGACTCGGGCAAGCTGGGAGCCAGCGACGGCAGACACGGTGCGCTGACGGTCAGGTGACTGGAGGGCCTCATCACTTAGACTTGTTTTTCCACCCAATCATAGCAACAACTCATCAGGAGTGCCAGCAAAGCACACTGAGGTGCTTAAGGACATAGATCACTCCTGTGCTTTTCGCTTTTTTTTTTTTTCTTGTAGCACTCATACCTCTATGTGTACTCAGGAACACTTAACCTCCAGCATCAGCTGTTCAGGCATCTGCAGTAGATTTTTTGCTGTATTGATCGTTGTAAATGGGTGAATTTACTGTAGTTTCTGAAAAACACAGAAAATGGACAATTATTATGGTCAACACTGCCAGAGCTTGAGGCATGAATTTAAAATTTTAGGTTTTTAACACTAAAGCAAATGAATTAGTGGTTAAGTATTCATGAACTAATTTGTGAAAGGGGCACAGAATAAGCACTGAAATGTGAGGATATTTTTCTACTCCTCCACTTCTCTGTTATGGTACACCACGGGCTCTGTTGAGAATAAAGTTATCTTATCAGTTCCCTTTATTTTAGTTGCTTCTCTCTGAGCTGAAGTGATAACATAATGTCCCTTTTTGAGCAAATAGTCCGAGCAACTAAACTCACAATCTCTGTCAGGGACTGTGAAAGTACCTTTGCGCATTCTTGTTTTGCTTTTCCACTGCATCTGAGGAAACTTAAAGATTAGGTAAATTAGTCCAACACCAAACTGACACATAATTCTTGAGGCGAGTGGGAACTTATCAGTAAGTCAGCATTTTAAGTTGAAGACTGTTCCCCTGCTGCTTTCTTAACGGCAAGCATTCACATTGCAGCTATAAGAGCTTGTAAGAATTTAAATGAAACGTAAGAAAATATTGACAGTATGCCAGAAAAGGAATGAGCATGTGTTAAATTTTCACTTTAGTGTCTTTAACCTTAATTATCAAAGGGGTGTGACAAATAATCAATAATGCGATATGTCATGATGTGCTCTCTTGTGATATAGTATCAATAATCCAGCGCAGGTGTCGCTAAGTGTTCTCTTATGATACTAACACAGTGGTTTTTCCTTCTTTTACTCCAGACAACTGAGGTCATAACTTACAATAGCAACTTTGTTGTTGTTTTAGACCTGGAAACTTGCCTTCAGATTCCTTCCAGATATTTTTAAAGACGTGTTAAATCGTGATGTGTTTTTGCCACAAGTTTGATTAGTTCAAAAATCTTAAAATGACGCCTTATACTCCATTGAAAAATCCAGAATCTTTGAATGTGCAGATATTTTTATGTTGCAAAAGTTTTAACTGCTGGACAAATTATGTTGCACACTGGAGGCTTGAAATTCCAGCATCACATTTCTGTTAAGATGGCCGATTAGAAAATCATCTTGGACACACATGACTTAAACTCTGTCTCCCTTCAGCAGATGAATATAACACAAACCTCTTGTGTCAAACTGCACTTAAATCATTCTGTACAGTGAAGGTCAAACATCCATGTGGAACAACGAGCAAAACACATTTTTGAGCGGAGGAGGACTTTAAGTACTTCTCTGTAAAATTAACTATTTATGAATAAGTAATGAAGTTGAAGTCAGAGAACAACTTTGTCAGTTATAAATTAATAATAGTTAAACACTTAGAATCCTGCTTCTGTGTGGGTACTATGTGTCTCCACTGCAATATAAGTATCACATTCTGACTCTGATGGTAATATGGTGAAATTTTGACCTTTTCACCTTTTTTTCAACAGAGCCCTGTCCAGTTTAAACCAGTGAGAAGAGCACAGAAAAAATAAAAGTTAAAAAAACGCAGAGATCTTACTAACATAGCTCTAACTTTAGAAGCCTGTCCTTTATAGTAGATATTGAAAATACATTTTAAGGACCTTTTAAACTTGTCTATAAAAACACACTTAAAGCTTTTTATCAGGTGGCAATAAATGTGGCATATGGTAGATTTCTTGTGTGTCTTTGAGGGATAAACTTTCATTCAGTTGTACAGATATTTTATGTATTGATGATTGTCTGGCAATATATCACATGTATGGAAAATCAGCAGAATCTTGTCATAGTATCATACTGTGTGAATAATGTGATTTTGTTGCCCTAAAAATTATTTTTTGCACAGGATACAACCACAAAGACAGACACACCAGCCAAATAGAATGCAGTAACATTATATCATCAGCCCGACTAAAATTAAATAAGAAAACTACATGATGCAATACCTAAGGCATATAAATAAAACAGTACTGAAATCTGAAAAAAAAAATCTCAACATACTTGAAATACTAAACACAAAACCAGGTCACTGCAGTCTTGAAGCCTTTCACAAGTTGTCCAGAAGTTTGCATCGGCGATGAATGTACATTTCGTATACAGTAACTCAGAGTTTCCACACCAGGTCTTCGGTCTGACCACATACACAATCTGCCGGAGGGGAGAAAAAAGTTTGGTAGATTTTCCTCTCTCTCTCAGACGGCCTTGGGAGTTTGACTTCTGCCCTGCCAGTGTTTTCCTCCTCTCCAGGCTTTGAGGGCTTTTCATCTCGCCAAGGTGCAAGGGCAGCCACTTTCTCTCCTCTCCCAGCCCCTTCTTCTCATCCAGCATGCACATACACATGCGGATTTCCATTTTAGCTATAGCGCGAGATTAGCAGCTCCACCACCCCAAGGCTGGCTTAAGACAGGAGGGCAGACATCCAGCAGTGTTGGTGGGATGTATGCGGGGGAGATGATCCCCGAAGACTTGTTTGAGGCCGCTGCGGATTCTATGGATGAATCCTCAAAACGCACATGTGGTTGTTTAGGAAGAGCTATATTGTGAAGTGTCAATTTGTTGTCAACTTGATGGCTCCACATACAGCTACTTCTGCACTTCACTTTGATGAAGTTAAAACTCCTGTCTTATTTTATAGTCACCACACTATTCAGTATATATTTATATACATTGAAACTCGATGATTTGGACTTTGGATTGTCCTATAGCCTAGATGTTGTGAGGTAGTTTTTGTTCTTGTATTATTATTTTCCTTTTTTTAGCAACAATATTTAGTCCTGTGAGGTCACATTTCTGGAAACACTTTCTTTTCTTTGTCCTTTAAAGAATGAAGGATATCACTGTGGATCCCACCTTCTTCTTTCCTCTAATCAAATCATTTGGAATAAACTCCGCGCCAGAAAACAAAAACCTGCCTAAAACCAAACGTAAAAGATTTCATGAACTGTAGTTTTACTTTCCCAATTTGATGTCTCCACATACAGGCAGCTCTTCACTGTGTGGGGAAAAAAGATATATTTAATAAATGTCTACTGGACTTACACATTTTTGTTGGAGAGAGCCAGGCACATCTTTTGACTTGGATTTTAAATTGATAAAGTTTGTCTTGAATCCATGCATGTCTAATTTCAAGGCTCACTTGACAGTCACCACACCACATGATGCGATGCTATAGTTGTTCTGGGATAGTTTCCTGGAACCAGCTTTCTTTTCTTTGTCCTTTCAATAAGGATATCACTGTGGATGCTACCTTCCTCTACCTCTAATCATTCATAATTAACTGGAACAGAACTTTCTCTGCAACAGTAAACAAACTAACCTTCAACCACTGTATGGGATTTCATGAACTGTTGTTTGTGGTATCTACTTTTATTTTTTCATATTTTGAGCTATCAGTGTCTGAGATTTCTGCCTACACTCTTATACAATTAAGATGAATCCGATTTTATTTAAACATTTATCAGAAATTCCAGCATCTTGATAATCCACATAACATACTGTCAACAGTTATAATATGGACTATTTCTTCAGTTGCACTTTCTTTGAGCACCACAAACAAAACTGTTTTCTTTTTCAGCAAATAAAACCAAAACTAAACGTGTGAACTTACACTTTAAGTCACTTCTGGGTGTTTGCTGTTTCTCTGGGAAAAATGCACAATTATAGTTTAAATACAGAGTATTTTGAGAAGCTCTTGGCTGAGTTAAGCAGGATTACATGTTGGCCTACATTAGTCAAACCACAACACTGGGACTTCAGGCCAATTGACCACAAACATCCAACAAGCCCATCAGACGGATCAGGCATCCTGTGGCAATAGTGCCCGTTACAACTGACCCGTAACATGTGGCCCAACTACAACTAAATTGTGGCTGAATTATTGATACAGTGGCGTCAGCCGCTTTGCAAGTGGGGGCATGAAAGGGAGCCAACATGGGAATGGTCTGCTAATTTTATATGGGAGCCTCAGGGCACATTCCTCCCAGTGAAGACCAAACATATTGACATATGTGTGTAGGGGGAGAGACTGTATATAATATCAGCCTGGTGTTGAAGGAGAAAAATGGACGATTTGACTCTCCATATAGACTGGACCTCAGTTTACACGTGTTGTGTTTCCCATTTTTCTGTAAATATGGCTATACAATCAGAGAATGTGAGTGCCGAGATGATGCATGTATGGAGAGCTTGGCAGGTTGGAGTAAAAATGTATGCAATATCCTTTTCTCTTTTGCCCTCCTGCTTTTAAGATTGCTCCCCTGGAATCATTACAGCTAAACTGTCTGTTTCACATTCATTTGTCAGTGTAATATCAATACTGTATGGAGAAATGGTGAGATGAATTGTGATGTATGGGATCAAGTCGTTTAGAAGGGTGCACCGGAGGGGGTGGGGGCTGTTTGTAGCTAAGCCAAGGTTGTTGACCATCAGTGAGCTGGCCGGCTAATTTCTCCAGAAGTGTCCAAAAGCCTTTGTGTCCTCAGTGCACTTTTATTTCCATCTCTCTTGGAATTGTGATGACCGTGCCTCGGGGCGACAGAGACACCTTGAGGAGCGCCCACCTTTAAATCCGCTGCTCCATGACTTCAACCATGACCCCTCGCTGGAGGGATCCCTCAGGCGAGATTTAAACGAGCTCCCCCAGGTCCGCAGCGGCTCCTCTATTCACCGTCACGTTTTTAAAGACATGAATTGGCCCTCTCTGATGGTTGATTGTAAAATTTATTTGAATAAAAAGAGAAGATTTGGATAAATTGATATAAAATCTTACATATGTGGGTAAATGTGGCGTGACATGTATGTGTAAACACTGTGCCAGAGAGAAGAAAAGGGCTGGTTTTGGAGTGACTGTGACAGAAAGACAGAAGGAATGCTGAGGGCCCCTGTGACATGCCTTTTCTCTCTTTTTCTTCATCCTTTTCCATAAAATAGAAGGGAATCCCAGTACTCAGAATACAAAAACACACCTTTCCTGTATTTACATGGTATCAGACCCCAGGTGTTTTGCTTTTAATTTTCTCATCTAATTTTTTTCAAATCCTCTTTTCTCACGTTAAATACTATCACTTACATTTTTACGAGTCTTTTCTCTATCTCTCTTTTGCTATTATGGAGGACGAATGGCGAGAAAAGCATACAATATACAGGCTATTGATCCACGCCCATCACTGCAGAAAAAAAGTCAGTTCAGGGGGTGGGGGAACGGAGGGGGACTGGACACAGCGATCGATAACCTACTCTATCAGCCGTTTCCATGGCAACCGGCCGAGCAAGGACAGAGGGCTGCCATGCATTTTGCACCTGTCTATTTCATATACCTATTGTGATAATGAAAGTGTCAGGGAAATGAATGCAAAGGTGACGTGGGGCTCCAGCCCAGCGTCAACTTCCACAATTAAAGAAATTACATAAAGGTTAATAGCTTGCTGGAAAAAGAGAGGTGAAAAATGGGAGCAAGGGCGGGAGTTCTGGGGGGGATTTCGGCGACCTCCTCCTCCCCCTGATGTGGGTTGAAGGACGCTCGCAGGCAAACTAGGTTGCAGCCAGTCAGGTGCAGATCCGGGTGTGTGGGTTCTGGATTATTTTCAGAAAAAACATGCACAGATGACAGTTTGAAATCGGCAGTTGTTTCGTGACTGTGGAGATGGGGCCTCTTTTGTGGTTGACCCCAATTTGGAGGTCGAGCAAGCATGATCAATGTGCCGGCCATTAGCTCACCATGAGCAACTGTAGGCAGAGAAATGTAGCAGGGTAGATACAGAAAAAGGAGTGAGGAAAGAAAGAAGGGAGCGGCGCTGTTGCTGGAGGTTAGCCGAAGCTTTATTCAGATCAAAACCCAACAGGCGAGCCAGACAGACTGTCAGGAGAACTTGACACCCAGACAATCACTGACTCGCCGTCTGTCTGACCGTGGTGGGCATTGAACTTCCAACCTTCTTTGAACTGGAGGCTCACTGGCTCCGGAGCCTTGGCGCTGAGCTGGGTCGGCCCTAAGTGAAGGGGATGGATATCATGATCTGGGGCCTGTGTTGATCATGTGCCGTATTGATCGCCAATCGAAACTACTGCTGAAAACGCAGGATTGAGAGGGAGAGAGTGCGAGAGAGAGTGGGAGGGAAGGCAATCAGCTGTGGCTTCTCGCTACGGTCAGTGGCCCCGTATCTGGCTGCTGTGGTTGCCGACACTGCTGCAGAGGAGGAAATGGCGGTTTCAGAAACTGTTGTACACCACGAGCGCAACGCATCCAGCTTACAAGCATTTCTTTGAGGGTCCCTCCTTTGTACTGATGTATTCTGGTCTATCCTCATTGATGCAGCAGTCATGAATGACAAATCACAAACCGCAATGGATTTGCTTGAATGACAGCAGAGTGAAACTCGAGCATAAACGCAGCATGTCGGCGAGTGGCAAGCTGCACCACTGTGGACAACACAGCGGTTGTCCTCCAGCACCAGAGGCTCTCTGTGTTTTGTGAGCTGTGACAGCGAACTATTGACAGGCACGTGGCTCTGCAGTGTTGTTCAGGGGCCACTGGTCACTGCACTGACCTTTGACACCCCATCCATGCACCGGCCTTCATTGTTAGGGGAGAGTGAGGAAGAAAGAGGAGCAATACGAAGAGGGAGTACAGAGAGAAGAGATGACCCTTGGGTTGCTTGTGTTTGGATTCTCCCTCCCCCTCACCCCTCCCATCCCAACACCTCCCCCTTCCCTTACCCCTCTCCTCCCCACACACACTCCACCTTATGCCGATCAATGACAGTTTCATGTGGCTTCTCTGGGCCTGCAGTGACGTGTGTCCTATTGATTTATCGACATTACTCCAGGCAAGCGAACCCAGAAGCCCCCTCTCTCAGTAGGCAGCCAGGCTCCAGCCCAGCAAAGGCGTACCTCCCCCTGTGCCGGGTGGGCCCATGCCAAGTCATCCAACTGTACCAGGCTCTGTGGAAGCAGCAGCGCATTAGCTGCACACAACCGAACAGTATTTTTGTGTGGATGCATGTCTGCGTATGTCACTGAGAATGCTTTTAGGCGTCACCCCCCTCCCTCTGCCCATCTAGTTTCTGCCTGTCCCCCCTCTTCTCCCCTGCACTCCATGGGACATGTAATGGGGACAATGAGTGAGACACCCTGGCACTCACAAACACATTTACTGTCGCCTCCGATTTCCAGAGGCGACTATTCCACTTTTATGGTTAAAAGGTTCTTTTCTTTCGTCCGTGTCAATGTCATGCCTCTGTGGCCAGGGCTCATCCTTGTGGCTATTGCTCTCATCTGCCCCTCTTCCTATCTTTTACTGGGGTGGGGTGGGGTGGGGGGCAAATCAGACAAGCCCATCCTTTTACACTCTGCCCCCACCCCCCCGGGCTCTCCTGTGTCCAGTGAAAGGCCAGTGGATTCAGGGAGGGGAGGGGTAGAGGGCAGCTGGACACTCCTTGTGGCCTGGCTGGCCGCTGATGTGGGGGTTGTAGAGAGGGGGGCGATCCAACACCATTAGGATAGGACTGCTGCGATGGCAGCTGGCCTTCAAAAAGGAGGAGGAGGAAGGGGGGTCAGGGGAGACTCAGAGATCAGTGACCTGGCCACAGTGTCCAGCTGGGGGGTCATTTCATGGCCCACCTCCGGCCACGTGCTGGATGACCATCTGGGGATCTTGCAAAAGCCCACAACAGAGGTAGCATCATCTTCTTAGTTGCAGGAATGACAACAACAAAAGTCAAGAAATCTGTCAGCCTAATCTGGAGAGAGGTGGGAGGAATCACTGCAGCTGCCTGTTGTTGTTTGGCATCAAGTGTGGTGTGCATCTGCTGTTTAATGCAATGCGGAAGGGGTGTCACAATTTCAATATTCAATGAAAAAAAAAATCCAAATGGGCTTTGAATTTCAAGAATCAAACTGAAAGGCAGAATCAGTGATGCTCCCAATATTTGTTTTTTCTCTCCAACCCCGCCTACTTGCGGCATCCAGCACATATCCAAAGAAATAAACAGCACTTCAAACATGACGCAGCGTAGCTTCAACATGATATTGTCAAGTTGCTGATTTTGTCCAACCAACAGTCCAACTCCCAACGATATTCAATTTACACTGATCTAAAACAGAGAAAACCAGCAAAATTGCACACTTGAGAATGCTACAACCAGCGTGTGTTTGGCATTTTTACTTTATAAATGACGAAAATTGTTGTTTGTCTGTCAGTCTCACAGACATTTGATGGATTGGCTAATCTATTGATTGTTGCTCCACACATATGATGCTGTCTTCCGTGGGTCTGTATACTGAAAATGAGTAAATGAGATGACTACAGTTTGAATATCTGTTGGAGTGTCTGACTGAAGTGGAATCCCTGAGAGGTCAAAGGTTTTTTTGAATAGTATTTCTCCTCTAAAGTGCAGAAGAGCACCGGGGGTCACTCAGCAGCCCAGATGGGCCAGCAGATTCTCTTTTAGCTGAGCCGTTTAGTTTGATGGCTCTGATCGGAGAACAGATTAGCACTGGTTTGTTGTCAGTGCTAACCTCACCCTCCTCCTCCTCCCTGTCCTCCTCCCCTTCTTTCTTCTTCCTCCACCTTCCATCCTCCCCCATCCTTTCATCATCTTCTGCTTCTCCCCGAGCCTTCTGTCTTAAACTGTTTAAGGTGATCGAATTTTGCCCATCCTCCCAACGTGGTCGGAGGGGATCAAGGGTTGCTGACCCCAGCCTGATTGTAAAGGTTGCGCAGGGGAACCTCCATAATAAATAGGGGTCCCAGCTAAACAGATCTGACCTTCTTGGTTTTACTATGAGCTTAAAAAATCTCTGTCTTTATTTTTGGGGATTCTGTAATCCCTTTATCATTTATCATTGTTCTGCTAATGAAAGTGATCTTTACGTTCATGTCTGATAGGTTTCTAATTAGATTCACATAGACCCATGTGGAAATGATCCAAAGGATGAGCCAAGGGAGGATTGGAGTGGTGGAGTTATTGCTCTCAGAAACACCGGAGTGCTTCAATGTGCTGAAAGAAATTCATAAATGTGGTGGAGGGATGGGGTGGGCTGCAATTGTGCACCACTGTAATCTTTGGTCAGCACTTCTTCATGGCCGATACCATGATAGGAAAAAAATCCTCTTCTGAAATTTGATTAATTGTTGTCTCTCCGCCTCTCAATCCAAACATTGGTGGAAATGGAGGCCAGTTGACAGGACAGATACATCAGCCTCGAGAGCTGCAAGCCCCTGGCAAGCAGAGGCATTTCTTATCCTGTAACAGGATATCCACATACAGCGAGGTGTGGAAAAGTGAGAACTGCATCGTCTTCATTTGGCCATAACAAGGGAGAGGGGGAGGAGGAGTGTAAGGAGGGGAGGGACGGGGAGGGGAGGGGAGGAGGGGGAGTCAGCCAGCCAGCCAGGCAGGCAGCTCACTAGGTTGGGCCGAGGCGTATCGATTGATTTCCCAATAGCCTCTGGTCCATGAGCGGCGAACCCTGGCCCCGGTTGCTAGGTGACCACACCATCCAAGATGGAGAGTGGGGTGATGAAGGGTGACAGCAGCTCTGAGGGTCAGTGGGGCCACTGGTCATTCTGCAGCCCCTTTGGGACGCTCCGGACATGCAGATAATGCAATGAAACTGGACCTCGGCTCGCAGGGAGAGACGAGCGAAGCAGGGATATAGAAAGACAATATCAGAGAAGAGAGTGTCGTCCACCATCTTTGTTCCGCTCTGCTGTGATCGATGCAGAGTCTGCGAATCGCACTGTAGCTGTACAGTACGTATGTTTATGACATACATTACGGCAAAATAAAATTGGAAAGCAGCTGTTACATCAGTTTTATGGAGATCATGTGAGGTTTCTGGTTTCACATCGTAGAGTTTTCCGCAAAAAATAGATTCCTTGAAAAATATTTATGACACCCATGTGATTTCAAAGGGGTCGTTCGCCATATATGAAAATATTGATTTGACAAACAAAGGGCTATTCAAATAGTCATCGGCCAAAACATATTGCCTAAATTTGAAGATGAAGGATATCGTCTTTTCACAATCACAGTAAAAACACACCGCTGTTCTCATTACAGGACAAAAGCAATTTACTCAAATGTGCAATTTACTAAATCGTAAAAGAAGCAGAGAAATTTATTGTCATAGTTCTGTCAAAATAAATATGCTGCACTGACTTGTTTAGGTCTATACCAGGGAGTAAAATTGTTCATTTATGTATTCTCATTGTAAAATTAAATGCAGTGTATGAATCTACACGTTTCTAAAACGGGTTACAAACTGATTACAGGCATGCGAGTAGAATCTTTTACAGCTTTTTATTAAAGTATGACTCATGGCAAGACCTCTCCTCGTAAAAAAATATATTTTTGCTCATACGATCTTCTGTTTTAAATGATCAGCCAATGAAACCCTTAAATCTTAAAGCACTAAAAATGCTCAGTGAACGCAGGCTCCTCACAAAGCATCAGTGATCCGAACAGTACAAAAGAAAAATACTGTAAACATGAACTGGCCATAATCTATATCACATATTCCACAATGATACATGATACCGTAGCGCTTTTCTACATATCGATTGTTCCACTGTGCGAGTGAAAAATGATACGGAGGGCAAGAGAGAAGAAGAAGAAGCACTAGGAGGAGGAGGAGGAGGAGGAGGAAAAGAAGAAGAGGGGAGGGGGGTGGATATAAACTGGGAGACAAATGTAAAAGGATCTACATCACACTGTAAGCTCTGCACTGAGAGAGAAGTTACCAGAAGGCAAAAAAGCAGCACAGAAGGGGGTGGGAGGTTTTGTGTGTGTGTCGGTGTGTGTGTCGGGTTGAGGGTCACGGGGAGAAACCCATCCAGTCGGCCCTGAAAGGCCACCTTGCATTCTGGCTGTTGCCTGTGTTCTTCCTGTATGAAGGATTTCCCTTCATCCTGTGCCATGCCTCTCATGTCCTCCTCAGAAGGAGCCTGAGCGTTTTCATGTCTGTTGGAGTTCCATATCCCGAGGAGGGAGGACTTATGTGTCTCTGTGTGTGCGCTTGTGTATTTTCCTCCATCCTATCTATTAATAATATTGGGGAGAGAGAGAGACAGGGAGATAGAAGTGGATGTTTGCTTTGGTACAAGGCAAGATGTTTCTCTGTTTGCAGCCCTAAGCTGTGAGTATTCAGCTCTTAAATATTCCCTTCCCTTGTGACTCCAAACTATCTCTTGCCCTAAAGGGCTGCATGGACCTCCCTGGCCAAATATCCACATACCTTTAACAGCAACTGGCAACCGAATTTTTCAGATGGGAGGATTTAGGGCCTGGACGGCTGGAGAAAGAGTGAAAGAGGAGGAAAAGAGAAAAAAGCAGAAGTACAAAGAATTGTGTCCCAAACATTTGGGAAATGGTCATTTATTACAAAAAAATGTTATCTTTAACCCCTAAGACTAAAAACCTGGACAAGCTGACTGAGTACGTTAAATCTTCTGCCAAAAATCTTGGTGTCATTTTTGATTCTGATCTTGGCTTTGAGAGGCAAATCAATTTTGACGGTTCGATCCAGTTTCCTTCAGCTGTGAACGGTTTCCAAAATCAAGTCTTTCCTCTCACCTCTCATGATCTGGAGAAAGTTATCCAGACCTTTGAGTCTTATCGCCAGGACTGTACAAAGTATTACAGTACGTGTAGTGTACTGTAGTCCTTATATGTTGGTGTCAGTCAGTCTTCCGCTGCTGCTCGATTTATCTGACACCAAAAGAAATCACTGCTTTACCCGTGTGCTGGCCTTTCTTCATTTGCTTCCAGTGCGGTATAGAATTGATTTTAAAACCCTGGTGTTTGTTTTGTAGGCTTTCACTGGCCTCTTCTTTCATTTCCGATCTTTTAGACTCTCAAATTTCTTTTATGTCTTATCGTCAGATCAAAAACTGTTGTATATTCTATGTTCGACGCTAAAACAAAGCAAAAAACCCCCACAAATTTTTATGAAAAAAATTACCAAAATTGTTCGTCATTTCCTTCTGTTACAAATCACCATTACAAAAATAATTAATGCACTATTTATTGACCCGCTGGCTCAAAAACTACTTAGTTAAGGTCCTGAAAAGATCACGGTCATGGTTAAATGAAACCGCTGCTGGCTGTTAAGAAAGGTCTCACACTTTTTTGACCAGTCAATCCAACTCTAATTCCCCACTTCAAGGTTTTGTGGCATCATACTTTCTTCCATCTTTGCTTCTGCCATGATTTTCATAGCCAAAAGAAAAATGAGGTCTTTTTAGGTCCCATCTTCAGATTGAAAACTTGGTTCTCCATGTTCAAGACTATAACCAAAAAGTGCTAAAAACTTAAGGAAACAAAATGAACAAAATCATTTGTCATTGCTTTCTAAAACTGTTACAACTGCCATTACAAAAATTATTTATATTCCTGCTTTCTGACCTGCTGGCTCAAATACTACTCAGTTAAGGTTCTGGAATGATTGTGGTCATGGTTAAATGAAGCCAGTATTTAGGTCTCCAGTACAAGGTGTTGTGGCATCATACTTAACTTCCACCTTTACTTCTGCCATAATTTGCATGTCCACAAAGTGTCCTTATCTGAAAAACAATGACTTTTTAGTTCTCGTCTTTGGATCAAAAACTGTTGGATTTTCTGAAACCAAAAAGTCCTCAAAACTTAACAAAACAAAATGTAATTTCCTTTTGAAAACTGTTACAGAGACCATTACAGAAATGGTTTCTTTGACTGTTTTCAATGACCTGCTGACTCATACTTGGTTAAGGTTCTGTAAAAAATCACAGACATAGTTGAATGAAACCAGCATTGACTGAAAGTAAAGTGCCACACTCTTTTTTTGACAGATCCATCCAACCCGAAGATTTTGCTGCACCGTTCTTACTTCCGCCTTTGCTTCTGCCATAATTTGCATGGCCACAAGATGTCCTTGTCTGAAAAACAAGGTCTTTTAAGGCATTTGAACGAGCGATCAATGCTTTTGTTTTACTCTTGAGGACAGTCTTGCTGAAAAGGGAAACGCAAAGGGAATGGAGACTTTACTGTCTACACAGCCTCCCTTTTTAGTGTTAGGAGTGCCCCCACAGACGAAACCTTTAAGTCCTGCCTCAGAGGCCACTTTCATTCCTCTGTATTTGGACTTGCGTCACGATTTGTACTCCACAATGTGTGCACTTGCTTGTTCTTTCACGGCAGATTTTTAACCTAAAATTGATGAGGATTTTGCATCACTTTGTCCAACTTTTTAAAATGTGCTTTCTAAATGAAGTGACTTGACTAAATTACCACCAAGGGCCCCTGCACCCAAGACAGTCCTCCAGCTGTGTATTTGTGTGTGAGTGTGTCACTCTGTGTGTGTGTTTAGCAGCGGAGAGCGAGGGGGAGGTGGATGGAGATGGTATCAATCGCCAAGCCAGGCCATTGAATGTATTGATTAGTTACCTTTCTTATTAACATGCTGATTAAAGAGAGAAGGGAGAGGGAGAGAGGGAGAGGGAGTGAAAGAGAGGCGGACGAGGCTGCACACACACACACACTCCTCGCCTCGCCTCGGACGGACGGAGAGGAAGCAGCAGCCGCGGCCAAGAAACAGGAAAGCATGCAGAGTGGATTTAACAGCCGAGCGGGGAAGGAAAATCAGGGAATAATTGGGAAGAGGAGGAGAGAAGGGAAGCTGGATGCAAGAGAAGAGGAGGTGGAGGATGAGGAAGAGGAGGAGGAGGAGGATGAGGAGGAGGAGGAGGAGGAGGAGGAGGAGGGGGGTGGATGCAAAGGGGGGGGGGGCAACCTGACTGGAAAACCAAGGAAGGAAGAAACCCTGCTGCCTTTGATCCCCCACCGAGTTACACTGGCTGACTGGCTGGAGAGACTGACACACACTTTTCGGCTGTGAGACACACACATTTACACCCACACACACTCAGGAGCTCACACACCTGCACCCTCACTTAAACACACACACGCCGTTAGGCCGAGACAGGCCGAGGCAAAAGCATGCATTACCGTGGCAGAAAATAGCTCAGTGTTTGTGTTTGTGTGATCAATATGAAGGCTTTTTAAACTGTATTTTTATCAGCAACTGACCATGTTAAGCAGCGTGCGGTGAGGGATTTCTTAAGATGCACGCCAAGGTTTTCCAAGAAAGGCGTTTTTTATTCCGAGAGGGACCGGAAGGTGTGGAGGGCAGCATGGAGAGAGGGAGGGGGGGAAGCAGAGGATCAGGGAGATGCAGACTTGTTTATTTGTATGTTTGTGTCGAAGCGTTTTGAGTGGGTGTGTCTGCATGTTTGTCAGTGTTTTCTGCATGGGAGAGGAGGAGGGATGCTGGAGGATTTCACTAGACAGCAGAAACTGACATATGCTCTGTGCCTTATCTAAGAGACAGGCAGTTTATACAGTTTGCTGTGTAATTTGGTGGCAGTGTTTATGTTTAATGTGATGATGAAGGCATGTGAAGCCCTGCGGTGTTAAACACCACAGGCCTGGGAGTGCATGTGTGTTGTACAGGCCCTGCGTTGTTCATGTTTATGTTTTTCTTCTCTGATAAATTAAATGATGTTGATATATTTAGGGCTGCAGCTGATGATTATTTTCATCGTCAATTCATCTTTTGATTATTTTCTCGATTAACTGATCAGTTGTTTGCTCTAAAAAACGTCAGAAAATGATGATAATTGTTTGTCAAAGGTCAAGATGATGATCTCAAATGTATTGTTTCACCCACAACCCAAAATATATTCAGTTTACTGTCATAGAGGAGTAGAGAAAGCAGAACATAGTCACATTTAAGAACCTGGAATCGGTGTTTTTTTGTGTTAAAAAACTACCCAAACTGGTTAATCAATTATCCAAATAGTTGGCGATTAATTTGGCAAATAATCTATTAATAATGGATTAATCATTGCAGCTCTACATGTATCATGTCTTAAATTGGAAAGCAGGGAAAGCAACAAAAAAACTTTTCTAGTTGAGACCAATTCCTAATTTTTAGAGACAGTTGCTGTTTAATTCATTTGCATACGTACTTACTAACTTACTCTGTTTTATTTGAACTGAATAATTTTTCAAAATGAGGTTGAAAAATGACTCGTCCCAGGTCAAATGTCTGCATCAGGAATCTGTGGTAGGAATCAAACAGAAATAATTATGCAGATTATTGTGTGGCAGAATGTTGATCTTTATGGATCATAAAAATCAGGTGTTCTGAAAAGGGTCAATGACACACTGATGACGTCTCTCTGAGTCAAAACATGTTTGTTATTTCATGAGTTAAGGATTTTTATATTCATATTCCAAGTGCCTCTGTTTTTTTTTCTGGCCTTGCAACCAATACCATGGAGTTTCAGTAATAATAAGCTCGGAGAATTATTGTGTTTTCCTCATTTTTATTCACATAAAATAGATTATTTATCAGGGATGCACAATAGATATCAGAGCCCATTAATTATCAGCCAATATTGGTCTATGCAGCTGTATCAGTATCACAGTATATAACCAATAATATCGGCCATACTAATATCTGACTTGACAGAGCATCTGATTTGAGTTTCTGGGCAAAGCGCTCTATAAAAGCAAAAGTATATTTGTGATGTTTGTTTTATGTACTTAAAAAACAGCAGGCTAAATTCACATCTGAAGAGTCAGAACTGTTCTTTTTTTTGTTGTAACAGTGATGTCACTTAGATCAGGAATATTAAATAATCCATCTTTGCTCACTACATCTCAGCCTTTCTTACCATCAGTCGTGCACAAACTACAGCTTATATGAACTTCTTTTTTAAAATACAAAAATGTGAAATTCTCTTATCACTATCAGCCATCAGAAGCAGATAATTATCTGTTATCATATCAGCTTAAAAATACATATTGTGCATCCCTATTATTTATAATACGTCAATATTGGAGTTAAATTCTTGATGCAAAAAAAACTGTCACAGATAAAAACTAAAAGCAAAATAAAACAAAATTGTAGTATGAGCTGAGGAAAATAAAAACAGAACTCCATCTGATTAAACAGACTGCAAGCTCGCAGAAAATGTGTCACTGAGGAAGTGACAGCAGGATTTTCACATTAAAACCTCCTGTTAAAAAAAACAAAAAACTCCTTCTCCACCTGTAGCCGAACAGAACTCAACTTCTCCTGACTAATGATGGAGATCACTAATTGTTTAACTTTTAAAAAACTTCTAATGAGCCTTGAATCCGAGCTATAAAAGACAGAGGGAAGAGAAAAGAAAAGAAATAAACTGAGACAAGTTGTAACTTATCGACCTTTGCTCCCCCTTGAGCTCCATTTTGCATAAATTAAACACTTTTCCTTCCCTCGCGCGGCTCGGGCCACCAGATAATTTCATTTGCATAAAGAATGCGGGCCAATTACAGAGGGAGATATTTACATTTTATATGAAAAATAGTTGTAGGGCAAATAGGAGGCTGTTTAAAATGCACGGATCGATACTGGCCGGCGTGTGCTCGTATCGGACGCGCGCTCACACACACAAAACACACACTCAC
This sequence comes from Lutjanus erythropterus, assembly GCF_056507025.1. Lineage (NCBI taxonomy): Eukaryota > Metazoa > Chordata > Actinopteri > Lutjaniformes > Lutjanidae > Lutjanus > Lutjanus erythropterus. The sequence continues at coordinate 39,473,918 of NC_139325.1, forward strand.
TATTTCTAAATGAAGAACTTCAGAAGAATAAAAGATTTTATTTTTTTAATAAAGGCAAAATATGCAGATATATTTCAGATAATTTAATTTATTCCAAAGAAAAGTATCATATCAAACTAATGTAGCAAAAAACAGTCATTCAGCATAAATATTCAAAAATATTTCCCCTCTTATAATGTTTGATTCTTGCAGGTGAAACTAGTTTTTAGCAGTTTTTTCCCCTGCAGTTCTCGCTGCTGTGGCACATTATTGGCTCATCTGCACAGGAGGCAGCGAATGCAGTGAATTAAACGAGTGAATTTGCATTAATCCAGATATGATCGATAATAACATTATTCACGCTGCGAAGTCAAGTTCCACATCATGGCGTACACGATCATTACTGCAACTAAACCTGCAAATAATGGAGGAAAAATAATGTGATTATCATTCACTCGCTATAGCTCAAAGTTTCCAGCATGCAGCTACAGTGTTTAACAATTTCGCCCTGATGGAGGCAGATGGACTCTGAGTTTGTGTTATTTTATTTTATCTATTTCATCTATTTATTTTACTTTTTTTCAAAGGAAAGCATCTGTTATAAATTGAAGTCCATCTTTTAATTATAAGACAATATCGATTTTTCAGCCATTTGTTGAATTATTCAGACATTATAATGTAAAGTGATGCTTCTCTTAATTTATTTTGCTATAATATGGAGTGTAAACTAAAAAATACCATAAAAGAGTTTTTTTTTTTTAGCCAGGAGTGAGAAATATATTCAGGTAGAAATGTGTGAAATGTGTGCAGCAGCAGGCCAAACGCTCTTAATGCAGATAAACTGCAGGCCTGTATTTGTCTGCAGGTTATACAGTGTGTGGTTTTATGAAGACCTTTAAAAAAAACAGGGTTAATGAAAAAAAACAAAAAAACAAAAAGCTCAATTTGAATCATGTTAATCATTATAATTTTTATGTTGCATAACAGATCAAACAGACTGATGGAAACCCCCCTTTTAACCTCATAATCATCAATATTTCTGTTTACGCACAATCAGTGCTGCAGGTTCATGTGTGCGTCACTTATCTGATGTTAAACGTGTTGGAGTCGATATTTTATTTTTACCTTAATGCTAATTTCTACCATTATTATTATCAGTATTAATTTTCTTTTTGTCTTTCAGATCTAAGATGGTCAGATTAATTCAGTTATTGATTATTCACATTGTGATCTGTGTTACGCCAGGCCTCGTGGTAATAATTGATTTTATCGATTGGTTAGAGGTGGGAGAGAAATAAAAAAAAGAAAAAGAAAAAAGGAGTTGACAACAAGAAAAAGGAAGAGAAAAACAGATCAGTGTCACAATAACACAGACTCATCATGAGAATTTGTAAAAGTATTTATTTCAGATTAGATGAGCGTTTAAATATCAATTGGCTGATTTCGATTCCTAATAAAACAATGCATTAATGCATTTTATTTTTATATTTTTTAAATAAAAAAAATATATATTTTTTTTTTTCAGATGTTTTTATTTGGATAGTCATTTTAATTCTACTGCAATAAAACATACATATAACAGTCTAAATATGTTCAAAAAATGTTATTTACAAAAAGTAGCATTCTGTTTCTTTAATTAATTAATTATAGTGGTAAGATATGGATTTGAATACTGAGTAAATTTATACTTTCAAAGTTGTGTTTTAAAGACAGCTAAAAATAAATATAAAATAATGATGATAGTAATAATAGGTTATAATCATAATTATTGTAATAATAAAGTTAATTTGTAGAGCACTTTTCAAGCCTGCGTTACTAAGTGCTTTACATATAAAACAACAATAAATTACACAATGTGAATAAACAGGCGGGCATAAGAAATAAAATGGAATGAAACATAAAAACAATGGATTAAAAACCATAAATAAAAGTATTGTACAGAAGTTAACGGGCCTTTCAGAGTTTAAGAGACATTTGTAGAGTTTTTCTTCACACCTGCAGCTGCACAAATAAAAGTTTGGTTTAATCTGAAAATCTTTACTGTGCAGTTTTCACTGTGTGCTTTAAAACCTGATTTTTTTTTAAAACCAAACATTATATTTCACACACTGGACACCAAAGCGCTGCTACAAACTGTAAAGTTTTATTAAATGAAAATAAATAATTAAAGGTTAGAGACGCTGAGAGCAACAGAATTAACTTCATCTGGTAAATAAAGTTGATTCTGAAATTCTAAAAAAAAAAAAAAAAAAAAAAAAAAAAAAGTACAATGGAATCCAAATAAGCAGTTATTATTTCTAGTGAGGAAAAAAAACGCAATAATTATAATATTATCTAAGAATCAGCACCTGGACAAGAGAGGCGTGCGTGTGTTTTCACATTTTCATGTGGAGGAAATTAAAAAGAAATATCGATCCTGTTTGATGTGTTTCACTGTTTTCCCCCAGTGTAACCTGTAACACTCAGATGTTTCGAAATTTGACTAAAATTAATTTAGTTTGCGTGACATTTAGAATGGCTGTAAAAGCAGAGAATTTTTTGTCAGTATCAATAGTTACTTCTTAGCGCAGCAACAAATAGATGCTCACAGGTTTACGGAGTTAATGGAGGATTTAGCATTTATTTCACCACTATTTTTTATTTGTTTTTATTTTATTTTATTTTATGTTATGTTATTTTAAGATATACTCCTGCTGAAGTTTGTTGTCAGTGTGTGTATTTGTTTAAGTTGTTTTTCTGTCACAAAAAGTGTTGAATAAGATGAAAACTTTCAGTGATGTTTAACAGCGTCAACTTTTTCTTTTCAAAATAAAAGATGAAAATTTTCACTGTGTAAAATGTCCCTACTGGATTCTTTGTTTTTTTTTAAATATATGACAATAAATAACGTAATAAATAACCTGCGTTGTGTTTTATATGTATTATGTAGCCTACTCTATGTATGTATATGTGTGTGTGTAGCAACAACTGTACTGTACACACACACACACACACACACACACACACACACACACACACACATACACACACACACACACACATTCACATACACTGCAGAGACAGAAAAGGCAGAGTGCACATGCATGATTTTAGTTTCAGATGTCATTTTTACCAGTCATTACTGTGTGTGTGTGTGTGTGTGTGTGTGTGTGTGTGTGTGTGTGTGTGTGTGTGTGACAGTGATTAAATAATGCATAGGATATCCAGATTAGATGAAAATAAAACGACCCATTTAGAGTCCGAATCAAAATCCTTCATCGACATCATCCTCATCAGTCTGTTATGACAACATGACGATTTTTTTATTTTATTTTGGAAATTAAAAAAATAATCCTTTTGATGTCTGGATGAGCTCCATTTCCTTATTTAGGCGCAAACAGCAAGAGCGAAGTCACCAGAAACAGAAGAAATCTGCTTTTTGCTCCTTTAATCCTTCAGATTAGATTCCCCTTCTTTGATGGACGCTGCATAAAAACCGTCATTTAGATTTTTTTTTTTTTTCTTTTTCGCTGCTGCAAAAGTCAATATCTCATTCAAAACTGCAAGACCGCGCCTGCGCTCCATCTATTATCATTTACCAATAAATGATCACGTTTGCTCGGCGATTAAACAGCAGATTTGGGGGGCGTAAAGTGGTGTAAAGTACAGTATGAATAATGTTTTATTTTGATGTCCTCCATCCTGTTGCTGCTGCTGCAGCTCGGGGATGTTAGCATGCAGGCCTTTTGGGGTCAGCATGCACATGCACATCCATGACTACAGAAAACACCACCTTACTCTTTATTTTTTTTCAATTTTCCTCTAATAAAATACGAATTTATGAATCTTGGTAAGCAATTTCTCTCCTTTCTTTAATTTTTTCCATGCAAAAATAAACATTTTTCTGCTTCTCTTTTGGCTGATATTCTGTTTATTTTCCTGCGCATGAATGGTCATTTTAAGGTCATGGCAGTGTCCTCTGACCCCTGACCTCCTTGCCATTGGCTGCTTGTAATATCGGCGGTGCAGGATTTGATGCAGCCGTACACGTCCCTCAGGATGAAAGCATCAGTTAAATGGTTAAAATCTAAAACACGCTCAATATAGATTAAAAGCTTATTCCACACCCGCCATATTGAAAGTCACTTTGGATGAGAGCTGCGCCTAAATGGCTCAAATGTGAGTATTCCTCGGTATATTTATGGCCTGTGTTGGTAATGGAGGGTTTGAAGCTCCTGTACTGTTGCTCTCACTGTAAGCTCGTCTGAGAGCATCAGCTAAATGGCTGAAATGTAAATGTTTTGGCTGTAATGTTGCTGATCCTGCTGCTGGGGAGGAGAGTGGCTCTGGATGAGAGGATGAGCTAAATGCTTCATATGGAAATGGCCTTGGTACAAGAGCTTATATTGTGCAGTTAAAGACAAAATATGCATAATTTTCACAAAAATACAAAAAGCAAAAGACTCGTATGAACATACTCCCTTTCAGTCTGAGTGTTATGACCCATCAGAAGTGTGTGGTGGATTCCCTCCTTTGCTTGTATTTTCTTATTTTCTCATTATTTTGCTGCGCTCAGGACGCTTTATCAACCCAAAACGTCAGTATTTGACGTCCTGAGAACGAGACTCAATAATCACACTAAGATGAATATCTCATCATAACTCCTCTGGGCTGCAACTAACGATTATTTTCATCGTAAATTTCTCAATTAATGGAGTAGTAGTTCGGTCTGTGAAATAAGAGAAAATGGTAAAAAAAAAAAAAAAAATGCTTATTAGTGTTTCCTAAAGCAAGAGATCACATCCTCAAATGTCTTATTTTGCCCAAAGACTTTCAGTTTACTGTCACAGATAAGTAAAGAAACCAGAAAATCCATATTCAAGAGTCGATTATAGTATATTATAGAGAATAGTCGATTACCAAAATACTTGCTGATAGATTAATATGGTTGCAGCTTTAATCTCATCATGCAGGAATGGATGTATTAGTGGCCCAATGTGGCAGAGCCCAGTGTTGACAAACCCGGACCCTGAACACCCGGCCGGGTGTCAGCTTCCCTCCAGGCCCCGTAGTGTAAAAAGTTGGGGGGCCTTGCAGCTCGGGTGTCAGCCTTCCTTCTCGGATTTTTCAGCCACAGAAGGTGAACTTTCACCCCGACCTCCAAAAGGACCTTTTATTTTCGCTCTGTAGCCGTTGACCATTTTTACCTCCAGCTACTCGCCATCCATACGCGCATCCCTCTGTGCTGGCTGCGCGCGGGGCGGATCGATAGGGCAGCATCTGCTCCGGGAAGCCGGCGGTCCCACACCGCGCACCGCTCCGCTGTTTCCAAACGCCAGAACTGCTCATCTCTGAAAATTAAACTGACAGACAGATATGATTAGTATGCGCTCTGCCTCCCTGCTTCTGTCTGTCTGTCTGTGTGCGTGCGTGTTTCTCTCTGAGGCTGGCCGGCGTGCGCGCAAACATGCACACACAGGCCTGATCATGCAGACTAGATGTATATTGATGCTGCTTATATCCACATACAGGCGCCTGTGCACATGCATGGACACTTATCTCACGTGAACGCGAGCATGCACACAAGTACAGGGACGCACACATGAATATATGCGCGCTCCCCGTACACAAAATCATTATAAAGGGACACGCGCTCAAAATTAAACACAAATTGAAGCATCCATAGTTCATTTTAATATACATATTTTAGTTTTACACAAAATGACATTCAGTGGACACTCTTGCACATGTACACGCACTGGGCCTGCAGTGTGTCTGCTCGCTCGGTGCTGCAGCAGCAGGTCGAGGGTCTTCTGGAAAAAAGGGGTCGCATTGATCCTGCTGAGGGACTTTCCAGACTGAAGTGTTGAGGGTGTGAGTGAATGGAGCCGCGAGCTGAGTGCTGATTAAGAGCTGGGCTTAACACGAGCGTCACTTGACAGCGTTTATTCCTGAAAGGTTGGACAAGAGGAGTCAAAAAAAGAGAAAAGAAATGTAAAACCCTTCTGGAATGTTTGGTCCTAAAAATGATAAAATACAAGATGGTGACCAGTGTGAAGATGGCGCACAGCAGAGCTTAAACAGATAGATTTTTTTTTCTCTGGAGTCAATAAGTTAGTGAGGTGATTTACATAATTGCATATTCACCCTTGATTCGTTTTGTAAAGGTAGGATTTATCAAAGCTGAAAGAAAGAAAGAAGAAAGAAGTTCATTATTCCCAGGACGTCAAATACTCAGGTTTTGAGCTGATAAAATGTCCCAAAGACAGAAAAATAATAATGAAATACAGGCAGAGTGCAAAATCTCTGCAGAGACAGACACCAACACTTCTAGTGGATCATCTAGTGAAATGGATTATATTCAGAGCTGAAACATTAATCCAATATTAATAGTTTATGAAATTAATTTGCAACTATTTTGATCATTGATTAATCAATTTGAGTAATGTTTTAAAGAAAAAAAATCTCTGTTTCCAGCTTCTTAAAGGTGAATATTTTCCTAGTAAACTGACAATGTTTGGGTTGAGGACTTTGTCTTGGGCTTTGGGAAAAACCAATAAACATTTTTCACCATTTTCTTACATTTTGTAGACCAAACAACTGACCGATTAATTGAGAAAATAATCAACAGATTAATCGATTACGAAAATAATCCTAAATGCAGCTCTATAAGCATCAGTACATTGTTTGAAAATTTTGCATAATGTGCCTTTAAAGCAGTCAAGGCCTTTTAATCCAGTCCTGCGCTGACATTAGAAATTAGAAAGAAAAGTAAACGTTACTATAAAATTTTTATCACAATAAAAATCAGAAAAACTTAAAATGCGTTTGTATTATCCAGTTATAGTCCATCCATCACCATGTTACAGTTTAGTTTTCACAGTGACAACAGCAACAACAGCATCACTTGTTACATAAAAACAGAAGTAAACGACATTATAGCTGCAGCTTGTGAAAATCCATTGATCAGATACAATAAAGAGCCGAGCGCAGCAAAATGACCAGCATGTGCGCACATAATTCATAAGTTGTGCATGCAATCAGCTTGAAGAAGGCTTAACCTGTGGGGTTATGAGAAAGGGAGCATCTCCACCTCCAGCCCTCCACCGCCCCCGTCACCCTCCTCCCCTCCCCTCCCCTCCTCTCCCCTCCTTCCCTCCCTCCTCCCCCCGGAGAGAAAGGGTTAATTGGAGTAGGAATTTCATCGCACATCTGTCAGATTTTTAAGGCCGTGACGCACTGAAAGCAGAGAGTCAATGTGAGCAAGGGGGAGGAGGAGGAGGAGGAGGAGGAGAAGGAGAAAGAGTTGGTGGTGAGATCGATGAAGTGGCAGGCAGAGGGAGGAGGAAAATCTCACGAGATAATGAAAGAAAAAGAGGAGAGCTGCTAGTGTAGAGCGAAAAAACGAGGCTAGACCCGGAGATTTTTTTTGGGAGTGGGAAAACAAAGAGCGAGAAACGGGAACGAAGAGAGCGATAGAGAGCTTCGCCTGGAACCGCAGATGGTTTTTGCACTCTGGTTCTGGTGAATGTAGCACCCCGGGGCGCAGCGGACCAATTGTGTGAATCTGCAGGGCTGCTCGGCGACACAATCGGGAGACATGCACAGGACGGACAACAGCCGCGGACGCGCTCTGAGAAGTGGATAATAAAGGTAGGATTTTGGAGCTCCGTTAACCTGCACATGTCGATGTTTTTGTCCCTGAGTCGTTTATACCTTTGGTAGTTCGTGAACGCATCGCTAAGATTGATTGCATGTGGTGTGAATATGCAAACGCACCGGTGATGTTCAGCGCTTCGCATGCGCGTTGCTTCTATATTCATAACTTTGCATAAGAAGGAAAAAAAAATCACATTTTCCAGAATGAGGTTTGGTTGAAGTGATTAAAACACTGGTATCCGTGTTTTCTGGTGATTTCCGCGGGATGTGTGAGGTAAAAATGCTCAAATGCTTTTAATATTGTTATTGTTTGTGATGCACGAGTCTGAATTAGTGTTTAAGACTGATGAGAGACGCCTTATTCGGCTGTTTTGCTTCTGTGTCACCATGAAAGTTTAAATCCAGCGGAGTAACAGCGCCTGTCTTGTCTCACGCAGGCACAAAAGCGAGGCTTCTGCCGAGGAACACAGCTGAGCACCAAAGAGACGAGAGAGAGCAGAGTGCTGCTGATGCACAAGAGAGAATAAAAATCACAGTTAAAGCTCCTCATGCTGTTGCAAACTCGTTTTCTGGGAGTTTGAGGGAGTTTGAAGACAGTACTTAACGTTATCAGATAATTAATTAGACACCCCATAAGCCCGGAAATCAATTAATTCACAAATCAATAAATCCATAGTCTGGTGTAACAAGAGACCTTCCAGACTGTTAGCCTGGCTGCTGAACAACAATAACAAGAGAAGAGCAACAACACACAGGGGTGAGAAGAGATCCACGTTTATTTGTTGAAATTTGAAGATGGATGGGAGTCTAGGGGAGATGTCCCTCCACAGCCACTCTGATCTGGCTCACAGCCAGGACGGCAGGGCCATGCTGCACTCGCGGGACCTTTCAGCTGCTTTCCCCAGGCCCTCCCTCGGGGGTCCCTCCATGTCCCTGGAGCCTGAGCCCCGTCCGCCGGGGTTCGACCACTCCATGTCGGCGCTGGGCTACAGCGGCGACTCCCCATCCAGTTCCGGCAGCACCTACACCACCCTGACCCCCCTGCAGCCCTTTGACGACAAGTTCCACCACCACCACCATCACCACCCCTGCCTCCCCGTCAGCAACGTCATTGGCAGCTTCACCCTCATGCGTGAGGACCGGGCACACCTCAGCACCAACTTCTACAACCCCTACGGCAAGGACCTGGCCATGTCCCAGAGCCTGTCACCCCCGTCCTCGGGCTCAGGCCTGGGCACCTCCATGCACGGCTATGGCAGCTTGGGCAACAGTCCCAATGGCAACGGCGGGCAGATGCTCCACGGCGGCTATGACGTCCACGGGGGGAGCCTCTTCTGCCGGACGTCGGATTTTGGTCGTGAGATGTCGCCACCGGGCCTGGGAGGGGGCGACGTCTCAGTGGGGCACCAGCTGAACAAAATGGAGGCTCACCAGCATGCCCCCAGCCACCACCCTCACATCTACAGCCAGCACTACCAGCCCCACCATCACCCGAGCCAGCAGGCCTCCAAGATGGGTGAGCACCTGCACTCTTCATCGTCCGCCTCGTCCTCGCCCGGCGAGGGCATGCTGCCGGGCGGCGGAGGCGGCGCCGGGGAGGAGATCAACACCAGGGATGTGGCCCAGAGGATCATCACCGAGCTGAAGAGGTACAGCATCCCCCAGGCCATCTTCGCCGAGAGGGTTCTGTGTAGGTCACAGGGCACACTGTCTGACCTCCTGAGGAACCCCAAGCCCTGGGGCAAGCTCAAGTCCGGCCGTGAGACCTTTAAGAGGATGTCCCGCTGGCTGCAGGAGCCCGAGTTTCAAAGAATGGCCTCGCTCCGGCTGGAGGGTAAGATCTGGCTTTGCTCTCTATCTGCCTCAAACACACACACACACACACACGCACACACATGTATGTACACACTCACGCTCATACAGAAACCACAACAACAAACAGACACACTCTCTCCTCTTGTTTTCCCCAAACACCTTCCCTTCTCCATGTCTTCCAAAAAAATCTCCTCTCCAGCAATCAGTATGCAGCTCAGGCTGAGACATGAGGAAAAGCAAAAGCATCATACTGATGTTTCCCTTCTTCACACTGGTGTGAATGTACTACTGGTTTGTCTATTGTCTCAACAGCCTGGGTAATAAGAACTTAGCAGCACATTGAGGACAGTTTGTGCAAGAAAGGGCCATATGTGCCGTTCCTTTGTTTACTTTGCTCCCAAACAGCTCCTATTGATTTGTACAGTAGCTACAATAAAAAAGCCACAGACATTTGCCCTCCGCTTAAATGAACCATGAAGATCAGCGTGAGCAGCGGTCGGCAATTTAATCGCTTTTGAGCCCACAAAATAATTTGTGCAGATATGCCATTCTGGAGCGATTGATTAATTCGAGCAGTGATTTATATCTGCTCAGCGCGCGGCTGAAGTTGAGTTGGCAAGGTAGCTGATGCAAATTAGACTTGAGCGTTTGCCAGACGTCTTTTATCAACGTCGTCACTGAGGCAATTACTGCGAGGCTAAATACAAATGTTGTTCTGCTCGGAGGAGGCAGCACCTTGCAGGTTTGTGAGATTCTTCATATCTGGAAAACAAGAGGTTACTGCTTAACTAGAGGCGCTGAGTGCTGAATCGATTAGTCGAGACAGAAAATTAATTGACATCTCTTTTATATTCAATTAATTAAATTCTATTATGAAGCAAAATGCTTAACATTAGCTGCTTCAAAGAATTTACTCCCTTTTTTGCTTTTAAATTCAATACATTTTACATTTTGGGGCTGTTTTTCAGACAAAACAAGCAACTACAAGATGCCACTTTGGGCTCAGAAAACTCATGAGTTTTTCATTTTCACTATTTTCTTACATTTTTTAAACTTAACTTAGACAATAATTTGTAAAAAATAATAAAGAAATTAATCAATAGTTTAAAAAAAATCATTCGTTGTAGGCCTTGTAATATTTATACAGATTTCACAGGGTAAAGATTTTTTTTGAAAGGCACATTGTAATCTGCTGCTTGACATTTAATATTCTTTGGGGATGTGGATTGAAGACACGACAGCACGCTGTACAGTGCCGTGTTACAGTGTTGTCCCTCCACAGGGACCTAGGGCCCATCTGATACACGGAGCACAGAAAGAGATCCAAGTGAACACAGTAATATGAGACGAACATAGACGGGTGTGTGTGTGTGTGTGTGTGTGTGTGTGTGTCTGCAAGTGGTCTGCTCACTGCGGGGGTCTGTGAGCGGTACGTGTGTGTGAGCCTGCCCAGTTGATCACTGCTTTTCGCACTCTGTCAGCACCTCGACTGATTAAGCCCAACAACACAATAGGGTTCATAGGTAATGATTGTGCACTCTTGCAATCCCTTCACAATTATTGATCTTTGATTGTTCGGCTCTGAGAGCACATGTGTACATCCTCCATTCAGCAAAACGTTACAGCAATCACAGCCGAGCCTCTTATCTAAAGATGAGTTCTCTCTGGGTTTGTTCTGTAATTTGACAGACATGTTGTTTGATGAATCCAATCCTGCGCCGTGTGAATTCTTTGTATGCAAAACGCCTCCTCCCGTCACACAAAAGCCCAATCTTCCTTGTGATAAAAACAGCCCTTTGTTCGTTTGAGTGGATTTCTAATCATCAATCATTTTCTCTTTATTTCCAGCATCCTTGTTTCTTCATCTTTACAAACACAAACATTATTTTAACGAGTCAGTCCTCCAAGTCAGAGCAGCCGATCAATCAGACTCATAAAAAATTTAAGTCCCTACACAGAGAAGTGTGCTAATGTTTGACAATGCTCCTCTCTCTCTGCTCCCACACACTCTGAAATTGCATATTTAGTTCTTGGCAAAGCCACAATTTGGACAGCTCGGCACTTTTCTACATAACCTACTTTCCGAAGGGGGTTGTTGTTTTTTTTCCCCCCCTGGCCAACCCCCTTTTGTTTAATTACAAGCCTCTATTGATTTCCATGGGAAAGAGCAGCACGCCTTGCCCACACACACCTCGGCCGCATCGGCGAATCGAGACTGGAATTAGAATGCGCGGTGCCCTGTGCTCCCCAGTCTGAAGATAGCTCAAGTGCTCTCTGCTTCACGCCTCAAGTTTTAAGATGATCCTCCTTAATGCAGCACTCGCTTAAATACATAGAAGGCCCTTCAGTGTCAGCCAGCAGCAGCGTGTTATTTCCATAACTGTCTCTTACATGTGGAGGGCTGCAGAGCTCTCTGCCAGTCTGGATGCACAGTAATTACGGAAGGTAGCTGCTGCCATTTTGTCTTTTCAAATAATTGTCTTTCTGCAGAGACATTTTGCTAAACACGGAGGAGGTGATCCCTCGGATTTATCCGCAGTATCTTGTTTTTTTGTGTGTGTACGCGTGTGTGTGTATACTCTATGGATTACTGCGCTGTATATGAGATGCATCTCTAGCCCAACCTCAGGCTGTGGAGGAGGCAATCAGGATTTAGTCAGAGAAGAAGGCAGGATAAAGACCACACAGCCATGCTCCGACACTTAAAGTCGAGGAGGGGGGATCAGAGACTATAACTTTAAAGATGATGGCCGAAGCCCTTGACTAAAGGTCTAAATGAATAAGAAAGGTCAATGCGGTTTACGTGTCGGCTCCAGTGCCTGCACCACCCCCACAGTAATGAAAGCCACAAAGCCTCGTCCACCTCTCGCTGCGTACAGTTCACATTCTCCCAGCGAGGCTCAAAGGTCACAGCCGATTCCATTTGCATATCAGGAATCGTAAGCAGGCCGACGTGGCCTTAGCTGCGCAACACCACCTAACAAACAGGGTTGTTGTTTTTTTGTTTTGTTTTCTTTTTTTTTTTTTTTTTTATCTGGCTTTTGCAGCTTCCCCCCCTCTCCGGCGCTGAAGGGGTTAACCAGCCTCTGTGGGTCGAGGAGTCTGAGCTGCACAGATTTAATCAATAATTTCTATCAGCCCCTGGCCCAAGAAATCAGCAGGGGGTGGGCTGGGGGGCTGGGGGGGTGGGAGGGGTGTGTGTGGGGGGGTGTGTTCTGGCTGGGAGGGGGGGTGTAGGTTGAGACGCCGGGGGGTAGGGAAAGGGCTTTCGATCACGTTTCAGCAACACGAGACAGGGGCATACATCATGATTAGGGGCTGTTCCCACGATCATAAGAAGCCTATAGGGGAATATTTATGTCTGCAGGAGTAGCCCCAGCACCGGGGATTTATAGCATGGTAATTGTGAGCCTTTTACACATGATTACAGCATAAGGAAGCATTTACTTAATGGTCGGCGTTATGATCGTCAGGAAGGGAGAGAGCCGAGGATGGGATGGAGGCAAGGAGGAGGAGGAGGAGGAGGAGAGCGGCAGGACACCCTGACTCCTCCAACAAGCCATAAATCCACGCTACAAGCAAGCTAGCCAGCACTATCATGTCATTCCTTTCATTACTACATGAGCTGAGAGTGCACCACTGTATATACCCTCTATAGCCGCAACCCACCTCCCAACCCCCAGCCCAGAAATATTGATGGCGAGGATGGTGTAACGCCCGTGAAAAATGTAGCATTTTGAAAAAAAAAAAAATTATTTCACTTGTAGTGATATTGACATGCCGCTGACATCTCGGCCTGTTCAGATTTTAATGAGGCGTGGTTCGATAACTCTCAGAAATGCAAACGAGCCCTGGATGCCTAAAAGCTAACAGGCACCTGTAATCTCAAGTTGACAAGAGTGCATCCCCGAGTCAAAACATTTCCTTCTGATAATGATTTGAGGGGAGAATGTGCGCGGGGAAATCACGGCGAGATTTATTCATGTCCAGTTGAGTACTTAAGTTTCAGAAACTCAGCTGGACGTCAGAGCAATCAAAGTATGACGGTGCCGCGCGCAAACGCGCACGCGTGGCTCCCCGCCCGGCCCTGCCGCCGCTGCTGTTGTGATGGCACTCGTGTGGAAAAGACGGCAGTAAGGTCACACTTATTTCTCTAATGAGAGAAATTTGCCGCTGCGAGCTGGAGGAGTGAAGAGTCGGTCATACAGTAAACATCAGCAGCAGCCCTCGCTGTGTGAGATGTTTCTCAATGGGAACATGTAAGCCAATCAATTGAACTTGTCAGTGCTGTTTTGAGAGCAAAAGGCAGCGTCTGTGGTTTATATAATGTATGTTTTATAGCATGTGTGAGTTTGATTGTGTCTCTGCGTGCCAGGATTTAAAATATGGGATTTCAAGGTTATTGTTGGCTGATATCTCCATCTAATCAAGTCATTTTTATCAATAATAGAGTTTTGTAAAGCCTGTTTTCTTAAAACAAGTGAAGAATACTTCAAGTGCAGCAAGATTGTCTCTACCAGTTTGTGCTAGAAAGCAGCTTGCTTTAGGGATTTTTATAAAATTAGCTGTCATTTTTCTTGGTTTTAGTGCAGTGTTGTGTTTTTTCCTGTCTTATTTCAAAATACAGACATTCATTTCTGGAACATTTTTTGAAAAAAGTTCATTTGAGTGGGAAACGGGTTGAAATAATCTCACTGTTTGGCAGATTCCTGCAATTTGAGACTGTTTTACACAAAATCTTTTTTACAGTGAGTGAGTTTTTTGGCTGTTTCAGCGCTCAAAATGTCCAAGAATTCAGTGTTGCTCCTACATTTGTATTCTTCTGAGGGTGTGAAAGCTTCTGAAACAGCATCTCAAATATCACGGACAATCTAAGTCCTGATTTCACTCTATATCAGGGCTGCCCAAGGTGGAGCCTGGGGGCCAAAGTTGGCCCCCCATAAGGATCGATTTGGCCACAAATACACAATTACACAATTTCTTTTTATAGTGAAAGCTTTTCAGCTGTTTTAGTGTTCAAAATATCTAAGTATACAGTTTTATCGCCACATTTTTACTCTTCTGAGGGTGTGGAAGCTTCTGAAATAGTGTTTCAAGTATCATGGATGTTGTAAGTTCTATTTCTTTTATTTATTCATTCAATCTTTACTTATTTCTCAGGGACACATTGAGGGGTGACCCTCATTTTCAGTGATGCCAAGATTACATTAGGCAACAAAGGCAGAAATACAATATAAACATAACAGGAGCGAAAAACAGAAAAAGAATAAGAAATAAAACAAACAATAAAAGCTCAATAACACAAAAAATGTTTAGAAAATTCCTAGCTAAAATAATTACATGTAAAAAATGTTCAGATTTTTTTAAAGCGCAGCAAGATTTAAAGTTATTCCAGGAGTCTGGATCACAAAACCTAAAAACAATCTTTCCAAGTTCGGAATTTTAACTCTAATTACAAGTTAGAGTTAAATTAGCTAATTTAACTCTATTGTTACTCAGACTGGCCAGAGTGGATCCTGTGGGCCAAAGTTGGCCTGTCATAAGGTTCAGTTTAGTCCACCAGATGTTTCTGGAGAAAAACAATTAATAATTAATTTAAAATTTTGATTGTAATATAAATTTTCCTTATATTTCTGTGAGGTAAAAATACTCTTTAAATGTGTAGGATCCTTAATTTTAATTATTTTATCACAGGCTGAGCACCGTGACAGCAGCACTTTATGTAGGAGGTCAGTCAATTTAGAACTTGGGACCTCAGAACGAGAGCTGTGACAATGTCGATATTAAATCAAAAACAGATTGAAATGAGCTTTCTTTTTAATAACTGAAGTCAAAGGCATCAGGGATTCTCCCAGTACTTTTTTTTTTTCTTCTCCACCCCCACTTATTGCATGTCTGAAGAAAAAAAAAAACAGATACAACACAGTGTAGCTTACTGGATGTTATATCACACTTGATAGCATTGAATTAAAAACTGAAAATGTAAATGGCAACTTTCAGGGCATAAAACAATGATTTGTTGATCTTTACAAAACCAGACTCAGTAGTCTAACAGTGGCATACATGTCATGACTTTAAAATTGAAAGTTGGATCGGGACACCCCTACTTAATGATACAATACAACATATTTAAGGTTTAGTTTTGGCCCTCCTACTGGAAAGGTTTGGGCACCCCTGCTCTAAAAGAATAATTTTAATATTTTAAAAACTATCATATTAATTAGGGAAAAAAAGAAAAAGAAGATCCACTTTCCAGCTTCTAAACCTCCAGGCCAGTATTCAGTAAAAGTCAAGCATCGGCAGCAATCCACTGATCCTCCCTTAGCGTTCGTGTGTGTGTGTATTTATTTGTGTGTGCACGCCCCGTTGTGTTGTGTGCACATACACCAATGCTTACACTTAGAAACGCATTTGATACCATCAGCAAAACAGTCGCTCAGCCGCACAGTGCTGATTGAAACCTCTTAAAAGTGTGCATTTAGGTAATTGCACGACTCCCCCCAAATATGTTTTAGTCCACTTAAGGCTTCTAAACACCCTGGGCAATGCCGACTCTGCTTGTTTCACTCACCCCTGACGTAACCCGCCTTTAATAGAAAATAAATTAGTTCCCCCTAAAGTGATTATTACTCACTCACTGCCGCCACATGTAAATGACTTTTATGAGAAACTAATGATGTTGAAGTGTCCACTAAGGGAAAGGGAAGAGAGCAAGTGGAGGGAGATGGACAGAGAAAGAAGGAGAAGAAGACGCGGGGGGGGGGGGGGGGGGGGGGAGTTGGCTCGGTACACAAAGGCAGAGGTTGGTGTTGTGTTTCCTGTAAATACAGAATTACAGCGTGTTAGAGGTGAAAGGTTCAGCGATGGATATGCAGAGGAACATGCAGCCTGAATTCAAAATGCTCGTCTGATTCTCAAAATGGATCTGAGCTCAGCCCACACACATCAGGCTATTTTTCCTCTTCGCTGAACAAAAACCGCCTTTTGTCCTTTTTTTTTTTTTTTTTTTTTTTTGCAGGGTAATTTCTTTTTTTTTTTTTTAAATTTCAGACTTTTCGAGAGGAAATATTGATTATATAATTGGGCTGGCTGCCGCAGTTACAGTGGTGTTTAACCCAGACCCTGAGTTTTTATTTCATGGTTGGTATAAGCAAGACTGACATTAGAAAACAAAATACCAGAAGACTTCGTCACCTCTTATCACCACTTAAAAAAGTTTGAATGCGGCCAACTTTGACACTGAGCTAATTTAGCAAGAAATAATGGCTGTTTTTATCCTCTGTGGGCCACAGTATGAAAAACAGATCTATGCAGTATATTAGTTAGGGCAGAAAATATGACAACTTTAGTGATCTGTTTCTTTTAGATGTATTTACAAGAATCTCTGGGCACTTAATGTGTTTTACATATCTGTAAGTGAATGTTTTAATGTTTCTGGAGTTTCCCTCTTGTCTTGACCATAGTGTTATTGTCTTGCATGCCTCTGAATGGAGATTACAGTTTAAAATGTAACGCAGACACGGATGATTTCAAGTCAGTATTTATTAGTTCTCTAATGGATTTAACGACCACCTCTTTTGACAAATAAATTGTAGAAATTACATTATAGCAAACAGAAAAAGAAAGAGAAAGCTTTTGGCTAAAAACAATTACTGGGATCATTGGTTCTTTTGCAAAATGAGAACTTTACTGTGCATCTGTGTAAGTGTTTGAATGTGATTAATTTTTTGGATGACAGCCACTGCCAGTGGATGACGACACCAGATTTTGCACTTTGTCTTCAGGCCAGATACATGTAAAAATATAAACTGTTATCCAAAAGGGAATGAGCGTAATGAAAACCACGGAGAGCTTTGGCCTGGATGTAGTTATCTGTTTTATCCCAGCAGCCTACAGCAGCTCACTGGCAATAAGATGTGATAGGTTCAACATCTTGATTCCTTTACTGCACAATGAAACAAGTTGCTGATTCATCTCTTTTAACTAATCAAAGTTGCTTAGCTAATCTGTTTTCTTTCAGCAAATCCACTTTCCCTCAGCTTAATCCATTTGTCCTAGTTAGCCAGCCAGTGTGTTAGCTAACCTGTTTCCCCTTTCCTTTTTTAATTTATCTTTTATCCATCTCCCTGCAGCCTGCAAGCGAAAGGAGCAGGAGCAGAGCAAGCTGGAGCGCAACCAGGGCCCGAAGCGCACCAGGCTGGTGTTCACGGACCTGCAGCGGCGCACGCTCCTGGCCATCTTCAGGGAGAACCACCGCCCGACCAAAGAGCTGCAGGTCACCATCTCCCAGCAACTAGGCCTGGAGCTCTCCACTGTCAGCAACTTCTTCATGAACGCCCGCCGACGCAACCTCAACAAGTGGGCTGACGAGGGCCGTCCCTCCTCCACGGGTTCCTCGGGCTCCAGCGTTTCCTCCTCCGCAGTGTCCTGCAGCACGGCATGATGATGGACCGCCGAGGAGGTGCGGTGGGGAGGGCGCCGAGGGAGCAAGGGGGCACATAGACTGGTCTAGGCAGAGATCAGCCGTAATAAATGTCCTCCTCGTTATCAGAAGGAGCGACGGAGCCAGCTATTATAGATGATTTTATGAAGATGAAGCATTTTCCCAAACCAAAGTTGATCGCTCCCTTGAAATAGAAGGGGGCGATACCCAGAGTGATATGATCGCAGGATGCGAGGTCCTGCTTGTATAGTCAAGGGTGCAGAGATGATTTGACTCAAAGAAGAGTCACACCCTTACATAGACACCATCTCATTGCATTATTTTGATTATCTAGATTAGAGATAATGAGGGTATTACAAATCAGGAGAAAGCATATTTTGGTGTACCTTCAAATCTATAGTCATCTCTCCAAACGTGAAGAATCAAGAGGTGCCGTTTGCTCACATCTGGAGAGCTCCATTGTGTAACTTCTTAATCAAAAGTGTTCACCATCATCCAAAGACATTAATCCTCCCCCAATGTTCTTACGGTCCTGTTTTTCCTCAAGAATCAAGGTGAAAGAGGAAGACAAGGCATTTTTTTAACTTCCCATTTTTTTCTGAAGAACCTAATTCCCTTTTCTTAGCATGTGTTTCCATGGTGATAGTTCCCAGGACTGTATGGCATCGTTCCAAGTTTCGGAGCCTGGAATTATCAGGAGGGTTTCTGTAGCGTCCGCGACTCCCAGCTGTCAATCATTTACCGTCAACAGGAGCCGTTCCTGTATTTTGTGAAGATGGGTCCCGCCTTGAATGAATCAGAGGTTTCAAGGGGGAACCGCAGTGCATCTCGCCGTACGCCAGGACAGAATCAATAAACACAAGCAGGACGCAGAAACAGACTGGTTGGTGCAACTGTCTAGCTTTAAGACTCTCACTGAGCTTCCAGATGAAAGCTCCACAGCCATTTTTTGACTCAAAATCAAGCCAAAAAAGAAAAAAAAGAAAAAATGAAAACCAACCTTTGAACACAAAGGCTCCATGGGGAAGAGATACACCTGACACAATGTATAGTGACATTGTAGTATTTTTTTCCACTCATTTCCAAACAACTGTAAACACCTCTGCTCCATTATGAAATCTTTTTTTTACAGATGTCTAGAAAATGGAGGAATGTGATTCTTTCAGCCCTTTTTGTACAGATTTCAAGCACATCGCTCTATTTATAGAAACACGTTGGAAGTGCGGGGCAGTTTGTTTCAGCCCTGCTGACGTACAAGGTCATTTTTTTGGTCCACAAAGGAAAGGCTTTAACATGCCTCCTTATAGCCAATAGTTAAATCAAACCAAGAACGTTTCAAATGCAATTGCTGATCTGATCAATGTATTTATTACTGCATTTGTGTATTTATTGTTTTCCCTTTTTCTTTTCTCTCTCTATTTATTTGGTTATTTATTTATGCTATCTATATACTGTAAGTATTTATTTAACGATGCTCTGTATGTCTGTGTGAAACTGAAGACTTTTTCTGATGGGCACTTTTAGCTGTAGAATCCCATCGTAATACCAAAGATTAACATTGCCTCCCTGAATGTACGGCCTGAATCCCTAAACCCAGTACCCGATCCCGACCCGATCCAGCCCGACCCACCCAGTGATGTTACGTATCTCTCTCTATCTTTAAGGCCTGGCCTTTGTTTTTGTTCTTTTCTTTTTTGTTTTGTTTTTGTTTTTTCTTTTGTAGAATAATGGGGATTTCTTTACTCTTGCAAATGTCTCTGCGGTCAGCTCTGTACGCCAAGGCCAAAGCTTGTTTGAATGTTGTGATAATATTTATAATTAATAATACTATGAATAATAACAATAATAATAATAATAATGATTATGATGTGGCATCCCATAGGTTCACAGGTTGCTTGTAAAGTTGTGTTCAGACCAATGCCATCTGACGGAGTGTGTAAAGTGTCTGGGGACCCACTTAAAGCGCCGTCTGAAGGCCCCATAGAGTGCGAGTCCTTCAGGGTCACATGCAAACATGCGTACTGTGTGTCTGCCTGGGGAAATGCATGGATGTGACCCCCCCTCATCTCCCTGTCTTGCCCCTCCCCTCCCCAGTGCAGTGCAGACACTCCTGTCTATGTCCAACTCAGTGTGATCTCACCGTCCTCCACATGCCAAGCCCTTCTGCCAGTTGTCTCAGTTCCAAGAGGGTTCGTTCCTGGACCTTTGGGGTTCTTAAGGTGTGTTCCTCAACTTCTAGGGATCTTGGGTCTTTCTTCCGTGGGTTCTGAAGGTCTTAGGGTTCGTTCCTGGTCTTCTGGCGTTGTCAAAGTGTGTTCCTCATCCTCGAGAGGTCTTGAGTTTAAGTGCCCGGGGTTCTGAAGGTCTTAGGGTTTGTTCCTGGTCTTCTGTGGTTCTTAAAGTGGGTTCCTCATCTTCGGGAGGTCTTGAGTTTACATGCCCGGGGCACTGAAAGTCTTAGGGATTTGTTTCTGGCCTTTTAGGGTCTTAGGGTGCGTACCTAGCCTTCTGGGCTTCTTCTGGTTTCTTCATTATCCTTGAAGAATCTCTGATTTTGTTGCAAGGGCTCTTGGGCTTGTAGGCTTTCTCCAAAATAACCTCTAAGGGTCTACGTGTTTGTTCCTCATGTTGCAGAAATCTTTGTTTTTGTTGCAAGGCTTCTGGGGCTCTTAGGGTTTGTCCCTGGCCTTTTACAGTCGTAGGAATTGTCCCTGAACTTCTAAGGGTCTAAGACTTGATTCCTCATCTTGTGGGAATTTTTGTTTTTGTCACAAGCTTCTGGGACTTGGAGTTTGTCCCCGGTTCTCTTAAGACCATTGACATTAAATATGGTTTGCTCCAGATTCTCTAGGACTGTTAGGGTTCCCTCAAAAACCTGCACTGACACAAGTGATTTGATTTGCCAGCATTTTGCATGGTAGATGCATAAATCGGGAGAAAATCACCCAAGATGTGATTCTCTGACCCCTGTGTAAATGCTGCCAAAGAGTGGCGAGGCTTGCTTGGCCATTTTCCACCCTCTCTCTCTCTATATATATATATCTTTTTCTCTCTTTCTCTGTCTTTAACGGTGGAAGGGG
This sequence comes from Lutjanus erythropterus, assembly GCF_056507025.1. NCBI lineage: Eukaryota > Metazoa > Chordata > Actinopteri > Lutjaniformes > Lutjanidae > Lutjanus > Lutjanus erythropterus. Next base: position 39,494,873 of record NC_139325.1, read on the forward strand.
CGGATTGCCGGGGCCCCCTTCACAGCGTGCACTTGAAAGACGGGTGGTCATGAAAGAGGCCATCGACTTTTTCACGGACTTCAAAGGGGAGGCTTTTTTCATCCCGTCTCCTCTCTGGGTATCTGGTCTGGGGTCCGCTCTTGGCCAGACCTGTGGGCTTTAGGGGGCATTCAAAGGGGGCGGGGGGAGATCAGAGAGGAGGCTGAATCATCCAGAATGAGGATGGCGGTAGCGGTGTGTGTCTGTAGGAAAGGTGGGAGGGTGGGGGGGTTGTTTGAGGAATAGGAGGTGTTGGAGTAGTGGGGCATGGAGCTGAATTAAACTTTAATGAGCAACAATTGTAAGCATGCTGAGAGCGAAGGGGGGCAGCGGTGGGGGCGTGCGGTTGAGTCTATACAGGGGGGAAAAAAATAAAAAATAAAAGAGCTCCGAGGCTCCTCTGCCGACCCCTGCTCGCTACTGTCATCGTATCAAAGCTGAGGTGACACCTTTCAGGTTTCTCTTTGTCTCTCTGACTGGGAGCCTAAGATGGAGACAGAGCTTTTTGTATTGAGCCACCTTCTGCTCCTGTCAAGCAGGGAAGCTCTTCCCTTTCTGTACAGAGGGGAGGGAGGGAGGGAGGAGTGAATCCAGTAGGCTGCTGCAGGTGATCCCCATCGCCATCTTAGCCTGCGGCACCCCCTAGTGGCTTTTTTGAGAAACTTGACCCTGAAACAAGCCTGGCAGCCAAGGCCGTTGCAGAGCAATTCTGAAGGGAGTGGAAATAATGAAATAGCAGAACTGAAAGCTGAATATATACTTTCAGAATAAAAAAGAAAAAAAAAGTCCACAAAAAGTTACATTTTTTGATAATGTTTAAACCAAAAAAACAACCAAAGATTGATGGGTAACTGCTGAATCATTATGTATCATGGGTAGTTTTAGCAGTTCCCTATCAGAGCTACCGTAGCACTCAGAGGATTCAAAAAAGCACCAGTGGGATTCTGCGTGCTGATTATTTATGTTGCATAAAACAGTATTATGTTGAGCTGGAACTGAGAAACTGACATGAGGCAGTGTCTTCAGATGGAAGTCTTTTGACTCTGTAAACCCAGTGTCCCCCGTCCGTCCCTGCCCTCTCTCCCCCCTGTGTGTACATGAAGACTTTACCCATCTACCTCAACTGTGTGAGATGTTGTGTGGCAAAGATATTCCTTAACCAAAGAATCCATCCTGTCAGGGTGTCTGTCTATCTATCTATCTATCTTGTCTGTCCATCCGTCTCTTCTTCATGCCTTTTACTCCAAACCAAATGTGCTGGAATCAATCCGTAACAGGAGCCGAACGAGGCCCCTCGTCCAGCCAAAGCTTAAGTCCAGTATGCTAGAGTGTCCCATCGATCCATGTTCTGTATATAAATAAAAATCATTCTCAAGACCAAAAAAAGAAGGAGGTGACAATCCAAGCAAGGAGGATCTTGCTGTAATCAACGTTGCCTATTCCTTGTTTTCCGAAATCTAAGAATCATGTGACTTGCTGTAACAGAAAAGCCCAAAAATCAAGCACTCATCCCAAAACAAAAAAGGTCGGAGGAGACAGAAGCTATTTTTCCACATTTGTAAGCCACCCCTCCCACCCCTGTTTTTTCCAAAATGTTTAGTGTAGTTGAAATACTGTTCGATCCCACTGTTGTAAGTAGGAATTAATGAAATCCATACAAAAAGCTTTAAACGAGGAAGAGCTGAGGGAAATATTATATTTGACTGAGTCTGAGTTTCCTCAGCTCGGACTCGACCCACCATGCTTTATCGTGCCATTCTTGTCCATGTGTTAGACTTACTAATGAATGTGGCTAACCAACCAAAGGCTTTAAAAAAAAAAGATACACAACACTTTAAACGTCAATCATGGTGGGACATTTTGTATCAACAACTAAAGAAAATCCCTTTGAATACCTCATGTGAAAATTGTTTGTTGTGATGTTGCACTAAAAAAATAAAAATGACTCATTTGTAACCCAACACTGCGCTCTGGTGACTTTGTTCTGACCTTGTCGGAGGTGTTAGCGGGGAAACTCCCTGGGTTTTTTAAAGGCCAACACTGACAACAATATTTAATAGATGTAAATTTTAAATTTTTTTATTGCACTCATGCAATATAAAAATGCAAAAATGTACCCTGGTATTCCCCCAAAAGTTGACCTGAAGTAGCTCTACTTACTTTTTTTGCAAGACAAATATCTCGTGTATATTTAGCATCTGCTTCTTTCAGCACTCCCTCATTCTTGAGGATTTTTTGATTTTTACTCATCAGTCATGATGGGAAATATATTTTACAAAGGTCAGACTCTTGGCTATTAAACCTGGTATCAGGCCAACCTCCTAGTCATGTTTTTTTTTTTTATTAAATGTAGTCATCAGCTCCATCAGATTTTCCATCTGACATAGTTGACAACATGTTTTTTCATGTCATAGCATAATTTTATTTTTTAAAGTTGCTTAAAGTTCTCTTCATGCTAAACAAAATTCACAGTTTTAAACCAAAATTCTTTGAATTTCTTTTAGAAAGGCTACAGTTGTCATGTAATGGTTGAGACACGTCTGATAGCAGTATTATTTAATGAATTAGAAATCTTACCAGTGCTTAAGCAGTGTGCCCACCTTTTTTTAAACCAGGAAGTGAGACAGGGGTCCTCAGGGTATAGCTAACCCTTTTTATGCCTGATTAAATCTGATGTTTATTGTAAAAATCTGACAGATTGGAGGTAATCTGACACAAATGTAAAGGCCAAAACATTTTCATTAAAAAAAATGTATTTTAAAACAAAGATTAGTCCAGTAGGTATTGTTAGTTTTAGATTTCAAAGGCTTTTATTTAATAAATTACATATATTTCATATACATGTGAATCCTCAAAGAATACATTTTCACCAAAAAATTGGAATTAGAGTGTTGGTATTAATTGTATTATTATTATTTTTTTTATTATTTGTTAGGACATGCTTTGAACCAGTTCTCGAGACTTGGTGCACTGCGATGATGCTCCATGAAAATATTCAAAACTTAAACGTGTTTATATTTTTTATTTAACATAAAATGGAAATTTTATGGAAATTGTTCAAACTGTAATACAAATTTGAGAGATACAGCAGTTGCTAAATGCTTCACAATTATTGGGAAAGATCATTTTAGCATCACAATTTTCATTGTCACTGATTAAAACTATTAAATCTATTAAAACCATGATTTCAGTGAGTCTGTAGCACATAAATATGTGCAATCTGGATAGTGCACTTGGCCTTATTATAATATTTCCATTAACTGTGCAGCCCTACCCTACTTTCAGAGGATTTCCGATGTCCATTACTCCTTAAAATGAAGTTTAACGGGTTTAAATGTTTGTGTACACAACACAGGTTCCTGCAGTGTTTAAGAGATTTAAATGATTCAATATTTCAGTCTTTACAGGATCAAGAAGTCTTTAAAATTTTAGACAGTAACTCCTTCAATCAATATATTGACTGAAGGAGTTTGGTGAGCAGCTTTTAGAGAAATAGTTCAAAATACACTTATTTACTTCCTTGTCTTTTCTATTTTTTGCCTGATTTGATACAAAGTACAGCTTGTTAACGTTAGGTGTACAATGTCTGATTAGGGTATAATTAAAAAATATATTATTTCTAGTTTTTTGTTTAATTTAATACAGTACATCTTGTACTGTAAAATAAAGTGCGACAAAAGAATCGCCCCACTAGCAACACTGAAGCTCATCACCCTGTAAACTTTTTATTTTTATGGAATAGAGAGGTGCTGGTAGGTGAATGAATTTTGTAAAACTTTTTACATTAGCATTTTGTTCAGACAGATCCCACCTTCTTTCAGTCTAAGCTTAACTAACCAGCTGCTGGCTGTAGCTTCATATTGAACAGACAGATATTAAGACTGATATCTAGCTTATCATCTTTGCTCAAAAAGGCTTATTTTCCAAATTATCGAACCATTCCTTTAAAGGGCTCTATTGACTTTTTGGAAAAGTGGCTCACTGTTGGATTAGAGGGTCAGAACAAAATGAAAACAGGCTAAAAGTCGCTGTCGTCTCGCTCAAGACAAAGTAAGTTGCCTGCAGGCAGCCGGTATAGGACATGCTACCACATCAGCATGTGCACGGGACAGAGATATTTACCACAGACACTAGTATTGATTTTGGCGTTCCTTCTGTCGTAACATGTAAAAGCTAAATTGACCAACAAGCCTATTTCCCAAAGAGTCAATGGGATCCTTTCAGGCAGTCTTCATGGCAGATTTAACAGACTGACAAACCTGAAACTGGTGGAGTAAAAATCAGATCTTTGCCTTCGCCGCACCTACGGCGCAGAACACAGATCTGATATTTACTGAGAGGCTGACATCGGACTGATCGATAAACTGATATATTGATCCAGACCTGGCATGTCTCACTGTGACGGAGTACATCTGTGTCTTTATTATATATTCAAACACACACACATTCAGACATAAACAAGCACACAGCCTTACAAGACACGTTCAGTGATGTTAAACTGTAGTATTTAAAGACTTTACGGTTTTGGCTTTTGTGAAAAGCTTCATTAAAAAGACTTTCAAGAACAAAACAGATAGAAAAATGTTATGATCAATGTGAAATTATACTGTACATTAAAAAGAGAAATGTGATATTGATTTCACAGCAGGTTCACTTCGGTTCCTCTGCAGTTACATGATGGGGTAGCAGCCGTACAGAGCGATGCCGCACTGGTCGTGCTGGTTGCGTGCCATCCGGATGTAACCCTGGTCTCCAAATTTAGTTCCCCAGCTGGATTAAAAGAGCAGAAAAACAAAACATTACAATTAAAGAGGTGCACAAAAGTTTTTAGGGTAGTAATTCATCAGAAAACATCCCTTTTAAGTAGCAAAAACATGAATGAAAGTTGATAAATCACAGCATCTCATGCTAATAGTTTAGCATTCACTACTTTAAGTGTTAAATAATTAGCATTAGCTTGAAAGTGAGAAAATTATGGAGCTGAATCTGACCAAAGGCTTGGAGTCACTGAAAACCCAAATCCACAATATCCCTCTAACTATGCAATATGGGATCTTATAAACCTAATCGTAAGTATTTAAATAATCTTAGAAATTAGCTTTAATCCAAATTCAAAATATTATCATTTCAGATATAGATAGAGACCAAACATCTCTGCTCCACTTAATCTTCCTCTGAGTCTGAGCTCAACAACAGCGAACTGAAGACTCCTTTTACAAAAACAGTCATTTTACCTCGCAGAGTACACGAGGTGCTGATATCCGATCTGCACTTTATCTGTACCTTAAGGTGGGTAATAGTAATAGTAATAGTTATGGATGTTTATTTTAACTCAGATTTTTTGGATGCTTAATGACACACTTTGATATGAACCCATACTAGCCAAATTTCCAGAGGCTTTAAATGACACAAAGTAAAGTTTTATGCTTAATGGTGAAATAAAGTGTTTGTATCACGTCTGATGAAGGGCTGGAGGAAACGTCACACGTGGTGACACGATTAAATACACTATAAGGAGAAACTTCTGGTGTGTGGACTTGACTTTTACGCTTTTATATCAGTTTTTCTATCCAGCACCCAGGACTCTATATATATATATATATATATATATATATATATATATATATATATATATATATATATATATATATATATATATATATATATATATATATATATATATATTTATATATATATTTTTTTTTTAATAAAAACAATTGGTCTTGGCCTTATCAGTGTTACGACTCCAAGTTGGGCTCGGGGATGAGGGGTGCAACATTAAATAAATTCACCCGGGAGAAAAAGGAAGGAAGGAGAACTGAGACAAAGATGTAAACAAAAGTTCATTTATTAACAAATGTGTGTCAAATTAAGTTAACAAATTAAACTGCTGCTGCAGGATTAGCCTACAGACTTGCAGACTGAAGTCTGCCGAATGGCCCACTGGCCCTGACCGGCTGCACTCTGCAGGCTTTTAAGCACCAGGTCCTGATTGCAGAGCAGCTGCACCTGATGCCAATCACTGCAATCTGCAAGGGGGGAGGGGCAGAACCTGGGCACAGGAGAGCACAGACACTGTGGCACGTAACAATCGGCCTTAACAGATATATTAAGCCCTAAAAATTTCTCCCCTGGACTATAATGTCCTAACTTGGCCAGTCTGTATCCATATGGTTGACACCACCCACCATTTCACAGCTGCAAGTAATGTAGAGATTATTTTAAAGGGAAATACTGCTAAGTATCATTTGGCAGGAGATAAGACAGTAAAGGTGTTAAAAAACAATCTAGTCCTTTTAAAAAATAGCTAACACACAGCTGTTTCAGGTCATAAGCTAAAGCTAAAAGTTAAAACGGGTCTAATGAGGTCAGCAGTACAAGATTGGGAAGTTGTGATGGTTAACATGCCTTAAATGATGAGAAATGAAACTTCTCTGTTATACACGAATGACTTTGTGACACCACCTGACTTCAACCAACCCTGAGAGGCAGATGTTTGTGGAATTTGAAATCTGGTCCCTTATACCACCACACTCATGTCAGCAAAAAGCCCAAACCCTGAGCAAAACAGTCGGTCTCTGCTTGTTGACACAGTGTGCCTCACTGCAGAGCTCTGACTTCCCTGTTTCACTTCCCCTGTGTCCTCCGGTGCAGCCAGTTAAGCACCACACGGAGGATTCAGATGGGAGAGGAACATACCGGAGCAACACTAGGACTAGAAGGGGGATTCAGGGGGAGATCAGGGCAGAGGAAATGTCTCACCTGTTCTTCACCAGCCAGTAGTCTTGTCCGTTCAGCGTGCCGTAGCCCACGGCCAACACACCATGGTTCACGCTCTTTGAGCAGCTCGGGTCATTGTACACTCCTGAAATGACAGAGATCAAAACAAAAAACAAACCCATCTCATTATATTCATGTTTGCACAGATCAGAGTCACATACAAGCTAAAAAATAGAAATAAATCAGATTTGGGCCATTTTTGTCTGCAGACTGAACGAAACCTAAGTGATTAGTGATCAATGTGATGATGTTTAATGTCTGTAGTCTGCTTCAAAGTTTCAAAAAAAGTTTTCTCTTTTCACCTTTAACCACACTGAACAGTGATGTCACTCATTCCTGGAGTACACTTGTGCATCACCGTGGAAAGATAAAAAGTTCAACTACTGCAAGTCAGCAAAGAGATCTCAAGCTTTTTGTATAAATAATTTTTTGTCAATTTTAAAAAATTAAAACTCCTCCTGTGACCTTTTCGCAGCCACCGCTTCACATCCACCCCCCCCACCCTTGTCAAGGAAGGTCATGTAAGCAAAGATGAGAACATGTACAGTTCATACCACTTCTGTAGAAGCTAAATCTTGGCCGAGTGGCGTCAATTGCCACTGAAATGGGTCCGATGGTGGCGAGCGCCTGCTTCAGAGCCCCCTCGTCGCCCTCGGGCAGGAAGCTGTAGCTGGAGCAGTTGGCGGCTCGGTATGAGGGATTGTAGTGGCACTGATCTGACTGAAGGAAGAAGACAAAAAAAAACTGATGAATGAACAGGATCTGTGTGAAATACACTTCACGGGATTAAAGAAAGGACATAATAACGATGCCAAAAAAACATAATTTCTTAATTTTTTCTTGTGTGCTGATATGACACAAAGTTAGCTGGAGGCACAACTGGATTAACCAACGTCCATGTTTGAAAAATGATAACTTATTATTTTCTCGGCAGTTAATTTTCACATTCTCCAGCTCTTGGCATGTGAGCCAGAAAGTAAATTTCAGACACAGGCTAGTCACTGTGCTTATTAAGAGAATATTTCACATCACAGATAGAGTTTTTATTTATTTTTTTCGGGTGAATTAGAGCCACAACACCTCCGCGAGGCTGCAGCAGTCTGTCGGATCCGCTCAGAACTGCCCTCCTCCTCCACACAAACACGAACAACAGCGAACCAGATGAAGCCTGGAGGACAAACACGTTGTCCGCTCCGATTAATTTATTGTTGCTCCAAAGAGACATTAACAGCAGACCACAGACAAGTGAGAAGAGTGTTGCTGTCTACAGCCTGAAGGGTCGGACTTAACTTCTTGTACACCCACATTGTTGTCTCATACAGGAATTTCTTAACTGTAAATCTGAGTTTGCACTGAATTTCATATATGTTCCCACTTAAAAATCAAAGTGTTTTAATTTCTGGCTAACTGGAATAACACCTCTCCTCAACATCCTGTTTTATTTTTGGCCCAACGCCTTTATAAGAGAACAATGATCGTCTTTCTTTTATGAAGAAAAGTGCAAAGGGAAAGTACTGATTTACAAAGACCATTTGTCATCACCTCATCTCATGTTGCAGTTTCTGGGTCTGTAACTGACAGGTACTTTCATTATCAATCAATCTAAAAAAAAGTTTTCTTGATTAACTGTTAATTGTTTGTTCTTTAAATGTCAGCAAATGTCCACAACAAGTTCTCTAGTCCAAGGTAACGGTTTTTTTTTGTCCAACCAACAGACCAAAATAGGATTGCCAATTTTGTGCATTTTCCTTAACTGATAACTGAAAACGATAACAACTGATCAATCATTAATAATTAATGAGATATAAACCACACATTTTCTTTTTTTTTTTTTTTTTTTTTCTTATTTTAAGTTCATTCAACAAATGGCTTCACCCAGCAAAGCAATGTCAATGAGGTGCAATTACTGCCATTTCTGCATTATCGATTAATTATCAATTAATACATTTTTAATTGGTTAAATTCTTCTCTTCTGGGGAATAATCAGTCAGTCTTTAATCATTAATATCCCGAGTCCAAAACCAAAAAAATATGTGGTTTACTGTCGTAGAAGCAGAAGTGAAAGGAGGTTGAAGTTTGTGACGGTTCTACTTTCCCGACCATATGTAAGTTCTGTCACTAGGGGTCTCTCTCACATTAACACAGTAACAAAAGACATTTTAATGACGTCTTGAAGGGGACTAGCACCTACCTAGCAACGTAAAAGGCACTGTTACCTTGAATAAAGTACAGCTTTCTCTGTGTTTGAACATTGTTGGAAACACTTGGGATAATGTAAACTCAACAAAATAACACAAATCAAGTGTTCAAAGCTGAACACACTGGTGTTTGTTTGGTTGTGAAAAATTCTAATGTAAAGGAGCAACACATTCCCCCAAAGATTTCTTTGGTAGAATTATATTTAGGTGATTTTCAAAACTTTCCCTTTTTCTAGACCGCTCTGCCTCTGGTACTTCACAAATTTAAAATGAAGTTGTTACAAGCAGATGTACTTTTCCATCACAGTCTCACACCAGTTTGCGAAACAGTCAGAAAATCTGGTCAACAGATTTACATACATAGACACGAGTTTTCCGTTTTCTCTCGTGACACGAAGCACAACTTTCAAACTAATGTATTACAGACCGTCGTTCTCATTCAACAGTCAAGTCAGCAATAATCAAAATGCGGTCAGACTTTCAAAATAAAGTTTGTTGAGAAACATTTTACGTGATGTTCGCAGTTTAGTCAGATTAAGAAAAACACTGTGGTTTGAAAATCCTGAAAGAACAATGGATGATGAATGCTGGTCTCATGCAGGAAATGAACCCCGGTCTCCTGTGTGAAATCCTGTGTTTGACCCATCCGTCCACCCTGATCTCATACTTATGTGGATTTTTATACCACATACGTCCTTATTACTTTGAAAGTCGTGCAAGTCTTACGCAGACAGAGGAAAATACCTTCCCATGTACACAAATCTATACATTTAACCCTCTATACTGTACATGAGATTCTGTTAAATTTTGTCCCCAAACTGCTGTGATACTGAGCTGAATTTTCATTGGTATTACATGCTGTTAAAGACTGTGTGAATGCACTAAAATAAAAAAACACATGTGCTCAAGTCGCTTAAAAGCTTAAATAAAAAGCTTTTATCTGACATCAACTGGTCAGTCAGTTTTGGCTCTTGGTTTTAAAAGACGATACCTAAAAATCTGGACTGAATTATTACACCTCTGAAGGTCTTTTCATACTCAAACACCTGTGAACACCTGGTGGTTGTTGTTAATCAGTGCCTCCTCTGCTCGCCTGATGATGATTGCTTAATCAAAGGAGGCTGATTTCTCTCTGTGCCGCTCTGATGGTGGCTTGTTTTCTTCGATGCACTTGCCAAAGAAATAAAATGTGAAACTGAAGCCGAAAAAAAAAAAAAAAAAAAAAAGATTTTTTTGTACTTCTGAAGCGCTGCCATCTTACTTTAGATTTGTGCGATCATATCATGCTTGTTGTGCGATTTAACAGCCAACTTCCAAAGAGGTCATAAACATCAGAGCTGGGAGATAATCTTTGGAAAAGTCATGTAGCACATTAATTACATGGGTTTGTAAGTTACAGATGCATAAAAATGTGGATATTGGCTGACCTTTTGTTGTTGTGTTTTTATGGCTTTCCACATTTTTTGCCAGCTACCAGCTCAACGTGATCAAATTCGTTTCCCACACGTCCTAAACAGACTCTCCGGAGTCCAACTTTAATGGATTTTCCTTTTCCCTCCCTTTGATGCATCTCTGACCGACAGGATTAAACCAGTTACTCACCCGTCCTGTGTAGGGGTATGAAGCGTCAGAGTCGATGCCCTGGTTGTCGATGACATACTGGAAGGCTTGGTGCATGAAGCCGCCGTTGCAGCCGTGGTTGCCGTATTTGGTTGAGCAGTCCACCAGGTTTTGGGGGCTGAGGTCCACCAGCTTCCCCGTCGTCTTGCCCAGCTGGCCCTCCAGGGCCCCCGCGGCGCTGAAGGCCCAGCAGGAGCCACAAGCACCCTGGATTTAAACAAGCGCTGTTACTGTAATGTCACACACACAATGCAAAAATGCATCAAAGTTGGATGAATCACTTTTCACATTTCCATGTTTGGCAGCAGAACACGAGTTTGTAAAGATGAAGCAAGAGTTTAAGAGGTTAGAGAACTCTACTGACTCTTTGGGAATTTTGTTCTTGTTTGTCAATTATATTTAACATGTTGCACAGAACAGAAGGAACTCCAAAATCAATACTTGTGTATCTCTGGTTGAATGATACTCATCAGCACAACACGAGTTTGTAATAAATTGAAAATCTCTTTTTTTTTTCTTCCCCTCAAAACTCTGGAAGCAATCTGCCATGAGATTGTTTTCATTTCTTCACATTGTACTTCAGCTTCTTTGAAGAGTTTTAAACAAAAGTATTTTTAAAATACTACACCTCTCTTTTTATTATTGACTTTCACAACAATTTAAGGAATCTGTCTACAGAATGTGGCAGAAATTGAATAGAATATTCATAAGTATGTTTTTCATTAGTGTCAAAATAGGAGTTTTTGTTACCTCAAATTGAGCTGTTTATGTACAGAGAGCAGTTGAACATGTGTCTACAGTTGTGAAGAATGAGGCTAGAGACAGGACCATTTATGTTTTTGCAAGTTTAGTGACAATCATAGTTTCTCCTACATGCTGGGAAGGGACGGATGATGCCACTTTATTTTTCTGTTGATCAACAAATAATCTCTGTGACAAAAACAATTTAACGAATGGGCCATGTCATATAAATGTCATTTAAATATTGTAATTATACTGTATGATGCTGCTCCAGAAATAGTTCTCCAAATATTGCAATTTTGACCATAAAATACAGATAGAATTAGGTTTCCTCTCTTCAGGACCAGGCTGTGAAAGCTGACAAAACAAAAAAATAAATAAAAAGATAATGTGCATACAAACACGTATGCACAAGAGGATTATGGGTATTCTAATAACTGAGTTGTGTGTTGTGTGTAAGTTGGCCATTCGTCTTAATTAGTCTTAATTGAAGTCTTAAATCCTTGTGTCAGAAATCACTCTCAACAGCTTCACAAGATGTAATAAAAAGTAATTATTGAGTATAAAAATGATATGAATTAGGGATGAACAGCCTGTCATCAGTATCAGCTGATAAAGGCTTTAAAATGAAATACTAGTATCAACCTGAAATAAACATTTCAGCCAATATGACAGGCCAATAAGATGAAGCTTTAATTATACGCACACAATGCAAATATGTGAGCCGTGTGGGTGTTTTTTTTTAAACTGCCAAAACAGACAGCAAAGTTGCTATTTGCAATGATTTCTCAGCATCAGTTAATCAAGAAGGAGCCAAATCACACTCAACGCTTTAAAATATATAAAATAAAAAACAAATAAAATAAATTTAATCAGTCATCTTAAGTTCCATCACTCCAGTCATTAAGACAAATTTGTGAAAAACAAAGAAAAACAGGCACCAGAGGGAAAAAAAACACTGTCAGCACTATTTTTCTGTCATGATAAGAGTAGATGTAAAGTTAATTCCACTACAGAGAGACTTGATGTAATCTCTTAATAAGTGGACAAAATATGTGCATATATCGGTATTGGCATATTGGATATTGGCAAAAATCCAATATTTTGCAACCCTAATGTGAATTTTAATCCCAGTGGATATTTGGAGTCTAAGTGGCCAACAAGCTGCCTAATAAAGGCTGTGCACACATTTCTAACTTTTGTTTCCATGCGTGATTTTTAAAATCAGGTGAAAGTTATTCATATTTTTAAAAAAGCAGGTGTAGAAAAAGTGATGTCTAAAAGATAAAACCTAAAATCAAACGCTGTCAGATTTTGAGCTTGATGATCTTAACTCGTGTCAGGCAGCGATCCTTCACCGTTTTATCACCAAAAACCAGAACGTGGAAGTGGCGAAAAAAACTTGCAAAACCTGGCAATTGTGGCGACGACTTCCCGTGTGAACATGAACCAATCTGATGAAGGAGGAAGAGGAGGAATGTGGTGGGGAGGTGGTTGCATCACTGTGACACACCACACGCTTCTGCTTTCGCCAACAGCTGCTGACTGAGGTTCTTGTTAAATGAGTCACAGATGGAAACAGAACCCCTCTGAGTATCTTTTCTTTTCTTTTACCTGCATCTTGACGCTGGTGACGCAGCCCTTCTCTCTCCAGTCCATGGTGTCGGGTATATCAGCGCCTGATGATCCAGCGAAGGGAGATGGTGCCCTCTGGATGTCAGTGGGAGGAGTGAGTGTGGCAAAAGACTGCTGGATCTCCTCTGGTGTCTAACAGGAAGTAGATAACAACTGATGAAATGAGCAGCACTGAGTTCAGTTTCAAATGACCTTTATTCATTTAGCAGGGTTATAAATATGCTTTTTATAGGACAGAGATCTTGTCAAAGTATAAACAGTCTCTTTGATTGCAATTATGGCTGCATCTACATATGTTTACAAAGTTTTTTTTTAATTCAATCAACAGTCCAAAACCAAAAGAATCAATAAAACAATCAGCAAATTATCAATTTTGAAGAGATGTGAAAGTGACTGACATGATTTATTCATAATCAAAATATCTGCAGACTCATTTTCTGTCAATCAACACATTCACACAGTCTCAGCTCTGGTGTGAAATCAGAAGTAAAATCTATTAGGTTCTCCAGTGTACAGTACTGTAAAAGTGATCATTTTAATTTTAGTATTCACAGTCATCTCAGCTTCTTACTTTATTTCTTTGTAAAATAAATAAACAAATAAATAAAGGCGTCATAATTAGGGTTGCTCCGATATGATACCAGTATCAGAAATGTCTGGCGTTCAGTGTTTGATCACCAGTCAGTTTATGCAGCCGTCCGTTGTCACATAATTTATTCCCCAAAATGGGACCCTGCCACTTCTTTGCAGCATCTTGTGCACAAAATAATTTTTCCCTGAGACAGACCGTACAACAATGATAGCAATCTTATCACAACCATGCATGGTGTGTAGTAAACAGCTGTTAAAAATAATAATAATGACAATAATTGATGTATTTTTTAACACACTAGTATCAGGTTGGTACTCTGCATCGAAAACTACACAAAGTTTAGGGAAATGAATCTGTATCAGGAAGGAAGAAATTGTATCAGAAAATATCTAGTGATAATTAAAAAAAAACCAGGAAGGGTGGAGAACAAAATCACAAAAAGGGTTCCTACTGTTCCACTGTGCACTTTTTGTGAGAGCCAAAGTCAAGGAAACTCAGACAGGCTGCAGGAAGTGCAATACGAGCACTACGTTATCATTTCACAATTAACAACGGACAAATGTAAGTTGATCAGCTGTTTGTAACTGTCACTGTAAAGTGAAGCCCGTTGTCCTGAAAATACACCCTCTGTGGACTTTAACATATTGCTCAATTTAATCGTCATTAACTCCTCCTTAAAGATTATCAATCACTGAACAGACACTTACTCATTCACCTAATATTCAACATTAATTTGAACTCTAATAAATGTGAAAAGGCAAACAAAAACAACCATTCCTGACAGGAATAGAAATTTCAGAGGACACCGTGGTTGTAGTTTTGTTGTCAAAGTAGTAAGTGTTTCAACTTAGCATGTTTCCTTCATGGTCATTTTATAATTTATCACAGTAATTATATTACAAATTCTCCTTTAAAGCTTGTTATGTTGCCCAAGTGGCCAAAAATCAATTAACGAAGCTTTAAATTAAATTTTAATGTACTTGTTCTCTCACCTAGGAGAAAAGTACTCTAATAATTATGAGTTCATGTATTATAATCCCTTCTAGGCAAAAACAACCTTGTAATGAAACAGGAACAACAGGAAAAATATCAAACTTTTACGAGCACACACCTGATTACATTAGATAACATTCCCGTACAGAGTGAAGCAGATAAACATGTTTCATCCTGTGATTTATAGAGTATGATCTCTGTGCCCTCTGAGAGGTTTTATGAGTGAGTTCACTTCTACTGAACTTCTAAGGAATCGGCCGTGTTTGCTGTCGAGTAATTTAACATCACTGAACTGGTCTCAACTTTGGTTTGAATACTTCCAAAGAATCGCAAACACAGACTGAGGCGAGGTGACGGACGCAAACCAACCCTCATTCAGTCGATTTTCCAGTATGCAGTCTGTCAGTCACTAAAGTAGACCAGGAGTACACTGTAGGTTGTTCACTGTGGTAAACGCATCCTGGAGCTCAAATGCCTGAACCACGAAACTATAGTTTCTCATGCATGGTCAAGTTCGACCAGTGGAAGAGACAAAGGCTGAAAGGATACATGTTGGTGCTCAGCAGCAAAATATACTGATAATTTCTGCATGAGGTCAAAGAAAATGTATTCTAATTTACTCCCTGATTATTATTGAATCATACTTGAATCTGCATCTCATCTCAGCTTTGCAGAACTTTATTGCAAGTTTCAGCTCTTTGTTTGGATGTTCGGTGCAAAACTCGACAGTTTTGGGTCACTGTCACCACTTTCAGTATCGTTTTTTTCCAGCGAAAAGGCACCAAAACACACTGAACACTATCTGCTCATCACTAAATGGCAGACAGACTCAGTTAGCCGCATATAGCTGGTGAACATAGTGGAGCATTTTCCAGGTGGTGGAGACCAAAAACAGAGCTAAAAGAGTTGTGTTTTTATGTTTTTTAATTATCATTTGTTGGGATTTGTTATCTTTAATAGACTAGGGGGTCCCTGGGGGGGGGGGCAGAACTACTGCAGGAGGGGGCGTGGACAACCAGGGAAAAAATATAATATATATATATAAATAATATGGAGTGAAAGTCGCATGAATATGATTTATGTGGGGGAAAACACAAGTAAGGGATGCTGTTGTATTGAACTTTATTTCACTAAAATTCAACTTGGATCCTTTTTATCAGTTGCTTCTTCCATCAATTTTAATGACTGATAACTTTTTAAAAACTTTTTTTTAACAACTTTTTTTGCATGCTAGAAAAAGTTTGAGAACCACTGGACTGTTTCAAGATGCACATTAAAGCAGACTTGATAAACTAGTGAGTATTTGTTGCCAGCCTCAGTCCATATCCTTTACATTAATACAGTACATCACTCCAAAAAAAAAAAAAAGCATCTATTTCAGTTACTGCAAACTTACTGACAGAAAGCACAAAGCCTCTGGGGCCTTTCAGGGTCCAGTTGCCTTCAACCTTGTCGGAAGATACATTTCTGCATATACTATACTTCATTATAATGATTAGCTGTTGAGCTTCAAAGTTCATACTAGTCATACCGTGTTTAGTCTGGATCCCTCTGACCTTCCACCATTATTAGTACCCATGGTCATTAATGAATAAAAGAGATAATCATAAATCAATACAGATCTTCTTTTCCCTCCTGTATAAAACAGCACAGTAGGCGAGTGTCTCACCATGTCTCCCATGTGGTTCATGCCCAGTTCGTAGGTGTGCAGTCCCATCGAGGCCTCCAGGTTGTGCATCGTAATAAGCATCAGGTTTTTCTCCCACAATCTCCTGCGGCTAAATTCTTCCACCTCAACACATACAGAAAGAGGGCAGAAGGTCAAATACTGTATGAGTTAATAATAAGTATTATATACAGGAAAGAAAAGAAAAATCCCATCTACATCCACACTTTTTCTCATCACCTACCTCATTTCGGTACTTCTTCTCATGTGTCTTCTTCCACAGATCCCAGTGGGCGTCCAGCTGGCTGTCAAACATGGCCGCTGCGCTGACACACAGGGAGCAGAGCAGCAGGCTCCCCAACATCAGGCCTGTAAACACAAACGCAGAACACGGACCACATGAGAAGCCAGGATGTCGCCCGACCTTTTGATGAGGGAGTCTGCAAGGTAATGCAGCGAGAAAACAAACCACCTGACGAGAGATCAAGCCTCGAGTCGGAAACATACGAACAGGTTTCACTTCATAAATAACACACGTCTCAGAGGCTGGAGGACCACCACAACCTCAGTCTTGTTTGTTTAAAACACTGATGTTAAGATATTTTGAACAGACACACACCTGTCTTTCTTTATTAGTAAAACTCACTGTAGACTTCAGCAGTGTGCAAAACAGAAACACAACATTTCTTGATGAGGTCTGACTTGAATGGAAAAATTGACACACTACAACTGCGAAGCCAGGGCTGAACAATTACTGGCCAAACTACAGGAGCTGCACTCTTGTCCTCCAGATGTACGGAAGCTTGTTTGTTTAGTACAGAAGCCAACAAATGTGTCATATTCTTGTTTTTAACAGTTTTGTTTTCAGTGAAAATGAAACTGGTGACGCAAAAAATTTCCATGTAACACAGTTACAATATCAGTCAAAATCATGGCAATATTATTTTATTTTACCACGTCATGCAGCCCTATCTAACACTGTTAAAATTACAGCTTTAAATAACAAATTTACTTTGTAATGTTTTTTTAATTTCATATTCTTTGAAGGTGACTAAATTTCAAGGGACTACAGATATTAGCTGGTCGGCTAATGTTGAGTAAACCAATAAATATTACATTTTACGAAATTGCACTTTTTTGCTATCTTGAGTCTACCATGTAAATATTCTGCTGTTGTAAAAATCAGCAATATTTCTTTTTTAACTCATGTTAATGTGGCTTAAAGCTGCAAGAACAGCTGCGCCAAGTAGTGACAGTAACAGTTGACTGCTGGGATAATTAGCTAAACCAGGTAACTTCATTTGTATGTTTCTGTGTTAGTGGCAGCAAGAATGGCATCACCAATGCACAAATGTGTATTAGTGAAAAATTATCAGTTCATTTTTGATTTCCAAGGTATATTATCAGTGAGAACAAACTAAAAAGGCTTGGTGGCATGGCCTAAAATCTATACTCTGGTATAATTTCATGCATGGATGATAATGTTTGTTTTTTCAATCGAAATACTTCTGCAGGGGTAAAACACTGGTATGACAACTGCATGGCAGCTATTACTGTACTCTTGGCTACATTACTAGAACATATTTCACATAGTAGAGAGTTATTTAAGAACATTTACTGCAAAACTGGAATAATAAATGGAAGAAAATACAAAACTCTTTCTCAAGTATATCAAGTATTATCACCACTTATAACCACTGTTGTCTGACATCATTTGCAGGATATTATTTTCTGATTTTCTAAACCTGAGCTTCGATATTCTTTTTCAGAATAATTAAAAAATTGGCTCCACTTGGATTAAACCCAGCCACCAGGATTAATGTTTGCATCCAGGAAATGCTTGTAGACAACAAACCTTGAAATACTGCTGCAGTCATACAGTTCTGAAACAGTTGACTTGCATGACAAGCAAAACTGTATAAACACCGAGTGTTTCTGTCTGAGCAGGAAGTGGTTTTCTTAAGCGAGTGGCAGGTATGTGTTGCCTCCGCCAGTCACCGAGGTAGGAAATCAACAGCAGTGTATCAACATAGATTCATGATGAACTTTAACTTTCACACCCACAGGGTTAACCTTTGTGATGTCTTGTGTGTGTGTGTGTGTGTGTGTGTGTGTGTGTGTGTGTGTGTGTGTGTGTGTGTGTGTGTGTGTGTGTGCATGCGCAACTTGTGTGTCAAGGGGGCCAAGCCAAAAAATGGAAAAGTTCAGTATTAAATTAAAAAATAAAAAAGTATCACCTGTAATTACTCAAAAAGTTTTGTCTTTTACGTATGTTTGCATTTGAATTTCACTTTCATGGTCAGACTTTGTACTTTTAGTGCATTACACCTAAGAATCACAGGACTTTGTTTTCAGATGGTCAGCAGGGAGAATATTTTGTACCTCACTTATTACATTTCATCATACAGTTGACCAGATTAATATTCTGGGTAAGCTGTAATAAAAAAAATAATAATAATAAATAATAAAATTAGTTTAATGGAGTTTGAATGGTTGTATCTGATGTCTGCACATTAATACAACAGGAAGCTGTAACACAGTTACCTGAACAGAACCTGTGTCTGCATGACACAGCATAAAAAAGATCATTCTTACGTTTATCTGACAAATTCAAAAGCATCATAGTTTTGGTTACATGGCTCTAATTGGACCACAAAAATGTCAATATATTTTTTCACTTGGTTGAGTAGGTAAGTGGGTCAGAAACCTACTGCAAATGCTTTATTAGTGGTTATCAAATTATAACAAACACTAAAGTTAATCGTCATGTTTAATCTCTGGCTGCAACCATTAGAAAATGAAAAATAGTGGAAAATGTCGATTCCAGTTTCTCAAAGTCCAAAGTGACCTATTTTGTCGGTCTAAAACCCAATAATATTCAGTTTAATATGATAATAAACAAAGAAAATCAGGAAATCTCCTTATTTGAGAGGCTGAAGACAGCATTTTCTGCCATTTTGTATAAATAATTACTAATCAAAATTGTGTAATAATTAAAAAACATTTACATTATAACATTGTCTTAATATTTTCAGCCACATCAGCTGGACGACAGGTAAACAGCAGCATCATCAGCTGTCTTTGTAAAGCTTATGACATGCAGTTCTTGCTGACAGTGTCTCTGAAGTGTTAAGTCAACTCTATGGTTATATATATATATATATATATGGCTCTGGTCAGCGCTCGTGTTGGATTGTGCGAGTGGGTGTTCAACATCTGACGTCTGATGCTCAGCAGCAGTCCGAAGTGTCACTTCTGCAAATTTAAAACTATTGAACTGTACATAATAAATCCCTGAATGAGGCAACTGTCACAAGACCAGAACCGAAACCAATGAACAAGCAAGAAATTTGTCCAAAAGCATCAGCGCCGTCACAAAGCCTCAGCATGAATTATTGTTCAATCAAATGATCATAAAGGACGTCGTCACAACAGCATTAGTTGACTGGACTGAATAAAGGAAGTCTGAGCTGTTCTGTTCTCTGTCATATGAGAGTGTTCAGTACGCAGATCTGCCAGTTTGACCAGACGAACAACTTTATAAACAAGCTGACAATAAAATGACAACAGGGTAGACTGGGGACAGCTGCAAGAGGGGACTGTCGCAACAGGTCATATTCCTCCAATCAGCAACATGCTAAAGTCTTACTCATACGCACATGCTCAGGTTATAATAAGTATTTACAAATTAATCAGACCTTGCTTAGTTTGAATCATTGTTTTGTTGACTTGTAATTGACATGGTTAGCATGTGTCTAAGTCAGTGTGTCTAGTTGACACATGATGTTCTGTCATAACAAGTTCCTGCAGCCATCCCCAAACTCAGCAGCCACATCAGAACAGACCACACATCAGTGTTTTTTTTTTTATTTAAACTAGTCCTTCTGAGGTACATAAAAGGACAATTCACCCAAATTCAGCAAAGCAAAAGTTAATCAGTGAGGTTAAATGTGTTTATTCAGTAGTGTTGCTACTGTCTCCAGGGTTGGGGTCAGTTGCAACACCTGACGTCTTCCATTCAAATAAATATTATGATCAATATGACAAATGTAATCATCTTTAAATGGTATGGGTAATTAGAAGACAGATGTAAGTTTGTTACTTAACGGTTTGATTGGTCTTGATCAAATAGTCTCTGAGTAACAAAGAGAAAAGCAAAAATTATAGCAACCAGGCCTGGACTTTCATGATTTTAGGGGCAAGGCAACTTGTCCTTTGGTGTTGCATGTTTGCCAAATGTCAGGGGAGTAAAGTCATCAAATGAACACAGAGATAATGAATTTAACTTGATGGTTAAGGATCATTTTATTTGAAGTGGATTTATAAGTTGTTATAAGTTGATACACACTTATCATTGGACTAATTAGACTCACTGTACTTGTTTGAAGACGAGGATGGGGAGTCAGGGGGACTAACATTATATTTTTTAATATTATTGTCACAAATATCAGACTGTAATACTCCTAACATTTCTTAGGGACACTGTATTAGTTAAGTCAGTCCAGTGATACATGAGCAATGTGTCTTTTGTTTGCTAATTTTTCAAATTTTAGTCATAAATAACTCAGTTTTCCAGCGGTTCATAAAGAAATAACACTCACTACTTATTATTTGATTGGTGTTTTACTTGATGTTGCTCAATTAAGAATTCAAAATCTTAACCTCTGGCGAGAAAAAAGGTGAAATTAGCAGGTGCAGTGTGGGCGGGGCATCAAGGCCACTGTGGCCTCAGTGCAGATCATTTTTTGAGGGGTGTGAGGTCAAACTAAGGGAGCCTGTAGGAGCCAAATATGTTGTTGAAATAATCCAGAGGTTAAATTGTAGTTCACTGTTTGAACACTGGGTGTCGCTGTAACATTGTGGTGCTCAGGTGTAAAGGTAGGAGGGTTACTGTTGTCGTTAGGCGTTTTTTGAGCGCTGGGGCGCTAAAATGTTTGTCACGCAGTCAGCTGAGTGTTTGGAACAAAAATTGACACTGAATTTTTGCATGGGAAAAATAACGACAGAGACCAGCCTGTGGATTCAATGAAGAAGCAACACAGCGTATGATAATCAAACTAAACTCACTCAGTGACTATGAAATAAGTTAGCTCCTACATAGGCCTTCATGGCCTTCCAGAAAATTCCTGCCCTGGTTGCAACCGTCCCCAGTCTCCCCTACCACCAGATAGGCTCCTATAAACATCATTGTTACATGTAACCTAAATCTATACGTTAAATATTTATACATGACTTTTTTATCAGTCTGAAACTCTGTAAAGTTGAGTATCAAGCCAACAATATACTTTATCCAAAGAAAATAGCCTTAATCTGTGAATTTTATTAATCTTGATACTCATTTCTTTCGGATATAGGTTCACTAATAATAAAAAGAAATAAATCAAGTCCATAATAAATTGTTTAAAAGATATCCTGAGGCAAAAATGTTTGGCACATTTTTACATATCCCAGAGAACAACCAGGTTAAATATTAAAATATATTTAGATAATTTTGTGGTCCTGACGTCATTATTAAGCACCACAGTCACACGATACCCGAGTTTAAATAAAAAACAACATTATTTTCCCTCACATGGATAACAACTGTACCTGTAGTCAGGACACAAAAGAAACTCCCTGAAAAACATCAAAACGAAACTAAAAGCAAACACGCGTTAAAGCTTTGAATTCTCACGCTCTCCTGTCATTAAAGCCCTGATGTTAAAGTAAATATCAGCAGATTATGATAAAAGATGTAAATATGTTGATGAAAAGTGTTTAACTTACCTTTTTCCGTCGGACTCATGGCTGCTTCTGTGTTGGACCTCCCCTGATTGACTGACTGACTGACTGACTGCTTTTTCCTGGTTGATATTTAAGAAGTGAAGTGTCACATGATCTGTTCCACTTCTTCCTCTTTAGAAACACACATCTGTCCTTTCCCCCCGTGTGGTGATCATCACCTGAAGCAGCAAACTGAACGTATGAGGAAGTCAGAAAGGTTTTCTTTTGTTTTTTTATTTCTTTACAGTAAAGCCTCAAAACTGAACCAGAGAATCATAACAAAACTAATTTTCTGAGAAGAGGAGAGAAGGTTTGTTGCCTCAGGTTGAGTGGGAAAAAGCGAAACAGTAAAATTGATATCCACGAAATTAAATAAATAACTAAGTGTAAAGTCCCACTAGCGGCCCCCAGAGGCTGTGGTGTGAATTGCACTTCATGAAGCGAACAAACTGAGGACTTCAGAGCTGTGAAATGTAACAAAGTACATTTACTCAAGTACAAACCTGAGGTACTTGAGTCTTTTATTTTAATGCCACTTTCTACTTTCTGCTCTACTGCATCTCACAAGGAAATACTGTACTTTTTACTCCACTACATAGGAAAACTTTTTGTTTGTTTGTTTGTTTAGATAAGCCCAGAATGCTGCTTTCCTTTTTTAAAAGAAATATATATATTATAATGATATGAATGTATTTGTAGTAATGTTGAGGTTTGGACTGTTAGTCGGAGTTGTGAATTTTTGGCTCATTGTGACAGCATTTCTCACTTCTTTTAAAGAATTTGTACAAATCAAACAATAAGTCGATTAATGGAGAAAGCATTCAACAGATTGATCCATGAGGAAAATAATCATTACTTACATATTTTGTCAAATACAAAACAGTTCAAAATAAGCTGCACCTCAACCAGCTAGAACAGTAAAATCCTGCTTTTACATGAATGTATGAGGGAGTTTTTAGATGGTTATGAAACAGTCTGGATGCCTCTATTTGAGCATCTGGCTATTTCTATACAGTTATTCTTATCTTATTCTTATTCATAGACCATCCTGGATCAGATTCTCCCTGAAATCAGTTAAAATACAGACCGGAGTGTTTACGTTTTCCCAGGCAACGTTACAGAAGGAGAAGATACTTTTTCTGTCCAAAGGGGGCAAAACCAGCACAATGTGAAACTTCCTTGAAGCTGCTTTAAGTAACATTTTCGAAGTCTTTTATAGCGGTGTACTTTTGTGGTGTTAGAAGTTTTACTGGAATAAAAGATTTGAATAGTTTAACAGCATGACATCTTATCGTTCTAGGTGTCTTAATACTCTGTAAAGGTCACGCCAATCAGACAATCCTGTGTGCAACGCTGACAATTTCTCTTGAGTGTGAAAAAATTCAAATGCAAAACATTCCTCCAGTGGGGAGAATAAATAAATTCAGTAAGTTTCATGGCAATCTGCTTAATAAATTCTGATGTTTCTCATATAGCAGTAATATATTTGGTACGATGGTGCCATAATAGCAAAGGTCAGGACGTTCACCAGAAAATATTAGGATTCAGTGTCTGGGGAGTATGATAGCAAGTGTTTTGGAATTCCAGTCAGTAGTTGCAGGGATATACAGGACGTGGCTCTGGACCAAAGTGCAGGTCAAGAGGTAGTCTGACCTGTCATGAGTCTGGATGAAAGGTCAGGAGGTCGCCGTGTTTTATGGCAGTCCGCCAGATGCTGTCGAGGTCTTCGGATCAAACTGTTGATCGGCTGGACGGACAAATTAATTCCCCGGCTAGAGGAGCTTAAATTAATAAGAATCTTATAAACGGTTAGATTTGTAAATAAATTGCCGTGTTATCAGGTCATGGCCCCTGACATACAAATTCTGTGCAAGATTATATTCATGCTAAATAAGTTATAGCACATACTTACACTACACACTGGTACCAACATTCAGACTGTAGAAAACATCAACCTTTACATCAGTTTAGGGTCTTTAATCATTTGCAATCGTACTCAAATTTATAAACTGTACCTGTTGCAACATCTATTAATTTTGATTATTTTGAATCCTGTGAATTGACGTGTTATTTTTTGTTTTTTAGGATCTGATACTGATATTTTGTTCATAATGTTCCTGTAAAAACTTATGCTCTTAAACATAACATAAAACTGAAGCTTTTCACTTAAACTCACATAAATGGAAATATTTTAGTCTCAGTAGCTCTTTAAGTTGGGGGAAAACCAGCCAATGAGAAGCTCTGTATTTTGAATATATTTCTACTTTTATGAGTGCAAATATTTCACTAACTATTTTACGTAGCTGTGGTTGATGAGCTAAAGAAAACATATATTTTTCACATGACTAATGCTTAGTCAGAGGTCTGGCAAAACAGTACAGCAGACATCAGCAGCAAGGTTCAACCACAGAGTGCTGGGGGTCGATATTTTACAGACGCACTGGAAACATGTTGCCTTATTTTCATGTTATGAATTTAAGAGTAACGTGAAACTGTTTTAGTGTTGTATCTGGCACTAAGTGAGGACTAACAGGTTATGCTATCTTCATTAAAAAAAAAAAAAAAAAAGACGTGAACGTGTTGTGTTGACTTACAAGATCAGAGATGAAACTTTTAAAGCCTGACTTACGGGTGAATAAAAACACTGTTGTTGACAGAAATCTGTTATGGTCAGGTTTAATTATATTAATAACCAGCATTATTTACTGTGGTTTATTCAGTTCATCACTGTGCAGAGTTCAAACAGTGTGACTCTTCTCTTGGGGGCTGAATTAGATGTTGACATGAATTTCTTTACTTTCTTATCTACAGTAGATTTGTTTAAAGTCATGCAGACATTTTATTGTAAGCTATGAAAGGCAGCTTTCCTCAGAGGGCCGGGGGAATTTATTTGCATGTCACTACAATATGGCATATATCCTTAGAAAGCAGCTGGTACTTCCACATCAAATACGTCCTTTTTTGACAGCAGACCGGATCCTGTGACGAGTTTCTTATAAAACACACCCCTGCACATGTAACAGCTGTGTTTAAAGATAATACTTTGTTGTCAGGCGTCACGTATTTACTGAACTAAATCCAGCTCTTTTAGAAATGCACAGGATATGTTGCTTAATCCTTGCTCTGTTTCAGTTGACAAGCACTTCTTGTTGGCTGGTGGTGTGAAAAGGTTTGTCACAGTGTTATCAAATGGATTCTTAACACCAAAGCATTAAAGTGTCAGTTTATCAAACTCGCCACAGTATTAGCATCGTAAATCTATGGAACTGGGAATTCCATCGCTTCCAGTGTTTGTGTTTAATGTATTTTAAATCATAATTGTCTCATACTATGATTGATTCATTCCAAGTGGCCTCTTCTGCATTTTTCTCATATAATTGTTTATTTTATATTATGTTTGTGTATTTACTTGTTAAAAGTTTCAGGTAGACATATTAACATTTAGTCAAATTTATCACCATCTTTTCCATATGGAAGGATCACAGAAAAATGGCTTCGTTACAAACTGCTGGATACGTAAGAAGAATCCAAATGATGCGTTGAACTTCAAAATTAAATCTTTATTCAATTTCATAGAAAACATCGGTTGATCATCAGAAAAGTGCTAAACAGAACAACAACAACAACAACAAAAGTTGACACAATCAAAAGAAACACTGATTGCAGTTTTTAAAGGAACAGACGAGGAAACAGACAGGAAAGGAAACCATTGCCCAGCAATGTTCCCTGTCACACTGAATTCAAACTCTGTTAGTTTTCACACAAACTGTAAAAAAAAAAAAATTAAAACTAGGGACTAAAACTATCACCGACTACTGGCAAAATGCTGTTAAATGTAGATTGTGCCTGGTGGGTTTGGCACCAAACCAGCCTGTATTCTTGGTTGGCGTTACTTGCATCGTGCCCTGGAGGTACTAAAGCTGTATGTGTTTCTTTATGGGGTAAACCACAGTGGAGGTCTGCTGGTCTGGAGATAAAACTGAGACTTTAGGGGCTTTAAAGTGCTTCAAGTAAATCAAGATAACCAAACAAAGGAGATCTATCAGACTCCACTACATTTAGCCCTTTTTGTCACACTCCAAAAGTCCAGTTTGAATTTCCTTTTGTCATACAGTGATGCAAATACACTGTATGCTCGCTGTTTGAAAAATCTGTGCAAGTTGAATCTTCTGTTATTTGTTTGCAGTGGCTGCTGACGTGATGGAATTAACATTTTTGTGTGTAGTAGTCCAAGCAAAGCCCCTTCGTCTTCCCTGGTCTTCCTCTGAGCTCCGCGCTCATCTCCTCACATGACGGGGTAGCTGGCGAGGTTGGCGATGCCGCAGAGGTTGCCGCGGTTACGGGCCATCAGGATGTAGCCTTCCTTGCCCCAGCTCTCGCCCCAGCTGTCAGGGAAAAGACAAAAGAAGTGGAAAGACAGAGACATGAGAGTTGTTGAGCATCGCCAGGAGTCAAACAGCATCTCAGCTCATCGTTTTGTCACAAAAACACGTCGGACAGAAAAGCATCAGATCAACGCCACGCCGACAAACAAGCTCGTCATTTCATTTAGGTGGCCGTTATGAGCCACCTGATGCCGTCCAGACAGGTGATGTGACCCACCTGTTCTTGACGATCCAGTACTTCTTCCCCTTGCCGGTCACTCCGTAGCCCACTGCCAGCACGGCGTGATTGATGTCATCTTTGTTACAGCTGGGGTCGTAGTAAACACCTGAGCACACGACAGAGAGGAAGAGGAGAGACTCTGAGCTGGAATTTCATCAGTGAACCAAAATTACATACAGAGTGCAGCTTACAGCGAGCATTTCACTGTCAGGTTAAAATTTACTGTGGTGGTGCGTTCAGGGTTGGCCTGGATATTTCATAGTTCTATTTCCCCAGTTTTCTTTGTCTTTTGGCTGCTACCATTAAAGGTTGTATCAGTGGATGATCTGCTCGCTGGCACACCAGGCTAACCTGAAACAGAACCATCTGAGAGGTCGTCCTTAGAAACTATTTGGAAAAGGGCACACACTTTTCATCTAGCTTCAACCAATCAGATCAAACTTATGCAGAAGCCAGTCAGCTTCCATCGAGAAAAGCCTTCAGTGTCGTTCTTTGCTCTTCTTTCAATGAAGACATACATAGTTTTTACATAAGTAATGTTACTGCAGAATCTATGCTAACCTCTTCAGGAGTTGGCATTGTTTGGTCAAGACGAGTCATTTCCATGGACGCTGCCAGTCACAGCTGACAGCTCGCTGTTGTCACACGTAAAATGACACCTGTAGCTGCCAGTAGTCCCTCCTAGGATGCTGATTGGCAGACACAATTGGATATCTTGAAGGCTGGTTGGATTCTTGTGTGATCTTGTGATCTTTTGAATCCAGCTACCTTGCAAGGTGGCCTCTCCCAACTGGGTATTGATCTGTATATTCTGATATATATATTTGTAATATTTGGCAGAGGCTTTTTTTTATGCTGGATGCCCATTCTGATGCAACCCTCCCCCATTTATCCATGCTTTGGGAATGTGCTGGCTTGTGCATCAACAATGTCTTTCCCAAGGACAAGGAGGTGGAGACCGAACCACCAACCCTGTAATCTGCACATGACCCACTCCACCACCTGAGCCACAGCTGCCCCTTTATTTCCAAAAATGAAAGTCTAAATTCTGTTTTAAAGCCTTCCTCACACCGCTAAGAAGAGATTTCAAGGGGAGAAATCCCCACTGGCCTAGATATGGAAGGACAGTTATTTCAGTATTTGATAAATAAATATGCCTATGAAATAAATCCTGAAATAAATAAATTAGACAATAGATATATGAACAAATACAAATACAGAAATCAGTCAGTATAGTTCAATAAATAAATAAATAAATAAATAGGTTTTAATGAAAAAGGTTTTATTTCCTAAAGCCACATTTATTTATTTTTATTTCTATCTGTTATATTCAAATAAATGGGGAGTGATTATCTCACAGATTTGGACCAAATCAGTACGATCTAAGACACTGCCTCCAAAACCGATGGAGGCAAGTATAAGATTTTTAAGAAATCAGGTACATTTTTTATTCTATTTATGGTCTGTATGTGTATATGATCTGCCATAGACATTCAATGTACCTGTATGATCTACACAGTAGTTTTTATTGGTAATGTCGTGGCAGAGTCTGCCGTTCCCGCTCAGTGTTCAGAATATCTACCTGAGAGATGAGCATGAAGGATTCACAGGAGAATGATTTGTGAATGTAAACAAGCACAATTTTAACAGCCTCACTCTTCACTGTGTCAGAGCAGAGTATGAAGTTACTGCTAATGCAAACCGAACATCCTATGCTACTTTTTCCGGTTTGAAAGTATTTGTCACAGGGCCATGATCGTTCATCAAAAATGCATCTACAAAACAAGACAACAGGCAGTTCAATTTTTTGTCAGCAGATCAGTCAGAAACATGTCAGCGAGGAGTAGTGGAAAAAGACAGAGCAACAGCACTAATCTGTTAGGTGATGACCTGCAGGCGACAGGCTGCACACTTGTGTCACCAAATCAACCACTGAAAAGTGTGAAAGTTTGTGTGTGTAAAATGGCCTTTTGTTTCTTTTACTAAAATCCTCGGATCCCTTGAGAGTTGATGACAAAACAGTGAAACTTAAAACTATTCTGTCTGAAAATCAAATCCAGGAAACAAACTATGGGTAAGAAAATGTCCCTCCAGGTTCTATACATGAGAGTCTAAACATTAATATAGCACCTTTAAGTTAAGAACAGTATGAATTTAGGTGCTAAATTAACGAGGCTGCAGTTCAGCAGACCACCATGTCAGAGTCTCCATGAACACACCACGAACAGGGAGAGTTCACCACAGTCTCTGCTCTTAACTGCTAAGTCAATTTAGCATTGGATCTGAGCAGTTCACTGACCTTTGCTGTAGAACTGGAAGCTGCTCAGTGTGGCGTCGATGCCCACGGACACTGGGCCCGCTTTGTAGAGCGCGACAGCCAGCGCGCGCTCGTCGCCCTCTGGAACCTCCTTGTAGCCTTTGCACTGGGCCGCCATCCCTGTTGCATTGTAGCGACACGACTCGTCCTACACACGACACACAGGAAGACAAGAATGCTGAAAATGTTTGTTTCAGAATTCTGTATTCTCTTCGGAACAAATGGTGAAACATAAAGTAAATTCAAGCTCTGCAAGGTTAAATCAGCTGAACACACACAACACGGTCACGGTCACTAAATATTTTAAGATACTTTATTGGCAACAAAAGGTGACAAAGAAAAGCCTACAGCTGTGATGTGAATCTTCTGATGTTTTATAATAAAAGGAATAATCATTTGTAGTTTGTAGAAATGATTCATAATTGTTATTTTCAGCCCTGTGCGCACTAACCTCATGATTTTACAGTCAAAGCCAAAGTTCACATGATGTGTCCTTATTACTGTGCATTCCTAGTATACAAAAAACAATTAGACTGCAGCCTTTAATCATTAACAAGCAGTTCTACTTCCTCATTTTATTAATACATGACTAAAGAAGGAACTGGGTTTGTTTTGACAACGGGAGAGTTTCTGCCTCATCATTTCTGCTAATTCTCCTCCATTCAATTACACGTTTGCTTCTGCTTTTAATGTCAAAATGGAAAAACGGGTGTGATATGTTTTTTTTTCTTTGTGTGACATGTGACTGAACCAAGTGTGACACCAAGTGAGGAACCACTGACCACTTTGGTTTCAGTCTGCGTCTGCTGCTCTGCGGCGGTAAACAGACGATTTGTGGAAGTTGTCCTCGTTTAGATATTTTGTAAGAATCCTGAATCGATCACTGATGACTTTTCCAGGACATCTTCATAATAGTTGATCTAACAGTCAGTGGCTTTACCTTATCTGTGTAATCATCTCTTTCATGCTTAAAAGTTATGACAAATTGATTATTAGAATAATGCAAACACAATCTATTACTAACAGTGTTAATAGAAGTGTTAATATTGTTATTATATTTCTACTTTTATAGTATTCTGTGTGTGTGTATTTTATTTTGTTTCTTTTGGGAAGTCCTTTGTGCTCAGTAATTAGCAATCCTTATCCTTATCTTATGACCTAAATCCCTTTTTTGTAAGGATTATTAACTGCCTCTGACTCTTATCAGTTTTCATATCATGTTTTTCACATCAGTTTTTGTAATATTAAGAATATTTTTTAACAAAGCCACAGTGAGCTATGACTACAAAGGTTAAGCTTTCATATATAAACATTTTCAGTGTTTTATTATCGCTCAACAATGAGGATAATTTAATTTTGTTAATTAGTAAGCATGAAAGGTTGAAATGTCGCTTGTGTGACTGTTGTGGCTTCTGCTTCTGCTTCTGCTTAGATTTTGACCTGTTCTGTTTTTTAAAAAATCTATTTCTCACAAGCCCCCAAATTCAGAGAGTACAATACTAAAACACTGGACGGTCCCTTGTAACACGTTCATAAGACCTCTTAAAATATGGTTTTCTCTGCCTTGTTCTGAAAGTATCATTACACATTTAAAGCAGGAGTCGCTGGTGTCTGTGGCCACAGAACAGGATGCCACACCAGCAGCAGGAAGGGAACAAGTGTTAACACATGACAGGAAAGAAAAAGGCATAAAAATGTGGTAACCTCAGTTCCCCTAAGCCTAACCCTGCAGAACACATGATAGTTCAAGATGATTAAAAGCGAGAGTCACTGAAGGGAACGTCTACAATTACAGTAATATTATTTTTGTTGTTGGTTAATTTCACATTCTCACCTCTCCGATGTACGGGTAGGCCTCCTCAGAGTCGATGCCTCCGTTGTCCGCCACGTACTGGAAAGCCTTGGTCATGTATCCTCCCCCGCAGCCGTCGTTCTCCGTGACGCAGTCCACCAGGTTCTGGGGACTGAGGTCCACCAGCTGACCTGTCTTCTTGGCCAACTGGCCCTCGAGGGCCCCGGCAGAGCTGAAGGCCCAGCAGGAGCCACAGGAACCCTGTCAGAAGCGAAGGAGAGTGAACGATTTAGTTTGATGATACAAAATGCACATAGTTCCTATAAAAAGTCTCACTTATAACAGGAAGAGGAAGCTGAGCAGACTGTAAACGTGGAATAATAAACAGGAATGTATTAAAAAAAAACATTACAGAACATCATTCACAGTTTGACCAGAAGGTGCACATGGATGGTAAAAGAATAAATATGTACAATCTTTTTCCTGACCACTCTTTCCTATGTGACATATTTTATGGACATTTCATATCGTATTCAAGGCATAACAATATAAAACAGAACAGCTGATAAACTTTACAATTAACCCAAACAGTGAACACAATAACCGCAAGAAAATGTGTGTAAAACAAGTGATTTGGATGAATTTTAAGCAGCTTATTTCCTGTGAATACTACATCAGAGCCTGATTTTTTTTTAAAAAGAATCTTTAATATTCTCTGTCTGTCTGTAATTTCTTTGTTTTAATAATACATAGTCTATTTAATTGTCTTCCTTTTTGACAAATCTAGTGGTTCCTTTTCCTGACGCTTGCCCATTTTTCTGTGAGCTCTTTGGTTTTAACTTTTCTCGTGAAGGACGTGGATGTTTAGCGGAGAATGAAGGCTCTGTGAATAGAGATTGTGTTCAGGTCGGCTGGTTTGGATTAAAGCTGAAATGATCAATCAGTTAATCAATTTATGAATCAACAGAATATTTGGCGTGTTTTTTTCTTGCAAAAAACCCCCAAACATTATTGCAGCTTCTCAGATAAAATATATTTTGACTTATAATTGATAATAAAGCAATTTGAGGATGACATATTTCTGTATTTGTTGACAATTTAAAGAACAAACGATTGATTGATAAAGATAAAGAGACAGACAATAATTGGCAGATTAATCACTGATGAAAACATCTTAACACCACTTTAAAACCTGAAAGAAAATCAAATAAATAAGGCATGAAAAATTAAATGCAGTTTAGTTTGTGTCTTGTCCTGTCTGTCCACTGGGAGGCAGACTTTGCCAACTTTAATTTGAAAGATATTTCCATCTGTCAGATCAAACATTGAATAGGCAATTTGACTGGTGCATGCTGGGAGGAGGAGGACTGTTTGCATGTCACACAGTGAGAAATGTGCTGTTTTCTCAGGCTGGGTGGAAACACCCCACATATTAACATCAACATGTCAGTGACACTGAAACTGTGTTTGCATTTTGCAGTGGTTGGGAACAGATTAGACATGCATGTATTACAGAGTCTGATGTTGTCTTTAAATTTAAGCTTGAATTGCACCTTAACAGCATTTAAAGAATCGTAGTGCAGCTCTCCACTGAAACCCACACTAACAACACAGAATTAGCAGCTCTTTATGCCATTGTGTTTTTATAAAATAATATTTTAATATAAATATACACTTGAAAATACCTTTCTCTCCCTTTTTTAAGCAGCCCAACTAGTAAATGATAAATAAATGTGTTACAGCCAGTGACATAAGACTACTCTTGCATTTAATTCACCTGAAAAATGTTCCCGTTGTATCTGTATGTTTTAACTGAACTTCTGCTGCTTGAATTCAGGGAGTATGGATCATTATGACATTAATATTAGCAACAGAACAGGTGCAGATCTTGTAATCAATACTGGCCCACAGACTACAGACTGAGACAACTACATAATTAGATTTTGACTGAACTATTCCTTATTCCCTGATCCATCCACACATAAAAACTGGACAGCTGTTTACCTGTGTAATGGGCCAGTAGTTTCTTTTGCTGCATGAATAAATGTTTTTCTAACCTTTATGGCTCATTGAGAACAAGCTCTCTTTTACAAGGACGCCCTGGTTACAGTACATATACAAACATATGTCCAAAACAATAAAACCACACGACAAATTGTGCAACAAACGGGCCAAGGACACCAACACAATGGACAACACTGACTCAGAGAAAACACATCAGTCAGTCCAAACTGATTGAAATTGATTAAAAGGGATTAGTTTTTCTATTTTCACAAGTTTCAGCAGATTGTTTCACTTGTGCGGAGCTGAGCAGAGTATTTAAAAGCCAGTTTCCCAGTCGCAGTATTAACATAATTTTTTATGTTATTTATGTAGATTTTCGAGGACCAAATAGTCTTGGGACCTGGTTCAGTGTGAAACTGATCTATAGTTAAAAAGACACATAAGATACCCGGGAAGTCTGCCAAGAAGTGCTTTGTAAATAAACAGAATGCAGTGCTGTTCTCTCCTCATTACATGTCTGCCACCCAACTTTCTCATATAGTAAACGGCAGCGTGCTCTGAAGCCATCTGCAGTTATGAACCTAAGGCTGGGATGATAGACTGCATCAAGGGGTTTAACAGCAGAGGCAGGAGACTGCATATAAATTACATCGGCATAGTCAACAACAGATAAAAAGGTTGACTGAACAATTTGCACTCTGCAGTTCTGGGTAAACATGCCTTATTTCTATTTAAAAATGTGAGTTTTGTGTGGAAGAACTTGACTGGCCCACGCAGAGGCCTGATCTCAGACCTGTCTAACACGTTTGGGATGAACAGGGACATGGACTGCAAGTCAGACCTGATCAGCCAGCATGGGTTGCTCGGAATCGGTCCTGATTCTACTGATAAAAATGAGAAGAAATGATAATTTTGACTTAGGTTATTTTATGCAAACATTTGAGACCGGTCCAACTGTATTTTTTAAACATGTTATAGCAAATAGAAAGGCTAAGTGAGAGAGGAAAACCTGCTCTATGGTGAAATTAAACTTTTCTATGGTGTCTGTTTTTGAGCCTGCAGTGGGCTGAGTAAGCCTTGTTTTTAGCCTAGCAGTTGTTGATAACTTGCAGCCTAAATTTTCAAGGGTTTTTCAAAAATGTGAATCACTGCAACCACGAAAGGTCATACAGTCATAAATGCAAAAAAAATATTAGTGTATTAAGTGATAACTAAAGGCCAACATAACCTGGGCCAAACAAATATTTCAGTCCAGTCTACACTAAGAGCAGCTATTTGAGGTTCATTTAAAGGAGCACAGAGCTGCTGTGTTCGTGATCTCTCAGTCATGAAGTCGTGAAACTCCATTCGAGTCACTGACAGACTATAAACTCTTGCATGGCTTTGAACACCTCTGCTGCTCCTCCGCGAGGAAAACAGTCTGACGATCTGCTGCTCCGAGCCGCTCCAATTAAAAACTTTGTAAATGTGTAATCACATCGGTTCACTGGGGGATGATGTGAATGTGGCGCTTTGAGCTCTGGTATGACTGAAATTTGCCTCGAACAAACAAAACATCAAAACACTATTCAGTCATCATAAAAGGAGCTGGGGAGGAAGCAGCAGAGTTGTTAGTATGCAGAGAGTGCAGTCGCTCTGCTGCATAATTCATGAACAACAGGGAGGCAGAGGAGCAGCTCAATAAATCCTGTTTATAGCTGCAGTTTGACCTTCATCCACCAGAAGGCGACATCGTCCTCCACATAAACTGACATCACACTCACAGGAATGATTTATTATAATTATTAATGGAAATCAAGATAGAAATTATGTTTAAATTTCTCATGTTTACTTTTAAAACGATTAACTGAATTAATTTTTTTTTCAAAGGCTTGATGTTTTCATGCGTGCAGGAAAAAGAGAATTAATTTTAGGCAGATCTGACTGATTATTGAATAAATTAATGTTTTAGTGCCACAAAAACATACAAAATATTTGTTTCTATTTAACAAAAAACCCATTAAAACTACAAGTCAAAGTCACCCGTTCTTCATAAACTATTTATCACTAGTATTATGAACAAAAAATAATATATATGATTGAAATCTATTTATATCACTACAACAAAGCATTTAAAGCATAATGTAATTGAAAAAATACAGAATTTTATTTATTTTTTTTTTTTTAAATGTTCAAAGTAAAAAATTGAATCTAAAAACACTGCTAAATAAATGAAAATCACACTTTTATTTGGTCTGACTATCCTTTTTTTGTGCCTAAAACCAGATAAAATCTTTTCTTTTCTTTTTTTTTAAAAATCACGTTTTAAAATCAGGGTAAACAAAAAAAAACAAAGAACAAAACAAAACAAATGTTGAATTTCTGGACTGATATAAATACAGTAAAGAATGTATGTATTTACATCACTAGGAAAACAATGCAACCCAAAAGACTAAAACTGCAACTCCTTGTAAACAAAACATTATGTTTTTAGTAAAGCTAAACAATAAATAATAATAATAATTAAAAAAAAACAGTGAAAACTGAATATTAGCCCTGCTGAGCCTCAAGCTCTGCTGTTCATTAGGTCACATCAAATCATTCAGCTGCTGATCTGCCTGTTGGCAGAGAGCACAGATGTATACGCCATATTTCTATGTACTTCCTGTTCTGCTCGACCTTTGTTTACATAAATAAGACCCGGCTGTCCTGTTAACTCATAATGACTTATTACATTTAACAATCCAAACTATTCTTTTGTTTTCAAAGTCCATTAGCAGCGAGAACAGACCGTCTCCTCCGGCAGCTCATGTGACTGTACTCTACTTTTCTGGAGCATGAAGGAAATTGGGGTGAAATGAAGGATGTTTGCTGGTATTTTTCTGAAGCCTGTACCTTTTTGTTTTTTTCATGGCAACAAGAGAAAAGATTTAGTACAAAATGAACAGCCTTTTTGAGGTGCCGCACCACTTATACATGTTGGAAGATGTTAAAACCTGGTACCTCTGTAAGGGTTTCACAGAAAACAACAAAAGAATGAAAAACCTGAGGACTGTGGCTGTAAAATATGGAGTTACAATATATGATTTTTATGGGCAAATATCAACATATTAATATTTCCATGATTGTAAATACTTATTTTCATATTTTCCCAAACTGATCTGATGATAATTATATCTCTATCATGTTCAGCAAATCAATAATTGCTTAAAATACATACAAATTTCCATATTTCTTATTTAACATCTCCACAGTTTACTTTCTATATTATATATTGATATTTTTAAACACTTTCTTCATATGTTCCCAGCTGAAGTCATTATTTTTGCTTCTGCCTCCAACAGCCACATTTCCCTGCAGAAATCAGTGACGCTTTGTGTTTCCTTTTCCACATTTTGCCTGAAAACAGCCTTGGGAACTTTTTCTGAGATTTTCCCAAACCTAACAAAAAAACAAACTACTGACAGGAGTAAGACACAAATATTACAAGATAACAAGATCCAGGAAGTCTTGCTTAGTATTAGTAAGACGTCCAGACAACCATGGAAAAAACTAAGACAGTCTGTCTCCTGCTGAAATAAATGTATTCTTTGTGTTTGCCTGTGGAGAATCTTAGTTTCGTCCGTGGTTGTTTGGATGACTGAATATTAAGCAAGGCTTCCTGGATCTTGTTGTCTTTTTGCACTTTTACATGCCTCACTAAAGGGCTCCTGTAGATCAGCCATTAAAGCCATGCAGTGCTTCCTTTTCCCATTATGAACTGTTATGACAAATATATGAACAGGTTGTCGTCCATAAATCAACTCGGCTGGTGCGAGATGCAACAGAAGTCGACCTGTGTGATTTTCCACCATTATTATCAACATTTATCAGGCTGCATCCATTCACGAATACGTTTATGTTTGTGGATCTCAGTTTCTTTGACTCATGCGTATCCATGTTTATTGAGAGAGTAACACTGAAAAGCAGCAGTTTTAAAGAAGCTTTGTACTGCATTCACCAAACCAGCGAGTTTGTTTTCACCCCTTAAGTCTTTTCTCTTGTAAAACACTTATGCATGAATCTCGCTATTCGCTTTCCCACTTTGTTCAAGTATGGTTTTGAGCATTTTCTTCTCCTCATTCAGGTACACCAAGAAGGAATGGGTTCATATCTGGCCTGCGAGGCCTGAACACGCCCATTCTTCTCTCAAAAACAAGCTTGGACGAGCTTTTCTTATGAAAGACATTTCGGCATGCACAGTAAGAAAACCACTGGCGTAAACAAGAAAATGAGTCATGACTGAATTCCTGATAGCTGCTTCAGTTTCAGGGTTCGGTGATTGTTCGTGCCGTCACACTGCCACACAGTCACTGCTCACTGCATGAGTGTAACATCCACTAAGGACAAATCATATTTTGTCCTCTATTTTTTGTTTTTTGTTGTAGCTTTCTAGTGTCTGACATTCTAACCTTGGATCTGATTAACTTGTCCAGTGTTTCTCGAACTTTTCGCAAACTTTTCAGACACAGTGCACAAAGGTGTGGCACTAGAACTGGCACTTAAATGCTCACACATGCATGCACACTGACTTTCAGTCTTTTTTTTTTAATCTTTACTCACTATCTTGCCATCATGGTTTACCTCGTAAGTAATCACGGATGATGTACGCATTCGCTATGTGCATGAACATAGGAAAGTAATCTCTCCTCTGAGTCATAGACGAGGTGGAAACAGTACAAGTAGATCAGGAGTTATCAAAGTTTTGATTTTTTTAGTGGAGCCAGCGTATGATCGAGGCAGATAAGACAGATCACTTTATCTTTCCCCCGAAGTCTGTCGAAAAAAGGTTTGATCCATTTTCCCGAAACCTCCTTTTCTCTTCAAACGTACAGCTTTTTTCCGTGGTGGCTTTTCCATCTCACTTCCACATTAAACTGCAAAGTTTCCCTCTGAAATACAGCACTAGTACTGATGACAGATTGTAATTCCTGTGACACTCGAAAGGTGCCATGCAGCCATGAACTTTCTACAAGATATCACACCTAACCTGACAGATGCTTGTTAGGGTGGGGTACAGTTTGATGCACGCAGAGTCTTAAATGTAGAGTATTGAAAAATACTGAAAGAGAATATTTAAAATATAATGGATGCATTTCATGTCAAATTCTTGGGGCTGCACTAAATGTTTCTGAGGGCCGCCACTGGCACGTGCGCCACACCGAGTTTTCAAAGTCGTCCTTCAAAGTGAACAAAGCTGAATAGTTTAGCAGTCTGTCACAATAAAAAAAAAAGAAAAGACTGGATGAAGTCAACAGGGAAACATTTGCCAGGAATTTATCTTTCCAAATGAGGACAGAAGCGTGTGTTTGGTCGTTTCAAATGAGGAGAAGAGAGAAAAAAGACAGGATGGGCGGACTGTTTCGGGTTCATTATAATGTGTTTGAAGGGAGAGACAGAGGAGAAAACGTTTGATTAACTGATGTCTTTTAAAATGGATACATAAATGGATGGTAAATGAAATAAATAAATGGTAAGAATGGACATGTTCCTATACTGTATGAGCCAAACAGACTTAAGAAAATTGATACTAATTTTCCACTATTATTCAGAATATGACAATATTCTGTTTGAATGGATGACAGGAGGCTGTGCTCACACTGAGGAAAACTCTGAAAAATATTTTTTTACTCCAAAGAAGCAAAATGGCTCAAACAGCACCGACTATACACCGCTGCACGTAAATAACAATTTAAGTGGAGTATTCATTTCTATCAGCCATGTAAACAGCTATTTTTCTTAATGCTTTTTAGTTTTTTTTAATGCTTTTTAGTTTGATGGTATGTTCATAATTTATTCCTCACAATATGATAATGTTGTTTTTTTTAAGTCACTGGGAATATGAAAAAAGTGTGAAGAAATGTAGAAATTGAAGAACCTAAAAGATATTCCACTTTATTATTTTCCCCAAACCAATGTGGGAAAGATGGGATTTAAATCTCATCTGAATTGATTTCATTTAGTATATTTTGGTTTTACATGAGAGGCTTCAGGGATGAGGACAAACTGGTCGGTTTCACAAATGATGCATGTCTAAACTAGAAAACAGAATATTAAAGGTCTGATGAACTGAATAAACAATTAGATGAATCATTTTTGTGCTTTAACAATAAAGTGTGTGTTTTTTAATGGATATATGAGGGTTGAGATGTATTCTGGATGATGTCTGACCTGGTTCTTCACTGAAGTCACCATGCCCTTCTTGCGGTAGTCGAGGGATTTGGGAAGCCTGTTGATGTTGTCATCCAGAGCCATGGTGAAGCTGCGCTCATGGTTCAACGGGACCAGCAGGCCGGTCATCTTCTCGGACACTTCCTCTGACGTCTGCATGAACAGAGTGACAGTTTTTACACGTGTACACATGATTCTGACGAGTGCAACAGCAGGGCGAGTTTCTCGATCAAAAACATTACAAGAGACAAAGAGTGCAGATGTTAAGGGGTTACAGGTGGCGCCATCCAGACGATAGACGTTATGAAATTTTCTGTGGTTCCTGGAATAATCTGGAGAGATAGAAATGTTTTGGGACAGGGACAAGAGAGGAGAGACAGAGAGGATTTATTTTTAGACTTAAGAACAAGTGAAAGATATGGGAGAGGGAGGATTTGATTCAGCAGGGTGACGGAGGATGAAAAGTATTTCATGAAGAGATGGGTTTATCACAGTTTATTCCAAAGTGAAATGTCATTTTTCTGCACCGTGCAAATGTAAAAAAACATGCACATAAAACAAGATTTACAAAACAATGACATTAAAGAAGCAGACGAGAAGAGTACGAAGAACAAAAGAGGAATTCAAGTAAGTGACTCGTGTGCTGGCTGTCATAATGAAACCCGGGTCTTGCAAAATATTTAGCAATTATTTTTAAAATATCCTGCCTTTATTATTATTAGAATTCCCCTGTGCTTTCACTACAGCTCGTTTTGCAAGCAGGAAGCATCATTAACGGAAGAAATGCAGACCATCTGCTAATTTCTTTCATTTCACTTAAGTGCTCCCAGTCAAAATGAAAATGGAAACACATCCTTCATTGCCCGGCCACCTGTTCCCACATAAACATGAAATTGGCCATTTACCCAGAATTGGGATGTGTATACATGCTCCTGTCGCTAATAAATGAGCCTGAGCGCTGCCACTGTGCGTTTCATTTCCACCCATTTTTTGATGTACAGCCTGTTACAGCCGGCGTGTTGATACAAAACCAACCATCAGTCATGACCCGCGTTGACAGACGTGTAACTGACAGGAGCGGAAAGCCAGACTGAGACAGACTGAGTAAAATATACTACACATTATTCTCACTTCCCTGTTTCATTTCTTGTTTATAACGTGAGATTGTGGGGGGAAAATGAGACAGGATTTCCACTAATGAATGCACTTAGCAGACAGATCAATTATCATGTGCCACGGCTGCTAATGGCAGTTGTATCTCAGCTTGTGCTTCGGATGCACAGCGAGACTGATCAGACTGTAGCTGAAAGTGGCTCAGTGTTGATTGATTTCTAGCTGCAACAATTAATCGATTGACAGAAACTTAAGCAGCAACTGTTTTCTTAATCAAATACCCATTTACACATTCTTAGAGCAGAAATGCAAAATATTTGTTTGTTCCAGCTGCTCAACAGTGAGGACTTGTTCCTTTTCTTTGTCATGCACGGCGTTCAGAATATGTGGAGCTGCGGGGAGCTCGGCTCACCAGGATAAAAATCATTCCACTGCATCAAGTAAGGTTGAGCGAAGCCTAGATTAACTCTCTCTACTACAGACACATATTATGGTAGTCGTGAGACGGAGGCACCGCAGCTGCTTGGAGGAACAGAAGCCTGCCCTGGTTAGACTCC
Source organism: Lutjanus erythropterus (assembly GCF_056507025.1). Taxonomy (NCBI): domain Eukaryota; kingdom Metazoa; phylum Chordata; class Actinopteri; order Lutjaniformes; family Lutjanidae; genus Lutjanus; species Lutjanus erythropterus. The sequence goes on from NC_139325.1 coordinate 39,535,477, forward strand.
AAGACAGCGCTATCTTTTGCTTTCTGTTTAGAAGTTGTGCAACTTTATGTGGTGTAGTTTGTCTTTTGTTTGATATCTAGTGTCAGCAAAAACATTTCACATGCACATTTCCAATCTGTTGTTAGCACAGTGGGCTAACTTGGCCTGTGTACTATATTACATGAACATTGCTGTCAATCTTAACATCCCGCCAAAGTTAATAAAAGTGTTCCTTTGTTGTCTGTGTGAGAAAAAAAGGACCAGGAGCTGAAGATTCTGACCATCCAAATCTGATTAGTTATGAGTAGTTTTTGGTTCCACTGTTTTTTTTTTTTGAATAAATGTATATTTTCCTGTACAGAAATAAATAATGGTCTAATAGTAAAGCACTTGTCAATGTGTGTTTATTTGCACAGAATAGCATCATGGGATGCAGACAAGGTCTGGTCAGTTTTCCACTGTCTGTTGTCATTTCATTTCATTTTTATTCTCAACAAATGTTGCAAGTGTGAATATTTTTGTCAGTTTCTTTGTTTTCCCTGGCTAAATATTGTCTGTATGAATTGAAAGGTAGGAATAGTATATTCTTGCATGTAAGCGGGCAGATTTATGCATGTGAACACATGTGTACTGTACCCTCCCACTGAAAACAGCTCCCTTGAAAAGCCATGGTGTGATTCAGACATTATAGCGAGCATCATCTCTCTGGGTACTGGACTGTTGATCAGCCAAAACAAGACACTGGAAGATGTCACCTCAGGCTGAGGGAAATTATAATAGAAGTTTTTCACTTTTTCCTGACTAGTAATTGAGAAAATAATCAACAGCTTCATCGATAAAGAAAAGAATTATTAATTTCAGCTTGACTGCATGACGTAAGATCAGATCCTGAGCTAAATGGTACCATAACAGTTGGTGAATTTTTACTTCATTAAGCTGAAACAAATGTCTGTTGTTGGCACAACAGCAGCTGGGCTGAGACAATGATATCATAGAGGAAAAAAATGATAAATTAGTGACTTGTTTTCATGGTATTTGGTGATTTAGTTCGATGCCATGATTCGGTGAGAAACATCTCAGACTATATACATCATAAAATCAACCATACGTGGCTTTTAGCGTTTCCCAACTGGCATATCGTGCAAAGGTGATCAGGTAGGAGAAGACAGCAGAAAGGGTATCTGAAACATCACAGAGCACGTTGTAAATGATGTTAGTAAGTAGACAAGTGAAAAGAAAAGAATGCTGGTCTTTCTGTCCTGAAATGGTTATCTTTTACTCAAGGCCTTGTTCAGTCTTTCAGCACAAATCCATCTCCAGACTGAATTCAGAAAGCATGGACAGCAAAAAAAACCCAACAAACAAACAAAGGAAATGTGATTTTTGCAAACCAGATTTGAGTGTGGACGGAAATTGATTCCACCTGAATTTCTACAGATGCAGCTCTGATCTAATACAAGTGTCTTCTGTGTCACTCACAACAAGAGAACAGCAGAGAACCAGAGAACAGCTGTCCATGGACAGATGCTGAAATCATCGTCTGCTGGCACTTTGTGTGGAGGTCTATGAACAGGCTCTCTCCATTTCTTACACGTCCTCACTGGAAAGCTGCGTCACCGGCGTAAATAGTTACTGACGCCTGCAACCCATCCAGAAAGGCTGGTAATGTCTGGACACACAAAGTCCGATCTGATCACTTATGAATATCTGTGTGAACAGTCTTAAAGATCTGATTTCCCTGCAGTGTGAACCTCAGACAGCTGACATGGGATAAAACAAATTTAAAAAGATGTCAGCTTGAATGGGATATTCTCTGAATCATGGTGCAGGATTTGATGTCAGTACTAGCGTGCAGGAAAACCTCAGACTCACCATGTCACCCAGGTGGTTCATCCCCATCTCATACGAGTGCATACCCAGCGCCGCCTCCTGGTTATGGGCTTCAATCATGAGCGTGTTCTTCTCCCAGATGGCCCTGCGAATCCCCTCTTCATCCTGAGACAAACAAGTGCATGTGTCACTTTGAGTCAAAACACCACCAGTCACTCACCACTTCTTTTCACCACACACACTGCTGGGCTTCATAAGGAGGTCATAACACACGTGGATTCTGTCATTGCCTCCATTTCTGTTTTAACTTTTGCTTCTATTCCTTCCTTCCTGCCTTAACACCTGACAGCTAAAAGAAATCAATCTGGGCAAATAGGGCAAATTTACGTTTTAATTAGCAAGGAAAGGAAGCTTGTCTGTATTACAGCCCTATTTCATTAATTAGGCCAATTAAACCAGTACATGATCACATAACAATGCTCCCTGGTGCAGATAATATAGCAACATAACTGTCCAATGCAATTGTAATTTAGGTTAAAATATTGCTTTATCTTTTTTTCTTTTAGATTATTCACATCTCATCACTGCAATTTGCATCTATGAGCCTGGAAAGAAACCGACTTTCATTTATATGCAAACTTTTTTAGTCCTTCACAATATGGGAATAAGATGAAGCCAAGTGGTTGGTTGGTTACCTAAAAAACATCAATGCTCTACTTAGTATTCGTGGTCTTAACAAGCATTAGCATAACTATAATCATTATTTCTGTCTTGATATCCATTCCAGTAATGGAAAATGCAAATGATGCAAGGAGACTTTGATTCTATTACATTGATGTCAGTTCAAGGAGGGTTGAATTAGAGGAACTGTTGGAGGAATACTGATTAAAATCACTATGAGGGAGCAACAGAGCCGCACGCTTTTCTGCTGACTGCGCAGAAATGTAAATAATGCAAACACACACACCATACACATTCATATAAATACATGCAGGAACGTACAGATAGAGACAAAAACAACATAAAACACACGTGTTCTCAAAGCGTTCATGAACTCAGGCACACGCAGCGCTGCAGATAAACTGCACACATGCTTCCAGAGACGCAAACAAACACACTTCACAGCTGCGGAGTGGTGACCTCTAGCCGGGGGTGAAGAGCGGAGGGAGAACAGATGCTCAGCGAGCGCTTAGGAAGTGAATTCACGGTCAGCTCTGGTTTAACACCAACTAAAACTACATCTCTTTATTTCTTTCTTTGCAGCCTGAAACTAGAACAAAAAAAACAGACGACTGGAAATTTTAGCGATGGGGAAACTGAAAAAAACGAGGGTAAAATATAGAGTCAAAGGTGAGGGGAGTTTCCACTGTTTGACATCTGCTGACTGCTGAATGCAATACAGTTCAAAACTACAGACTCAAGTTAACCTCTATTAAAAACTAAAGCAGCAAGCAGGTATGAGACATGCTGTTTAAAGGGATAGTCTGGATTATTTGAAGTGTATCACCTACAGTTGATGGTGGATGACCCGCCCTCAGTTAGGAGAAGCAGAGAGGAGAACCTGGACAGATCTTAGGCAGTGTGCTGTTGTGTTTGCCACTTTAAAAAAATCATTTAAATTGTACACTACCATCAGACGGCATTTTCTGATGGAAAACTGCTCTAATATAAGCCAAACATCGCTCCCTTCAAAGCAAACCAGACTCCCAAAAGCTGTAATTTTATTTTTTTATTATTATCTTTTCTACTCAAAAGTTGCTGGTTGAAATGCACAGAAAAATTATTATTTATATCCGTATCTGTATTCAGATAGAAACCGGAAGTTAGGCTAAATCAGGTAAGTGTTTTATTTTCAGACCTAATATTCACTGGCAATTGTTTGTGTATCATATATTTCCACATCATACTCCAGTTGTACTTTTCATCTCTCTTTTTAAATTGCATTTTAAACAAAGTTTTATAAAGTGAACCCACCACCACCTCAAAAGAAAGAGGATTCTGTTTTATTATTAATATTATTATTAAAAGTAGTATCTTTAACCTGGCTTATATTTTGGTTTTTCCCAAATAATAACAAGCGACTTTGGGTAGAAAATCTTTGGGTTTCCATCCCATTTTTTCCGTTTTCCTGAATAACTTATTACAAACCAGGTGCGTCCCTTGTTGCTGCAACCCTACTGCTGCCCCAACCAGTTAGTTTGCTTCTACGACTTCTTCCAAAATAATCTGAGAAAACACCAGAGTCACACAGTAACTAACAAGGCAGCAGTAAACCAGCAACTCCTGTGTTCTGAGATCTTAAATTACTGCTCTTTGGTTTAGAGAAAAAAGCCATCTGACGGCAAGGTAAAGGTGTGAAAATATTCTAAATATAGTGTAAACTTGAAGTGATATTCATTCTTTTTAAGGTAGACCTAAACATTTTGCTGCTGACCCTGTCCACAGCAGTACATTGCTGAGCTTCTGTGCTGGCACTTCTCCAAACTGTGGTCGTGTCAGCCACCATCTACTGTAGGTAATACATTAACTATGGGTAAGTGCCTCTCACATCTCCACTTAAGTCCTAATAGAGCCTCCCGAATCAAGGTAAACAAACAGAAAAAGCCCGTTTAGCAAAAGTGGGTCTACGGCCTTTTGGAAATTAACTTTCCTGAATTACTGGCTGAGGATGAGAAAGATTAAGTCACTGTAAATTCTCATTGTGCATGCCCTGCTTTACTTTTGATTCTCTGTTCTCTAACTCCATCTGTCTTGTTTCTCCAGGCCAAAAACAAGGAAGTAGAGCAACCAGTGCCGGCCTCACATTTCTTGTTTTACCACTCATGATTGTTCCCCGTACTTTTTACCATACAGAGCCTATTGTGCGTCTGGTAAAAACCCGTGATAATATTTGTCCACGCCTGTCAGCACCGAGTCGTGTTTTGACAGAGAGGATATTACTCTCACATTGTCAGGTGTTAGTGATGTGGCAGGTGGATCTTTGATCTCCTCTTCCTCACAAACTCAAATCAGAAAGAATAATCTTTAAGACATAAAGAGCTACTTTCCTATAAAAGATATGAGAGGTGCAAGATGTCTGACAATTGACATGTATGTATATGTTGACATGACACTACTACCCTCTTCTTTTTAAAATTAATTTGTTCTTACTCTTCAATCATTTTCGTACTCTAATCATATTGTCGTACGACACTCTGGGTGAGCATATTTGCTGGTTCATAGCCTGTGTGTGCTGTGTATATAACAAAAGCAGCTTCTCATTTATAACTGACAGTGGTGGAGTTTTGTCGGCTAAAACGATGACTCACACTACATGAGTGTAGCTGGCTTATGTAAGCTAGTGCTAAGTCCTTAAGTCAGCCTATACAGCCTTAATGTTTCTTTAATGCTGCAAGCTTAGATCTCAGCAAACATTGAGTTGGATGGTGAAATACAGCAGGCATTTTTACACTTTAAGGTGGGAAAAGGAAGCGCAGGGACTAGATTAAGTGCAGTGGACCTTGAGATGGTCACACCAGCCGGGCCAGGATCACGGCAGGAAGATATCCAGGAGCTAAGCTAACCCAACTTCAACCTGAGACAGTGAGCCAGAGTGAGATGCATCATCGTCGGCCCACTTTGATCCTGCATCAGCCCACATCCTCGTCCTCCTCCTCAAACCTCCAAATACCAGATGCAGTGGTATCTAACAAGTTTGGCTACAGGGAATGTTACTGCTGCTAGCAAGCTAGCATTAGTTAGCTGGACATGCTAACATTCACAGCTGTTGTAGCAGATGAAGACAAAGTTTATTTCATTCCCTACATGTGCATTCTTGTGTTTCAAGTTTTTGAGAGGCTACAAAAAAAGACGTCTTCTATCGCTCTTCTGAGAGCCCCATGCACACTGTTTCAACATGTGGAGAAAAACTCAAAGCTTGACAGACCTGCAGCGCCCTACTTACAGTTGCAAATCTACATTATGATTGGACAGATGCTGTCAGGATGCAGGGCTTAGCAAAGGGTCAATTAAATGTAGACATATGCCATATTCACACAGTCACTGCTGACTCAGGCAAAGATTACTTAGAGACACATAATGTGTATTTTATTAACACTTAACTAAAACTACAGTCTTTCCTCAACCTTAAACAAAATGTGTTTGTTGTCTAAATCACACAAAGTCTAAATCACACAGAGTGTTGCAGTTGTTTACCTCCCATCATCTCCATTACCTCCCTCAGATGCTTCCGACCAGGGGAAATAATCCTGACAGCAATTATGTTTCTTTGCAAAAACCAATCAAGAAAACAAATTAGTGATAGGCCTAGAGCATATAAATGGATTTTGTGGAGGAGTTTGTTTGGAGGAGACTGAATCCATCAATTCTAATTCACTTACTTGATTAAAAGAAAAGCAAAAAAAGAAAGAAAAAAAGCCTGTCCCTTTCACTGAAGACATTCCTCTCTAACCGAACAATAAAATGAGTTAGACAAAGATGCCCACGGCACATTTTACTAATTGATCCAACTTTCCTCTGCAATGCATAAAAACACAAACATTTCAGATGTCCCAGTTGGTACCAATTATCATAAAAATCTGTCTATATGCTGATGATATGATATTATCCACTTAAAAACCATGAATTAAAGTATCTGTACTTATCTGTATCTACGTATCTGTACTGTACATTATCTTGTTCATTCTACAGTCAACAACAAACCATCTGCCTGCATTTTCATCTCTGAAATAAAAAATAATAATGCATTAGTTTAATATCTTTAATGCCAAAATAAAACCCCCCACACACAACTAACGTACAACACTGACTGATGGCAAAACAACGGAAGAATAAAAGCTGGCCAAATGGTGATTTGGTATTGGCATCAAGTTACTTAAAACTCTTACGAGAAACATCTGCTCTGTTTAATGTTGATTCAACAGAGCTGCATCCTCTGAATAAACAACCACCAGACTGGCGGCGACAGCAGAGACAGACCAGCTGAGAGGGAGGAGACACAGAGCCGACTGGCTGTTAATTTGACTCAGCTGTAGACAGACAGTGAGTCAAACACAAAGACGTCCGCATGTTGAGCAAGCTACCGAAGCGCAAAGACAGACACAGAGACAGGAGGTAATACAGAAAGCCTGAAGATGAGAGGAAGAAGAGCTCGACCATGCACATCTGTACATTCATTCATACATACAGACACAGACTCCTTGAGAGCATCAGAGGTTGAAGTCACTGATGCTCTCAAGGAAAATGTTCTAAAAAGGAAACTGTTCCTCTCAACTGTGGTACATTTTTTTTCTCTTGAACAAACGAGACTCCAACTTTAATGAAAAATTGACATCCATTCCCGTTAATGCCACTCTGATCTTTGCACTTGTCACTCCGCCTCCCACTTCTTTCACTTTTAATTGAACCTCTGCAAAAAAAAAAAGTTTAGTGCAATTCTTAATGAATTTGCAACTCTGTCTGTGTCTGTGGTCTGTCAATAAGATATGAGGCTTGACCACAAAAGTACACTGATTTATTTAAGTATGCAGCTTATAAATTAGTTAAAGCGTTTTTTTTGTCTCTGACCTTTACTTTTTACCATCAAAGTAAGTCAAAAGAGACTGTCCTCAGGAAACCAGCAGCATCGTCATGACAGAAAAGTTTAAGTTAGATGGTTGTGATGTGCAACAAACATATATTTTCTTTTTTTTTAGGATGAGGTCTAAACCAAAACAAAATTATTGACTTATTTGAAAAATTAATGATTAGTTCATTAGCAGTGGGTAGGGAGCAATAAGTTCATCTCTCATGGGCCTTTGTTGTGCAGACTCGAGGCTGCAGAAGTTCTGATGTCACCCCTGCAAAATCTAGTTTTGAACATAAATAATGTCTTTAAATCCACTACGTAACACTTTACAAAGACCCTTTTTAGAGTGTTATATCTTTATTTTTCGCCCCTGTTTCTCTTCATAATCACTTTTGTTCTTTAATCTTGCCGTGCTCTAATTTTACTCTGCAGAGGACCTTGTTCTAAAAAACGCTGTGACACTTACCAGGCCATTGTATTCTCTCCCATGTGTGGTCTTCCACTGTTCCCACTGGGCGTCCAGAAATGCTTCATCCAGGTGCGCCAGAGCCGAGGCTGCCAGCAGCAACACGCAGACACACTGCAACATCCTGAAAACACAACAACATACAAAAAGTCATGTTTTATATGCATCAAATCAGGCCTGAAACACACATATGACCTGTATTGTCTTTCTACTTCGTGTTCAGTATGGTTGAAATTCATTTTCAGTGATATGAAAGTCAAACCTGCTGCAAAAAAATGAAAAGAAATATAATGAAACATCACTTTGTAGAAGTCTGTGTAGACTGGTTGACGGCAAATATAAAGATTTCAATCATGGCTCAAGGATCAAGGACATCTTTATTGTCCCCAAAGGGCAACAGTAACCACATAACAACCAGAAAAACAATAAACAATAAATACAACATAAAGATAACATTGAGTTATTTAAAGGCTAATTGCACCAGGGACGAATGAGCACTAAAGTCTGTTGGTCCTGCATCTTGGCAGATTGTATCTGCAGCCAGATGGAAGCAACTTGAACTCGTTGGAGACGGGGTGACGAGGATCAGCCAGGACTCTCTGGGCCTTCCTCAAAGTCTAAACATTGTACGGATCATTCAAGGTTGTGCCTGTGACTTTGCTGCACACTCTGATGCTACCCTGCAATATGTTTCTACTTTGGAGGGTGAGTAAGTTTTACCAGCTGATGAAGGAGAATGTGAGGACTGATTCAATAAAGCCAGAGTAAAACTTATGATAAAAACATGTTCACTGTGGGGCTTTTCCACACACAGAACACAGAATCCACACAGTTTGACATTAATGTCTCCAACTCAAACTTTTACAAATCCACAAACAGCAGCAAAATGTTAGGAGTGAATGGAAGCAAGTGAATGGCTTGAATATGCAGTGGTGGAAAGAGTACTGAAAATCTGTGCTCAAGTACAAGTACTGTTAAAATCATACTCAGTTACAAGAAAAAGTTCTGATGTTACAAATATACTGAAATAAAATGAGTTACTTCCACCCTTGAGAATATGTCACAGAAAGGACTGCATGCTGCCAGTGTCCTCAATAAGTCAAGCTCGTTTTTTTCATCTGAAACAATATCTTCAGGAAACACCACATCATGATAAATCAGAAGCAACACAAGTGTCACAGTAAAGGAAGGGTGTGTTAAGCTGCGTCAAACTTGCCTTTTCTGTATTGTTTTAACATATCTTTATATTTGGGGCCACAAGAAATATACTTTGGCCAGTGTTGTTGACCGGTGTTTAAAGGCATTAGCGTATGTGAGGCTCAAAGGTCTGCTTGTCATCAGCGCCTTGTGCAGTGGAGGACAAGGAGCATGCCAGGTCAAATTTCCAAGGAAACCTTCCACCAGCTGACTTTGGAGAGGAAACTTGCTGTCCAGCGGTCAGTGGCATAAACAGATAACTGCTGCTCTGAGCGCTGCCTCTTTCCAAAGGAATTTAAGTCTGAGGAAAATACTGACCTCATTCTGGCTTTTTTGCCTCAAACATGATCAACTTTCAAGTCAATAAATATTGTCTGTCAGCTTGACACGAAACGTACGCCACCAGACAAAGAGCCAAACTCAGCAGAACTAGGTCAACTTTTTGTCATTGTGTTGGAAAAGTTTCTTTGCGCTCTCATCGGGGATTCAGATACTTTGTCAGAGTGTTTACAAGTCCAGGTGTAAAATATTCACCTCAGCCTTTGCCTCTCTCTGCTTTCCTGCCATCTGTTACTCATCAGCTTCTGCCAGTTTATCTCATTTTACTACATCCTGTTTCTACTGTCTTTGTGCTCATTGTTTCCAGTAAAGGCCGGTGATCTATTAAGTTGAAGTAAACTAAAAGCAGAAAACAAAGTGTTCGCTTTAGCTTTGAGGCTGTGTGACCTGAGCTGCTTAACACTGCCAGCTTCCTACACAGATCGATGCTACATGACTTCACCCTTGGGTGATTTGATGTAAATGTCCTGATTTAAATAGCAGGGTTTCATGATCTATGCAAAACATTTACTGTTAATCTGAAAAATATGTCCACTGTGCTGTCCTGCTGTATATGAGTCATAACAACTGTCCTTGTGGATCAAAATTAATTAAATTAATGTTGTACATAAAGCATCAGTATGTTGAATTAAATATTTTCTGTTTTATTTTTCCATGAGTACAATGAATTAACCCAGCTCCTAGTTAAGGCTGCAGCTCTGACTTCTAAAACTCTTTCTATTAAGGTGCAAATAGGTCAAATCATTCTCTAATCCTAATCCTATTAAAGACTAATTACTTTCTTAGCTGGCAAAAAATACATATGAATTTATGTGACCCAAAATTCAAAGAGAAATCGTAAGAGTCAAAATCCTTGCTGGGAAATCAGTGCCTGTAATGATGAGAATTCTGCAGCATTTTGGTGCATTGCAGCTCAGTTACACACAAGCTGGTTTACCTTTAGTGCAAAACATTAGTATCAGTTCATTTAAATCCCTTCAGACAAATTTTAGTTACCATAAAACTCCCGTTCAAGAGCAGGAATTCACAAAACTGAAAGTAAAACTCTGCACCAGCAAACCCGTAAACAATAAACTTTACCTGAGGTCCAAAAGTCACAGAGTTTTGGTGAAGTTTTCTGGGTCTGACTGCGTCCTCCTCTACTGTCAAAGTAGGTCAGAGTGTGTGAGTTTATATCGGTTAGATTTTGAGGAAGTACAATGGGAGCTCCGGTTCTGGGGAGGAGTTTCGTTTATTTTTTCCAGGCAGGGGAATTACATCTGGTTTCACTCAAATAGCAAAGATCCCAGAACCAGATGATGTCAGGTGTCGGATTACAACGGCACCTCCGAAAGCTTCACAGAGGCTGGCAGTGAACTCACTCAGCACTCTGCTGCATTCTGGGACACTGCTTGAAAAATGGAGAAGGCTCTTGGATTTTTAATAAAAATGGCATCTTGGCCTTGGATTATTTATTAGACCGTTGTAAAATATGAACATGTGCTTAGTTCTTGGATATAATGTACAAGAATCAATATGATATGAAAGAGGAAAAGGCCTGGGCTTTAAACTTTGAAGTACACTAGAGTCTGCTTTCAAGTCTCTTTTTGAAGAATAACTCTGCTTTTAATGAAGATGAATTGGCAACATTTTTTTTCTATTGAAGAAAGTGCTACTTTGTTCTACCATATGCAGCTCTGGAGACCGGGGTTTGCATTATAAGTCCTGTCTGTGCTTGGGAATTGGCAACAAAATCACTTTTGGTTAAATTTAGGGCAAGATTGTGGTTTCAAATAAATGTTAAAGTAAACATGCCCTGTCTAAAAGTACGCCATTATTTTTTAATCTACTTTTCAGGGTTTTTTCTCATTCTCATTCTGCAGCTTCCCACTTTTTCAGCTACTGAAGGGGGGGCATGTCAGGGGAGGGCATCGGCGTTGTAACCTACATCACCAGTTTTCGCTAATGTCTGAGTGAGAATTTCCATTTGAAAAGAACACAGATGGAGTTGCCTTTTAAGGAACTATCCTAGCAGGGGGGAGAGTCAGCTAATTGGACTGCTAACTGCATGGCTAACTGAGCTAACCAGCTAATAGAAGCAAAGTTACAGTTAGCGATCACTTTTGCAGCAAGTAAAGCTATCTGACCATGAAGTAACTGGGTGGACTGCGCCTGGAGCAGATGAGCGATGAAGAAATCTGCAACAAGCTGATGTCAGCTGAGCCTTTTCCTCACAGGGATCACTTTTACATACATTTACCTCATAATTTAATATCCTAAAAAGTCCACATCCTGTGAAATCCTAAACATAAAAAACTTTTGACTCACTTGAATTACTACAAGCAGATTCTACTCTTTATCATTTTCATCATTATGTTGACAGAAAACATTAACTGGGAGAAGACATATAGATTATTTCCTGGCAAAATGTTGTAATACTGTATGGCAACTGTCAAAAGTAACTGGCCATGATTAAAGGCATACTATGACTACAGTCATCACGCTGCATTCACACAAAATCCAGCGCTGTCTTTATTTGTGCTTTAGAAAGTAACTCAGAAACAACTAAATAAAGTTTTATTTCTCTGATTCACTGCTTTGTTCTCGCTAATGACACTCGCTCGCTTCTATTCTACCTTTAAATGAGAAACATTAAGGATGTGACAAAACACATTTCCACATCTAAGAAACAAGCATAAGATTTTTAAGCTTACGTAAAACATTATTTGCATGAACTGAAAACCAAGTCAAGAAAAATCAGGTGGGATGTGCTGGTGTAGAGAACATCTGAAAACAAACTGGCACATGGACATTTTAATACATTGTCGTCTGTGACAGTTGGAGTGGAAAGGCTGATGTGCATCAAAAAAAGGAAGACACCAGTGTCTTTCCATTACAGACACTGTTGGTAAAAAAAAAACAAAGGTACTTGAACTGTGATCTTCTTACAGGACAAGCAGCAAACAAGAATTCAGTTGATTTTTGAGAATAAGCGAGATCACAAAGCCTTTATTTAAGTATTTTTCCCGAATATTTATACAAGCATAGGTTTTACCATGAACACTTCTGAAAAAATAATCGAACGTTGGCTCTCAAACATGTTGTGTTTTTTTTTTTTAAATAATAGCACATGAACAGGATGTATCAGACCTGATCATGAGAATTAACTCCTTCAAAAAAAAAAAAAAATTCCCACGCCAGAACCAAAATAGATCTTTACCATGTTTATTTTCTCTCTCATGTCATCTGGCTGTGGACTTCCTCATGCAGTTAGTCAACAGTCTAATGTGTCATGTCTGTGTGTATATATGAACATATCGTGTGACTCCTATAGTCATACAGCAGTCTAGCATATGCAGTCACTCGTCTAAATATAAGAACGTCCCGTGTACCTCATATGTCCAGTGATACATGGCTGTGTTGCAGCAGGTTATTCAGACATGTAATGAGGCCTGAATGAAGAACGGGTTTCAGCGGCGCTACAGCTAGTTTAAGTGCTGATTATGCTTTTACCAGAGCTGTTGCTGCAACTACAACACTGCTCATAATTCAATAACAGAGCACTTCGGTTGATGCTTTTATGTGAAGTGCTGATAAGACCAAAGTTTTTAGTGTGTTAAGAACAAAGTGTGTTTTTATATAATTAAAATGTTTTATTTCCACCGTTTTTCATCAAGTCATCTGTCTTTTAAACAACAGTTTCCTGCAAAACACAAAATTACACTTATTCTACTTTATTATTGTACAGATTCATGTTTGCTGCATTTTATAGTAGGATCTGAGTCCTTCCTCTGTCTGAAAATGAACTGAACTTTCAGTCAAAGTTATGAGTCTTATTTGGAAGGACTGTGGATTTTGCTCACCATCATTTATGCTGGAATTGCATTAGGCAGGGATTTCAGCACCAGTATGGACATGAGGAATGATTACAGCAGCCCTGTAACTCTTTTGGGCATTTGGGTATTGTTTTAAGTCTGACATGAAAAATGTCAAGAGACATGTTCTTTCCAATTGTTCTCACTGCCTTTGGGCCCCATGCAAGAACATTTTCGTTTCATTTCTCTTTACTTTTCTTCATGCAAAGGGCTCATACGAACACGCCACAAGAGATTCAACAAATGCGAGTAACTTCAGATAATTGTGGAAATTATCGACTGGTGCATATTTGAGTGCACATGCATGAGACTTGGAAATTAGCATAATTAATGCCCCGGTAATACCGTACATGCCTGCGCTTCCTGCTGCATGTCTGGAGTGTTCATTCATGAAAATAGCATCTGAGAGAAAAAAAAGAAGAACTTTACGAGTTTGAAGTTTGACGTCCTTCAGAGATCGATAAAGGAGAATCTGTCATTTTAACAGCATCAGCAGTGAAATTAAAAGCAATGAAACAGGAAAAGCGGATGCTATAATGCCGTCCGACAGGGTCAGACTGTCACTGAAATAAAGAAGAAGTGTCTCGATATGAAAATGACTCCAGAGAAAAAAAACGCCACAGCCACAGGAAGGGCCGATCGATAACTGCAGCAGGAAGACGGGGCTAAGGGGAAGTTTTCATCACAGAGACGGAAGACAGAATAAGTGAGGATGTTCGCTTCATAAACCTGCTCCTGCAGGTAATAATAGATCACTGAATGATTGATGACAGGCTTTATATTTTAAATTTAGAATTATATTATAATTTGAAAGGGAGTCAAACAGGATAATGTCGACAGAATTATGAAGTGTAATTTATTTTTCAAAGTGTCTTCAAACTAATGAAATATACAGTCATTGGTGAAAAAGTTTGGTTTGTATCACAGAAGACTAACTGCATGAGCTCCGGCATTAAAATGACTACATCACTGCAAAAGAAAAGGTAACAGCTGTTAGCTGTGTTACATTCATACCATTAGCATCCTGGGTGCAGTTTGCTGGGTTGCAGTTTGGATTTTGAAAATGTAGATAGCGAACGCCACAATGCTGCTTGGAGCAAGTGAGCAGTGGCAGGACATATACACACAGTGTGCATCCTGGATAACTGTATGAGCCTAAGCATTGTTTTGGGGAGAAAATCCAGAATAGTTTGCCTTTAAGTAAGTTAAGTTACATACGCAACTTATGTACTTAATTTAACCCAAACCATGACTCTTTCCCAACCTAACCAAGTAGTTTATTTTGAAAGTCTATCCAGACGTTGCAGATTTATTTTACCGCTGAGTCCTGCATGTGCAAAACTGACACAAAACTAGTTCAGTCAGCCAATAGTCTTTCCTGTAGTGCCACTGTTACAGAAACTTATTATCTTTCACTATTTTCACCATGATTTATGCTCCAACAGATTTATAATTTAGGGACTGAGGGTATAATCATCCACTGTATGGGTGTAATGAACATAACCTTTTAGTGTAATCTTTCAATCTTATTACTCCCAGATGTGTAATAGAATATTTGTTATGGGTGTAGGTCTGATGGTACAGCTGCAAAAACCTGTACTGACAGTGAAATGTTGTCAGCGTCCCTACATGCCCGACGTGACTTGATGAGAATTTCATACAAATGCAGCCATCTGTCTCTGAAGTCAGCAGCTTCAGCGCCCCTCAAGGTCAAGCGCAATCTCAGGAGCTGTGCAAAGATCTCCTCTTGCCTTAAGATCTCTGGTGTGTTAAGTGCGTCTGCAGGCCCCGGCCTCTCATCGCTGACAGCTCACTATCTGTCTGATCGATGGCCGTTTTTCTTTTTTTTTTTTTTTTTTATTCCTGGAGAGTCTGTTGGATTTCACCAGGCAGCAGAGAGCATTTAAGCTCCTTTAAGACTCTTCCTCCAGGTTCCTCCATGGCCACTTTAGATAATGAGACTCGTGGACGATAGTGTCTCGATTGATCCACCATCCAGCACCCAACCCCCATCTCGGCACCAACGAACAGGCAGGAGGTCATGACCTGTGTGTAAATGTGTGTGTGTGTGTGTGGTTGGGGGGGGGGTTGATGAAAGGGGGAATGGCTACAGGCGGTGATAGATTTATAATCCAATAGTCCTTACTAAGGTGGTTACCAGGCGGTCGATGGCACTATTTTTATCTGCAGTGTTAGAAAATCTATTAATATCTCTATATAAGCTGACGTTGAGAATGTATTTCTATAATCCCAATGCTCTGATGTGAGCAGCAGCAGCCATTAACTTAATGTTGTGATTGATTTTCTCTTCTGCTCTGACTCTTCATTGTGTAAACTGGAGAGTAATCAGAGGCCCACGCAGCAAACTGAGAATAATTACGTTTTTGGTGATTTTTTTTTTTAGGTTTTTGGTGATATTTGAGCAAGTTAGAGTTAATTAGACTCTAGATAGAGGCAATTCCCTTATATTTAAAGGAAAAATCTGTAATATATTAACTGTAATAAATCATAAAATGGGAGTCTAAGGAAACATGCTGAGTTGAAATACTTGCTTCTGCTCCACTGCCTGAGCTTCTTTGCATCCGGAGAGAAGGGGGTGGGGGGAAACATCTGGCTTAAATAGGATTTCAACCTATTTAATATACAATTTCCGGCTCCAACTCACTATTTGGACTGCAGTACTAATTGCAGGAAGTGCAGTAGCTTCATATCGCTCCTTTAACCAGTGTTTTCGGTTGTGGGCTGCCGACTGTATAGAAAGGCAAAATAATGAACATGCTGCGTTTTGTATCGACCAACTCACTTATTTTAAACCCTTTGATATGCAGTACTCTAATGAGAGTGAGAGAGCACACGTTGTTCCATACTGCTGTTATGTTCCAAAAAGTGTTTATGTAAATATTATGTGGTGCTCGAGTTTTAAAATAAATGTGTTTCAACCAAACATGACCTCTTTATTTTAGCAAACTTTATTTTCCAAGTGATTTTTTCACTCCCTCCAGGATTTCACAGGTTTTTTTTTTTTTTTTGGAATTGCTGTGGCCTAAAATGCCTGATTTCACAGCAGGTTTTCTAAAATGCATGCATTCTGTTCCATACCTCACCACAGTGGTTCCCAAAGGGAGAAATACTGAGTAAAACAAAATGAAATAATATGATTTATTTAGTGGAAATAAACAAACAAGAGTTTGCTGATGCCTGCTTTACCAAAAGACAGGATTACAAAAATTCTATCAAAATGTGCTTTATTGTAAATAAAGAAGTGCACTTCTGGGGTTCTACGCAGAGAAGCAAAATCTTTTTGGAGCACAAAATTATAAAAATAGAAGTGCAGAAAGCCTTGATAAATGTGAATAATAATGGCAAGCCCCATATTTTTTCAGTAGCTGTGACAAAGAAAAAGTAAAAAATAAAACATTGAGTCAGTTCAATGAGACGTACATGTATGATTTTTGCACGGATGAGTGCTATGACTGGTGGAACTCGTGGGAAGCTACGATGATTAATCAAAGTTGTGGAGAAGTTGCGGTGATTGGGAAAGGTGTGCAGAATTTACAAGAAGTGGTTGAATTTGCATTAATTGTGGCCGCAACTTCCAGGAGGGACTGATATTCAGTAATTCAGAGGAGCTATAGTTACACATTACATTGTTAATACTGGGGTAACACTTGTATAGTTAAACGAGTAAAGAATTACACAAAATTAGTGTTCAGGTACCAGCTCTCCAACAAGGGTTGAATTAAGCCTTGACTCTGTAGTATAGACCAATATAGATACTTTGAAAGTGCTGAAACAGATTCTGACTGTGTTCATTTTAAGTGAACTTATCTTGCTGTGCAGTTTGACAGTAAATTCCTGTTTTCTTTTCTTCTTCTTCCCTCTGTGAGGGCACATCTGTTTCCCATTTTGGTGCGTACTGTCAAAAGCCACCACAAACTGGAAACTGCTCACCTCCCAGCAGCCTCTGCTGCTGTCATATGATCAACACGCTGACTCAGACCATCACGGGATGTTTGCTTCTTGCCATTACAGAACCGATCCGGCTCCGTAATAGCAAGCAGCGATCTTACATCACACCGACGGGTCATTGCAGAGAAAACCCAATGACATCCCATTTTCTATATGCATCCCCGATCCATATGACTCCCTCTGGGACAGATTACGTAACCCTAATGCCGTTCCCTGTTGAAATGAATTGTGTTCAAGAGCCAGAGAACATCGTTCAGATTCTTCTCCCCTGCCAATCTACCGAGAGCCCGAGAGAGGTTTAAATCCTGATCTGAACTGTGTGCACTTTTCACTGACCAGTTCAGAGATTAGCGCAGCAGACACCAAAGAGGTTTTAAAGGCTTGTTTTGATTCCAACAGATTAGACTGTGTTGTCTTTTTTTTTTTCACTCCGAGCTCAGATTGTTTTCTCGAGGGACAGTGGGGAAATGTACGGTGTTGTTGGCGTTTGATCCACGCTTCTCTCCTCTTTGTGGACGTTAAAGAGCAAACAGAAAAAGTCCATATCATGCACTGAAGTTGACATCAATAATTTCTGCATATTTTTGTTAGATTTTCTGGAAATAAAGACAGATGAGTTTGCAGTTGAGATAAAAACCCAGTAAAAAATAATTAAAACAAAATCAAAAAATAATGTTAATAAATTATGGGGTGTTTTTTTTTTTTTTTTTTGGTAAATTGATATTTTTGCAGATGAATTGTAATTTGTCTTTTGTGTTTATAATTTAATGACTCAATACTGCCCACTCCTGGAGGAAACAAACTGCTGCTGTAAATGTGCTGATCAGTCATCAAGCTGATCTCTGTGCTTCCAATATAAAATCCCAGATAAAAGCAGGTTGATGTCTAAGTTTAGTTCAACAATTTTACTATAGACTGAAATATAGTCATCTTAAAGGACAAGTTCAACATTTAGGAAAGATGTCTTCTTACTGAGAATTACTTAAAGTTTGAAAGTCATGGTGAGTTTCAAGGAAAAGACTCCTGTTTATCCACATTTATTGTCATTCTTTGGTCAAGTTAGTAATAATAAATATGCAAAATGTATATGGTTATGTTTAGGAAAAGACTGCGGTTTGGGTTAAAATAAAGATAAAATGCAACTACTTGGTGAACTACGTCCTTTAAGCAATCAACATTTATACATTGGTTAGAATAAGTGACTTCAGAGGTACTGATTGGTAGATTCCTCACCCATAGCTTTATATTTAACAGACAGATATGAAATTAATGATCATTTTTTCCCCAAAATTTTGAACTGTTGCTTATTACTTTGCCTGGACATTTCACTGCATGTCTGCACCACAGTTTTGATCCGTCCTCCACTCTGCTCCATGATGCACCTGCAGGCTTTCAGAAGTGTTTCAGCTGTAGATCGCTGTGCCCACTTGATTATGCTGACTTACTCAGATTTTGTTTATTTGGTCCTCTTTCCTTGTTTTTTGTGCTTTTGTGACAGATAAGTAGTTAAACAGTTTCTTTTTTCTGTCTGTTTTTATAATTGCTAGTCTTTTATTTTGAAAATTGACCAGACTGTCCATGGTTTTTCTGTGACTGACTTCATGCCTGCTCAGTCTGCTATATGCAGATTGACGCATATTTGATTGACTCAACAGATATTTGAAGTGGAGTGGAGTGGAGAGCCTCTTCAGGGACGTGCTGAGGCTCTGCTGGTGGAAACATGAGCGTTGTGCAGAATGTCCACGAACAACTCTGGTGCAGCCGCAATGCGACGCAGCCGCATCAGATAGAATCAAGCCAGGCTTCAAAAATTACATGCCAGAGATGAAACAAATGGACCCTCTCATTGGTACTTGATGTGTGATTTGTGTTGTTCACAATGTAGAGAGAGACAGGAAACAGAAAAGAGAGGGGTCCAACATGTAACTAACGTCCCCTTGGTAGAATTATAACATGGACGTCACAGTTATAAGCTTTGGTCATTAGGCGCCCCACTGTTTTTATGAAAATGAGGCCTCTAATGTCATCAGAAGCAGGGACGAGTCTGGCTCTTCTGAGTCAGGATGAGGATGATTAGTAGTACAATGATGCTGAATGGATGCTTCACTCACAGTGATAGATTACTGGAGTCAGACTCTGCAGAATATCTTCACATGTGCTTTTTTTTCCTTGAAAAAAAGAAACAACTTTTTCCACTTTCCTCTGTGTTCTTTGCTATTGTTCCTTTTGTCCGTTCAGAGGGGCTCAGACTGACTACATTTCAGAACATAATACGAAAAGCCAAACAAAATCAAACAAACAACACTCTATGTCACTCTGAGCTGTGAATACAAAATGATCATTACGAATATATTGTATTTGATTCGTCCAGAAGTCCTGGACCTCGGCTTTAAAAACAGCTCTTTCCCCTTCCATCCACTGGGATGATGCTCCCAGTGATGGATGGTTTGTGAGGAGGCGGCAGATGGAGGATGGAGGACTGCTTGGAACTGGGAGACTCGGCAGCTCCAGAGGAGACGTCGATGGCCGGATGGCAGAGGCTTGGATTAACAAAAAATGAAAAAAAATCTGTTTGACCTCAGACACTCGTCTACAGCAGCATCTAACCACTTCAACTATGTCTTCAATACATAAATCTGATTATTTCTGAACGGAACTGTTTGTTCTGTCCTGTGACCAGTT
The DNA here is from genome assembly GCF_056507025.1 of Lutjanus erythropterus. Classification (NCBI taxonomy): domain Eukaryota; kingdom Metazoa; phylum Chordata; class Actinopteri; order Lutjaniformes; family Lutjanidae; genus Lutjanus; species Lutjanus erythropterus. The sequence continues at coordinate 39,555,359 of NC_139325.1, forward strand.
CATACGAGAGCACCAGAAAGCCTTTTAAATTATTGTGTTCATCCAAACAGATTAGATCAAATTTAAACCTTTTGATTCCAAGCAGAGACAAGTGTACCCAAAAGATCATCTATCCTGCTAGAAAACAAGTTACTTTTTAATACTGTAGTACTTTGTCCCTGATAGTAAATACAAGGCGGAAAGAGGGATATATTTGGAAAACTGTGGCCTGATTTTTGTAGCTCTGTAAAAATATTCAGACAGACTGAGCCGCCACCAGGTCGAGGCGCAACCCAGACAAAGTTTAAAAAGAGGCATCGCTGTTGTTCGCAGTAAAATTATTTATATCATCTGCTTTGAGCAGGTTAAGAACTTCACCAGAATATGAAATGAGTCTGAACCAGACTGCGTTTAGCAGATTAATTAGAGGCAGACGAATCAGCCTAGAGGAGATATAGAAGTCCTCCTGGCCACAAACTCTCTATGGGACAAAAAATAGAACAAACAACACAGACAGCAACAAGAACAAGGACATAAAACAGACATAATGCTGGTAAACACAGCTCACATGTCTCTGAATCACAGATACCTCCATGGGGGTTTGGTTTTTAGATGCTTATTTGGATTAAGGTTAGGAGGTTACATGAATTTATTAAATTTATTTAAATTAACCGTCTGGAAAGTCACAACAACACCAAATCAAATTACTCTAATTTTAAAATGGGTCACTCATAGCGCCAAAATCATGGTGAATTACCGCCCAGCTCTGCAGCTCTACAGAGATTTTTAGCCTCTTTTGTCTCCTTGTTTGGCACATCTACTTTATGGTTGTCATTTCCAGTGTCTGTTTTCAGTTCAAGGCTCTGATGAGCCCACTGTGCACTCCTTTTGCAGCACCAAATTACAGACAAAGTTGGAGGAGTTTGGTGGAGATGTAACCAGAAGTTAAAGTCTGTAAAGGGAATTCAGAGTTTTTCTTCTAAACCCATTATACATGTGAGAAAATAGTTGCTGAAAACATGTAGGACTGAATTGGGGAGTTGTTCATGTTTGCTGTGTTCAGGATCCATGATCCCCCAAAAGAATATAAGCCCTGGAAATCGCAACTGTCAGTTATGAACATACCTCAGCAACTCTCTCGGTCCAAATCAGCCCAGCAGTTCATTTCAGCTCACTTCAGTTCCAACAACCTGTCACAGAAGAAAAAAAAAACATCTTCTCACTGTCCTCCGGCTCTGGTGACTCAAACATGTCTGGTCCAAAAAAGTTTTGTTTTCAGGTCATTGTGGTGTTCGACGCTGAGACAGTGGAGCAGACACGACCCCTGCGTCAGAGCAGAGAAAACTGCTCTTTATTTCCTTGATTTTAAGGACTAATTTTATATTCGTAGTGATTTTTTTTTAATCATTCAAGGATTGATGGCTTAAACAAACACTGGACTTTCACCCAGGAGACCAGGAGTCATGTCTCGAACATGAACATGAACATATGTTAACATTCAAAATCCACATGTGACTAAATGCTAGAACAGGAGGAGGTGGAGGGAGTTAAACTTCTGAAAGAAGGCAGCAGTGTATGCAGAGCTCAGTGCTGTCAGGATGTTTACTCTGCTAGAAATGTCTATTTCCCCACAGCCAGGAACAGGATAAGCAGAGTACTGAAGCAAAGGTGCAGATCTCATTATAATTTAGGGGAGGACGGCGGTGAAATTCAGCCCTGGACTTATCTGCTTGGAGGTGGGGTCACGGAGTGCAGTTCGTGTTTATTATGTGACCTTTTACTACACGCTGAGAGAAGTAGAAAACAGGGGCTTTGTAACTCCACTTCCTTTGTTAGTTCACGCTGTTTACAAGGTTCATTATTAGGAGGTCAGCACAACTGATGTGAATTATTAACGTGTAAATAGTCTCTGCTCCAGGCAGTCTTACAAGTGGACAGACTGTTAAAAAAAAAAACTCCATTCTGAAAGCATATTGTTTCACAGTAAAAACCTGACTTGACCATCAGTGAGACTCTTTTCTGATTCACTTCAATCTACGGGCACAAATCGCACATATGACATTTGCATGGTAACATTATTAACTAAACTATGATGAAGTCTATATAGATTTTTATGCTGTGTATTGCAGAGTTTTGCAGATGTCAGCCGTAAAGATGCCTGCCTTCTCTCCATGGGACTAAATGCCACTCGGCTTGTTGTGGTCAGGAAAAAAAAAATTAAATCCCAGTGTCTCCCAAAAAATGCAGGAACTACTTATTTTCTAGTAGAAAGTAGTTAAGTAGTTGTGGTAGATTCTACTGCAGAAATATATTGGCAGACATTTCTCTTAATTCTAAAACTGTGCAACCCACACCAACAAAAAAAAAATCTAGATCTGAGTCTGACTGATTGACCGACCAACTAACATGCATTGCAGTGAAACCACGGTGCAGTGTGGCTAGAAAAGGACAAAAAAGTACAAAGAAAGTACAAACTAAACATGAGACATGGGGATATGATGAACAACATGTGGGTGGTGTTTAGGGTGTGCATTGATTAGAATACTGTAGCCCTCTTTAACATTCACGCCTCGGGGGGTCAATGTATCCAAGCTGTACATCCAATACTTTTCCCTTGATCTACACCATTAATCAGCGTCTCCTTCCTTTCTGCGTTCGCCTCGTGCCAAAATGAGAAACATTCACAAGCGATTCATCTTCTTAAAACAGATGGTGACTTTCAGTCCGCCGGTCGTGGCGTTATTTACAACTTTCACACACGTAAAATAAACTACGCAGGCACCTGATCACTTTTAAGACAGAGTTATAATTCATAGTTCTCTTCGAGTCAATAACACGGCCGGACAGAGCGTGAAAAAGTGTTTCATGCATATGGGATATTGACATTTAGTTTATAGTTTCAAGATAAATGAGTGGAATCATTTCTTTTTTTTATTCACAGTGGAATTTTTAATACATCTGTCTTCAACATTTTTTTTTTTTTTAACACCAAATCTGTGAGCGTGGGTGTTGTTTTAATATAGATCCTGCTGGTGGATCTGTGCCTAAAAGGTGCCAATTCTTTTTCGAGTAATGCCTCTGGACTTTGGCAAGTGTAGATGGGTTTTAGCTGAAGTGAGGGTCCTGTTTTGGGTAAAATAAATAAATAAATATATATATATAAATTTCAATTGCACAGTGCTGCATTTGTTAGTGCACTAATATTCTTTAATCTAGTGTACAACAGTTTTTATTTATTATAACTCCTCGCAGCACTGCCATTATACTTTTCTATAAAAGGCAGGTAGGAAAGCTAAGTGCACGGGGAAATCAGATTGTATCTGAGCTCTGTGTGTGTCCAGACCTCTTTCATCTAATTGTATTATCCACAAATAACATTATTTAAATAACATCTTTTCAGAATTGGCTCCATATTTGTTTGAATGCAGGATGCTTAACTTTGAGATTAGAGAAGGTGAGAAGTTCATACCTCTTAGAAAATCAATTCAGTCCAGACAACATGTCCAGGCAAAACAAATGGAAATGTATGATTATGCATTTTTATAATGCTTTAACTGTCCATCTGTTTATAAGTGACTGTGTGAATAGACATGTAAATAAAATAAAGAAATATTTTTTAAAATAAATTCCTACAGGAGGATTTTCCTCAACTTTGTCCCTATTTAGAATACCTAATGTCCCATAGGCACTATTCTAGTTCTTGCATAGGAAGCAGAAATGGTTTTACTTTAACTCAATGTCAGCACATCCTGTATCTTGCCCTGCATACTTGTGGCCTAAAGGTAAAGGTAAATAAACTTTATTTATCACATACACCCAGGGACCAACTCCAGCTTTAAGCCAGCGCCTTGGTCGAGGGCACCGACAGGAGAAATTAACCTAACATCCATGTTTTTGATGGTGGGGGAACTGGAGCACCCAGAGGAAACCCGCACAAACACAGGTGCAGGTTTCTCTAACATAATTTTATTGTTAAAGGGAACCCTGTGATAGTGGTGCCCAAATAAGAGTCACCAACCCAAAAACCTGGACTGACTTGGACCCAGAACTGGGAGTTAGTTAGCATTTTTTCACCTCCTGTTCCCTTGTCTTGAACTCAGTGGGTCTGTGGTTAACACAAGCTTAAGAGATGTCAGTTTTTGCTCTATGTCATAAAATACATTTGAAACTTTCCCATGTCTTAAAAAAGGTACCGTGATTAGCTAGAAAAACAGAGGAGAAGCCAGGTGCAACCATTTAGGGGGATAGAGGTAGGAGCTGGGGGAGAGGCTGGGGACTGTTTGCACATTTTTGATACCTTCAATACTAAATGATGGCAAGAGCTAAGCTATTTTTTACAAGGTATTTGAACTTATTTTGCAAGAAAACATAGACACAATTTATTTCTTCTTGCAGAGCATTTTATATTGTTTAAAACATGGCTGGAGGTAGACTTTAACTCAGAATAATTCTAGACTCATGATTTATTCAGACAACTTCATTAAGAGATGTGAAGACATCCATGCATTTCACTCTGTCGCAGTGTCTCAAAATAAAACAAGATGGTGGACCCAAAAATGCAGACAGTGAAGTGGAAAATGGTTCAAATGTAACTAATAAAGAAAACGAATTATCAAAAGCTTACATAAAGGCAGTCAGGTCATAACCAGAATCCAAAAAACAAAAAGAATCTACAAAATGCAAAAAACAAAACTCCAAGAAAAAGAATACCAAATCAAACACATAAAAGCATGATCAGGAGTATAGAGGCTGACACACAAGAGGGACGACAAACTGACACAGAAACAGAGAAACACAAAGAACTAATCAGACACAGGTGGAACTAATCAGGAACAGGTGCAACAAATGCTAATCAAAAAGTAGGGAGAAGGATCAATGCAGGAAGTAAAGACAAGACACATGAGAGAGGACCAGGACTACAAAATAAAACAGGATCTCACTAACAAAAAAAACCCCCAAACAATGACAGATAGCCAGGTCGATATACTGTAGGTGTTTGTAGCTTTTTTACTTCTGCTGATTGCAGTTATGCTTCAGAAATCATAGAAGTGATATTAATTTGGGAGGATTTTCTTGCCGAACAAAAACCTGTAAGAATCATAAACTTTTGTTCACCACAGCGCTTAATTTTCTGCAATAATCTAAAATCCAATGGAAAAATCCCTTTGGCTTTTTGTGAAGGGAACAAAGGGTGCTAACTTCCAGATTGGCCTACAAACAAAGATAATCATGGTGGCTCGGAAATGATGCGTGACTGGGAGGACTGAATCCAACACTGACATCTGTACAGTATGTCTGTGTGTGTGTGTGTGTGTGTGTGTGTGTGTGTGTGTGTGTGTGTGTGTGTGTGTGTGTGTGTGTGTGTGTGTTTCAGCATTGGACCATCAGCTCATTCTGGACCTTCCCTGCATTGCATCTTTGTCACGTGCCGATGAGAATAAAATTATCAACGAACCTGTTCAGAAACTGGCCGCAAAACAAAGTCATTCATGGTTCCTGGCATCTAATCTCTTTCTATGGCTTGCTGCTGTGCATCTGTGCCTCCCGTTGATGCACACATGTGCTGTGATGTTTAGGGGATTAGTATTTATTCTAAGCAGAGAGAGAAAACCCCCATATCACGCACACTGAAATGAAAGCCCAATTCACAAACACAAGCTGGCGGCACACATTCATAATTTTTCCAATGGTTGATCTGTCACGTGCTGATCCGTCTCCAAGTTCGCTCTTGAGGGATTAGCGGTCGACATGAGATTTGTGCCGCGGTGCCTTACTCCTGTCCTTTAATTCATATTTTTAGATGAGGGTTGCGCAGAAATTGCTGACACTCGAAAATTAAATGAGCTCAAGGCTCGTAGCTTAAGTGACGCTCTTTATAGCGGTGCCAATATTTTAACCCTAAAGTACTTAAACTAAATACTTGAGCGCTCAGCATCAGCTGGACTCTCATTAGAGGAGGCAACAGCTGAGACCTCAACACGGATTTAAAATCTAAAAGGTCTATTTGTGCTTGTATGCTTTGGTCTGCGGAATAGCATTAGAGCGACCTTTGAAACCAGTTGATAGTCCATCACAGCTTCCATTCATAAAGACAGAGATTTACATCAGTGGGTTTATGGAGGTTTAATTGTCAGAAGCTTCAAGGATTCAGAGATGAGCCGTGCTGGAAAATGTTTAATAGAAAAACAATAAAAGGTGGATTAAAAAATGACTGTTGACCTTTACAACGCAGCCTCAGCAAGAACAGCGTGTTCTTGGTCACAATCTGTTAGTTGTTGCAGGTTTTGATTATTTATGAGGATATAAGGTGAGGTCCGACGTGATCTCATGGGATGGTACAAATAACACAACACTTTTAAGGACATTTCACGTGTAGTTGTTTATGAATTTTTAAGGTCTTTGTGTGTCACTTAAGCCTACTTAGTCCAGTGCATTCTGGTAAAAAATAGTCAGGTACAAAAGAACTCCTGCACACTGTGTAACTTGCAATATTACATTTATTTGCAATGTTTTAGTACAAGATCTTCCTCAGGCAAAAATAGTCAGGTGACCTTTGTTGCTATGGTGATCTTTATCATTAAGGTTTAAGAAAAGATTGTGGTTTGGGTTAGAGGTGCTGTATGTGACATTTACTGTCACTAAAGGTTGAAATTAACCGCCTGGATTTCAGAACAAAGCAGTAAAGCAATAAAGTAAAAATGACATCTGAATACACACTGTTCGCAAAATTCAGATGAAACTGAAACCAGGCCGTGCTGAAGATATATGAATCTCTCCCCTCACTGACTGACACATTTGATCTTAAAACTCTCAGCCTCATTTGTTTGAGTCGGATAAACTGATTTTACTTAGTACTTGTGTACTAAAGTTGAGATAAGTCAATGCTGACTTTTAGTTTTGCACTGGACAGTTCTGGGTTTGTTCATCCATTCACCCAAACCTCCTCTCTATATAGACTTTCTCACTCTATAATTCCACCTGACATGTTTTTCTCTGTGGCATGCACAAATAAAATGATTTGCATAAGTCTGTACAGTCTAAATGGAATGACATGAAACTCTAAAAGCAAAATAAATATGAAAACATGTGTAATGATATAAGACATTTGCGTGTTCTTCATGTGACATTTCGTGAGACCACGCCGGAAAGAGTAGAATTCAGTGTTTTCCTCGTTTTAATTTCCCAAAATAACGAGGTGCCCCATTATGCAATCAGCGCATCTTACATTTCTTTCTTTTCATCATCTTGGTTTGAGAGAAGGGGCTGGCATTGTTTGTTTTCCTCTCTCTCATTACAAAAAAAAACATTATAGGATGAACCGGATCCGCTGAGGAAAAATAATCCCCGCATAATATTCATGGATATAAGAACGGGCCCAGCCTGTGGATGGCAGCAGGATGACCAGATGTCACTGGCAACCATTACAAAAAGGATGAGCACTTGAGAAGCCCCCTTTTTTTCCTCCCACCCCCCCGAAGCCCTTCCTGTTGGCTCGCTGTGCTGAGGTGCAATGCTGGGCAGAAGCCAGTGTTGCTTTGCTGATTCAGACATTAAATTAAATATCATATCAGCCAGTCAGCATTTCAGCATTGTGGCTGAGAGTTGCGCTACACTTAATTAGACACAGTGCGTCGACCTGCCTTAAAGAAGTTTAATGTTGTTTGGTTTCAGAGGGAAGTTTCGGTTTCCTATGATATTCTCATACTCATACTGATCACTTTAAAGCCACAATCCGTAATATACGTCCAAACAAAAAAGGATTGCCTCAAGACACAAGACAGGATTCTGTTGTCTCTCTAAAATTGATTGGATTAATAATTTATGTGAATATACCTATGGATTTACACAGTTAATAACACTCCTGATTGGGTTCTTAAAGATATTAAAGCTGGAAAATGAAGAGTTCTGGTAGAACGCTGAAGTTGCACTTATATTTAGCATCGGCTGTTTTCAGTGTGATTCACAGTCATTGGCTTGTTCACAAACTGCAGACACTGGATGAGTTTCCACCCATTTTATTTATGGCTAATTTTAACCGAATTTTGAGTAAATTGGCAAAAGAAGACTTTAATGAATGCTTGTTTCATCGAGATAAGCAGAGATAAGAAAAATCATTATACCATTGCAGAAGGATGCAACAAGATGACATAATTACTAGGATTGTTCCATATCGAGACCATGATCCCACCTAAAATGCTGGCATCGATACTGGCAGTGCACCGATCTGGTACCACATAATTTATTAATCCTGAAACGGGACCCTGCTACTTCCCAGCTTCCCAGCATGTTTTACAAGAGTTTTAACCTGAGCCAGGCCACACAACAACAATAGCAATCATATCGCATCATATAAGGGTTAGAAGTATGCAGCTGTTAAAAAAATAGGTAACTAAATTAAAATAACAGAACAATGTGCTAATATCAGAAAGATCGCTAGTAATTTAAGGAGCGACAGTCATACTTGGAGAAAACACGATTGAAATATGACATTTTTATTTTTGTGGCATGTGAGGAAGGTTCCATCAGGTGTGTGTCGAGTGGATGTATTACGGAGCCACGAGGAGACTGTTGGGGAGGAAACAGCTGATCGATACGTCAGAATGTACTGGGAAGAAGTATTTCTATCTCCCATTAAGCACATTGACTGTTTTTCTAACAAGGCAATAACCACCGCAATCAATCTTTGTTCAGATTTTGCCCTTTTGATCAGCCTTGTCTAATGCAATACTTCAAAATGCGTATAAATGTTTATGAAAACCTGCCTCCACCACCCTAACCTCCTTATGTGGTATTTTGTACTTTTGATTTTAGAGCTCAAAAAACAGCACAGTATAACCATGACTATTTACACTGATTATGCTGTAAAACCCCAAAATAATTAGCTAAAGGAGGCTAAAAATCAACTCAAATTATTGACCAATGCAGATTTAAATACCTAAACCAAATACAATTAAAGACTGTATTGTCTGCAAACTAAAAAAAAAGAAAGTTTTTACATTGTTTGGGTTTGAACTCTATTCCCCTGAAAAACTCTTTTCAAATTCCCATCGTTGTCTAGTTCATAACATCAAATAAAGCAGAAATGAAATTGAAAGTCATCTGTTCTCCCACACACACACACACACACACACACACACACACAAACTCACAAACAGAATGGAAAACAGAAGAGGGCATTCGGAGGTAACCAGCCCGCAAATTATTCTCCTCACATGCATATGGACGCGATGGATGTCAGCTGTTTATTTTTGTCGAGCAAAGCGGCCACATGCTGTTGAGAATCTGGTCACGTTTCTGTCTAATCATGCAGAAACTGCTCTCTACAAATTACACAAATTTAAAGGATTGAGGATGGAAGCAAATTAGGTTCGCAGGTACATTTCAGCGCCATTGAACTGATACACAATTTTATAACTGATAGTTTCCCTCTGTATTGACAGATCTATTGATCTCTATTCACGTCTCTTTCTTTGACAGGACTGCTCTTAGTTTTAGGAAGAGGAGCTCCTCCTGGGGGCCAAAGGTCAGGCTTCATGATTCCTCTGTCCTAATTGGCTCCAGTTTGCCATTGTTTATTTCAGGCAGTACTGACCCTTCCTGAGGGACTGAATCTAATTAAACCCCACTGGAATTTGCCGAGAGTACCAGTGTCCTCCCAAAACACTGACTGATGGAGCTTCATATGTAGATTGCCAGTTTACCTTTAGGCTAAATGGTCCTCTACATATACAGATATTGATCAGCTGTCTGCACCCTGAAGTCTTACTGCATGTGAACAACTTAAAATGCAGGGTGCATGTTTCTTCTGCTTTAGATCTTTAAGAAAAGAAAAGAAAAGAAAAGAAAAGATAAGATGTGCCTGATTACTTAATAACATAAGAATAACAACAATAGAGCATTATAAAGTATATAAAGTGAAGCATAAAATATACAGTCCATAAAGTGTAAATGAAATGAAAGACACCAACTAAAATAACAACAGAAGTTAGATAAGTTCAGTTCAAAAGTAATAAAAAATAGAAATAGTAGTATTGGCAGTTACATTTAAAATGGAATATTAGCAGCAATATTGAGAAGTAATTAAAAGTTATATTGCACCAGATAAGGGATGTAAAAATAGCATGATATTAAAGGTAATATTTTACATGACAATAATAATAATAATAATAATAATGCACATGATATTAAAACATTAAGACTTTTGTTGAGATGACATTTACAAGTAACAGGAAAGGAATATTGCACATGATACTGAAAAATATCACTCATGCTGTTGAAAACATAATACGGTGGCGTTCTGTCGTACTCCTGGTAGGTTTCGAGAGTGCCATACAGGAAGTGAGAGCCATTTTCTTGTAGGCCCTCAACTATATTCCAACAAGACCTAATTTAACAACTTTAACTGTGTGCTCACTCATGTAAAACTTAATAACCTTTTGCACCTTCCTGTGTATCAACTGTGGCCTCCCGTCCTCTTGCCCGTCAAGAGCGTGCTTCCTGCCTGGCAGATGCTCCGCGTTCTGCTTCGGGGAAAAGAGGAAGCGCAAGGCTGCCCTGCTCTAATCAGAGAACCACAGGCAAATGGATGAGGATTAATTAAAACTGAACGTGAGGTTGAACCCCAATCCCGCATCGCCTACTGGGAGCTGAAATACAAAATTCAAAGCATCCTGAAAATCTGCTTATCGTCTGAGAAAACAATCTCACCGTTGCGAGGAAAATCCCTAATTGCATATACCTTTTCAACAGCTACTGAGTGCATGCTTTATCAAAGTCTGCTGCAGTTGTTGTTTAGGTACAAATCTATTGCAGAAGTAAAATAAAAACCCTGGTTTTCATTCCAGCAGGTGTTTGATTCAATTCCAAATGTTTAAGACTTAAATACAGATTAGTCAATATGAATAAAGCCCAAATCCCACCTTGTGGACCCAATTAAATTGCTTATTTAAGCCCATAATATGAAAGTGTTGAAAGAAACTTAGTAACCAGTAATATGTTGATAAAACTAAAGGTTGTCCAGAGTTACAGAGCAGGTCATAGAGTGCCAAAAATACACTAGATGAGGTTCATCCCCTTGAGAGCAATGACTTTCTTGTCAGACTGCCTGCTAGATTTGGATATTTCTTGTGCGAATCTGGAAAATGTTGATGTAGTTTTGCAGCCAAAGAAGCAAACAAGCAAACACAACACAAAGTCACGCCAGAAACATTATGAACATCATCTGCATGGGGATCTGAATATCCAATGCAAATTCCCATAAATATAGCCAATAACTGTTAAAATATATTGCTTTGAGACACAATGATGGAAAGATGGATAGACCAGTTGACCATCTGTTTATGTGGGGTTATTTCTGTGTCGGCAGGAACCACCAGGGTCACTCAGTGGTTTGAATCCTGGCTGGGGCAGGTTTTTCCTCCGGGTGCTCCAGTTTCCCCCACCATCAAAAACATATATGTTAGGTTAATTTCTCCTGTCAGTGCCCTTGACTAATGCATGGGCTTGGAGCTGGAGTTGGTCCCCAGGCACAGCATACTGCTCCTAATACTTATGGTGGGTCACATGCACAGAATGCATATTTCTGTGTATGTGATAAAATAAACAAACGTGACTTACATACTATAATAACCATGTTCTTTTTTTACGTGACCCTTTAAAGGCAATTGTCATGCACACACTTGGTGCTCTTCTCCATGTTGGAGCTGCAGTAGTCGGCACTGTGGACGAATCTTTATTTATTTATTTTGTGCCTTTATTTGACAAGAGAGCTAAAGATTGGTCATGCACTGTTGACAAATCTACATAAAGCACCCAGGAAAGCTGATTTTGAGGTTGATGAAAGCAGGAAAAGCCACATGTGGCACCTCTTTGTTTAAACTTTAACAGCGGCTCCAATTGGATGTGTTGGTGTTTTGTCCCAATTTGCTTCCCTTGGTTATTTTGTTCGCAGTGTGTCTTTGAAGGAGCCTGAAGAGGAAGTGATTGGGGCAAGAGACCAATCATCAACAAGAAGCCAGTCACTGTGACCACAGAACTATGGTTTTTCATATACAGGTACACAAGATAGCCTCAGTATTGTTATTTCCAAGATGCATGGATGCATTATAACAACATGGTGAGGATTAGTTGGGGTGGATAGGTGGGTCAAACAAGACTTTCACCCAGGAGACTGGGGTTTGTGTCCTGTGTGAAACCAAAAGTCAGTGCTACCTTATTTAAAGTTTTAAGCTACTAAAGTTAAGTTTCATACAAGACACTTACTTAAACCTAACCAGGTAGTTTTGGCACCTGAACCTGACCAAACTGACATTTCACAGCGTTAACCATGTGACATCACATGACTTATGTAACTTAATGAAGTTCTGGTGCGCCTGTAGCTCCACTGCTCACATATGGCGTTTTGAGAGTCACTGGCAAACAATCTATTTGATCATTTAGGTATGATGATATGTTGATTTTGGTCCACAAGAAGTTGACTGTCAGGAAGTAAAAACATTCTGTAGGTTATTTTCAGTGTTTGAACAACTGACTGTTACTGACATTTTCAGGTAAGGACAGTCTCTAAAGATCCATCCTCTCCTGATCAAAACAACTTTCAGGAGCATCAAGAGTTTTGAACCTAACTTGTCTTTTATGCAGTAAATTTAGTTTAAATTCTGTCCAACTCCACAGACAGCCTCGGTTTTGGATGTCTGCCCTCATCTCGGTCTCTGTTTGCCTTTTTTTTAGGTGTACTCGTCTGTTCCTGCTGCTCATGAATGGAGCTCTGACAGGCACACATGCTTAAATCTAGAGGGAAGGTCTCTTTGGATGGTTGACTTTGCATTTTAGGCTGGGATGCACTCACTGTGAAAATGTTTCTGCATCCGTTTGCAACAGCTGAATGCTTGGATAGCTCGGCGTAGTTCGGCAGCGGCCTTGGAGGTATATTTGCTCCCATTTGGTAGCTGTGCTGGGGCTAAAAACCAGTGCAGCTGTGACAAAAACCCAATGGAGCAGTGATGTCTAAAAAGACTGCGGTGTATCAAAGGACCTTTAATGCACATGGAGCATTTTAAATGTTTTTTTTTTTACTTAAACATGTTACCTTAGATTTATTTTGAGAACACACATCAGTGCATCCAATCAGCTATTTAATAAAGATTAGCACTGATGCATTGCAACAGCAAGTTCAACCAGTTAATTCTGAAAAATCCCCTGGTTTTACCTGGGTTAGAAACCTGTGGTTCTTACAATTCTTACAATAAGTGCAGCTAAGATTTTATAACGGGAAGTGAAGTCTGCAGACAGAATTTCAGATAGTGCTTTTACTCTTGCCCTTAGGACCAGTGTGAGTCTTATATATCGAGAGTAGTGACATTTGGACAATGAGGACAATTCCCCATACCTTTGGGATGTTAAATCTGGGGATGCTGCTTTTGTGACCTTCCAGAAATTCCACAATCATTCCAGCTTCACTCAGCCATCAGCTGGGTGTGTGGAGGTGAGACAGTATGCAGGATTTGTGCTTTTCTCTTGAGCTCTTTCTGCACTGTTCTGTTATTTATAGGTACACTGGAGTATTATCTTTAGACTCGACACAGGAACGTACCTCCTTACTTTATTATGTTCCCCCGTGTAACACAGTACAACAAGGTTCCTAACTAGGTATTTCACCTAATACTGCAGGCACGTCAAGCATCGATACCTTTGTTAATCATCTGTTTGAAAACTTTTTGGTTTTCCACACAGTCAAAGAAATAAAAAGTATGTGTCCTGCTCAAAGTTAAGTAACAAAATCCTCATGCACCATGGGGGCATCTCTCCTGCTCGGCTGCTGACAGCCTGTCAGTGGAAGAGTTAATCACACTGAACAGAGGAGGAGGTTGTTACAGTGTCTGGTTCAAAAGTAGTTTAGTTGACTTTATTAACATTCAGCACTGGAGCAGTGAACAGAAAAGGAGGCTTGCTGCTCTCCATTTCCATCACAGTTAGGTTTGGAATTTTGGGTCATTTGTAAAAGTGCTCGCCTCACTCTGGTTACGATGTCGTAGGTTAAAAAAAGGGCAGCGATTCAACTTACAAAACACACATCGACTCCGGGGGCCTCATAACTGTTGATCTGAATCATCAACATTTATGAGCTAGACCTGCTTCAAACAACTACTTCTGTCACTTCTCATGTTTAGAGTCGAGTGCAACACAATTAATAGCTTTAAGGTTACACTTTTAAAAAAAATGTTTCGATGATCCGAACTGAAGCACACAGCTGAGACACAAGTGCCATATTTGTTTCACACGGGCTACCTAAGAGATAAAAATACACATGTACAGGCTAACCACATACATCGGTGCACCTCTGTTTTTGGGTGCGCTGTCACCAAAACAACTACTGTGTCCTGCATTAGTGACTTATTTTCCTGTTATTTCCTTGTTGGGAATCAGGATGCATTACATTTAATACAAAAGATATGCAGTCCCTGACCACCACGGCAAGGATCAGTGCATCTCAGTGGTAATCTGCGCTTATATTTAAGTGTCCACTTGTGATCCAATCGCCAAAGACACATTTTAAAGTTCAAATTAAGTCAAAATGTTTGTGTCACATACATATTGTGCCATACCTCACCTGTATGCCAGTGTCTGTCCATACAATTACACAAAAAATAATTTTGTAGAGAGAGAGAGTTTTTCTTTTCCTGGAAAACAATAAAAAAAATGTTTATGACTCGTCCTGTGTGCACTGGAGCCTTCACTAAATTTGGGTCCAGTTTGCTTAGGACACTGCCAGATTTTGCCTCGCTGTATAAAAGCACAACTTTATTCACTGATTTGGACGAAACAGAAAATTTTATGGAGAAAATATTTTCTTGTTTCCCCTCTAATGTGCTATGGATCCTCTGCATCAGCTCTTGGTGATGTAATTACAGAGTTTCCTGATGGACAGATAGCTTTAGCAGCTTACTGGCTGCTAGTAACTGGAACAAACACAGTCTCCAAGACTAACAAGGATCACAGTTCCTAGGCTGTATATGGAGTTTCCTGATGGACAGATAGCTTTACTTCTTGCTAAAGTAAGTTCTGTTAGCTTGGTTAGCCATGACTCAGCCCTGAGTTACTGTGAGCCAAACTAGGCAAGCAAACCAGTGGCTATCGGCTACTATAAAGATGAGTGTCTGCAACAAGTCCCTCTCTAGCTGCCTGTTTTAGAGGCACTTATTATCCACTTGCTGTCAGGTTTCCAGTGTAGCCATTCAGAACACTTTTGGTCAGAAATCACTGTGTACAAGCTAGTCCTCACAAGTACAGTAAGTACAAATGTGTGTGTGTGTGTGTGTGTGCGTGTGTGTGTGCAACGTGAGGTCCATCGTAAGCAGGTGAGTTTTCAGCCTGCAGTAGGGAGCATCTCTGTTGTTCTGACCAGAGGGAAGAAGTCACGGGGGAAAACTAAACCAGACGCAGATGAGAGGGAGTCACTTTGTTCTGACTCTGATTCCCGTATTCAGACCTGCTTTGACAAACAACAGCTGTACAGTGTCAGTCCATTCACTCTTCAGTCTGAGCGGGTGATATCTGTCTGTATGACCATGATGATCCTGGTTTAAAAGGATAATTCCCTCACAAGATGACTGACCTGAACTGAGTTGAACTGAACCGAGGAGTATGATGGATTGTCACCAGGGCCATTAAGGTTTTAAAACCAAGATTTTTTTCCCCCAGATTGCATTTGAAAGCCTCATTAATAAACACAGGCTGTGTGTGTATGAGTGCGTTTGTACACTATTGTTTATACGTGTATCTGCATGTATATGTGTGAGAGGAGGAGGGGAGGGTATTCCTCGCCTCTACTACAGAGTGGGAGCCTACTCATCTTTATCGTATCCAGCTGTTGTTCAATCTGCAGATTTGGCTGACCCACGCATATCTGCCCATCTCTCCCTCCAAGCTGTGATAGTAATGTACTGTCCTGGACGCATGCCAGCACTCACTCAGTGTAGTGGATAAAAAAAAAAACAGGAAAAAAAATCACAAATCCCCTCAGAGCTGACAGCTTGGGGATTTTGCCACCCATATTATTATTATTTGCACGTCTCCGGCACCCTGGATGTGTTCTAACAGTTACTTTGTTGACAAAAAGCTGCTTTTATGTGCCTCAGCCTGTTGGGATTGCAGTAATAATCACTATTTTTCTGTGCTTACTACCAGTGGTTAAAAAGAACTCCTGTCTTACAGCCTATCTGACATGCATGTTTTAAACTAACACAGTATAAATGGAAGTTCTGGTTTATTACAACTTGTCTTATTTTCATAGCTTTGGCCATGATAATGCTGTGCTCAGCAAAGCAATTCCTGAAAATCTGGAAACATGGAAACAACGCTAAAAAGAAGTATCACAGGCCAAGAAGCCTGAGCTGTCACATGATCAAACAGATGGTAAACACTCTGAGATTTTAGCAATTAAATTGGTGAGTTCAGTGTCTTTAGGAACAGAGGCCAAAACTACAGAAATTAAACCACATTTGTACTATGAAAAGAGAGTTTCCTATTAATACAAACTATGAAATGTGGTTAAAGATGTGTAACACTTAGAGGAATTTATTGACAGAAAATGGCAGAAATTGAACTGTATAATCACCTGGAAACAACTGTTGTGCTTTTCTTTTCTAGCTCACTGGTTCCCAAACTAACCCTAACCCCATGATTGGGAACCACACGTGACAAACTTAACGTTATTGAATGGTAATCCATCCAACAGTTGTTGACAGATTTTCATCAACCTGCTGGAAGTGCTAGAGGAAAAGTCAGAGATAACTGTTGAGATATTTCAGTCTGGACCAAGGAATCAACAGACAGACCAAAGAAAATCACGCAAAAAGCTTTAGTTTCATTTCTTTATTGCAAAGACAGAGGCGGATTTAGCCATGTTGAGGCCTGAGGCAAACACAGGCATCGGACCCTCCACATCCCTTGTTCTCCCATGTTTTCATTCATTCACTAAAAGAGTAAGTCACTAAAGAGTGCTGAGGATGAATGAAGCAGTCCTACAGCCTGAGGGAAGAAGCTGCTCTGTTAGTCTGCGAGTGCAGCGGCGGATACGTCTGTATCTCTTGTCAGACGGCAGCGGGGTGAACAGGCTGTGGCTGTGGCACTCTTATTATCTTCCTGTTTCTTTCATTTTTCAGCACCGCTGGGGAAGCCTTGCTTAATTTTTCAACAGTCTGTATACCTCACCGAGCCATTTGTGTACATGAGTTGGCTGCTGTCTTCCTGAATCATGGAATAGTTGAAGTTAGTGGGGTGCCCTGAGACACTCATGAATTAAGCATTCTGATGCCATGGATTTTTTAAAGGACATAATTAATTTTTATCCGTAGTTTTATGAGGCATTTTATTGGGCCCTTGGTGGCTTGGGGCCAAAGGCACTTGCCAACCTTTGCCTAATGGTACGCCCCCCCCAACCCTGTAAATAACTGTCATCTGCAGATTGAACTGTCATCTCTGTACTGTTTGACAGCACAAGCTGCTAAAACTTCCCTCTGTTTCAAGCCATGGATATTTGGATCACCTCTCAACTAAAGAAAAACAAAGATATGAAAACAAACTGCAACTTGCGATCCATATACAGCACCCACCGCTGTATTTGAGTCAATAAAGCCCCTGCCACGTCTCCATTTTGATGATGTTTACATCTGTGTTGTGGAGAATCCCTCACCTTACACTGCTGATCTGGATGAAAACGCACAAAAGTACAGTTATATGTATTTTTGTTCTAGATGGATCAATAACGCTGCTGTTTGTAAGGTGAAGGATAAGAAATTCCTCATTGTCAAAGCAAAGTTTAGTCATAATTATCTAACTTTAGCTGTCTAACATTAACCCATGGGTTTTAGTTAGCTTCAGGGTCATTGTGGTCAGGTTTGCTGGGCAGCTATTTTGTTAGGATAACATAATATCTCATGACATAAATCAAATCAAAACTTTGGTAAAGTGTTCACTGTAAATATGTGGCACAAATCCAGAATGTCCTCCTCTCTGGGTTTTCTTCGTCAGAAGGGATTCTGTAGAAACACGTCCCAGGCTTGTCTCCTCGTCAGTTAGTGCATCCGGTCACATAACAGCTATCCGAAATAACAGAGACTGTTCAGTTCGTAAGCCAGCGGGCAGCAGAAACAGCACTGTTTTGCCCTCCAAGGGGTCATTCGCACACAGACGTTACATTACATGAAAACTATGAATAGCCATATTTTATATTCAAAGTGACTGAAGTTATAAGAGAAACGCAGAGTTTACCCGTTTGAAAATTAAGAAATCATACAAACTGTAGTGTTTTGATTTTAATATATCATTTTATTCCGGTCATGATGGTCAAGAATCAAATTTTTAAATTATAAAGTATTATTATGGATAAAGCTAAAACTATATCATCACATGGTGAAATTAAGTAAATAAGCTCCACATTTATCAATAGTTATAATCCAGTATTGCATAATGAGTTCTTTTACTCTTTGTACTTTAAATATATCATGATGCTAATACTTTTGTACTTTTACTACGTGAGATTTTGTATGCAGGATTTTCACTTGTAATAGAGTATTTCTACACCACAGTATTAACTAAGTTTACTTGCCTAAAACATTTAGTACTTCTTCCACAATTATATTATTATTACTGAAAGTTGTCACATCCATTTTACTTTCAAAACCAGCCTCATATTAAGAAAAGCACATACTGTCCTGTTATCATCACCTATTTATTAATACACAAAAATAATTTGTAGATGATAAAAACAAGCAGTGTGTTTTGTTAAGAAAAGTAACAATGTATTTCGCGCCACACGCCTCGTTACACGGGGATTTGAGGCATTACGGTCCTGACACATGGTACAGATCCGGTTTAAAATCTATGTGACTTGTTCCAGCTGAGCGGAGGGATGGAGATGCGGAGGGCGCAGCATCAGCACATCCGCGGCCGGTCAGAGCGCAGCAGCAGCAGCAGCAGCTTCTCCACCACCACACAACAAGACACACACAGACTGAGTCGACCTAAATTATTATAGTAGCGCAATTATCCAAAAACTCCCCGAGGTGATCGACGGTCGGAAAGGGAAATTAATGAAGAAGGAGGGCGAGGCGAACTGCGCGACTCCGCTGTGACAGATGTTGGAAAAGTCTGTGTGAATGTAGACAGAAGAGGAAGAGGAGGAAGAGGAGGGAGAGGAGGAAGAGGGAAAGTGTCCTGGACGGAGATGAGCACGTTTTTCTGCTGGAGACGGACGTTAAAGAGGTGGAAGCTTTGTTGCGATGTTTCCTTCACTGAAAGCTTCAGCTGGTGAGTTTAAAATCACGATTCTGATACTTTTAGTTTCAAAATAAAACAAAAAACTCGAACTACTTTTCATGTTTTGACCCGTTTTACTTGTTGAATGGGAAACAACTAACCTATAACGTTTTTGCATCGTTTTTAAACCTTGTTATTTATAGCATGAACTGAGTTTGGTCTAAATTCCCAGCTTATCTCCTGTATGCGCCATCCTCATTTCTATACTATTCCTATAAAGGTCTGAAGTGCGCCTATGGCACGTAATAACGACTTAATACTGACATTATGCTCTTCATATTGGATCTTATTTGTTATCACTGAAACATTATAATAATCCTCAAATGTCCCTCTTGGTTTAAGTGTGCCAGTGCGTTCTGTGGTCGCGTTTGCGCAGTGTTTTCTACTTAAGCTTTAATTTCTTTGTACTCTATCATCCAAAAACGGATCATAGGAGAACGCAAGATTTAATTATATTCTTTAAAGTTCACTGAAATCAGATTTAAGGTGGAACTGACAAAAGAAATCTTGAAAATGAGTGGAAGGGAAGCCTCAAGTTGCTGGTAATTGTGATTTCCAGTATCTGGTCTCATATCTGAAGCAAAGTTTCCTGTTTATTTGTTATTTTACCATTTTAGTCGTCTGGATAAGGTTAACAATAAGGATTATGACATTTTTACGTTTAGGTACTTGTTAAGGTATTAAATGTTGCAAATCAAGTCTCTGCCATGATAAATCCCTTTATAAAGTATAGTAACTTGTATCTTGTTTGGTGCAATGATAGGTTTAAAATGCTGACATATTAATATCTTTATTGCAGATGTTTTTATTAAATCTGTTGAAACAAACCTTTTCTAGAAACTGAGATAAATGTGCTTTTGCTCCTTTTATTATTGAGCCTAGTTGCTTTGCTGTTTGCATAAATCTGTCTTTTTGTTGTTGTTGTTTGTGCAGTTACACTATTATGACCTATTTTGACATTTAGTTACTTGCTTAGGTATTTTCTAATGTTGCCCAAGTCTCTGCGATGATAAATCCCATCATAAAAATGTCCATTCCTTCATAGTAGGTATTAGTTATAACTTGTGTTGTGTCTGGTGCAATGGTAAGTTTAAACACTGACCTATATTAGTATTTTTATTCCCGATGTTTAACTCAAATCCGTTGAATCAGTGCTGTAGAAACCAAAATGGTTCTTGGCTACTTTGTAGTTCAGCCTAGATGCTTTGCTGCTCATGTGATTCTGTCTTTTTGTTTGTGTTTTTGTGGAGCTACGCTTTGTCCGTGTGTCTGAGCTCATGTGAGGCTGACAATAAGGATTTACAAAACATTTCAACTTTAGGTATTTGTTCAGGTATTTTCTATTGTGGTGTTTAAATGCTAGCCTATACAACTACTTTTTATTCCCGATATTTTTGTTAAATCCATTGTAAAAAAAAAAAAATCCTCTAGAAACCAAAATGAAGTTATACTCTGTTCATCTGATCTCATATGAGGTCGACAGTAAGGATATTTTGATGTTTAGGTACGTTCTACAGTGGAAACTAAATCTGTACAATGAAAAAATCCCATTATAAAATGCCCTTTCCTATATAGTACGTATTAGAAACTTTGTATTGTGTCTGGTGGGTTGAAAGACTGACCTATATTAATATTTTTCCACGATGCGTTTATTTATTAAATCTGTTGATAGAGTCTTTTCTAGAAACCTAGAAATGTGCCGTCACTACTTTACTATTCAGCCTAGTTGCTTTGCTGTTTGTATGAATCTATCTTTTTGTTGTTGTTGTTTGTTGAGTTACACTCTGTCCATGTGAACAGTAATCCTCAGAAGAGTTTGTTCCATAAACCTAAAAAGGGCCGCAGCAGACTGTGTTTTAACTGCGTTTCAGCAGGATTACAGACAGCAGTAACTGCAGCCTCATTTCCCCCCTGGGACAGTGTGAGGCTGTGTGTGTGTGTTTTTTTTTATTAAATCAAGATGCTTCACACTCTCACATCCGCTCCGATCGAACCCATGTTTGCCAAAACTTCTCCCCGTGTTGGATTTGATCATCATCTCACCTGCAGTATCATATGAGCCAGGATCAGCATTTTCAGCGAGGGCACAGAGGTGAACTGAGACCAGCAGCAAACTCTGTGTCCTCTCCTCCTGTCATAATGAGGACACACATCACATCGGTTGCAATGTGGCTCAGGAGGAGGAGTAGATCACCATCAAGGGAGAACCAAGGATTTGACGCTTGGGATTCTGCCAAATGGGCAATTTAATCAGAGGGCATTTTATGCACAGGAAGTATGTCAGTCTCCTTGTTAGGGAATGATTTATCTGGACTGTTATATTGGGCAGCTGCTCCAGACCTCAATTGATTGCCTCAGGCATGAAAGTATATGACAAGTCTTTAAATAGTTTCTTCGCTTTGCATTCATGGCCTCAGTGGATATATGCAGCCATGGAAGTTCTTTGTGTCTACGCAGTGGAGTTGGGTATTGTTTACCAAACTGTCATATTACAGTGTCCATGAAAGATAGCGATGGATGATAATATCATTGCTGGGTGTAAAAGGGTTGGCACCACATGTCCATAACTTACCGGTTGATCCCACTAAGCGCAGCACATCTGCACCACAGTTCTGATTTGTCCTTTACATGGCTGCAAGCCCCACCAGCAGCATTTCAGCAGAGGATTTTTTTGCCTGCCTGAGTGTGTTCGCTTGCTCAGATTTTGTTGATTAGGTCTTCTTTCCTTGCTCTTTGTGCTTCTACCATGGATAAGCAGGCTACGTGGTTAAACTGTTTCTTTTCTGTCTGATCATGAGTCTGCAGAAGGTCTTTTATTTTGAAAATTTTGATGCAGCTTCCATCAAAAATAGGCTCGGCCCTGCTGATGGTATCACAAGCATTGAGTAGAATGGCTGCGATTAGCTCCAACTGACGTGGCGCAGCCGTAACGTGATGCAGCCGCGCCTGGTGGAATTTAGCCATCAGTTGTGTTTGCAACATGGGGACGTACTGCAATGAAAAGCAGCAACACTTTCTTTTTGAAAAGAAAAATATTTTCTATTATTTTCAAACAATAATTGGAATTAAGCAACTTTTTTTGTTCTCTAAAGTGTAGTTGTATCTATCCATCTAGATAGCTCTACCGCAGAATCTACTGGAACTACTTTTTTCTACTAGAAAGAAAGTAGTTCCTACATGAAACTTCTCACAGCAAGATCTGTAGTTTATCTTGAGTAACCAGTTCATGACTTCTGGATAGAGAAACTCATTTTGAATTTTTTCAAATGAGCACCACAAGTCAAGTGCCATTTTGTGCCATTATACAGGAGAGAAGGCAGACGTCTCTACAGCTGATATCTCAAAAACTAAAACAAGATGATTTTGATTTTGGGGCAAACCGTTACTTTGACAGTAAAATATGCAGGATTGTTTGTAAATGCACCATTAGAAGTTGTCCCCTCCTCCCTCGGCTCAACAAACAACAGAGAGTCTGAGAAAACTACAGACTGAACAGAGTGAGTTAGCGCCATCAATGAGAACAGCGGTGATGTTCTGAAGCACAAATAAACACAACCACACCTCTACACAACACTGTACTGTGTCTGAATACAGCTGAAGCTGATCCTCAGTCTGCTCTGCCAGTGTGTGTGTGCGTGTGTATTAGTTTGTGTAGGTGTGTTAAACTCCTGCAGCTCTCACAGACAAAGAGAAGAGGAAAGAGACTGAGAATGCAATGCAACGGTTACTTGCTACGTTTTTCTAGACTTCCAATCTTAAATCCTGGATGCTGTATTGGCTGGGGGTTACACACAACCCTAACCCTAACCCTGCCAAACAGTCTGAAGCCCAGAAGTATTCAGAGTAAAGCAAAAGAAAAAAACAGGTAGAGGGCAGGTTCTCTGCAGATAAAGACACCACCACACACGGGCCAAAACTGAGGATTTAGAGGGAATGTTGCATATTATGCCTTCAATTTATCATTATAAAGTAAATGTTGATTGCACAGTGTAATTGGCTATTGAATGACACCATGTTTGATTGGTTCCCTACAAGCCTTGTTTCCACTATGCAAATCTACATGCCACTGAGCTCGAATTTTCGCGAGAAAATTGTGATTCCACTGTAGACTAAATTAATGGGAAAATTTACACCTTTTCTCCCATCTGACTTCACTCCACCCTGGTGACAACCCCTGCTAATTACCTGTCTGTGTGAAGCAATAGGCTAACGTTACTCAAACTGTTATTACTATGCAATGCACATCACTACAAAAGCTTTCAATTTACCTCTTCAGTGAACACGCTTCTTTCTTCTCTCTTATTCTCAAAGTGGGGTTGATCATTTCTCCACCGGTGTTGTCTTTGTGACAGCAGCACAAACAATAATACCACTTGGAAACACTTGGAGGAGAGCTGAAATGTTGTCCCCACTTTAAATAATTATATCACCATTACACCAGGGTTTTTAGATGAGTTTTTGCATTCAATAGATCTCCCAAATCTCAGACTTTACTCCCAGCCCTGCAAGTATCTAACCATTAGCAGTAGCTCAGAAGATATTTGGGGATTTAGGGGTTCATTTGGGCACAAACTCAAGATGTCTAACTCAAAATGTTTGGCCAAGTTTGTGGTTTAAGTACAGTCAAATCATTTTTGGTTTAATAGGAAAAGCTTTGATCATCTGTTTTCTTTAATTTAGTGAAAGGCCTCTTCTTGTTGAGTCCAGAAGATCCATTAGGCTTTGTAAATATCATGCAAAAAATTTATCAGTATTTCAGATTCACATATATCGGTTGCAAAATGAATTAATTTATTCGTTTTGACAAGAAATTCTCATCACTTTTGTTATTTTCAAGGACAAAAATGAGCCCTCAAAATACCACTACTAATATCTTACTTCTTTGAACTGAAAAGAAGGACCCCGGTATTGTAAATTTAACTGCATCACCCATTTTTAAAATGAATAAGAAAATAATCAAGGTTTCAGATGGAAACAGCCTTGCAAGCCAACAAGTAACGAATTTTCATACAAAGCACTAAAATTTTCAAGTGAATCAGCCTCTGATTAAATATCCAAACACCATTTATAAAGTGTGATGGATAGCCCTGCTTTCAAGAGTGAACATACTTCATATTTCTTGAATAATTCAATTCAGCATTTGCCCACTGATGACTGTAGCTTGAAAATAATGTTTTAAAAATATCTCTTCAAAAAGCCATATGCTGCTTTCACACTATGTCACTGCAGCTTTGATTTCTTTCCAACTGCAGCACCTTAATTCCAGGCTTAGCCAAAGATGTTGGCGAGCTGTCTGGGAGAAGATGTATCTGAGCCTGGAACAATGCACCGCACATCTACCCACCACGTTTTCAGCCTTAACAGACACGAGATTACAGTTTTGTTCAGGACTTCTCTTGTTTTTGCAAAGGATAAATGTCTTAGTTTTCACATCGAGTCGTCCATGAGTCATGTTGGTTTTCTTTTCATTTGAGTCTCAACCAGACCTGCTTTTGGAGGGTTTGCACATGAAAACATCTATCCGGGGCAGAATCTGCGGTGCGCAGCATGTTTGAACCCGTGCACCCAAGCACTATTCATGCCACCGCCACAGTCATTCGAAGTCTTTTTGTAGATGAATAGAAAGATCAGATGTCCACTGAAAGTGGAGAGATGTAGCGAGGGCATGAATGAGGAGTTGAAGCCACTGGCCCGGGGCTTCTGTCAGCAGCAGCCTTGTGTTATTTGGCCTTGAAAAAAGCATCTTTATATTAGAGGCTTTCTTTCTTGCTGCATGTTTTCTTTCATGCCTTGTTTCCTTTTCCCTTTCAGCTTTTATTCATTTGTATCCATTGTATGGGCTTCCTGTCCCACATAGTTGTTTTTTCTTTTACAATATCTTCACAATCAGTTGTAAAAGAATCGATTCAACAGCTTCAACTATGGAAGATGTTTGTATCTGCTGAACTATTCGCTTGAAGAGTTATATAGCAAAGAATAATATGAGTCTGCTTGAGGAGTTCCATTGCTTGCAACAGATATGATCATCAGTGTAAGTTGAAATCTATTAGATCTGCTTTTAATATTCATATCATGTGTACACTGGAGTTTCACCCAGGAAACTGGGGTTTGTGTCCCATGTGAAACCAAAAGTCATGGTTGAATTATTAAATTTTGTTATATGTCATACTTAACTTGCTTATTTTAGCCCAAACTAAACCTAACCAAGGAATTATGGTGCTTAAAGCCAACCAAATAGTTTAGTGTGCCTAAATCTAAACCAAACAGCTGCGTTAACCACTTACGTCATGTACATAACAGTCTCTCCAGTGATCATGTTGTTTTGGGACTCACAGATTATCTGCCTATTCTGTCGTTTAGGCTTGAAGACATGTTTGGCAGCAGGTGTGTCACAGCAAGGTCACATTAAAAAAAAAAACAGAGCAATTTACAGACAAATGTACAGAAAATGGGCCCAATACTGACAGGCATGTAATGGCCGGAAAACTATGGCAAGGGAGCAACATTGAAAATTTGACGGGGAAAGTGGCTGGTATGTATACTTGCACTAAATGAGGGAACAATGAATAGGTATGGTGGGTTAGAATTAGACAGGTTGATTGCCAAGGTGGACAGGTTTGGATTGACAAGGTCCGGAAAGATGGAAGGGCTAAGGGAACATTAGCCCCATTTGGGGCAGTCCTGTATGCCTTTTTTAGAAAACCTTAGGGAAGCTTTGCCTGCTTTTCCCATAGATTACCTGTATGTGTGTATGTGTTATTTTCCTATATCCTTGCCTTTAAAAGTGATGAGGATTGATTTCCATTAGGTGGCGCTCTTGTTGTTGCACATCTGTCAACTCATTGTCTGTTGAGTCATCAGGGCTCAGCACAAGGCGAGGTTATTTATACCTTGCTAACACAGAGGTAATTGCTTCATTTAGTGCGTCACATATGGCAAAGAAATGCATTTAATAACACAGCAAAAATGAGTCAGTATGCTTCAGACAGAGTGCTTTGTCGAGTCATCGAACAGCATTTGAAGACGCCTCCCTCCACACCTTTCCAGTGTCAGAACTGGTTACTCCAAAAATTAACATGACAATAACACCCTCTACACACGGTGACTGGCCAGGTATGTGGGGGGTTTGAAAGCAAAGCTGGGTTTGAACTTCTTTCTGTATGAGCAACTGAATGCAACACCACGGAAGCTTCAAGGACAGACTGCAGAAAAGTGCGTCCTTAGCCTAATTTGTACAATTTCATCTGGATTACAAAGCCATGCAAATTGCAGAGCATCATTGAAGTGAGAAAGGGAGGTGGTGTGACGCAGCCAGGAGAAATAACAGGCTTTTTGCTCGACCAGTAGATGTAGAAGGTATTAACGCTCAAGCCTTTGGAAATGGTTGGACAACACAAAATATATAGTCCTTCTCAAGCACACTGAACTCCTTAACAACCTACCCATTTCCTCTTCTATTCATTCCAAATAAACTGCTCTTGCCGCCACTGGAAACATCACTTCCCCTCCAGCAGAGGAGAGCATCAAATGTGAAAGCCACCATTAACTGGCTGCATGTTCAATAATAAGTCAATTTCTGTGTGTCCATTTTCTATTTCCATTTAGCCAAGGTCGTAGGGGCCGGAGCCTATTTCACATGCATTGAGAAAGAAGCAGGGTCCCTGGAGAGGTGGTCGGTCCTTCACTGGGCTCCAATGATAAATTATCAAAAGAATAAAGAAAATTAATTGATAGGATGATGTTACAGTTATGCAACCAGGTGGCATAGAAAGGATGAGGAGAAGCAGTCAAATGATCAGGTCAAAGCATCTTCTGTCCAACGCCGACGGCTCCTGTTGGATGGTCGAAGTGCAAGCACGGTAACATTTCCCTCCAGATGCATCGAACTCTCTGTGAAAGGACAAAGCTCCAAGACTGTTATCACCAGAAACACTGACAGCGGTGGTAATTTGTTCAAAAGCTTGGAACGATCCGGTGTCCGAGCATTCTTGACAAGTGACCTCTTGCTGTTGTGACATTGTCCTCTCTCAAAGGCAGGAGTAGTGTGACATTGTTATACCACCACTATACCTCAAGTCTTTTTTCCCCACATAGGGTAGATGATGTTGTGTGCTGTACAGATGGGATAGTCCTTTAAAGGTAGATTCCACAGCACTTCAATCAGTTGTAATGGACACTTTAAAAAAAATTGGAAGCAGCAGAACCCTGGATATCGTCTTTTTTATTGCAGGCACTATTCTTCCTTGTCCACACTAACATTACCAACAATGCAGCTCAACTGCTGATAGTTTGGTTATAAATTCAAAAGTTAATGTTCTTTCCTTTTAACCATAAAGGTGATTGTTTCTCAACATAAATCAATCAATTTCAGTTGCCCAAACTTTTTGGACCACATGTGGGTTGGTTTGGAAGGCACTGACAAATGACATATTTAATACAAGAGGTGGGACCAAGTCACTGATTCACAAGTCACAAGTAAGTCTCAAGTCCCAAGTTAAATCCTAAGTCAAGACAGGAAAGTCCAGACTCAAGCCCCAAGTCAAGACTGACAAGTTCCAAGTTAAGTCCCAAGTCCTAAACTATGATTTGAGCCATTTTAACAACAGAGTCTGGCCTTATTGTCCTCAAATGTTGAAGAAGTTGGAAGTTTTTGTGTCTCTGCCTGTAATTTAAACCTGTGTGTTTTGCATTCTGATGTTAATATTTTGTTGGACACAGACAAAATTATCTTTGGTATAATTTTTTCCAACTGAAGCTCAGTATAGTAAAGTTAGTTCTTCATTGTCCTGTCCTGCAACTTGATTGGATTCTGTTGGATTGGTTCCAACAGAGTGGATCTGGAAAATTAAGTGCCGGCTTGCTGGGAATGAGTGGCATTAATGTTAGTTTATTCAGGAAATGAAGGGAAATTAATTGATTGGTGGCACCCTTTAACATTTAACTTTTTTTTACTTTTTAATCTTTGGGTGTGGGGAAAGGTGTGACGTATTTTCAAGCCAGACGGCTCAAGTCCAAATGTCCAAAAATTAAAAGAAATAAATGCATCTGTATTTCCACTATCTGTACATCCTTCAGCAACAAACTAGTGGTTGTTCAAAGACACATGAACAACAGTGGACACGTGGCTGTGGGGAATCGAGTCTATAACCTGCCAGTAACAGGAAGCCTCCAATCCCCTCCCACACATGTACAGAACTGGCTCCCTTTTTCGCCTTTGCGCAACTCTGGCTGGCTCAAGCTCAGTGGGAAACCAGGTGGGATTGCTGATCGGCCCCGTCAGATTAGCATGCGGGCCGGTAAGTGTGCCAAAGAGGAAAAGCTCCACCTGCACACTAGTGAGGGGAGATTATGGAGTTGATCGCTTTTCTGTGAAATATTACAATAGTGATTTCTTTCCTCTTTTGTTCAAGAGCTTACGTCATGTCCTCTTAACCTGCAGAACTGAAAATTTGTAGAGCCACAAATAACCCCCTGGACAACTTTCTTTGATACATTTTTAGTAGAAAAACTCAGTTTACAGATGTTTTTGTGACACAGACTCGGTCAAAGGTCCAAAGCACAATAGCAAAGGACATTAAAGCAGAGTGCAATTTTACTTTTCTTTTTTTAAACTTTGTACTTTTCCTACATTCTTGTTTTCCTACTTGTTTCTCCTTAATGTTCTTTTTCTGTCTTTCATCTACATATTGCTTCCCTTGGCTCCCTTTTCTCCTCCTTTTCTCCGTCTTTTCCCACATTTCCCCGATTGCTTCTCTCATTACTGCCTACTCTCTCGATTTTTTTCTCTTTGTTTCCCTCCCTTTTCCACCTTCTTGCCATTATTCTTCTTTTTCTCTTTATTTCTGTCTTTCCCTCCTTTTTCTCCATTTTGGTTTTGGCCTTTTTCACCTTCTTGCTTTTCCCTCCTTACTCTTCTACCAACCCTGTCTCCAAGAAATTATGCTTGTTTATTACTAAATTGTTTCATGATTACATTGTGGTGGTGGTGACATCATCATTTCTGCCTGGATTATGTTTACAGACAATGTGTCATTAAAACAATTACATTTATGTAATGCACTTGATTCACAGGGAGGTGATTGGGGTGAGTGGCGGGTGCACAAAGTACAGTACTTGCACAAAAGTCCTGGGTCACATCCAGTCCATAGACAGTATATTAGTGGACAGCAGCGGACCACTGTTCTGACGCCTCGAGTTCTGCAGTATGGGGGTTGTCATGTTTGTGATTTTGCGCCCAAAATACAGTGGGTGACATACTGCCGCTTTGGTGGTCACTTAAATATGTTTCTGAGAATATTTTAAGTGACAAATTGGCAATGAAGAAACAGATCCATATTTGATCAATACTGTCTAGTTGGACAGTTTGATTTGAGTTTGGTGAGCCCTGTGTGTTGCACTGGATGAACTCACTGAGATCGACCTGTCAGTCTAATGATAACCCCGCCCTAAAACACAACCATTTTTTATCATCTATTTTAATGTAAATAGTACCAGAATTACAAAGAGAACATCATGCTGTATTGAAGACTTGAAAGTAGCAACTGTTTGGGATGAGGAATATATGATTTTGGTTTAGGCAACAAAAGGACTTTGGTTAAGGCTAGGGAACATAAAATGCTCTCTATGCTGCTGTTTCAATGGACAAAAGAGGGCTTCAAAAGGTTAAATAGTTTAGTTCGGTGTGTTTTTATTACATAAATCACATAATAAGACAATTTTAATCTAAACCAGGGATTGGAACTGTTTTACCATAAATGCACCACATCTTTCAGCGCGCTGGTGCCCCACCACATACAGGAGGTGCCCTTTTTATTTTTTTTCGCCCCTGCCTCTCTGACAGCCTCAGTCCGCCACTGTTCGGGGAAGGTAATTTTGGTTAAATATTAATAGAACATCTAATGTCTGAAGTCACTTCTGACTGTTAAATAATGCTGTAGTCACTACGACTACATAGTGTATTACAAGATCGCCTAATCTGGCAGAAAACAAATCAACATTTTTGTAACTTGCAGGTACGTTAATTGATGACATTTCCTCATTACGTTAAGCATCATTTGAAATAAGTTTTCCTCAAAACGTTTTTGCTGTTGCAAATTTGTTAGAAATGTAATTTTCTCCCTTTTGTCCTGATTGCTTTCCCCTCATTTGTCATTATTATTATTCTCCCCCTTGCACTCCATTTTCGCCTGATTTCATTCTCCTTTGTTATTTTCAATTGAATATATAAATTGATAATTAGAAATGAGCTCCACCCTTCTGCTTCATGTATCTTTACTGATGATTATTTTAACAATATTACTTGTTTCCTTTTGCTTAAGTAAAGATTTGCCTTTTTCTACTGGGGCACGCCTGCTACTTTTATACTAGGATTTGAGCACTTCTTTCCAACTTTTCAGCTTTTGTCAAAGACTTCTTCTATAAAAGAAACGACCACATGATATCACTCAGTTTGATGTCACTCAACATCCAGTGAAATACGAACAGTGTCCTGTCCCACATTCTATGATCAGTTGATTGCAGTTGAAATCAGTCAGTATGTAAGTTGCTCTGATGTTATTTGATCGGCGTTTGACCCGTTCCAGGTTAAGAGCCCTCTGTCTCCCATCACTCAGCTCCTCTTTAATGCGTGACCTCCCCTCATCCCTCTGATGTACGCCGATGGATCCGACGCATCACCGCGGTTAGCTGAGACGACCTAATTTGTCACATCGCATAGGCGCTGCACTGAGACTAATTCCCTTCCCTCATTTATTTGTGCTATTATTAATATTGCAGACGGCGCACTTTGCGTGACGTCGCGCAGAGTCTTAACTCTCTCCTCGTCAGAATGAGGAATTACAGCAGAGTGCTTTACCCAACACGCAGTCTGGAACAAGACCCATGTGAGTGGATCTGTCACTGTGACCCACTTCCAACACACATTTACATGGGTGTAAATACTCAAACAGACCAATACTTAATGCATCTGTCCCTCTTTCTTTCTCTGTCTATCGTTCTCTTACAGACATGTTTCACTTTTGCCCTCTAGTTTCATTTTAATGGAAATATATGTGAGTTATCAAATTAAATGACAAGAAAAGCAATAGAAAGAGAGCAGAAAGAGAAACAATGATTAATAGCAGGTAAAATCAATGCAAGTGACATCAAAATGCATACAGCAACAGGTAACAGCAACAAAAGAAAAGAAAAAAAAACACCCACACTCCAAAGTAATGGACAAACCTTGCATATACAGTGCCTCCCACACACAGTCCACAAACACAGATAGCACGCGCTGTAGCTAATCATAAGCCAGAGAAAATAGAAATATTTTCAGGTCACTTCTGAATGTGGACTCTGTCGTGACAGACCTCGTGTCATCAGGCAGTTTATCCTTCAGAAGAAACTTAACCATTTCAAAATAGAGCCACAACAATCCTCAACATTCAGAGGAAATGAATCTGTTTCAATGTGTAGGCACTGAGGCAAACAATTAATATAATCCTGTTTGTCACAGACACAAGCTCGCTGCCACACTCACACACACACACTTTTCTTTATCTCTGCCCCCCACACGCCAATTTCAACTGTGCAAACAGGCAAACACACCCTTCCTCGGTGATATTAGTATTCATGGGTCTGTATTTTCCTCACAGCTTTTTGAAAATATTAGCAAATTTAAAGTGCCTGCTTGACCTCGACACAGTGTGTGAAATGTTCTGCAATGAGCACAAATATTATGTAATGTACATGAATTATGTGAGCATTCCTCCACCAAAACTGGATTATGTGATAACAACAGATGCTCAATCGTCACCTGTCCCTCATTGTGTCATTTACCAAGTTACCTAATAATTAAGTTAATAAATGGGGCAATTTGAAAATGTAACCCAATAATCATCATTTTATTCCACCATCTGTTTCTGAGACAAAACTTTGTTTTTCTTCCCCCCTGCAGCTTTTACAGTTGCAGTACAGTGCATTTACAGTATTACCAAAATGAGAGATTTTGTTTGCAAAAAGCTCCCACAAAAAAAATTTAAAAAAGAGGAAACAAAACAACACATAGTAAAAAAAAAAAAAAAAAAAAAAAAAGCTGAGAAAACCTTCAAGGCAATGGCCTTCACTAGACTTTTGAGTTTTGAATCAAGTTTTGAAATAAAATTAGTTCAGAAATAAATGAAACAAGTTTTGTCAACCCACCCAAAAATATTGCATTTCAAAAAATTATTGAACTGTGAACCTGATTTGTCAGTGTTTAAAAATTAAATGATTTAAAAGTTAAACATTATTCATTTCAACTTCAATAAGCTGCACCAACGAAAAGTAGATTTTGTCGAAAACTCTGTTACCAGCCTAATAATAACCTGAACATAATTAATAAATTAATGATATAAATTAAACCAAATAAAATAAAAAGTTAATAAATTAACCTGGGTTCAGGAGCAGGACACACCTCAACCACACCTCTACTCACCTGTCCATCTTACTTATTTCTGGTCAAACCATCCTACTCTGTTTGTGTCAGGTTTTGCAACACACCCTCCCTTCCCCTTCCCTTTATTCATTCACCTTCCTGCCCCTCTCCTCTTTTTGCTCATCCCTAACAACATCCCTTCATCCTCTTCCCTCCTTCTCTCATCCCTTTCTATTTAATCCAGTATATACCTCGTCCATGTCTCATTCTAGAAACCATCCTTGGGCCTGTAATCAGCTCAGGTGCCGGAGATGGAAGCCCCATGCTGACTCTTCCTCCTCCCAGCCTCCCAGCCGTCAGTCCATATCCTATACATGGCGTCTTGGGAACAAAGTTACAGGACTAACTAGCAAAAAGTTGGGAGCATTTTGCAATTTAGGTCCAGTGATAAAAGTAAGAGTGCAAACTACTGATTTGTCAGAGAAGCGCAGCATGTTGAGCAAGTGTGAGAGAGAATGAGTGGCAGACTGATTATACTGTCTGTGGTGGCAGAGTGACGGTGAACATGCACTGAGCGAAATTTCAGTGAAGTTGTCGGACTGGCAGTAAACATACAGTTAAAGTTTGAGTTTGTCAGTGAATAAAATCTGCATCTTCTCATCACCAAAGCGAAGCTCCAGAGTGTGTTGTTTTGCGTCACAATGATGATCAGCTCCGCTTATGTTTAGGTAGAACTATCAGCAGTTGAGTTGAGCCATTTTACAAAATTACTGCCATAATACCCTATAACCTGGTACCTCTGAACACAGTGCTATGTTCATCCTGAGGGGGTCTTGCTAGCGTTAGCTGTCTCTCTTGTGTAGATGATCCACAATTAAACTTCTCACTTTTTTTTGCTGTTGTATCTGCAACAGACTCATCTTATTGTGGGAAAAGTTATGCTCTCCCTTGCATTTTAAACATTTTGTTGAACATAGATTGGCGCTGACATGATCTTGTTTACAAGGCCTTTTCCTGATAAACCCAAAGAGGAAAGACCAGGGGACTTTTGTTTTCCAGCTATGCAACCGACAGCTGCTCTGCCAGCAAACCTTTTAATATTTGCTGCTTGCATGCAGCAGGTCTCAGGGGCCGTCACACTGCAGCAGGTGCCAGAAGCTCATAAAAAAAAAGAAACACACACACACACACACACACACCAACTCCACCACGGCTACACATCCAAACACACTTTTAACAATTGGAGTTCACACAGTCACACAAAAAACACACAAAAGTGAAAAGACACAAGCTCACGGTCTGTGATCCCCGCGCTGTTGTTCTGTTCCAGCCGCTTTAATTGGGGATTTGAGCCAGGCTCTTGTCTTTCTCACTGTGACGAGTTAAAAATAGCTCTTTGACAAGTGTCAGAAAACCCAGCCGGGATCAGACTGTGCATTCTCTGTCAGATGGGCTGGTCGGCACAGGGATTCACGCTCATGGCCAAACTCAGAATGAAACAAAGGCTGTCGACCTGAGGCTCATGTTAGGTCCTGTTCCATTTTCATGTACCTGTTGAAAGAAAGAAGTTTTCACATAAAATCTTCAGCTCCATAATTGTCTGTCACAGTTTTTCCACATCTTGCTGCAGGTCTCCGAGGCAGTGTTGAGGAACGGCAGATAAGGTGATACTTAAAAGAGCCGAGCTCAAAGAGACAGTTCCTTTTCAAAGCTAATGAAGCCATTATGCAGGCAAGAAGAAGAGTTCAAGTCAATTGAGAATTATTGCCTCCTCTTCGCTTCTGGCCTTGTTACAGCACGATAGTAATACTTGTGCGTCACTGTTCACTGGAGCACTTTGTTGAATATGATCCTGAGCAGAAATGCTCGTGTTTAACAGTAGGGCTGTGCAACGAACTCTGCCTTTCAAGGCTACCAACCGTACTGCGTTGCTACGACTGAGTACTGATCCATGATAAATCAATCAATGGCAAAATTTAGGTACATGAGAGCACATCAAGGTGAGAGAGTAAATTAACTTTTAGAGTATAGAGAGAAAGAGAGAGTGATGTCACTGCTGCAGCTTGTTTGAGCAACGGTGAGTCAGGGCAATGGAAAGCCAAGAGCGGTCACAAGTCTCGTTAAAGGAGCAATATGTAGTAATTGCTCTTCCAAAATAGCAAGTTGAAGCCATAGATGATCTATTACACACAGCAGGGTGACATCCTATTTAATATACACTCTGTGGTTGAAGCGAGCTGTTTCCCTGCAGCTCAGGCAGGCTGCAAGAATGCTGCAGGAGTGCAAGACGAACAAAACATTGTTACGACAAGCTACACTGTTGATCAGCTGTTTATAACTGTCAGTTGTCTGTCAATCTAAAGCTAAACCTGTTAGCCTGAAAACACTGATCCACAAATACACATTCCGGAGTCTGAGTTCAGTTGCTGCCTGCCTTCTGCCTACCAGACTCCATTAAAGTATTGCTTTAATTATAACATCTACTCCTCCTGAAAGATTATTAATGATTTTTTAAGACTCATAAATAGACACTTAGTCATTGTTAAGTTAAGTTCTTGTTGAAGATAACAACTGGGTTTTTTCACTGTCTTGGTTGATGTTAGCATTTTTATGTGTTTTCATTTGTGAACAATGTACTTACTGTTTACAACAGAAATGATCATTTGTGTTAAATTACCAAAAAAAAAAAAAAAAAATGTACTGTTGCATACTGGTACCGAATTCCTGGTTCTGTATCAGTTCAAATATGAATGTATCCAACCCTAGTTGACAGTTTGGTGAATTAGATGAACGCTTACAATGTTCCTGAATTAAGTTTGTTTGGTGAGCATCAAAATCACCAAACATATCGATAAAAACACTTTGGTGACCATCCTCCACCACAATAAAATCATTTGTTTGATTGTTTTTTAATTTCACTTGTAATTTGTTTATTATAATCCTTCCATAATAACCATCAGTGAAACATAAAGCGGCAGTGGAGAGCTAAGTAATGACTAAATCCGCAGCTGTGTGTCGGTGAAGAAAGTCCTAATTTTAACATGGGGTGGCAACTGTCCACAGATTGATGTAAGGCGATAAGGGTCTGAGCTGAGAGACTTGACGAGTTTTGTCTGATGACAGAGGAGAGAGGGCGACCACAGTCAAGGAAGTCGAGAATTAAGCGATTCGCCCAAAAGACGGCTGGACTCTGCCAAAGGATTGTCTGAAGAGAGGTCTGATTGGCTGTGGTATTGTTTGCATTTTGGCATCTTGTTTATTAGGTAAGAGTTGGCTCCAGCTTGGCTTTAGGAGAGTGGATGTTGTTGAGTTATGCAAAAAGGTTTGTTTTTTTTCCAGGAACATCAAATAGCAGCTTCATGTTGGTCAATCAGGTTTTTATCCGGCCAGACTATGAAAACAAATCCAAGAAACAGACAGATGGACAAACTTCCCTCCGTAACCAAACAATATTACAAAACTGAATTAAATGGAAATGATCAACGGACTTCTTAGGAATTACTGCAAAGAATTCGAGTTTGATTACCAATGCTAAGATTAGAGTTGCCCAGATACTGATACTGCTGTCAGAAATGACTCCAATACAACTTAAAATGCTTGACTGTGTGTTGGTGAATATGCAAATATGCACAGATCCAATATCATGTAATTTGGGGGTTCTTAACCTCGTGTAACTTAACAAACACTTCTGATTCTTAATCTGAAGACCATCCTCCCAAACAAATTAGGAAAAAAACACAACTTGCCAAAAAAATAAATAAATAAATAATAAAATAAACTGGGCTGTGAGAGTTTATATAAAACAGGCTGTGACAGGATTTCACCACATTCAACACACTGTGCTTTCAGCTCAGCATCACCGCCTGCTGCCGTTATGAATCCAAGTTTAATGTATTCATGGTCACATTTCCTCAACACATGCTTTGGAGCTTTTACTGGTGCAGGGTCGTCTCCCACATCACGTTTTTCTTTCAAAAAAACAATCCATTTTGTGTTACGGCATCCGGGGGGAACGTTAGCAACCTAAAAGTGGAAAAACACATTTGTCTCCGATGATCATGTGCCATGATTTGTGTGATTATTCAAACCTAAACGATCCTTTTACTTCTGTGGTTTTTTAGTCCATTTAGACATGAAAAGAACTAGCTTTGTAACTTACACCCCCTAAAACATTATTTTAATCTAACCATGTGGCAGTACCACTGCCTCCATTGCCAACTAGATGGCGCTCTGAGGCACTTCTTCTAATGACTTAACAAAGGTTAAATCAAAATATCACATCCATACAGAGAAAGATTTATCTTTTTACACACTTGAATTGGATGATAACGTATTGGTCATATGCAAAGTTCAGGTATCAGAATCAGTATCAAGAAGGAAAAAAATGTATCGTAACATCTAGAGCTGATATGTTACAATAATTGTATATTTTTGTAAAACCTGTTGGAAAAAACTATTCCAGTGTCACAATAGTCACTTTTTTTTACAGGCTGTGCAAATTAACACAGCTGTCATGCAAATTATAAACAGTTATTTGAAATTCCACAAAGACAATCATGACAATTCAACGTCTTTTTGAAGAAAAGCAAACATCTAACACTCCAATTCTAGCAATACAGTTTTGCAATGATCAGCAAGTTGTTATGAAATTATTCAGTAAATATATCAGCAATAGTAGTTAAAAAATTGGAGTTAAAAAAATTCTAGACATATATTTTGTCAAGTTGTGTAGGCTACTTACATTATACCAAATGTTTCCAACAATGGTCAAACCAGAATAATATGAAGTTTATTAAGCGTTGTGGTGCGTTTCCTACCAGCTACTAGTTGCTTCTTTTGTTTTTGTTTTCAGACCCTGAGCTGCAGAAATCGCATGTTTTGTGCTTAAAGACAATTGGCTTCTTTCTTTCATTCTCTTTTTTTTTGTTTTACTTGTGATTTCTGAGACACTGTCGGCTTATTGATGTCTACTTTTGGACTAATGTCCATGTTGTAATTTACAAGGCAATCAAAAATTTGTGAGCATGGCTCAAAGTTGGAAACTAGAGGGACTTTCCTGGCGGGAGGGGTCGACTGTTTAGGTCCTATAAACCTTAAAATTATAAAAATAGATTCAGGTTCATTTGACATGAAGCACTTCTGTATTATATTTCTGAAGGTATCGCAGCTTTAAGGAGTTCTGAGTTATCTGCGTCTCTCCACCACTGCAGCAACAACTTTTAAGTGACTGCTCTAATTTGAAACTGCATGGATAATAGAATCAACGAGTGGCCGTGCGTAATAGAAAATAGTTAGCGTAATCGACCCTGTAACGTGACACTCATGTGACCACGCTCCAAGCTGGGCGAGAAATAGATGTCGAAATTACAAACACGTTTATTTCCTCACTTTCTAATTTGACGGACGGGGGTCAGTCCGGGCTGTGACTCCGGGGTCCCGACCTTTGGCTGGACTGTAGCTTTATGATGCGTGCAGACACGCAGGGGGAGGAGAGATCCTGACTACTGATTGGCTGGAAGGGCTCAGCAACTGACAGCCCACCCCCCCGAGATATCACACACCTGCCAGCCTATGTCTCTCACAAGGTGGCTCAGAGGGGGATAAACACATTTAAATTGTGAGACCCTCCCATGTATTACTCACTGATAGGAGGCTAAGGAGACTGATGTGAGTTCATGAAGTCTCAAAGCCAATATTTATTGCTGATAATCAATTTGGATTTTTGCAACCAAGGCAGAGAGAAGTCTGAATGAGCCTTAAGATGATCATAACACAATAAAACTCTCTCATGATGCCAGATTAATATATATTTTTTAAATGAATCATATAGTTATTAAAAGCAAAAAAAACTTTAAATTAAGAATTACCTCAGAAATACAACAAAAATTAATAAATAAAAGTTAGAATTTAATAAAAAGTTTTCACAGATTGTTTTCTTATACAGCTGTAATCAAGAAAACTCTGCCTGATCGATGGTAACAGGCTTAAGTCCAACATAAACTGCCAGTATCGATGTCTGGTGCGTCTGCATTCTGATATATCGGTCTAACTGGAGTCCTGGGAGTCTAAGAGCACAAGTGTTGGGTTGGGAGTCAGTGCTCCCAGCCAGCCAGTATAAGAGCTGTTTGCATGAAGAGCAGGGATGAGACAGACTGTGCAGCTCTGGGACTGTCGACAACTGTGCCACTCAGAGGAGAGGCTGCAGTGAGGGCGAGTCCACACTCTGGAAACTGTCTGATGGTGGAGAGCAAGAAGCTGCTGCTGCTGCTGCTGCTGCAGGTTAGACTCAGTCTGAGAATTCAATTGTTTTAGCTGTATTTTTGAAGATTAATCTATAATATCTCTACTCGATGTCAAGTATAATATATTTGTTTGATATGAAAAGTAACTTTATCCTATTTGAGTGCAGTTTGTTAATATTTTGGGCTTTGAGTTTTCTGTGCAGTTGTGGGGCATTGTAGAATAGGATAGATTTTCAAGGTTGGTTATACCTCTGTTGCACGTACTTTAGCTGGTCTCAGCAGTGATTGTTGGAAAGGGAAATACATAATTTACATCTCAGACTTTCCCAGCACTGTTTTATTCAACTGGCAAGGCCAGACACTGGCAGAATAATGTAATTGTGTAATATTTCATCGTGCAGCATTTCATATCAGAGGGCCTTTTTTTTGGACCCATTTCCTCAAAAGTGTGCAGGCTGCATTTACTCTATACTATAGTATTATCAATAACAGTGTTTATTTTAAAGCGTTTCTTTTGATCTGTTTCTTGACATTCGTGGAGAACATTTTTTTGAAATCGACTCACTTTGGCAACTCTTGTTTTCCAGCTGTGATTTTCTTTTATTTCCATCACTCAAAGCCATTTTCATTCAAGCATTCTACTCTAAGCTTTTATCTGGAAAAATCAATAGATGAAATTAATTTAGTATTTTAAAAGGTGCCTGGCCCTAATATCTGTAATTAACTGTACTTACAATGGACAATATGCTTTCCATTCATGTCAATAATTAGAGCAGATGAGCCATCATTTTGTGAAATGTCTGACATTAGTGTCACTTTGAAACAAAGTTCTTAACTGAAACAATTAATCTAAAATCCTAAAAGGAAAGTTCATCCCCAAATCAAAAATAGACTATTATATTATATTATATTATATTATATTATATTATATTATATTATATTATATATTCTATGGTGCTTTGAGCACCAAAGGGCAGGTGCGATTTAGTTACATTATATTAAAGAGAAGGCAGAATGTCTAGAGCCGATATCTTCAAAATGCTGCAACTCACAGCTAAATAAATAAATAAATAAATGATTGTAGGTTGATCCCTTTAAATAAAATATATGGGTTCTTGGAATTTCTGGAGACAATCATCCAAAAACAATATC
This sequence comes from Lutjanus erythropterus, assembly GCF_056507025.1. Lineage (NCBI taxonomy): Eukaryota > Metazoa > Chordata > Actinopteri > Lutjaniformes > Lutjanidae > Lutjanus > Lutjanus erythropterus. Next base: position 39,595,445 of record NC_139325.1, read on the forward strand.
TTAAATAGGTTTGGTTGAACTTAAGGAGTTTCTTCTGTATACAAAGTTGTAATTCTAAAATGTGTACAGTACCAAAATACAAACAATAATAATAAAATAATTAAAGAACAAAAAATGATCACGTTAAAAGCAAAGTCACATCAGCCCCAGATCATATTTTTCCTGAAAGGGCTTTACAAGCTTTGCAGCATACTCTAATTCAGGTGAGAAAAAACAAACCCACAAAAATATCTTTAAACAGCAGGAAACCTCAGGAAGAGAGAGAAGAGAGTTGGGATTTCTTTTCCAGGATAAACATACATACATTATGTCTGTTTATTTAAAGGTGGACAGACTCACCCACCATCTTTATCCTGATTCGTCTTCATGTTTTCAGTGGTCTGCTTTGATTATTCGGCATATAAAGTCTTTTATTCAGGCAAAACTCTGCCGCCCTCGCCCTGTTGCTGGCTCTGGCTACAGTTGGCGTGCCTAAATCCAGATGCCTGGCCCAGGGGGCAAAGCTCTCATCCCACTGAGGCCTCATCTGCTCTGCGAGAGACGCAGCGCATGAGGCTGAGCGCGCTAATACTTTGGGGGAAAAAAAAAAAATAGGGCAGATCATATGTGTACACTTCCACGGGTGTTAAGTACAGGAGTACCATTAATGGTACTTTTACAGTCTTTGGGAGGATAAAATGTCCTAAGTAAAAAGTGAGATGTATTCTTTGATAATCAGTTAAGTAGGGATTTTGTTGTCCGCAGTACAGAGATGTAGGACGGTCTTAGCAGCCGCGACATCTGCTTCACACTGAGCACACTCTGTTACCCAAAATGTGTACTTTTTGTTGTGCTTGCCAGCATATCAAATGACAAGTATACAAACACGTACCAGCAGAGCACCAGGAGTTAGTTATGGGACATTGTCAGCAGCAGAAACAGTGTCACCTTGTTCTGGCCTTCATCATACACAGTTTGACATGGCATTCATTGCTAAAAAAACAAACTTAAGTAAAATAGCAAGCTCAAAATGCAAGAAATAATTAAATCTGTTTGTCTTCCCTTCATTTAAGATTCACATTGGTACCCTTGTCACTGTTCTCCAGAAGACCAGCTGGTCCACAATGAATCATTTATAAGAGCTGGACCGCTTGCTCAGAAGGTTGTATTTGTAGATGGTTATTTATTTTATTTATCTGTTATTTAGCCAGGAATGTCCCACTGAGACACTAGATCTCTTCTGTCCTGGTCAAGACAGCAGCACACGCAGTTTGGCATAAAAATAATTTCACGGGTTAGGAAAGAGTAAAATATAAAGTCCGAACGAGCGATATCCATATCACATTTCACCTCACGACAAGGACTGCGAAAAGCATCCAAATGTTTGCTGTAAGATAGTTTGTGAAAGACTGTTAAAGTCATTCAAAGACAGGAGTGCCTCTAAAGTAATTTGTAGTTTGTAACTCATTCCATGCCCAGTATGTATGAAAAGAAAATGCAGTTTTAGCGAGGATAGAGAGGTGAAGTCACATCTTCATGGGATGGTAGTCAGTGGGGAGAAACAAATAACTTTTTGTTCCTGTTGAATTGTATCTTGAATTACACATATGATGTTTGTCAATTTTAAACATTTTTGCAAGTGAAGAATGGTGCAATTTGTGGAGCGAGAACTGTTGTTTGTGCGACTACATCCTGGTATGAAAACACACAGGCAATGCAGCTTCAGCGGCTAATATTAGTGTGAGCAGTAATCATGTGAGTGTGTGTCTCTCACCATTGACTACTGTTCATATTTTTTCCAAAGTAAGGTCTCATTGTGGTCCACGGACGTGAACATACACAAGTTACTTTTGGATGATGTTTTGTGTATAGACTTGTTTAGGCAAGTTAACCTTTGGCTAAAAAACACCTTCATTTTGTTAAAACTTGGTTTTCTGTCTTTCTGCTTCGTTCCGTCCAGGCTACTCCAAAGGGCATGTTATTGACGGGACCACATTTCCACACAGGACTTAACTCAAGTCTGATTCCAACTTGACTGCCACTGGTTATGAAAATCTGCACTCTGAGACTGAAACGGTATGTCTTTACAAGTTTTAACTAAATAAGGAAAGTCAATCCAACACAAATCTTTCTTGGGATTTAACATCGTTAACATGAATATTTATGCATTAATAGACCTGTTTCACGGCAGCCATATTGATATGAAATAGAAGGGTAAACAGAGAACAGTCACACTAATTACTGTGCCTTTCCAGTGAGCCATCATGTGCAAAAGCAGCACCCCGACTCTGTTTGACCTGAATGAAACAGAACCTTTGTTAGTATCACTGGTAACACCTGTGTCTACCCTACCATTTCATGTCAAAATGGCTGCTGTGAAAAAGATCTATTCTCAAAAACATCAGAGCTAATGTCTTTATGTCTGTGTCTCCTCTCAGGCTGGGGGTAAGATGTTTGTGGAGTCAGTCGTCCGATGGAGCATCGTGCTCCAGTTTGGACTGTGTATATCTGCAGGAAGCTGTCCTCCACGCTGTGTGTGTCGACCTGAGGCTAAAGAAGTGATCTGCTCCGGAAAACATTTGAACTCAGTGCCAGAGGGCTTTTCCAGTGATGCCAGGCGCTTGGATTTATCCCACAATAAGATTAAGACTGTGGGGCGCCGCCAGTTCTCTGGCCTCCTGCAACTTCAAGAGTTGGATCTCAGTGATAATATAATCTCCATGATTGAGGTGGAAGCTTTCCAGGGCCTACAGAGTCTCAGGACGCTTCGGATTAAGAATAACCGTCTCAAGATCATCCCAGTCGGGGTGTTTTCTGGTCTGTCCAGTCTGCGCTTTCTGGATTTGAGCCAGAATGAGATTCTGGTCTTCCTGGACTATACCTTCAAAGAAATGGTGAACCTGCAAACGCTGGAAGCCGAGGAGAATGACTTGGTCTTCATCTCCCAGCGGGCTTTCTTTGGTCTGCAGAATCTCCAGGAGCTCAACATAGACCGCAGCAACCTGACCTCCGTTCCCACTGAGGCATTGTCCCAGCTCCAGAGCTTAACACGTCTTCGTATGCTACGTCTCACCATTTCTACACTGCCAAACAATGCTTTCCGTAGACTCCACCGTCTCCGTAGCCTCCTAATTGCAAACTGGCCAGCACTGGACACTATGGCAAGCAACAGCCTGATCGGTCTAAATTTGACCTCGCTTGTCATTAGCGGCTGCAACCTAAGTGCTATTCCTTACTCAGCACTTCGTCACCTGGTGTATCTGCGCTTCCTGGACCTGTCCTACAACCCCATCACTGTTATCCAAGGCAATATGCTAGGGGATCTCCTGAGACTCCAGGAGTTACACCTTGCAGGGGGGAGCCTGCTACGAATAGAGCCGGGGGCCTTTAGGGGACTGGCCTACTTTCGCATGCTTAATGTGACATCAAATCAGCTCACTACTTTGGAGGAGAGCGTCTTCCACTCTGTGGGGAACCTTCAGGTGTTGCGGTTGGATGGGAATCCCCTAGCATGTGACTGCCGGCTCATCTGGGTGGTCCGCCGCCGATTGCGCTTGAACTTTGATGGACATCAGCCCGCTTGTTCGTCTCCTGATGCAGTGAGACATCGTGAGTTCAGAGACTTCTCAGAGAAGGAACTCCCAAGGTTGTTTACCTGCCGCCCTGCCCGCATTCTGGACCGCAGGCCGCAGGAAGCGAGGGTAGAGGAGGGCACTACAGTTCTCTTCTCCTGTAAAGCTGATGGGGATCCATTCCCATCTATCACCTGGATCTCATCCCATAAGAATGTGGTTTCACCAACAGGACGAATCAGAGTTTTGCACAATGGTACTCTAGAAGTGCGTTTTGCCCAAGTTCAGGACAGTGGCACTTATCAGTGCCTGGCGGGCAATGCAGCCGGCAATGACAGCCTGACTGTCGGTCTGTATGTGAAGGGGCTCCCTCGTAACCGAACCATCCCCTTCCTCTCAGAGGAGAGCTGGTCAGAGCCTTCAAATCCCCAAGCTGCCAACTCCTCCGCTCAAATGGCCAAACCATACCCATTTGACGCAAAGACCTTGATCATCGCCACCACCATGGGCTTTCTGTCTTTCCTCAGCTCGGTGGCCATCTGTTTTGTCTTCATGTTCTTCTGGAGCCAGAGCAAAGGTCAGATCAAGCACACGGCCACTATTGACTTTGTTCCACGGTCTTCCATGGGTGGCGGAGGAGGGGACGGAGGGGACGGTGGAAGGTTCACCATGAAACTTATCTAAACAGCAGAGGAAAAGGGGTCTTTGTGCTGACTGTGAGTTCTTTTGCACTAAGGACACATTGGGACACTGAAGGACAGAATTCACAGACCCCTTTGGAAGGCAAATCAGAGCCCATTTGTTGGGCTTGTGCTAGCCCTCTTCTAATTTTAGAGTGGAAAGTTACATCTCAGCTCCCACTTTGCTGTGTTATCTAACTAATGAATATATCATGACCCTGGAACAGAAAGTTGTTAACAGATTGTCGGGAGAGCTGTCTCTTGGTTGATGTGCATTTCTTTTCAAGAACTTTTACTTTGTATGAGCATATGACCACTTACCTAGCACAGGTCTATTTGTTTTTTTTTTTTTATGTAGCATGTAATTGCAAAATTGTGTTAATTTTCACAGACAAACACATAGAGACAGTTTGACTTTGACACTTTTATCAAAAGTTTCTGCATTGTCAAAACATATCAGGTGCTTGTTTAATAGTCCACATTGTAAAAGTGTGCTCAGCTTTATGTCTTCACTTGCCAATACAAGCCAAGCAAACATTTGCCCTGTTGACCCTCCAGTTGCTATTTCTGCTTACCCACAGAGGATCATGTCAAAGACTGCCAATTCAGCACTGGCTGTAAGATTTCAAAATGTGAATATGTGACTACAAAGCTTTTGATACTTGCAATAAATATATGGAATAGACTAGCCAAATAATTTAGATTCACAACTTTATGGTTAAATTTTGGACATTTTGGAGCTTTACAGTATGTTACAGGTATGATGCATTGGAGACGTGCTTTCTGTTACGGGCACGGCTTATTTAAATTATCATGTCGCAGTGTAAAGAGACTGATCGCATACCATAATGTACATAGGAATGTATTCTTTCCCATTTCATACTTAAAACAAATTTCCAGGTCCAAATTGGATCAATCTTTGTTTTGTTACTTATTTTATTCATGTACTTATATTGTAACTCTATTAGATGACCCTTTGTTCCATCAGAAGATGATATGATTTGTCCTTTTTATATTTGAGAAGCCATTTTTTTTTATTTTCTACCCACACAAAACACTGAAAACTATGTGCCTCAGTAACATTCTCACCATCGACAGAGAGAATGCTCACCTGATCATTGTTATCTTGTAAATATTTAGGTCAAGGGCATTTGTGTGTGCTTGGTTTATTCTTTCATTTTATCTAGTTCTGGGGATTAGTGTCACTCAAATATGTCACTCTTGTAGTGTATAAACGTAACTGTGAAGATGCACTACGCACAAAGCAATGCTTTAATCTGCCAGAAAAAGAGGATGTAAATGATACACACATGCAGCATTGACATTATTTATTTACGATCTTGTTCATAAATTACAGATTTTTTTTTTCATTTCACTTTAATAAATGCCTGTATTTGAACCTACCCTGTGCGTATGGATTGCCTTGAATTGTTTCATGTAAAATATGTTGGAATATTATCAAAAAAAAAAAGATCCAATCATCTTAAAACCAACCTCTCAGCGGATCTTCATCTGAAATGAGTCCATTGTTGGGAAATTGGCAGGGACACATTTTCTTGCATAACCAAAGCACTTAATCTCTGTGCTGTGAGTCCACTGTGGGGACTTTGCATCCAATTTGAGACAAAAAGTGGCCTTGTTGCCCCTTTGTAAGATAACAAAGCTACAGCTGGCAGTTTGCCACACAAATGTACATTTGTCTCCCCCAGTGAAGACGGAAGGATTATGCGTACAGAGGAACGCCACTGTGGTTTTCGGTTTTCTCTCCCAGCCACGTGTCCCCCCTGCTGAAATAAGAATGAATCTCCCGAGACACTTAGAGACATTTCTTGTTTCCCCTGCTGCACATCCTTCACTGCTGACTCCCCATTAAAAAAACAGAATATTGCACTTGAGAGTGATAAGCCAAACATTAACCAGTGAATTACCCTCACTTCACCTTAGCAGAGTTTAGAGACTTTCTCAGAGGAGATTCTCTGAAAGAAAATTATTTTTTCCGTCTAATGCAGTTGCCCAGAATAACCCAAAAAATAAAGAAAAAAAAACTGATAATCACGTGTATGAGCAGAGATTTAAACCCTTTTGGATTACCTCTGCATGTCTCAATCTGTTATATAGGTCTGTCTGGCTGCTGCTATCCTCCGGCCCAGCTTGGCCTGTCATATTATCTATTTTAATACAACTATTTGCTCCCATTGGACAGAAAGCCAAAGGGGCAGATTAAAGTGGTGTTTATAAGCCACTCCCCCACCCCCAATGACTGGCATGCACACAACACGAGAACATTATGGTCTCCGCGCATCTGCTGTGAGGTTCGTGTCAGGCTCCTCCTCTGGTTTGATGGTAAAGACGGGAGCATTTCTTTTACGACAAGAGACACATTTTAGCTTCATTTACGTTGTAGGCATTTGGCTGACACTGTTATCCAGAGTGACGGGGGAATAGGCTTAAATGATTAGATCACCTAAATTACAAGCAGCTAACAGCAAGGGTGGCAAAGCTGAACATTCATGTGTCTGTGCAGGAAATGAAATAACAAGAAGCAGGACTGTTGATTGCTTTCAAACACACTTGTTTTTGTTATTGACCCAATTTTTCCTTATGAATACATAAACATGTTAAAAAATATATATCTTAAAGACAAATATTACATAAGAGTTGTGTTTTTCAAACGCTGATTCATTTAAATAGGTGACAAATCAGTGCAAAACCTACTCATATTCATCCTTAAAGGACCATATGTAGGATTTAGTGGCATCTAGCAGTGAGGCTGCAGATCGCAACCAGCTGAATACCCCTCACCTCCTCGTCCAAGTATTTAGGATAAGGGCCTTCAATGTTTTTCATGTTATGGACCCCATACCTGACAGAAAGACGGAACAGGGACCCCCTAATGCAGTGAAAATCTTCGGATCTTTGATTGTTTGCATTTACCCGTAGCTGCAAAGCAGTTGTAGCATGGCTAATGCTAGGTGTGCTAGTCCCACCCTCTGCATTTTCACAGTGGTTTCTAAGATGAAGGGTACATTAATAATACATTTATTCATATAGCACCTTTAAAAGTTTACAAAGTGCTCTAATAGACGAAGCAAAAAAAAGCAGGCTACCTCAAAGGCAATATATCAACAGACACCCAGTACAATGAGAAAAAAGAGAAAATTCAACTGAAATAGAAGCAAAACACAATAGTTAAAGAATCTTTGTAAAAACAGTAAGATAAGACAGAACAGTAAAAGAGATAAAAATAGGAAAACAAGAAAAACAGTCTTAGTCTCCTGCTTGTGAAGTAACAAAACAACCCAGTGTGGCTCACAGGAGTGTCTGTATACTTGGGATAACAATACAATTAATGTGCCAATATATTTTAAAAATATGTAGCCGACTTGTTATGGATAGTTGCACAGTATATATGTATATATATAGTCTGACTCACTGCATTGCAGATGGTTTTGGTGAGTTTTATTTTGTTTACATCTGTTGAGTTTAAATTAAATGTGCTTTACATTGTTAATAACATAATTGAAGTCTCACTTCAGTAAAAGAGAGAAACTTGAATTCAGAAGGTAATCAGTTGTATTTTTCTATTTAATAAGGAAAATAAGAGTGAGATATTCCTTTTCTTTTCCTTTCTTGACATTTTGTTTTGTTGTGGCTCGCACACATCTCCCAGCTTTCGTCTTATCGTGTTTAATTATTGTTGTGTTTGTTTTTGGTTCTGTTTTTTGACTGGCAGTGGCAGCTGGTATGCAATAAAAGTTCAATCCAGAGCCATTACTAATTCTGGCACCCAGCAACACTGGAAGATGACATTTTCACTTGGTTACGTGGTCTACTACTGTCGTGTTTGCCTCCAGCTAACTATGTGATGTAATCATGACATCAGCACTAAAAAGCTCTATTCTTACATTAGATCCCTCTTAATCTTGCGCACAGGTCTAAGACCTTTATCATATTTTTTTCATTGGGAAAGATGTTCTGCTATTTTTGTCTTGAAAATGTCTTCATTCACTCTGCCTGGAGCCTTCACCGTCTCAACCACCATTTTACCTTTTTCTGACTAAGCTGGAATTGACCCGTACAGCAGGAAGGTGGTCTCTACAGCTCTTCAGTGAGGAGATGAGCGATGATGAGAGGTCCTTCAAAAGATGAGAGAGGAGAGAAAAAACCTTTCTAGCTGAATTACCGTGACCAAAGTGGGCATGACTCTACATATTAACTCATGTTCTGAGAGAAAGTAATCCCGATAGGGGCCTCTCAGGGGGCTTGAGACAGACAGAGATTCTTGTTTGCCCAAGAAATACTGTATTAATTTCACATGTGATCAGTCATACTAAGCAGCACTTTGGGGCAGAAATGTTTAAACACGCCAGAAAATGAAGAAAAAAAAAGGTGATTGGATTAATTATAAAAAGACAAGATTGCTTTTCTTAGATTCCTACCACCAGTGGTGCAAGAGATAAGAGTACTTTTCTCAAAAGGTTTTGTCCACTCTGCGGTGGACAATTTTACTGGTTCATATCTATACTGTCACAGAAGTGTGGAGTCGAGTCACATGTCTTTGACTCCAGTCTGACTCGATTCACAACTTTGATGACTTTAGAATCAGTAAAATCAAAAAAAGTCTGGACTTCAACACCATGGCTCGTAACTTCACTTGGACTTGAGCCTCTTGACTTGAAAATGCTTGATACCTTAGCCCAAAGTCAACATATTAAAAAGTAAAAAGTTCATTTCCCAGCATTTCCTGGATCAACTAATGTTAACAGTGTCAATTCCCAGCAAGTCGATGCTGATTTACCCAGATTCACTTTGTTTGAACCAATCCAACGGCATCCAATCAAGCTGCAGGAGAGAACCATGAAAACGTTACGTTACTGAGCTTGAGCTGGAAAAAAAATGATACCCAAGACAATTTTGTTCATGTACAAAAACAACACAGTGGTCAACAAAAGAAAACGAGTTGCAGCATGCAACACGTGCGACAATTACAGATGAAGACGCAACAACTTCCAACTTCATTTCATCAACATTTGAAGTTGCACAAAGAACAGTAAGTCGAGGTTCTGTTGCTAAAATTACATTTGGTGATGAGTGCATCATGAAATGTTCAGGACTCAAAACGTTTAGGACTTGAGAGTTAAAGTGGAGCTTTATTGAGAAGACTCGAGACCAACCCCTGCGTCGTCAGGCCTGGTTCATCTTTCAGTCTAAGCTGAACTCAGCTGTAGTTATGCAGATGCTGATTTTGATGCTGGTTGTGTCTTGGCCTCTAGTCAGTTAAGTTGTAGAACTGTAAGTACTTGGACACGCCTCTACAGTCGGAGGTGGATAGAGGTTTTTGTTTCTTGTACTTGAGTCAGGACATTGGCTATGTAGTTAGGTAGCTTTTGTGCATTTAGATGCAACTTTGAAAGATAAGTTGTTGTTTTTTTGATCTGAGTTCACAAGTTGTGACATTTTTGCTGAGGTATTCAGACATGGCAGAAACCATGGAGGTTCACTTTTCCGTGGATAAGTTAATATGATGTCATTTTAGTCGTATAGAGTTTCGTTTTCTGTCTGGGGAACATGCTGCTGTTCCTAACAGCCTCATCTTTTCTTTTTCCATTTGCATTTTCTGCATCACATTACCGACTAGCTGGCTTCCTAAATTGTTAACCTAGGTGTGCTCCAGACAGAGTTCCATTTGAGGAAAGCATTAGATTATTTCTGGTGAGTAAATGACTGCATTCAAATAGCGCTTTTTAATTTGCCTCTCATTTACCCCTTCATTACACACCAGTCGCAGCAAGCTACCAATCAAAGCACTGGCCTGATCACCCGGAGCAATGTGGGGTTCAGCGTCTTGCCACATTGGACATTTAAACATGTGGACAGCAGGAAACAGAACAGCTGATTGTCTGGTCCCTGTTCCTGTCTGTGCTTGTCGACTGTTCTGTCTGACTTGGTAAATGCGATTCTTTTTGTGCCACATCCTGGTTTTCCTGGGCTGGCTGCAAAACAAGTTGACCTCTTATAGACACTTGGAAAAAAAGTGAGAGAAAGACCCCAAAACAATTTGGTTTAATCCTTTTTGAAGTGTCGCGGTGTCTACCAAATTTCATGGCAATCCATCCAATGGCTTTTCAAGATGTTTCACCTCTAAAGTGTAGGATTGACTGACATTGACACTGACTGCTGCTCTGTCTGAAACAGGTTTGGGTTAAAACTTTTGTTTTTAAAGGTGAGATGTTTTTAAAGCCAGGAATTCAGTCATACTATCATCTACTTGTGTCTGCGTATCTTGATTTCATAATCTTGCATTTGTGTTCAAATCCTTGTGTATTTATCCTGCAGTCCACTAATTTATATTGATTTTCACCAGCATGGGGTGCTACAACCACAAATTAAAGGGATTAATTACATTTCACAAACACATACCAATTTGCATCAGTTATCCTCCTCAAGTGTTTTTAGGTAAATCAAAGTCGCCTTGAGACGCCTTTTAGCTCGATTGGGTTTGGATAAAAGAGGAAACTCTTAAGTTCATTATTAAGAAGAAGACAGTCTTCAGCTATGCACACACACACACACACACACACACACACACACACACACACACACACACACACACACACACACAGGCCCCATACTACCCACTGGCTAGTTGTTTGAATGTCCAACGTCTCAATCATGTCTTTGCCGTTTGCAGTTATAATTAACTTATTCTGCTCTTCAGTTTTGATATAAGATGTGTAAAGGTGCTCAGTTTATTTGATCTCAGCTGCACAAACTTCCTTATTCCATGTTTATTGACCAAAATCACTTATTACCATTTTATCCCTAACGTCACTGGGTTACTCCCTGTGTTATAAGACATGTAAATCCTACATACTGGGGTACCCACCAACTCCAGAGGTACACTCTGTCATATCTCACATGTCCTTTATTCTGTCATTCCTGTTTTTCAGTGCTTTGTCAAACAATCTGTTCCAAAAAAGAAGAAGCGGTCTCTAAAAGTTAAAGTCCTGGGAGACCCCAAGTCGAAAAGTTGTAATAAAGAAATAAGTTAACATTTTGTTCTGATGTTTTTTTTTTCTTGCAGTTGTTTTTAGTCCTTGATGGTGGGATGAGGGTTTATGTTGGTGGTGGGGCAGTTGTTTAAATTTGAAAAATAGACTTTTGCCAAATACATTTAAAAACGGTAAATCCATTCAGTTTCATCAAGCTAATGTGTAACCAATGCAATCTGCTTTTCAGACTAGTTTTCATGTCAGCTCTGGATGACAAACAAAAAAATACAAGACTGAATGGTGATGAGTTCTGCACTGGATGCACACTAGTTAAATCTTGAAATTGTAATCTTCATGAGGAAATGCACACCAGGTGATTTCACCAAAACACCTTCCACGAACTACAGCTGATCAGTGCAGTGAGTAGCTGGAGGAGACAGGAGACCTCTGCTGATGATTTAGGAGGCTGAACCATCAGCTCAGAGTGATGAAAATCCTGCTGTTGCTGCCATCTAGTGGCCGAACTTTCACCCACCCTCCCTTCCCCGGCATTGATCTGACTGCATAATACAGGATGACATCACTGCTGAGTGAGGTCATCCAGCATCAGACTTTACAGTTTGAGTTCATGCAGAGGTTTCATCACTATTTAGGACAGTAAGCCAGACGCATGGACAGAGAGGAAGACGCTGTGACTCAAAATATACAACTAATGCTTATTAGCTGCAGTCTGACCATCCACATTGAAACCAGCCATATATACATGTTTATTTGTCCTTTAAACCACTTAACTGGTTGCTAACTATTTATTTAAACCCCTGACATCTGCTAAATGCAACCAATTAACAAGGGAACTAAAGCTTTTTGAATGTGTGTGTTGCCGTGAGTAAAACAAATGAATTTGAATCCCTGTAGAGTTTGCTCTTACATTTGTAAGTAAACATCCGTGACTGAACTCAAAGTTCTTGATTTAAGGGGCAACATTGAGAGACGATTAAGGCATCTGAAAGATGATGAAAAAAGGGAAATTGCCCTCCCAGTGGATGTTTTTTTACAGGTTTGTTTCTACCGAGGACCCACCTGTGTGTGGTATATAATGCTCTCTGAATTGAGCAAATACAAGAAAGTCTCTTCATAGTTTTTCAGAACAGCCTCATGCTGACTTTTCCCTGCGAGAAGCTCGCTGCTCCCAAATTCCTCAAAAGAAATCCAAATGACGCTTTAAACGGCGCCTAACACAGAGAGCAATCTCACGAAAATGGAAGCATCTGTTTGGTCGCTTCCACTAACGGCCATTCACCATTTAGAGTGGTTCAATTTTTCAAATTTGACTCAATTAACTTCACAAATGCAAGCGCAGCAGAGCCAAACTGCTGATTCATTCCCATTCAGGCACTCAGGCACTATTGACACATATTGATTAGGCATTACAGTAGAAGCAGTTGCTGAGGCATATCATTATTGGCAGTTGGTGTGAGAGGCTTGTGTGCAAACACAAAGTGGCCCTGGCCTATAGGCTCATATATCATATCAGATAACTGTGAAGTTATGAAATACAGTCAGGTGCATATAGGGGAGACCGGGGAGCGTTGAAACCTTGGTTAGTTGTTGTTCTTTAAGTTGGACCAATCAGAGTGCTGCGGTGATCTCATCGATACGATACACTCCCATTTCCTTTTTGAAGTGAGCAACACTGTGGATTTTACAACCCAAAAAATGATTTTCAGGTAGGATTTTTTTTTTTTATTAAGATTATTATGTCTAGCCTTCATTCTATTATAAAAAAATAAGTGTTTTACCTACATAACATGAAGTAGCTGTTTCTATAGTTTAATTTGATGCTATACATTCATGCTGCCCTCAAGCCTGCATGCTAAAACAGTTAGCTATGTAATGGTTGTGTGAGGTGGGGACAGTTGTAACAAATGATGAGTATCTCTTGATTGTGTTCACAGAACACTTTGCAACTCAAGACAAAAGAAGTGTGTGTATGGTGGAAGTTCTGGGCCCATAAGACCAACTGTGACAGTGACTGAAGTCCTGTGTGGCACATGTACATTCAGGAATACAGCACACACACACAACTCTACTCACCCCAGCGGTGGGGTAGGTTGTAACAACAGAACTATTTGTCTGTGTAGCCATGATCAACATTTCACTTTCCTGATCGAACACTTGGGTCATAAACTTACTTGCTGGATGTTAATTTTCACTTAAACCAGTGCATTTTTTCTTTTATTTATTATCGGCTACCAAATTACAACAGAGGCTAAAGTTGCTTGCCATGTTTAATCTGGGGCTACAACGTCTATAAAATGTCCAAAAAATAGAGAAAAATGTTGTTCCCAGTTTTTCAGAGTCCGAGGAGACGTCTCCCTTTGTAAGACCGAAACCTAAAAATTCAGTCCAGTAAGATAATAAATGGAGAAAAGCAGGAAATCCCAATTAACAATATAATTTGAAAACATAATTTTCTGCCATTTTGCATTAAAGTTAATTTAATGATTAATTAATTATTTTTACTCACCCCGGACAAGCGGACAGTTCTTATTGTTGAGTAGATGTCAAAGTTTTATTTGTAGTAGACAAATATGGATACTGTGCATCAAAGTTTGAGAGATCTAGCACAAACAGTCACTGAGTTAGTGATGCTCCAACAAAAAGTGTTGCCATCATCCCTGGTCTCCCCTACACAAGGGCACGTTTGTCTTATTGTTTGCATTGTTATATTGTTGGACTTATTTCAATAGCAATACAAGATGTAAAAATATTTTCACAAAGTGGAACCTGGATGAGAACATTATGTCAAATTAAAACAAGACGAATAAAAAACAAGATCGTTTTAAAGGTACAGTCAGGTGTAAAAAAAAAAAAATCTCAGTGAAAATCATTTTACTATAGCAACAGGTATGACGTGCCCGTAATTATCCACCAAAAGTCATGTGTTTGTAGGCATTTTTTTTTTTTTTTTGCAATCCCACTGTTGAACGACTACACTCCCCCCTTTGCCTTTTGTTTCCGAGGTGGAGCCTGATACCCCGACTTCTCCAAACTGAACTGCCGGCGGAGCAGACGGACAAGATAGGACCGGGACCAGCAGTCGGTGGCACAGATCTGGGACGCAGTAGCTCGGGGAGGGACCTTAAAGGCGGCTGCAAGGAAGAAGAGGGGATTTTTGTGGAGCGCTTCGTGCGGTTTAATCATCTTTACAAACCGACCAGAGCTTCAAGAAAGATGAAGTCTTTCATCCTGCTGTCGCTTTTTGCCACGGTTATCGCCGGAAAGTCACCTCGGCTTAAATTTGTTGTGCACGGTAGGCAGAGCTGCATTTTCTGTCTGGTTTCAAGTCATTCGGCCAATTATTTATGTCTCCAAGCATGCTTTATTAATCTAGTTATGCGTATGGTAGGATTAATGAATGAGTGAATGGATGGAGGGATGAGTGAACGAGTGAATGGAGTGAGAGTTCAGTCACGAGGTGATGTAGCCAGTTATTTTCCAGTTCTTCTCATTAACCCGTGTTGTCTTCTTGTCCTTGGGCGAAAGCGGCACAAACAGTCCCAATAAAGCCATATTGACGCGGCTACCTCTGGATTAATCTCTTAAAACACCGCCCTCCCCCCCGCCGACCGAGTAGTAAATTACGCGCTCCATCATTCGGGCCCCGCACACATGTTCTCAGACTGTGACAGGGTGAACATCTGGAGGAAAACTAATTCTATTGTATATCTCGATGTTAACAAGAGATTATGTGCAGAATGTGTGTGTTTTTTTAGCCAGTTTGGTCAGTTGTTTCCATTAAATTCTCCAGGTTACACGTGCACACTCTTGCGCAAAGGCACATCTCACTAATTTGGATCCGATTTGTGCAACTTGTGGCTTTTCTGTCCTTTTTTGACAACTTGTGCGTTCATTTTATCTCAAGTTCACTTTTTTTCTCGTCCATAATGTGCACAATCATTGCTTGTTTGTCAGTTAGGGGCACCTACGGGCGCTAATTGGCGAGCGTGCGTCCACATCCTCACCTCTAAAACCAGAAGCGCTCAAAAACAACCTCTCCTCTGCCTTCTGGAGGAACATGGCGCCAGTTCGCCCTGCACACCCCGTCACGGTGGACCCTTTAAACGCCCGCCTACCACCGCCGAAACGCATTACTGTGAAATATGAGTCTTTGGAGGTTGACACAGTCACTGTAGCAGCTCCCGCGTCCTTGCGGAGCTGCAATGCGGGACACGGCGGCTGCTCCACTGCAGCAGAGGAGTCCGGCTCCCTGGATTGCTTTCAGGGCAGCAGCCGCCATAAATATATAGGCTACATGTACAAAATATAGAGACATGAGAGGGGAGAAAGGGAGGGGACAGCAATGAATGGAAAATTCCAAGCCGAGTCCTAGTTATCTATTCCACTCACGCCTTTTTACACCTCACACAGTCCTCTAATGTATTCAGCAATCAGTAGAGATGGGGGCTGTATGTCAAGTTATCTGTATCTGTATCCCTCCCCCTCCCTGCGCGGATGAGCACAGTACAAAACGCACAAGATGACGGCCCCGGACGTGCATGTCATATCAATCAAATTCGTTGTTATGCAATTGCAGGGTGAGCTATAAATGCCTGACGTTGGGGCACAGACACACACACACACACACACACACACACACACACACACACACACACACACACACACACACACCCAGCGTATAGGTAGAAAAACTGCCAGCGTAAATCTATCAAAGGCGCAGTTTGAGCAGAACCTTCACAAGGAGCTGGCTCAGTTTCAGCACCACGGACAGCGCCGAGGTCATTTGGCAGGTTCACGCGCCTTCAAGGAACCGTCTGATGACTACAGCCTGGTTATAGGATCAAATTGGGTTTAGTTTAAAGGGACAGTTCACCCCAAAACCAAGGGATGCACTTACAATCTTGGATGTCATCTCGTTCCCAGCCTTGACAGTATGTCTAACCCTAAAGGGACACTTCACCCTAAAATCGAAAATCTATATTCTTTGTCCTCTAGCGTCATTCATCTCCATAGATTTGATGCGAGCTGCAGAGTTTTTGAGATGTCTGCCTTCCAGTATAATGGAGCTAGATGGCGCTCGGCTTGTGGTGCTCAAAGCACCAAAAAAAAAAAAAAGCAACAGTATCTTTTCCAGAAATCATAACCCAGTTACTAAACATAATTCAAAGACGTTGTGAGTATTTTTGTGTAGATTCTAATGCAGGTCAAGTTTTTCAAATGTGTTGTTTGGCGTTTTGTCACCAAAAGCTGAGTGCCATCTAGTTCCATTACAATCTCAGAAAGGCAGACATCTTTATGGCCAATATCTCAACAAATCAGTAACTCACATTGGCACTACAGGCCAGAGGGAAAACATATATTTGTGATAAAATAAAAAAAATTATATCAGACTGATTTGTCAGCTCATTACACTCCATTTCCATCTTCATTGACAATCCAGTGGACGTAGTCGAAGGCCTGGCCTGAGGTAATTAAAGAGACAACTCACCCCCCAAAACAAAAATACGTATTTTTCCTCCTACCTGCAGTGCTATTTATCCATCTAGATTGTTTTAGTGTGAGTTTTGAGTTTTGGAGATATCAGCTGCAGAGATTCCTGCCTTCTCTTGAATATAATAGAACTGGATGGTACTCGGCTTGTGGTGCTCATGGCAACAAAAAATGCATTTGAAAAATTCAACAGCAATGTCCCTTTCCCAAAGGTGGCAGAAGTACACATATTCTTTAGTCAAGAAGAGGTACAGATACTTGTGTTTAAAAAAAAAAACTCTGGTAAAGTACAAGTACTGATTCAACTTTTGTACTCAAGTAAAAATGAAACAGTACAGGCGCTGAAAAGCACTCAGAGTGTAACAGTAAAAAGTAGCTCTCTGAAGGACATTTCAACCTGCTGTTTCAATAGGAGTTATTTTCTTTCTGCCAAACTACACCCACCAACCACATCACCGACATCACGTCATCAGCCTCTCGTCCACGAGACCGTTCACAACCAAGGTCTGTGGTTTATACTGAGAACTCAGGTCATGAAAGAGGACACTGCTGGAAAGAGACGTTACTGTTGAGCTTTTAAAATGTAGTTCCATGATTATTATCCATTATTATCTCTATAGACAGTATTACCAAAGCTTGGATAAATAGTCCTACGGATAAGAGGGAAAATATGGATTTGTGATTTTGGGGTGAACTGTCCCTTTAAGGGTTTAAGGGGTAAGGTGAGACGTGCCATCATGCTCGGAGTTACTGAAGGGGTTAGGGAATGCATTACATTGCATCCATTTTCGCAGACACTTCAGTGCATTAAACCTGAGTAGGAAGACATCAAAGAGTCTAAGTCCATCCCTCCCAAACAAACAAGCGAGAGCACACAGGCTCAATAAATTCTACCCTCATGATTATAATTTTTAGTTTTTGTTGAAACCGTTTCTGACATTTCAGTCTACCCTTATTGATGCAAATGGGACAGACAAAATATTACACCTCTCAGTGAAACTCAATGCAGTTCAGCACTTCTCTGAAACATTTTCCACATACAGTATATTGATCATCATAACTTTAATGAATATAGGATTTATTTCTGGCCTGTTATATCAGACTGCAGTAGATTTAGCCAGGTGTGCATTTATCTCCATAAACAGATCTTTGCGTGTGATTGCAGAATCTGTTGGCGAGGGACAAGATTTTGGTTTCAGAATTGTTTTGGTTTCTGTTTGTAGTCTAAGTAGTGTTGACCAATCACGATTGAGCGGGCTTTGTTCGTAACAGTGTGGACGGCAAAAGAAAAGGAACGATAGTCTGGCTTTTTATTAGCTTTTCATCAGGTTTGTAAGATATCTGTTTATAGAGGCTCGCATTTGTAACTGGACTGTAAAGAATGAGCGGTGCACAGAACAGGAAGTCCTGGTGTGGGTATCTGTTATCTGCTGGCTACACTGGAAGACCCAAAATACTGGCATTGGCCTTCACCTCCAGAAGCTAAACTGTCATCAGACAATAGCTGCAGTGTTATGAAACATGGTGTGCTTAGTCTGGTAACTGAATGTATTGAACTGGGACAAATCCCGTCCTACCAAAATCAACACTCTAATTCTTTTTTTTTTTTTTTTTTTTTTTTTTCAATTTATATGTATTTCCATCAACTCCCTCATGATTTAATCAGGCATAAAAAGGTTCAGCTACACCCTAAGGTCCCCTGTCTCAATTCCTGGTTTAAAAAAGACGGGAACATTGCTCATGCACTGGTAAGCTTTCTAATTTTTGACAAATTCATTAAATAATATTGCTATCAGATGTGTCTCAACCATAACATGTGAGCTCTGTAGCCCTTCTAAATCAAATAATTATGGTGTAAAAATGTGTATTTTGATTAGCATTGAGAGGACAACTTCAAAAAATAAAATGGTTACTGACTAGGACTGTGCTGTGAAATGAAAAACGTGTGAAATTAATTTGTCAACTCCAAGACGTCAACTCCATGACATCTACATTTAATTAAAAAAATAATCACCGGGAGGTTGGTTCTTGCCAAGACTCTGATCTTACAAAATATTTTTTCTCAGTATAATTTAAGATTAAAAATAAAAACCCCCTCAAAGTATGGTTTTGTCCCATTTCTCAAGAACGAGTGATACATACCTACACTATATATATATATATGAGTAAAACTGTCATATTTAATATTAATACAAGAAAGTTATGTTAAAGCAGCCTCTCTGTTCAGGCTTTAGAAAATCTATCAACTGATGCTTTGGGTTGGTGGTTTCAAGATAGTTGATTATTCAGTCAAATTCCCAGAACATAAGCATTCGACGACCTGAGAATGAGACTCAACAAGCAACAATCTTTGTTCAGAATGGCTCACTGCACCTTTAAGTTGGTTGATTAGAGCTTTTTCTCTCAAAACTGCTGCCTGCTTCTGATAGAGACAAAGGGACGGTGAGACAGAAGCAAAACAGTGAAGTTGTAGGCCAGAAAAAACAAAAAACAAAGAAAAAGATGTTGAAAAACCCAGTAAAACTGAAGGGAACTGTTGGTTCAAGCATCCTCTTTCACATAACACATAAACATCTGAGCCAATCATAACAGAAAACAATTAGTGCAGCTTTCATAAAAATAAAATAAGTATGTATATGGTCAAAGTGGGAATGTTTCTCCTCACTTCAGGACTGCATGAGGATTAGGATTTGGATTAGGTAGCGAGAAGGGTGAGAGAAAATGAAAGTCTGCCCTACTTTACTGTACATTATGTGTACACACCTCCTTTTGAGTATCTGCTTGAGGGGGACAAGAATATCAAAAGGCAGCGAGAGGAAAAGCAGGACAAACACAAAGAGAGAGAATCTAAAGCGGAGACGTAACGGGGAGAAAGAGGAGAAATGTAAAGAAAACACAGAGAGTGTGGGTAAAAGACCGAAAGAGAGACAACAGCTCATCTCAGGGCTAATTTGACATCCGTCGCTGAATCCTAAATATCAGAACATTTTGCCAAAGTTCAGCCATCCTTTGTGCTGACCTTTTCTCTCAATTGAAAGTCTGAATACAATACAATACAAAAAACCCTTGAAGAACCATGAGCCCGATATATCTTCAAGTCCATAAAGGCGGACCTTGTGTTCCATCCAAAAAAGAAAAACAAAATTGTGTGGAAAGATTCTGTGTGAATGACACAGCGGCCATTAGGATACGCTGGCGCCAAACAGGAAATCTTCAGAAGCTTCTCAATCACAGTCTGTTTGACTTTGTCTCTGCTGTTTATTTCCATACCCATGATACTTTATTCATGTACAAGTGAAAATTGTTCTCGTAAATAACCTCTGTGCTTTAGTCTTCTTTAATTAGCGCATTTCTCGTTGCAATTAGGAATTTGTTTCTTCAAAAGTGACTCACTAATTTGAGAATGTTTTAAGTTCAGTCAAGGATTACCAGCTCCTCTGAGGGTTATGGAACTCTACAGCCCTTGAGTTTAATGAGGCTTTTTTGGAAAACAACCAAAAAAAAACAAGGGTGTTTTTCTTGGTTTCTGAAAAGCTGACCTTTTGAAAATTCAAGGTCTTAAAACAACAGCAACGATTAAATGTCTGAGCGAAAAAGCAAAGGGAACATGCTCACACACAGGGAGCACAAGAGAGACGTTTGGATTTTAAATGACATCCAGAATGTGACATTTCAGCTGTGTATGTGTGACCCTTGAAATTGTGATCAGAAAGACATGGAAGAAGCTGTTAAAATTGCTGTGGTTCCTCCTGTGTGCTTTTGATTGTTTAATACAGTGGTTCTCAGCCTTTTTGAGTCATTACCCACCCAGGATAGTCAGACTGGTAATTGCAAACACCACCTTTGCCTGAGAAACTCACAAACACACTCTAAAAATCTATTAAAAGGTAAATTAAATCCCTAGTATAGGTAATGTAAAACCATTCCCCAGTCTAAAATACAGCCTCATTTCCCATCAAGCCTAGTGCTGGAGTGAGTAAGTTCACTATTTAAGTTGCAAAATGCAAATGTTATTGTTGTTTAAGTGTTTGTGTCTGTTCAGAACGTGGTGCTTTATGTTGGTACTTTATTTTAATCATCACTGAAGTGACTGTTAACAGCTACATTCTGCATGTTTTTGAGGGTTTGTCTCTTTATGTTGAATGTCTTCAAGGAGCTGATTTTGTCTTTGAGGGGCTCCCTTCTCTAATTCAGTGCTGCTTGCCATAATATTTTATTGGCACCCTCAGAAATGATCTTAGGACCTCCTTGGGGGTCCCAATTCCCAGGTTGAGAATCAGTGGTTTAAGTGGTGGGACAGCATCCCTGACAGTCAAAGTTTTGTGCAATCAAAAGTACGTGCAGAGCCTTGCTAACAACGTTTGTGTGTTACACTGACAACACATTGTGTTTGCGGCTTGAAGCCTAACAAACTAAATGAACGCACTTCCTTCCTCATAATTTGCGATGGTGATTTTTCTGTTATTTCTGAAACGTGCTTTGTTTACATCCACGTTCACTAGATTGATTGTCGATGGAAAAAAGAGACTGTCGGAAAGTTCAGTTGAAAAGTGCTGATGTTCACTTCTGGGAAACTTTGACAAACTTTGTCAAACTCTGTGAATTTAAAACACTGGGGAAGATGTGAGGTCTCCGCCACCACAGAGTCTCTGAAGCTTTGTTATCTCCTCTGCCAAGGTCTTTTCATACTCCGAACCTGCATCGAGCACCACGGCGGTGCAGTCTCCTTCCCTGCCTTTTGGTGGCACATTACTGCCGCTTGGTCAGTGAACCTACACTTCAAACTGTGGCGCTGTAGGAACCCCTCTAGCATCAGGGCTCCTCGATCAAGTTAGCAGAAATAAATATGCACTTTAATAATAAAGGCACAAAATTTACTTGGGTAGGTTTAGGAAAAGATCATGGTTTGGGTTACAATATTTGTGTATGTATGTAACATAACACACATAATTTATGCAAAGTACGCAGGTTAAATATAAAGGCAGTGTTGACTTTTGGTTACAAGTCTGGTGTTTGTCTGAACCATCCATCCACCCAGAGTCCTCCACATTATTGATACTTCACAACTTGACTTCAATGGCACATCAAAACACAGCACCAGAGCTGTGCCTCCAGAAAGGACGCTAGAGTGGCAGACTCACAAGTCGGCCTCTAAACGCTTCGCTAAATAGACACTGAGGGCAATAAACCAACTTTTATTTCTAAAACTGGGTGGAAACAATTAGAGAGTTAAAAAGAAAAAAGAAAAACTCCACTGCAGAACCAATCAAAGGTCTTTAGGGCGCTCCTTCATATTGGAGAGGCGATATCATCTCCTTGCTCCTGAGGGGAATCGGGGGAGAGCATAGTTTCTGGTAAGGTGTAAAAAGTGAGTCATATCCCACACCTATAATACTCTCTTATCATTAAGCTCCCACCTCTGAAAATTATACAGCACAAGTGGGAAGAAGAATTTGGCAAACAAATTCCAGATGACTGATGGGAAAAGAGACTTGAGAACATATGTACCTGTTCAAATATTGCAAAACATTGTTTCATCCAATTTAAAATCATACACAGGCTCCATTACTTAAAGGAGAAACTATATAATACACACCCAGAGGTGTCGCCTATGTGTGATAAATGACAATTTTCATAGTTTTGCTTTATGTCCAAAGGTTCAGTCTTTCTGAACTGATATCTGTAACTTAATGTCGGAGGTCATGAATATTCTGATCGAGCCAGAGCCTCTGCTCATCATTCATGACATATCTGAGACCTTTAGAAAACTAAACGTGACACAGCATCGCTTTCTTTCTTATTGCCTGATAACAAAAGAAATGAATTCTCGTAACACACTGCGTTTGGAGAGGATAAGATATGCTCTGAAAGACAAGCTTCAACTGCACAGTAAAACCTGGAAACTCTGCATATTATATCTTACAACTACAAATCCAGTGCATTATTATTCATCTCATTTGTTCACTTTTCAGTATTAGATGTTCTTATACTTTGCTTCTTTCTGACCCTATTTAAATATTACCCTTGTGCCTGTTGCATTATTTGGTTTCCTCATGACTCCAATGTTACACACAAATGAGCCTTGAATGTAAGAGTGGAATACACACTGTCACCACCTGGATTTAACTAAGCAAATAGTTAAGATCCTTCCATTGGATGATTACTGCAGTGATTAATATGTTTCAGCTGTCAACAAGTTATTGAACCCTAACTGATGCAGTGAGGAGCTTCTCATTTCTTAAACAACCATGTCAGAAGACATGGACATCCTGTGGTTGTGGGAAAGATGTGACTCTGTTTCAGAAGGGTCAAATTATTGGCCTGCATCAAGCAAAGAAAACAACTAAGGGGATGAAACTACTAAAACTGGGTTAAGAACTGTCCAATGCATTATTAAAACCTGGAAGGATAGAGGTGAAGCATCGTCTTTGAGGAAGAAATGCAGTCGGAAAAAAAAAAATCTTGAATGACTGTGATTTGAGATCACTTAAACGTTTGGTGAAATCAAATCATAAAAATTCAACAGTAGAACTCACCTATGTGTTTAATAGTGAAAATAAGAGCATTTCCATAAACACAGTGTGAAGAGACCTGAAGGGATTGGGACTAAACAGCTGTGTTGCCTTAAGAAAACCACTTCTCAGTGAGGCTGATCAGGAAAAAAAAGGCTTCAGTTTGCTACGGAGCATAAAGATCGGACTCTAGAGTAATGGAAAAAGGTCATGTGGTCTGATGAGTCCAGATGTACCCTGTTCTAGAGAGATGGGGGCATCAGGGTAAGAAGAAAGGTGGATGCCTACTGCCTACAGTACAAGCCTGTGGGGGCAGTGTTATGATCTGGGGTTGCTTCAGTCGCTCAGGTCGAGGTTCAGTAACGTTATGAGCCCAGAAAATGAGTTCAGCTCACTACCTGAATTTACTGAATGAGCAGGTTTTTACATCAGTGGATTTTATTCTTCCCTGATGGGCAGATTCCAAGGTGATAATGCCAGGATTCATCAGACTCAGATTGTCCAAGAGTGGTTCAGCGAGCATGAGACATCATTTTCACACATGGATTCGCCAGACCTTAACCCCACGGAGAATCTGTGGGACTTTTTACGCAGCGGTCCAACTCTCCCATCATCAACAAAAGATCTTGGTGAAAAATTAATGCAACTCTGGACAGAAATAAATGTTGTGACATTGCATAAGCTTATCTAAACAAGGCCATGACAAATATATGCTGTAATAAAAGTTAAAGGCGGTCCAATGAAATATTAGAGTCTGTGATTTTTTTTTTTTTTTTTGTCCAGGCGGTGTGAAATTTAATTGCTCAATAAAAAACATGTATATAAGAAGTGAGTCATTCAACTCATAGTTGTAGTCTGTAGTCAAATATATGAAATTAATTTTAAAGTGGGATAACAAGAAATCCTTAATGTTTGATTGGCTCTCATGTCAGATTCACAGCTTGTCATAAAAAGAAAAGATTATTTACTTTAGATAATTTTAGTCCATGAAGCCTTTGCAGCAGTCAGGTTACTCAAACCAAATAAATTCTATCACATGGATTTAAGTTGCTAAGTTTCGCAAAACTCATCCTAAAGAAACTTTAGCATAAGCTCTTTAGCATACGTAGCTGCTTGTAGGGCAGTGTGGGGGTTAACACCAGCCACTTTAATTCCATTCAGCTTTTGATTTGGACTTTTTTCAGCTCGTCTGACTAACAGAAGATTAACCTTTTCTCTGTTGTTGAAGCCAGACTGAATTAACTGAGGCAAACCTGGGAGACTGAAGTTCTGCTTGTTAACTTGTAAAGGAAATATTTATGTTAATCTGCTACAGGGTGTTACTCCGAAAATCGTCAGACAGTGAAATTAATATACATGATCCTGCCGAAACCGTCAACCACATTGGCCTTTTGTGCATTCCTCGCTCGCCTGTGAAGTACAAGCTTCATCAATTAGATTCCCGCCAATCAGAGAGGCCACTGTTTCCATAGAAACTTAGTTGGTTGGCTAGCAACCTGTATCACTGATCACCAGCACTTCATCCTGGCTTTGCTGTCAGACTGGATGTCTTTTTTCATTTCAGGGAAGAGAGGAAAATCATTACAAATACCATGTAACCATGACTGTATAATCACCTCTTTGCATCATTACTGTATCTGTTTATATTGAAACATCGAGAGCAGAATGCTTCAGCAGTTTAGATTTTATTTCCTACTCATGACTTGTCTTTGTTTAAATTAAAGGGGAAAATGAAAGCTGTGCAGGAAAAGCAGCTCAGTATTTGTTTCATTACTTCCTTTTTAAATCCCCTGGTTATGGCCGTTATTAACCGGCTGGTTTGCTACAAATCTTTTAAACTCTTCAGACTTGAATTTTATGAAATGTCTCTCAACATAATAAATTGAGTAACATGCTTTTGGAGCAGAGACCGAATGACAGAAAAAAGGCTGTCAGGCCCATTAACTAGCTTGAAACTGTGATGTTTCATAAGCCCTTTTTAATTATACAGCATTCATTATTAGACATTGCATTTTTTTTTGTAAAACTCAATTATATGTTTAAGAGGACTTTAAGTACATGTTCTAAATGTCATGTCTTAAATAGTTGCAGTTATTTTAATCTATTTTTAAATGCAGGCACAGTTGCAGTGTAGTTAAGTGTGAGTCTCATTGGATGGGTGATTCAGACATGACAAAATGAACTTTTGAGCCTTCTGGAGGTGTCCTGAGTGTAATTCAACCGAGCATCTGTGATGGTATTTGCCCACATGATTATTTCAGTGATATTTATGCTCCCACCGGATGCCCTTTTCCTCTAACACCCGAGCCCAGGTTTCTGTTAAGGCTCGCTGTTTGATCTGAAACCACAAAGGGCATCAACGTCAGATCGAATGTTTTGGTAAATCAAAACCAGTTCATAGCCGGGAGTCCTGGAGCTGGCGCCCGTATTGACGGCAGATTAAACGTAGATTAAAATCCAGAGGTTTGGCTCGTTGCCATCGGGGCTTCTAGACTTTGATTCGACCTGCCCGCCTGAGGAGCTTAGGCCGGCTAAATCTGGATCATCTTTTTAAATAACTTCCTGAAACTCAATTTTGCTTTCACGCATCAACCTTTTGTTATTGTGTTTGACCTCTACTTTATGAATCTTTTTTTTATTATTATTATAGTACCTTGTTTTTTTTTTCATTTTAGTTGTTGATTGATTCCATATCATTCAGAAACTGCTTTTGAACTTTGATTGAAAAATATTATATTTTTCTTCCTTCTCCTCTTTCTCATTCTTAAAGGAGAAATTCAGAAAATATTGATTGTAATAAATAATAAAATGACCATGATATTTCATCAGAGGTGAAGGAAAGACACTAAGCTCAAATACTCGTTTCTCTGCCTCTCTCTTCTTCTCGTTGAAATTTCTGTTTAGGCCCGTAACTTGTGTTATCATTCACCCATTTCATGTTAATTATAATTCAAATTAATGCTGAATATTTACTGAATGAGTAAGTGTCTGTTTATGAGTTGTGAGAAATCATTTAGAAGGAGTAGATGTTCATAATGGTTAAATTGATCAATATGTTAATGAAGCCTAGCAGGCAGTGAAACAGGCAGTCATTGAACTCCATGTGTATTTTCAGAGTAACAGGCTTTTGTTTTCAGGATAACGCCTTAACTTTAGGATGACAGCCAAGCCCAGTACTTGAGTAATATTTGACCAGGAGTATTTATACTTTGACTCAACTACTATTGAAGGTTGCTCAGTCAAAGTTTCACTCCAGTTAAAGTATTCAAAAGTACAAATTACAAAGTACATTTTCTAATATCAGTACATTGCTGTATTGTTTTCATGATGCATTTACAGAACCTCGTAACTCTCTGAAACCACCTAATGATGCACTGACCTGCTGTAGATCCACTCTGCTACACAAAATCTATAGAAACACCTATAAAAACTTCAGCATAGAAATGCAATCAAAAACAAAAGGACATTTATTGTCATTTTCTGATGTAAATGATTTTCTGATGTATTAAAATCACTGCATAAAGTTAGATTGAAGCGACTGTAAGAAGTTCTCCAAGTCTGCTAAATAACTGAGATTTCTTTCTGTCTTCAGGGGCAACATATACTTTAATTATGTGGTATTTTTCACCCCGATAAAAACAATCCAACATTAAAAGCCTACCTGGAATTATTTCTCTCTTTCTAATCATAATAACATCTTGAGATTTAACTTCGTCTGTCTTCTGTCATCACCATTATCAAGTTTTGTTTGAATGAAAGAGGGAGAACTTGCTTGTTCTTGTTACAGAGCGCCTGGATGATGTATTTCTGCGTTTACATCAGTCCCAGTTGAGAGCGGGTTCTGTGATTGGTTTCCTTCTGTGAGGAACACAGCATGTGACCAATTGCATTTTAGAAAAGAAAAAACAGCAACAGCTGCCTTCAAAGCTCTGCTTCGCCTAAAAGTAACAAGTAACAGCCTTCCTAGAAATGTGGTGGAGTCAAAAGTACAATATTTATCTTTGAAAGGAAGTGGAGTGAAAGTCATAAGGAAATAAATAAACAGGATTTCAACCTATTTAATACACCAGCAGTACTCATTTTTGGACATGTCATTGTCACATATTGCTCCTTTAAGTATTCACCTTGAGTGATAATTAGACACAGTAATGTTATGCTTCGAAAATGTGAAATGGATGCTGTTGTGAGTTTTTTTTTTTTTTTTTTGTCTAATTTTAGAATAAATTTAACTGACTTCAGTTCATTTACATTAATTAAACTTTATTACCGCAGGGCATATTTTCCTTGCACAAACAAAAACACACCAGTTTAGCAGTTTAAAAACAACAGTTTGCTCTAGAGAAGCTCTTTTCTGCCAGCTCGTCTCCATAACGTACTCTGTTCTGATCCACAGAGCCCTCCAGGTTCCACTTCAACAAACCTGAGAACTACATCAGTATGTACCACCAGGAAGGGAGCGACACGCTGTATGTGGGCGGCCAGGCAATGATCTACGTGTTGACATTCACCAACAGAGGGGTCCGCGACCTGCAGGTACGCTCCACTTTCAGATGATTTTGCTGACATGTGCTGAGACACTCTGAAAGGTAGATGGTTTGAGGGGATTTAATCTCTCGGCTCCAGACGGTCTTTTGTAATGACGAACCACTCTGCTGCCGTGTGGAGAGTCGTTATAAAAGATCAGTCGCCAGCCACCGGTTGAAATACGAGACACTGCCAAGCCTTTAAGTCAGTCCATTTCAAAAGCCACTTTGGCAACCGATGTTTGGAAGTGGTGTTCATACATGAGACTTCAATCATGAAAGCTGGGACCTAAAGGTTGAGGAACACCTGTAAGCAGAGTTAACGGAGCCCTGCACAGCCTAGATACACCTACACGTTTTTTACTTGATTAAACCTCCTCTCAGGCCCGTTTGGTCGTGCACTGTCTGTGCAAGACTGACATCTTCCTTAGTCTGCTGTGGCAGTAGTACAACTTACACCTTTATCAGCTTTATTGGTACATTGAGTTAGGTGATATCATGCAATTCCCTGCCCGCCTCAGCCCGCCTTCAGAGAGCAGAGATCTAATCAGGCAGAGTAACTCAAATCACTTGCGTGGGTGTGTGGGGCCTTTAAGTCAAGTAAATTTCATTTAGAAACACCAAAATTGCAAACTTGACTCAGAAGGTGTTGATTTGGTTCTCAGACAGGCGCTGGTTGTGGTTCCAAGTGGGACGGTGTCATGCAGATCCAGGAAAACTACTCTGTAATTAGACCTTAGACCATAGTGTGAAGATGGTGTCACTCCTCCGTGTGCATCAGGCTTGGAGCTGGAGTCAGCAGGCAAATAACTTAGCTTAGCACACACATGGCTGCCTCTAAAGTTCAATAATGTAACACATTCTGTCACATTTGTTTAATCAGAAAACATAGCAGTTTGTGGTTTGACATGGATATATGAATTATACATCAAAAACATTTGAGGGGGGTTTTTAAAGAGATTTTTACTCTTCAATCATGCAGGGAAATTTATTTTAAGATCAAACTCTCAGCTATTAAACCTTGCAACAGGCTAACGTAATATTTTTTAAATGTAGACGTCAGATGGTTTTAATGAATTTGTTGAAAAGTAGAAAGCTTACCAGTACCTTTCTGCCGTTTTTAAACCAGGAAGTGGTCTTTAGGGTATAGCTAACCCCCTGTTATGCCTGATTACGTCATGTTTTTGTAAAAATCTGACATTTGACAGAAATCTGAAAACATTTTTAAAGGGCCAACATTTTAATATTTAAGAAAAAAAATCATCTTTAAACACATTTTCGTCAGGACAAGGTTATTTTCTGGCACAGAGCAAAGGGAATCAAGCTTGTTTGTTTTAATATTGACTGAGTTTATTGCTTTAACTTCTTTCAACCTTTTTCTTTTTTACCTCGGAAACACACTGAGGTAGAGACCTCATTTACCACACTGACAAATAAAATAAATGCTCCTAGAATCAAATAAACGCCAAAAAGAAGAATTAAAACTGCTGATAAAAGCCACAATAGAACTTTGAGAATTAATAAAAACCTTAATAAACTGAATCAGCTATGAATCAGCTAAAACAGGAACATGTGGGAGTAAAATGTGATACAATTTAATCTGCCCTATGGATAAAAATGAGGCTTTAAATTCTTCTGCATGTCGTTCCGTGTTGCAGGTGCACAATATGAAAAACTGAATCTTCCAAAGTCAGTAAAAACAGCCGGCACCTGCAGCGTCATCCAATCACTTGACCGAGTTTGATAGGAGCCCACATGAAAAGAAAGAGCTGAAGTGACGTAAGGAGGTAAAAGACCTATGAAGTCCTTGAAAATAAATAAAACCCAGTGACTTTCATGCCTTACAGAGAGAGAAAGGGCAGCCCAACCTTTGCATACAGGGAACAATGATGGGTATTACAATTATCTCCAGTGATAAATCTTAAAGCAGAGTGATAGACAGAGTCCAAAGGCTTCAGAGTTGCAGCTGAGGCATGCATGAATAAAATGTCACCATAGTCCAATACTGATAAAAAAAAAGTTGCCTGAATGAGCCTCTTTTTACAATGCAGCTGAAAAGAAAACGTATTTATATAAAAGAAACCATTCTCTTAAGCTTACTGAACATGCTGAATTAATAAAAAGTTTGTTTTGAATCTTTGCAAAATTACCTCAGCTTATCTTAAAATTCAACTTCCTTGACACTTACTTTTTCAAGTTAAATGTTCTTTTTGCAGCACGGCAACAAAGCAGTAAGTAAAACCGAACTGATTACTTTAAAATATACACTCGCCCAAGACTGTCTGCCAGATTCTCCTGGATGACAACAAATATAGTTGCCCTCTCGCTGTGAGGGCGACGCAGTGAGCCGGAGAAGGCAGAGGGAGAGGTGAGACGGCTGGCCCGCCGCTGACCCAGTTCAGCAGCCGAGGGCCGAGGAAGTCAGGTCATGCATACATTAATGAAGCTACACCTATCTCTCCCTGTGAGGACAGAAAACATAATTGACTGAGCTAATAATGTCAACATAGGCTCAAGATTACACAGTGTGTGGGCTGCAGTGTCAGCACTGACTAGCCTGACAAATTGAAGAGACTGTAAGCTCCGTGTTTCATCCCAATATGACTATGGCCTATTTTTCGGAATGATTGCAGGCTTAGTGTTGGATTTACCTCCGCGGAAACAAAAAGACAGGTAGAAAAACAGCGATTGGAGATGCGTTTGGCATTGAGGGACTGCTTTGATGGTATGTTTTTCTTACTCACACGGTTAAGTGACATCTTGTCAGGTTGATTCATTTCCAATGCAGGTTAGTTTAGCGGAGCATAAAAGTGGAAAAATAACAATTTTCGCTCCTCGCAAACAGCCACAGCAAACATCATCTCACGGTGTCAGCCACACACAATGAAAGAGTGAGGGCTTCTTTTCTGAGATTCAACAATTGTAGTGGGAGACATTTATTATTAAAGGGTCAGTAAACTCTGTTACCTGCTTTGCAATGGAGAGACAATAGTTGTTTGACTGAAGGGCACAACGCTCAGCAGTTTTCTCCAAAGGATAAATTCGTTCTGCTTCTATTACTCTCTCCACCTGCCTGTGCTGAGTGCAACAGGTTCAAGGCTGTTCATGGCTGGGTGTTGTTGAAAGGAATTCTGGGAAATGCGAAGTACAGGAGACAGGTTGCACAAACACAAAGGCAGGAAAAAAATGTAAATCCCCTTTCACACACGGACTTCTGTAGACATTACCAGGAGGAGCTGCATGTGTGCGCCCAGACTGTCCAAATTTGCATTTTAAAGATCAACTTTGCTGTGATGCAGGTACAATTATACCCTGCATGTAACCCTGCATGTCCCTGCATGTAACCCATCCTGGTATCAAGAGCGGTGGGCAGCAATTCCAGCTCTAAGCTAGCACCTTGAGTTGCACCGAACAGTAAACGTGTTTAACGCTGCCAGCTTCCGAGTCCAGAGTCAGGTGTGAGCCCACGTTCGAATAGAGCAGGTCATTGTAGCAACTGAGTAGGCGTGTCGATGATGTTGCACAGTGTATAGCTGGTTCATCTCTTTTCAGCTTACCTGTTCTATGTATACTAATATGACAATGGAAGTGCCACAGCACGACATTTACTGCAATATTAAAGGGCTGGTGTGTAGAATTTAGTGGCATCTAGTGGTGAGCTCCACCTCGCCTCGCTCTCCCCTTCCAAGGGCTGCAAAACTCTGAGAAACACAAAAGGCCTTATCTAGAGCCAGTGATTGGTTTGTCCATTTTAGGTTACAGTAGTGTGCAACAAGACGGCATGTATGGAAGAGAATCTGCACTCTCTGTAGATATAAACAGCTCATTCTAAGATAACGAAAAACTTTTCAGGTGATTATACACGAATGAACACATACTTATGAATTATTATATTCCATTTCTCCCAGTATATCCCCATAAATCTTCCGCATTGAACTAGAGCTTAATCAATTATTAATCAACTGTTAAATTAATCAACAATTAACTGGATAATGCGTTAATCATTTTATGCCATTTTGTAATAATCAAATGTCCAAGTTCTCTGATTTCAGCTTCTCAGATGTGTTTCTTTAGACCTCTACGACAGTAAATTAAATATCTTTGGGTTGTGGACAAGAAAAGACATTTGAAGATGCCACCTTGGACTCAACAGCGATCAACATTTTCCACCATGTCCTGACATTTTATTGGCCAAAGGAGTAATCAATATCATTACAGTCCATTTTTATTGCAATGTTCAATATATTATGAGATCCCTGCTTCTGTTGATGCTTTAATGCATTTTTTCATCATCTGTAATATCAGATTTCCACACAAAGGAAAAGTGTGTTGCTAGTTCAGTTATAAAGTCTTTTATAAAAATAAATATAATCTAGTATAAATCTGGTATAAAGTTATGAAATCCTGTTCATAGTTCAGTTATTAAAATCCCAGAACACCATGAAGCATCTCTCCTGCCAGGCAGGCAGACTGGACTCACGCTGTCCTCCATTTCTATCCCCTTCTCTGCTTCCGTCACACTTAATTTTGTCATAATCTTGGAGTCATTTTTAGACCCAGTTTGTATTGATATCAAAGCAAGAACAGTCATAATATAAATGAATCTTCCTCCTCCTCCTCCTCCTCCTGCACGCTCTGCAGCCGCCGATCACCCAAACCAAACATGTGATATCACGTCTGGCAGTTGTGTGCAATATGTGTTTGGATTCAAGGGGCAAATTCGGATTAATTTCTCTGTCATCTGTGATGTGAAAACATCAGATTTCCACACAAAGTAAACATGTACATCCTATTCATAGTTCAGTTATTAAATCGCAGCGCAGCACAAAGTGTCTCTGCTGCCAGGCAGGCAGATGGAGTCACACTGCCCTTCGTTCCTGTCACCCTTCTCTGCTTTCGTCACACTTAGTTTTGTGGTTTGTGGTCATTTTAAGAGTCAGTTTGTTTGATATCAACACAACAGTCACAATTACAGATGAGTCTACAGGAGCCACCCTTCATTTAAACCAAAGGGAGAATTTTCAAGATATGAGAGCACGTCTGACACCGACAATCCTGTTCTGTGTTTGAAAGGGTAAATCTGGACAATGACCTGATTATCAGGACATAGTTCTGAGTTCATGTGTGAAAAATGACACATTTAATAACAAAATGAAGTCCTTGAATGCAGTGAACATCATATGGGGTGTTAGCTAACAAGGTGGATGTTCGCTGTGAGGATTGGGCTCTAGCAGCTGCAGCTGGGTCACTGTTTTCATGCTGAAACAGGGGAGTTTCAGAGAACTTGGCACAAACTAAACAGTCCTTCCTCCCACAGATCCCAGCGGCATCCGATCAGACTGCAATTGATACCTGCAAGGCCAAGGCTGCACCACTCGAGGTAGAAGCTCGTCCTCACTGTCAGCACCTCCTCCCTTCCTCCATCAGTGTATAATCAGCTGTATCACCCTGTTTCTCCTAATTATTGTCATCATCATCATCATCATCATCATCATCATCATCATCATCTGCACTTGCATGATACTGAGGTTAGTGCTGCAGTTTTAATGCTAATTCTCTTATTTAGATAAAGTTAATGATAATGTTTACTTAGGACTTAAGAGACCAAATATAAAACAACACAGTAAAATATTCAATAAAGACAAATAAGTACATAAAAATGCTAATTTATACAGATGAGATGAAATTACACAGGAGACAGCTTCAGATAAACCAAACAATGCACACATGAGTGAGCTGCTGATAATTGCAATGAATAATTTCAAGAGATTTCACAGAGAGACTGAGAGAGTATCAGGAGTTTAATACAATATTCAACCTGAAATTAGTCAAAGATCGTGGGAAACCGTCAACTTATTATTAAACGCTTCAAGGCTAATGAATAATTAAGAAGCACAGGATACATCGCTGGTTAATTTGCTGCTCGTCATAGAAAATAAAGAAATCCTGATGACAAAAAGAGTCCGGGAAGGGAATCAGATGTCTTCGTATTTAACGGTTGTACTTTAAATACCAAGACAGTTTTTACTATTTTACATCAATGAATAATTCCCACATCCATTTTGACACAGTTTTATAATTACAGGAAATTAACAAGATCGTTGAAGCTAATTTTGCTTTTATACCCAGGGTCAAATTATGCAATGGCTCAGAAGCAAAAAAGGGAATTAATTTTCACCTCTCTACTTAGCCAAATTGAATTCTTGATATACTTAAAATATGAAAATGAGGCAAGGTTAAAGTTTAAGGGCAAAATATTCGGCCTCTGTAAAGTCACAAGGGGCCACATGACCTCAGTTTGGTCAGCGCTCGTGTCCGCAAGGGATCGTTTCTGAATACAGAAACAAAAGTGGAGTCTATCGGGGGCAAACGCACAGCAGCAGCAGTGGGTTGCAGCTGTGAAGTGGTTTGGCCACAGTCGATAATGCTGATCACATGACGCCCACTGGCCCAAACAGACTTTTCTCAGCACATAAAGAATTGATGTGAAATGATGAATACATTCAAGTCTTGCATGATCAGAATTTAAGCGACTGATCCTTCCTAAGTCCCGCCCATTTGAGGTCTGCGCTCCAATAACAGTTAAGCAAACTTTCTCTTTTTCCTGTAGAAGAAGCACGCTTTTTAGATTAGCTAATGTTAGCAAACTGCTATCTAACCAGTTGATATAGATTACTCAGCAAGTTATGTAGTGTTTTGCTAACATTAGCTAGTTTAAGATGTAAATATATGTCGCTATAAGTCCCCTTTTAACCATCTTCAACATTTGTTTTTCTTTTACACATACATACATAAATACGGGAAATAGATAAGGAGAAAGTTAACCAAGGTACTAAGCTTGCTTGTCATTGGGGCACAGAGCGGAAAGGGGCGGGACTTAAGAAGGGTCAATTAGGTAAATTAACATTTCTAAAAAAGCTAGGATGGTGCTTTGCTGATGTTCTACAAGCCCAAAGACACGCAAGTCTGAGCAAGCCTCCAAAATTTCAGAATTGCGTGCCAAGTGAGCAACTTTTATTGGTGTGAATGAGGCACAATTAACCTGACAAGCCAGATGGTTTGTTACACAGAACCATCTGGGAAGTCGTCCTTAGAAAGTGTTTAGAAAAGGCAAAAAAACACTTGGCAGGTGATTGAATGAACCATCTGTCTATCGCGTCTAACTTCAACCAATCACCGAAAACCACGCCTGAAGCTGCCAGTAGTCCCTCCGAGGGCACTGCATGGCTGCACCACTTTTGGTGCGGACACAAACGGATAAATTGACATCTGGCAAGATGTATTCTCGTGTGAAGCCTTGATTTTACGAAACCAGCTGCCTTGCAAGGTAACGGCACCACAAGGCCTGTTCAGACTCACAACGAGATGAAAACATGAAACATTTAGTCTCTTGTAATGTTGCCTGTGGCCAGTTTTAGGATGTCAGGCACATTATTTGTTTTCAACAGCCAATCAGACTGTCCTGAAGTCAGCTGGTCAGTTACAAACTATCAACTCATCAGTTTGTTTGAATAGCAGCCATGCCTTAAAATTTAAATTTACTGCTAAACTGACAATCTCTTTCACTCCGTTAAACCACACACCTCGTCTTATGTTTTCACCGTTTCATCAATGCTAGA
Source organism: Lutjanus erythropterus (assembly GCF_056507025.1). Taxonomy (NCBI): domain Eukaryota; kingdom Metazoa; phylum Chordata; class Actinopteri; order Lutjaniformes; family Lutjanidae; genus Lutjanus; species Lutjanus erythropterus. Next base: position 39,630,833 of record NC_139325.1, read on the forward strand.
AATGCAAATGTAGCAAGTAACTCATTATCACTATGCTCATTCAAATTTTAATTCACTAAAATTACATCCAGCTGTGAAAAAAAGCCCGAAATGCAGGCAGTTAGAATGTAATTAGAGAGAGCTTTTGCTATAGAGATGATATACTGTCTCGTCTAGTCACTTTGGTGGAAACTGGCGGGTTTCAGGATGTTGCAGACCAGCACTCTGCAAGTAGTTGCAAGTTTCAACCTTTCTCAAGAATACAGTAACAAGTTAATGAACCCATGTTCCAAACTTCGCTGGACTTCAGTTGAAATTCCAGCAGATTGTTGCATAAGTTCGCGTGCTGACAATAGAAAAGATACAGCTGCTCAAAGCCCTTCAGTCTCTAGTCCAGCAGTCTCTGCCAGACCTAAAAACTGCACCAAGGTTTAAGAAAGTATAAACATAAAGAAAGTATACACATAATGTGTTCCCTGTAAAGGTAGCACATCAACTGGAGTCTACTGTGGCAACCACGAGCATGTTGTCATCAGGTCAAAAGCAGTTCAGCTGCCTTCACTATTGCCACACAGTTGCATTTAAAAAATGTGGAGTTATGGTACAAAACAAAGAGGGCACTGTCATTCCCGCACAAATAGAGTGAAAGCTTCCAGAGAGTTTGTGGAAGTGCCAGATGGTGGAAAATGAGAACATCCCGAGTGACTCAGTAAATCTTCCCCAATAAACCAATGGTGCTGGGAAGTGGCACAGGAGGCAACATCTTTCAGTGATAGACAGCCAGATGGTTTGTGGAAAACTTTACCCTTGGAGTAAGATGGAGGTTAAAAGTAGGGAGCAATTTGATAGATTTGATAGACAGACTGTATTTCCATCTATCTTCATGCACACGTTTCTGGACTGCCTGTCCAAGAATTCAGTATTCAGCACATACTTTATGGTCCAGTTTTAGCATAACAAGAGCAAAGTATTAACCTTAATTAAAGCTAATATTAAATCTTACTTTAATCCTACAAGTCATCACTCTAAATGACCTAATCATTAGCGCTCATCAGGGTGCTTTCAGGTTGAGATCAGTTAGGGAGAAGTACTAGTCCCCAGGAGCACTAATCAGCTTGTGAAAACAGCTGTATAATATCCTCAGTGGCTCTAGAGGAGCTCTGTCTGTGAAAAATGCTCAAATTAATTCACTGGGCTCACTTGACTCCACAAACACTGGACCTCTTTTTAGAATTTGTGTCTTGCAAGCCTCCTGACTTCATAGAAGTACTTTATTAAATCAAACTGCAGGACTATGCTGTTAACACAGGGTTTCTTAACCCTGTCTTCAGACAAGAATATTAAAACTAGAGGATTCTGCAAAACCTGTTCAATTATGTTCAGTGTTGAAGTATTTTTATGGCCATGCAAACATTCTTAAAAATCTTGTTTTGAACAATATTGGCACATGGTAACTAGGGTATGGTTGTGGTTAGGAAACTAAAACATGCAATAAGGGTTATTTATCAATGTAATCCATCTAAACCAAAGATAGACAGACGTCGAACCCCAACATCTGAAATTTTCCTAACTGGACCCGACCTGAATTTGGTGACAGTCGCGAGGACGTGAGAAGCTCTGCTGCTGGACTTTGTCACAGTTTTCATGAACCGTGTTCCCAATGCCAAAATGCCATTCTTTTCACTTGCACTCTCATTCACATAGAAACAGAAAAGTACTGAAAACAGCCTGTCCTAAGGCAAAGATAAGACCCCCCCCAAAGCAATCAACCTTGCAGTTGGTTAAGGTTAGGGAAACACTGCAGTTATGGTTATGACAAGGCGGATCTTAATTACAGCTCTGTGATAAGACATGAATTTCAATCTCCGCCATGAAAGTCTGACACGCTGCACGCCTGCACATGATCCAAACCTACATACAATTCCCACCTTACTACATAAAGGGCACACTACTGTCTGCCTTGGTTTTGGACATAAATCATGGGGTTTGGAGTCACTGACCATGGATACAGTTCCTTGGGATACTGCGCTAGTATTCCAGTGAGCGTTGTTTCTCAGCAGTGTTTAGAGTTTCTTGACAAGTAGTACAGTAAAAGATCATAACATCATGCATCACAAGGATTTGAGACCAGCTTTAGCCCAATCAAAGATGAAGCTACAGCAGAAGACATTGGTTTGAGGTTACAGCTGTGATGATAACCGCATTACCACAATACTATGTACAATACCGTGGTCATGTGGTGCCTATCACAGGGTTGAGCTCATTTGCGCCATTGCTGCTATTTTATTTTGAAGGGTCGTCTTTATTGTGCTTCACACTGACTGGTCAACACTCAATCCAAGGCACTTTGAGATTGCCAGTGGATGGCTAACAACATGCTAACAACAACCCATCAGTTCAAGGCCAGATTACAGAGCTTCTGAAAGGGATATGATCACACCTGAGCCCACATTGTAAAGATACAATGGTAGCGTTAGCATTAGCTTAATGTTAGACGTTCTTACTCGAGCTAACTGCTTTTTTCAGCCCTTGGGGAACAACAGAGACATTTCTTGGTCTTCAGAAGCTTCAGCATTTATTAACTGACACAGTGTAACCTGAACTGTACATTTACTGCCAGACTGACGACTTACAGCTACATTTAAGTTTCCACGTTACGCTCATAACAATCTTTTAATAAAGTCCAATAAAACAGAATTATTTGAAATAGATTACTTTTTCATAGCAGTAAGAAGAAAATCCATATCAGCACACTTGTTCCTGCACTGGCACTGAATATTGGCTTTGGACATCATGAGGTGTGGAATCATCAACTATGAATATGATTCCCAGAGATACTGGGTTGGTATTCCAGTGAGCATTGTTTCTTAGCAGTGGTGAGTTTCTTGCCAAGCAGTGCAGAAAAACAACATAACACAATGCATCACAAGAATCTGTGACCAGCTTTAGCCCGATCAAAAATGAAGCTACTGTAGAAGACACTGGTTTGAGGTTGAAATCAGCTATTGGCCCCAGAAAGACAAAACCACAACAACACAAACTCCTCTGTTACTCTGCCAGAGAACACATGTCAGACAGTCTCCTAAACCTAAACCTCACCTCATTTAAACCCAACTCTAATGTTACAACCTCTGTCCTAGATTTTTGTGTGAACAATGTAGTTCAGCTCAACTATTTCTCTCAAGAACATAAACTTCTCAAAGCAAAACCATACAAACTTGCATACACTCACACACAAATTACCCAGCCCACCCACCCGCCTACCCATCCACCTACACATCCACCTACACACACTTACACAAGCTCTGGCCCTGTTTTTTTGACTTGATGTGATGTACTTCCTCCATCTCCAGCTTTCACAAACCTCGTCTGCATCAGAATTTATGGTTTGACTGTTTAAAAAGACACTTCAAGTCAATCTGCATTTTTTTTAACTGGACCCAACCTGAATCTGGTGACAGTAGTGAGGATGTTAGTAGCTCTGCTGCTGGGTTTTTATTGAGTTTTATTTTGTGATTTGACCGTTTAAAAAGACACTTGAGTCAACATGAGCAGAATTTTCTCCTTAAGGGAGAGTACTGTATTCATTTCCATCCTCCATCCAGTAATGTCTTAGAGATAGCAGACCATTTTCTGTACTTAATGAATAAGTGATGCATATGGAGTATTGCGGTGCTGTACTGCAGGGCTAAGCCTCCTGTGTGCTGTCTGCCAAAAATGTTCGGCGCATGGATCGCCTCCAATTTTTCTTAAATCGCTCACTCTGAGCAATCCGCTTTTTCTCCGGTAATCTGTTTTGTGTTGTACTCTTGCTTTGTTTCTCTACCCCTCCATTCCACCTTCCTCTTTTCCCCCTGTTTGTTTTTCTCAATCCTGTGGTCTGCCTCTTGTTTTCTATCTCCCTTTGTGTTGTCTCTTCCTCTCTAATCACTTTTTCACACTCTCCATGGTTTTCCCCCCCTCTGTCTCTCTGCAACTTTAATCCTTCTCCCAATCTGTGTGTTTTTCTACCTCTCTCTCTTTCGCGCTTCTGCCTCATTTTCTGCTTTTGTCTGTATCTTTTACTCTCTCTTTCTCTCACAGCTGGAGTGTGATAATTTCATCACCGTCATTCAGAAAGTAAATGACACAATCATAGTATGTGGGACAAATGCTGGAAGCCCCAGGTGCTGGATGCTGGTAAGAGTTTCTTCAGACATTCCTTGAAATGCTTATAAATCCTTATGCAGCTGCTCCTCAAGAATGAAGTCTCAGGATCAATTGTAATTAGCATTTATTTATTTGCTGTGTAATTTCTTCTATTGGTTAGATGAACGCCAGGAGTTATTTATTGCCATGGAGGACATTTTCACTCACTCATGAAAATCTGCCTCCATGGATAAGTTGAAATTTCCTAAGCCTAAAGATAAACTGAGCATTGGGTCTTGGGATAGAAAACTGTAAGATTAAGGCTATAATGTGTGATGATGCATGCACCTGGAATGAAGAGGGTTTAAAATGCTAGACTTCCTCCAGGCTGAAACATCTCCTCGCTCTCCCGGCAGGTAAATGAGACTGTGCTGACTGATGTCCAGGGCAATGGGCAGATAGCGTCGGCCTCTGACATCTCACCACCTTATCCTTCCCAGAGGTCCATCAGTTTGCCTGCAGGTAACAAACGCAGTAGGAAATTACAGGTCTACATACAAGAGTTCATGATGCAGTGGGAGGAAAGAGAATAAAACCTTACAAAAAGACACTGAAATATTCTTGGCAAAGAGGAGTTTTCTTGTTGTTGCTAGTGAACCCAATAAACCTTAATAATCTGCAGCTGGAGGCAGATAACAGGTGCACTTAGTCAAGGTAATTGGGTCCTGTGTGGGCAGAAGTGAAAGATTGGTAATTTAAAGCTTATTTTATTGGATGATCAATAACATCAAAGTCGGTATGTGGGATAAAGAGCAAGAAAGTCCCCAGGTGGAGGAGGTGAGGTGGGCGACCATACAGAGTCAAACCACACTGATTTGCGCTTCCATTAGCTCTCATAACCTGCCGAGCTGTGCCGAGTCATGCCCGAGATGGACCATCTCTGGAGTAGGGCCAAAGCACGACCTGCCTCCAAGCGGGTTGCAGTGAGGTCTTGTCCACAGCTGCCAACCTGTGATGACCTTCCTTTCTAACCCTCAAATAAGTGTGTGCAGCAAGGCTGAACTCTGGCTGTCTGTGCAGGAGAGCAAAGAGAAGTGTATTGAAATAAGCTTCTCAGCTCCGTCGCTGTTTGTACTTTCAGCTATCTGCTTTATTTTACTGGTTCATGTTCACTTTCAGCTGTATAAAAATCATGTTAAGTTACTGCAGAAGAAGACATAACATTTCAGTATTTTGCTGCTTAAGAACAGAAGCTTTTAGATAACAAAAAATTGGGGTCTTTTATTGCGAAGAATTTATAGGGGATTAAATGTATTTATCCACCACTTTCCAGCTACTTAACACAAGACAAGCATGTACAAGTTAAAGACACTGGAGATGCAAATCTCTGCCATACTGGGCTGATGCTACAGTCAACATTAGCTTCTTTTGTACTTATTTTAACCTCAACCCTGACCTTTTCTCAAACTTAACCAAGTAATTTTGTTGTCTAAACTTAACCAACTAATTTTTGTGCCTTTATTTGAAAATCTACCTGGACACTGTAAAGTTATGATTGCTAACCTGATTGTGGAGCTCTGCTGTAGCACTAGAGGGCAAGAGAAGATGTTGACCAGATGGGCAGTGCTCTCACTTGAATTTAGAACTATTAGGATTCTTGATACACCAGGAAGTGAATGTGCCAAGACCTTACATGTTGCAGTAGTTCTAGCACCACATTGCTAGAGGCTAACTACAACAGCTAGCTAGCAAGGAGGTTTGCTACCTCACCAACTAAAGAGAAAGCACAATGACGAGCACACAGTGTGTACCACTCAAGTCCTCCCTAGAAAAGTGACAGCATCAATGAAATGTGTAAATTGTATAAAAAAGTTAATGTTTAAGACTAGGCGTAGGGGTTAGGGTAACAACAACTTTTATTTTGGTTTTGATCCTGACGATCAAAACCAAAATAAATGTTGTAACAGAGCCTTAAGATTCTCTCGACATAACAAAATAGTTATATTAACCCTATAGAAATACTTCTATAAGCTTGACAGTTGTAATTTTAACCCCAACCATAATCTCTGCTCAACTAAGTCATTTTTGTGATCCAACCTAATCAAACTAGTCACCATTCACTTCCATTGTTTGGGAAATTCTGCAACACTGTTTTCCTGTGAAACTCCAGCAGTTGTTTTGGGGACTAAAGCAATAAACCCAACCTTCAATCTGCAGGAGGGTGAGTAGATAATGGCTGAATTTTCATTTTTCAATTTCCAACTATCCTTTTAAGATGACGAGGAAAGCCTCTGATTGCAATCATATCCCTCAAATTACAATTACCAAATTTGGTGCAAGAGCCATCTGCCATCACAGAAAGCAGTCATGAAAGCCTGAAAGAGCAGGACTCGTGGTAATACTTCAGAAAGTAATGACTGAAGTAATTTGGATGGGTTAGAGAAGAAAGTATTTTTTTTCCTGATTGACGTCCCACTGAGTTCTATCCCATAAGATTAAGTGTCACCATTTCAAAAGTCTCACCTTTTTTCATAGCTGTTACTTTTTCAAGTATCTTATTTTGGAACAAAGCCACCTTCAACTCTTTATATTAACTTTGCTCATTTGAGTCAGGAGCAGCAGAGCGACACTTGTGAATCCTTGGGCTCCCAGGAGCAATCTGTCTCTTATTATCACCCTCTATTCATAACATGCAAATGAGCACAGTAGATGCTTTTACCTAAAGTACCTTACAATATTTCAAAGTGCCCGTCCTCTACAAGATAGATGTGTTAATAGATCATGTAGTACTGCGCTTAAACATGCACTCTACCTTAAACAAGATCTGACATGTTTCCTACCCGTGAAATTAATGCCCCATGCTAATTGGTATTATCTGCAAAGTGAAACACCATTCAGCTGGGTTCTTTCTGCTGTGTTTAGACTAAAACGATAGGCAAGCATCAATTTGTGCTTTAATTTTCCACAATACACAATTCTTCAAAGAACTAACCTCAGGAAAATCATTTCTGAGTTTAACCCAATTGAAAAGCTTGAGTAGCTTTTGAATCAAATTTACAATAAAAAAAAAAAGAGCCTCTCTTAAGTGAAAGCTTTTGAGTGAGTGAGGCAATTCATTACACAGTTGAATCAAAATCCTTATCTGTCAGTGATAGGGCCCTGCTCTTCCAACGATAACCCTCAACTCCCAAAAAAAACGCTAACAGCAAGAAAACAAGAAACTTTACTGTGGCAAGTCAAGTCAATTTATAGTTATATGGCCCAGTATCACAACTCACAATTCACCTCTGGGGGCTTCACAATCCACACAGTGTGCAACACCCCTTGCCCCACAGACAGAAGTAAAGAGTATAGTGCATATAATATATAACAGAGTTGGTTGTTAGCAATGGTCAGTTACCTTGTTAGCCGGTAACTTGGCGATCTCCCTCCAGCCAGCTCATTTCACCTTCATGATTTAACCGTTTTCAATGAAGGGAATAAATAAAATCATGGTGTTAAACAAAAGTTCGGCTTAAATCATCGTGCTGCACAGCGCTGCTCTGAAACATTTGCAGTCTACCTGAAACAAGATCTGTTTTTCTACTATTACTGACAATAATGCTCAATCCTAATTAGTCATTATCTGCGATGGGAAACTTAAGAAATTTTGGTTTTAATTTTCTATATCACGTTTTTCAAAAAACTAACCTTGGGAAAATAATTTCTGAATTAAACACAATTGAAAAGCTTGAGAAACGTTTTAATCATCTTTTTTTTTTTCATTAAAAAAGAGCCTCTTTTAAGAAAAGGCTATTGAGTGAGTGAAGCAATTTACTACACAGTTGAATCAGAATCTTTATCTATCAGTGTCAGAGCCTTGCTCTACTTACATTATTTAGCTGCAAGGGAACATAAAGAGAACGACCTCATATCTTGTAACCCTCAACTCCCATCTCCAACAAAAAGTACCTCTAACAGGAAGAAAACAAACAACAACAACAACAAAAAAAACGTATGTGTCATAACTGAATGCGAGTGTTCAACTATCGCCTCACATCGCATAACACACTAGGTTTCAGACATAAAATAATGATGACGATGATGAATTTGAGCATTTTTCGCTCTGCGGCTGGTAGATGTTCACATTTTAAAAAGTTAATTTTCCACCTATCAGCTGTGCGCTCGAGATCAGACCAAAGACAACCACTCAAGTCACTCTCAAGTTATTTATATCATAACATAGAAGCAATATTACGATATTTAGATGTTTATTTTCTGGAAATGAAATAATATAGCCAGTGGCAAATAGGTGTTAATAGCTGGGTCATTTTCCTTCATAACCTTTTTGTAGATAAATAAGGATAAAAGGATGATCAGAGATCCCTGTGCTTTAACAGATTCTGTGTGTAATTTGTAACATCACCGGGGGATCACCCCCCCGAGTGCCAAACACACAAGAGCCAGCCATCTGCCATGCTGCATTCACATGGAAAAAGAATCATGGAAAACATTTCTAAACTGAGCTGTTGTACAACTGACTGCACAAACAGATTCAGAAAGAATTCAGGCAGAAGATTTTACAGACTCTTGGACAATAAAAAGAGAGAATGGGAAGGGATGGCAGGGCTGAGCTAACCAGGAAAATTGTTTTCAGAATGAAATGTAATCAAATCTAAACACTTTTTCATACTTGTCCACAGAAAACCAGAATATCATTTGAGGTATAGATTCTTTAAAATGGGACCATGTATGTATACGCCCTGCGGGTTTTGTTTACTTCCATTAGTTCTCCAGTGTCGAGACTCGAGATACATACATAGATATCTCTGGATGTTGAAGTGTGGCCAGATATTGAGTTTCCACAGACCACTGACTGTCTGGTGCATTGTACCAATAACTGCCGTTGCCAGTGGCAATCTTATGAAGGGTTTCATTGTTTTCCTCCCAGCATCACAGCTCTCCTTATTCAAAGCAGCCACAGTTGCTTCATTCTGCCACTCGGCGACGACTGCGAGAAAGGTTATATCACATAAACGAGCTACGCATACCTTCCGCACCTCTGTGAAAAGACAAGCCTGCTAATAAAATGGTACATTTTGCAAATCCAGCTCCGTTGGACTGAACAAAAGGCAATTGTTAGGGGTGTAATTCATCAGTCTCACAAGGTCACCTGCCTTGCAACTCTCCACGGGGAATGGAACCCCTAATTGCGTGATTATTGAGAAGCGCGGGGTCGCATTAACTAAACAGAGATGCTTTGAATTAAACCGACCTTGTGGCGCATGATGAGGGGACCGACAAATTGTCTGTTTGTTAACCCATCTAAAGCAGATGGATTGTTTGCAGAGACACTCAGAAATTAGCGAGAGGTTAGTTGGCGCAGCAGGATGCTCCTCCAGATGGGGATCGATTGTCGAAGCAACGAGCCGGCCCCTTTCTTGAGTCGAGCGGCATTCTAGTAACGATCTGTCCTAATTAAGATGTTACCAGCACGATTTCAGATACTTCCCCTCTGCATTGCTATGGAGACAGAGCTCTAAGTGGGGTTATATGAAGAATATGGTGATTGGTGGCTGCTCATCAGCGCAGTCAGCTATTCTGCCTTGATGTCTTATTTGCTCTTGCTCTCCCTTTTCTCCTCTCCTGTTTTTTTACTCTCTAGCCTCCTGGGCCTCCTTTTTTCCATCTTCACGCTGCCTGTGTTTAATGTTCTCTCTCTGTATCTCCCTCTCCTTCAGCTTCAGTCAATCCCCTTCTGTGTCGCTCCGATCTCCCTTCCTCTCCCTCTCTGAACCTTGTACCTTCTCTTTTTTTTTTACCCACTGTTCACCCTCTTCTCTTCTCTCTGTCTCTTCTCTCCTTGCTGTTTCAGATGGGAGTCTGTATTCCGCTATGTCGTCGGTGGTGGGTCACGCCGGCTCGATCCGGCGTACGTTTGGCTCCCAGAAACTCCTGAAGACGGAGAACATTTGGCTGCTGAGTGAGTAGGAGGAGGGGAGTCATGCAGAAACCGTAAAGGTTTAGACTAATGAATATGGAGATGGTGGGTGGTACTCTCACTAAATCACCCACTATCATTCCCACAGGAACAATAACATGTAGGTGTGTTCACTGCCATTATGTTTATGGTTTGGGTCACGTTATTCACAGCAGTAAGATGCAAATCGGAAACACATCCACTGAGAGCAGTCATTTTCATTCCTGTTAACTCTGTGTCCATTTTTTAATTTTATCTTAATATTATTGTTATTTTATCAGTATGTCCTTAAAAAGGTGAAAATATGAACTAAGACTACACCAGAAGATATTGCTTGACTTACAACACACCTTAAAGTTCCCATGAAACAGCTAGCAGAGTGCTTCTATGGAGGCAAAGTAACGCCCCTTCCAGTGTGCCCCATGGGACCTTGTTCCCGTCTGAATTGTGCCTTGAATTACACATTATGTTGATATTTTAGAAGTCAAGAACATCCCAGCTTGTCGTAGGCTTGTCGTAGTTTAGTTAAATTTTGGGTGGAACTGCTCAGCGAACTACTTTTCTTGTTTTGCCTCTATAAGTCATCAAAACCAACACTGCTGTCCATCGTAATGCTATCTTACCTAAAGTGTTTTATCCAGTGCTTCCTGGTCCTTTTATCAGCTGGTGAGAGAAAAAAAATAGTAGGACCCGTTGTTGTGTGACTACAAACAGGCATTATAGCTTCAGCCGCTAAAGTTAGCTTACATGACCATCAGGTCTGTCATCTTTCTGTTTACAAATCTTCACAGTCCTACACTTAAACAGTTTTACAACTATCTTGATAAGTAATAATATCTTTTAAATTGACAAACAGCATATGTGTGATTCATGGCACAATTCAGATGGGATAAAAAAAAAAATATTTGTCTCTCACTGTAGCCTAACGTTCATATTTTTTCTGAAGTAAGGTGCCACGGTGGGCCAACAGAAGGAGCACAACTTTGGGTCTCTATTGTTGATGTGTTTCCAGCTAGAGAGGCACTTCTTGGTTTGTATTTACAGTAGACAAAAGCACTGTGAATTCCTCACTAGGATGGAGAGGGGTCCTATTAGCTGCTGATGCTTCCCAGTGAACACAGCCAGACAGGGACCAAAACAGAGTCCAAGACCAAAAGGCTACAATGAAGAGGTAGTTTTCTTTCCAGGTTTGGCCACCGGTACTTCAGGGATGAGTCACGGCTAACTGAGCTAGTGGTTAGCTAAATTACTTAATCAATAAGTAAATACACTTGCACTTATATAGCATTTTTCTAGTCTATTGACTACTCAAAGCACTTTTACAACTACATGTCACATTCAGCCATTCACTCACACAAGCACAAGCATTCGTGGGGCAATTTAGGGTTCAGTATCTTGTATCAGTATCGATGTGTGGACCGGAGGCGCTGGATCAAACCGCTGCCCCAAAACTATCTTTCCATCAGGAAAGTCCATAAATGACCTCCGTACTGTATTTCCTATCGGTCTCAGAGGCTGTGTTCGTTCCGGTGACCAGCTGTGTTCACTGGGAGGCTGCTGAGCCTGATTCTGTTGCCCGCTAACTGTTACACTGAGCTACTTTAGTAAGAAGTAAGCTAAAGCCATCTGTTCATCAGGAAAGCTGTCTAATTAAATAACCGAGAGCTGAAGCCGAGCAGCCGAAGGACACCAGAATGAAAACCAGAAAATATTTTCTCCATAAAATATGATCCAGTTTCACCCAAATCAGTGAATAAAGTCAGACAGTTGTGCTTTAGTACAGTAAGACCTGCAATTACTTGAGAATATCTACAAAACTATCTATAAAACTACTAAAAGACTTTTTTTTTCATCATTCTTGGGTCAGATACTGGCATATAGGTGACATACTGTGCAATATGTGTGATAAAAACTCTTAAGCATCAATTTTGACTTCATGGCAACTTTAAAGCTGGAAGTAAGGTGATGATATCTCACTGAGCACATTTAAATGTCACCACCAGATCCGCAGTTTGCTGGTGCAGCCATAATCCCGTCTTCACTAAAGTACAAGGAGGAGATCTACTTCTTCTTCAGTGAGATCAACAAGACGGCCAGGGTGGACGAGGAGCCTTACAGGGCCCGCATTGGACGAATCTGCACGGTAAAAATCCCACTTATACGCCTGTCTGTGTTTGAGGAAACGTGTATAAATCCAATTCCTGGTGGTTCCAACCTTTTTTCTGCTCTTGCAGCCTCTCATCACATTACATTATGTAATGTATCTGCATCCGAGTTGTGAATAGGGATGAGCGAGTACACCGGTGTCTGTATCTGCTCAACCAGCTAAATGATCTGTAACCATACGTGGAATGGGTGGGGCTTGAATCAGAAGTGGGCGGGACTAGCAGAAGGGTATTCATTTAAGCATGAAATTGAATTAGGCTGATAAAAAGTTGCAGTATTTATTATAATTAGAAAACTGTTTTATTTCAGAACAATGTTTTTCATCATAAGGGTACTAGAGTTAAGTTTTCTTCCTTTTCTTTTTATAAATGTTGCTGCATTTATTGTTTATCAGAATACTAGAGACTCAGATTTGAGCTTCAGAGCAATGTTTTTGCACGAGCGTAAGTGATAGAGTTGAACTTGTACTCAAACAAGTATCTGGTACAGATAGCATCTGAGTGAAATGTGTCAATATGTGTATTCATGATGAAGGAAAATACTCATTGGGTCACTAATCCTGCATGTGTTGTGTTCACTCACTGAAGTTTATTAATTCAATTTTATAATAAAGTGTTCTGGAAATAGTTATCTTACTCCCGTGACCAAAAATGTTGACTTGAATTTTGTAATAAATAACGAATATAGCAACTTCTGATCACCCCATACCAATTTCAGATTTTTTTTCTTAAACTTCCTGTTAGCCCCACCCATTTTTGACTTAAGCCACGCCCCTTATGAGTACAGATAATGACACATTTTACTCTGATGATAATCGTATGTGTGAAAAGTACATTAGGTCCATCAGATACTTGTTTCAGCAGAGAACTTGCTCAACCCTGGTTGTAAGCAGGCAATCAAAGAGTAGTTTGACCTTTGTGGAAGAAAAAAAGGTGAATAAGTGATTAAATGAACAAAAGAATTTAACGCGTCAAAGTCTGAACAAACCCCAAATGTGCTGAGTGAAGATGCAGCACATGGTGTTTACTACTGTTTATTTACTGTTAGTGTCATTTTCTACACGCGTCTCCAGTTTTATTTGCTGGACATACAGAATTGTAAAGTTCTGCTCTGATTCTGAGCTGCTGCTGCACCACTCTGGGTTGAAACTACTCGGCGTGTTGCTTTTCTTAACACATTTTCCAATCAGTGATGACAAAGCAGCTGTTTCCCAATCAGCCCTCATGTCAAACCGGCTGTTTTCCCAATCAGCCATCAAATCAGAACACCTGCCGCCCTGTGTGATTCAAGGCTTAACCCTCTGAATTAATCTTGAAAATGAATCACTGATCTCTGATAAAGACTCACAAATCATAAGAGAAATGATAAGAGTATTTTGTTACACACTAATTAACATACACGTCACATCAAGTTATTTAATGAGTTCAGCAGGTGATTTCTTTGTTTTAACAGGAGACTTTGTTCATTTCATTCACCTGTGACTAGCGAATCGACTTTGAATGACTCTTTTGGTTTTATATTTTTCAGTAATGCTTCTCAGGACCATGGATTTATCAGTACACAGCACAGTCTGGCTGGAGACATACTTGCTTTTAAACCACGTTTGTGTTTGCGTAGCATTAATTTCTGACCTTGACCTTGGACATATTTTAGAGCCATGGTAAGTGACATATATTCTAACGTCTAAAATTGTTAAAAAGTGCAGAAATATTCCTGGCTTTGTGTGGCTGGTGCACGTTAGTCATGTAAACATCAAAGATTCATTTGGACTTTGTTCAGACATGAATGTGAAAAGTGTGCCGTCACATCATAATGAGGACTTGAGGCTAACACACCCTGGACCCAGCTAATGTTGATCAGTTTGTTACTGGCCCCAAAGCCTATGCTAGCTGCTTGTTAATCCACAACATTCATTTCCTATTTCCACTTATTAAAAAACAGAAAACCACACACAGCTTGGAGTTCTTGGACGGGTTGGGTTAGCTTCCTCTATCAGCTACCAGTTTTTGCCATTAAAGACGTCTTTGACCAATTTTTTCTGGGTCCAGCAGTCATTGCTTTCTAAATGGCTACATTATTGTGTATGCTAAACCACTCTGGCTTGTTTACAATTTTTCTAAATACACAATATGCAAATAGGACAGCTTTTGAATTACTGGAGGGTTTCTTGACAAAGATAGCTGTTTCCACCCGCCGACAGTCTTTGTGCTAAGCTGAGCAACACATCCTGAACCAATCTGTGAACTGAATGCTCAGTGATAGAACAAGCTAAATCCTTTTTTTCCTCCAAGTGTCGAGGAGTTTTCCTACATAAGGGAGGGGAAGGGAGTCCTTGTCTCTGTTCTAGGGGTCAGTGGCACATCTTGGCGGAGAACACAAAGTAAAACCCAAAATCAATCAGGGCAGTCTGGCTGCTCTATTATGACTCTGTTGTCACAGTCCTTTTATGTTATCTCCAGGTGGATGAAGGGGGCATCAAAGCTTTGCTGGCAGACTCATGGACCACTTTCATGAAGGCGCGAGTGATGTGTGGTGCAGGAAACACTCAGCAGCAGTACAACAACATGAAGCAGGCAGTGGTGCTGACGGCGCAGGACAAGAGGGCCGGGGTCATGTACGGCCTCTTTTCCAACGCATGGTGAGCTGGAACACATCACTTTGACAACCTCCACAGCGGCCCTGCCTCTAATAGTCGACTAAACCGTTAGCTGGTAAAAAAAAGATTCTTAGTCAACCACGTTTTTATTCATCTGTAAGAAAAAATAAGGTCAAACTACAGTGAGGAGCTGTGCCTTGCCATTTCTCTTGTAACACAAAAGCCACCAGTCACAGATGCTAACTGCCATTAGCTAGTTAGCTAGTTAGCATGCTTTCCATTTCTCTATGTGCTGAAGGTGTGCAGGAGGCTCTGGGAGAAGCAAGTCTCGACGGAGCACATGTGTGGGGAATGGATTAAACTGTCTTCATCTACTCTAACATAAGCTGCAAACATAAGCATGTCTGGCTAACTAACGCTAGCTTACTAGCTTCAGTAGCATAACCTCTAGTCAAACTTGTTAGATACCACGGCATCTGCCTTTGTCCTGTGGGGGTTTGAGGAGGAGGATGTGGGCTGATGCAGAATCAAAGTGGGTCAACAATGATGCATCTCTCTCTGGCTCACTGTCTCGGGGCTAAATCAGGTTAGCTTAGCTCTCATCCCAGCTCTCTTTTGCGATCGCGGTCTGGCCGATCTGGCTGGGTGACCCGTCTCAAAGTCCACTGCACTAATCGAATTCCTGAAGTTCATTTTCCCACATTAACGAGTGTGTTTCTGTCATCTATCATGTAGATATACCTGCCATCTTTCATCATCCGACCAGTGTTTGCTGAGATGTAAGCTAGCTTTAGCTTCAGTCTTTTAGCATTAACATTATATCAAGTATGCAGCTGCTTGGTAACTTTAAGATTCCTGTTTTTTAAACATGTCAGATGGAAACATCGAAACTTCGGCTGGATACTTCTCAGCTGAGTCAAGGAGTTAGCAGTTGCTTACATCAGCTAGCTACACTTATGAAATCTGCCTTTGAGTCATTATTTTAACCAACAAAACCCACCGCCGTCAACTAGAAATGAGAAGCTGCTTTTGTTTACGTCTCTAAGCAATCGCAGACCTCATGTTTCGATTTTAAATCTGCCACTGATCACCAACAGTAACTAAGGAGGGCGGTGCTTCGTGGAGGGTCAGTTGTCTTAAGAGAAATCATGTTTATGCTATTTAAGGAATTTGAGGATATAAAACAAAGAGAGAACAATGACGCAATTTTTATTTCACCACTGCTTCTGTGCTGTAATTTAACCCCTTTTGACCAGCTCTGCTCCCCTTCCATCCTGACTGCTGTGAAGGCCTGCCCAGGCAGTGCATTCGTCAGACAGCCACCTCCACACACTTGACCTTTGTCTTGTGCATGTGCAGAAGGCTGGGTGTTGCTCAGCTCCCACAGCAACAGTGTCATCATGAATAAACCTCCCAAATCTCAGCCTGAGGAAGAATCACCAAGGCTATACTTAAGCAAATACGTGACACTGACTAGCTCCACATGACAAAACACACTCCCTACTTCAAAAAATCTATAAAAAGCTGATATTCCTTGGACTTTGGCATTTTATGTTTTTTAGCTTATGTATAACATGAACAATTGGGCCTTTTTGCCAAAAAAAAAAAAAATCAATTGAGTGTCATTCTTTGCTGGCATGTTACTTTTTGTATTATATTTTGTTATATATTATTATAATAGACACATGTTAAACAATAGAAATTCTCTTTACACCGATTTTGTTGTAATTTTATCTCATGAACAAATTCAAAGTTGTGGTGTACTGTAAAGTATAACCATGGAGGGGAGAAAACATAATCCAGTGTTTAATAATGACTTACGGTAATATTAATATTGACTCATATTCAGAAAATGTGTTCGGCTTGTCAGGCTCAAGTGAAAACAGAGCATGCAAATAACAGCGCAGCAAACTGGTAAGACAATAAATAATTCAAAACTAAAGAATAACGCAGTAACTGACACTCATCCACCCACCCGGCAGTACACACCGCATACCAGCAGCACCTCCTGACACACGCACACACATAATACACACACCCACACACAAAACTTTACCATATCAGATTTTGTCAGTGTTGTGTTTCATTTCATTTAACTGTAACAGCAGTTTTCCACTAGTATAAATATCTGCCAAAATAATTGTTAGAGTTTTTTTCAAGTTCAAGTCATGTTCCAGCGATATCAGCTGTCAAACGTCTGATAACACAAGCGCAGAACAGATTGTGGTGTAATTTTCTGGACGAAATTGCCCAAAAATGCTTGTAATTGTTAACAAAAAGAATTACTGATTACATTTTGGACATTTTCAAATCAAGTCATATGTTTTCAAATTGTAATATTCATATACAATTAGTTTTTCAGCCATATAAGTGAGTTATACTCATATAGTTGTGTGGTTTAAAACAAAAAAATATTGAAATGCAGGAGGAACTTCTATTAATTATCCTCTGCCCTGATAAACACGTTCTTTATTTGATCTGTTTCAAAGTGGCTGCTTATAATACTTCACAGAAAAGTTACAGTTTGATGTACTGCACCAGAGTCAGCTTAAAACTAATTTCATTTGTGGTCCAAGTTCCTGTCATAATTAAAAGATGTATAAAATGATTAACCCACACTGAGAAAACAACAAACAATTTAAAAACAAATTAAATTTAGATAAATTCAAAGATCTCTGCCATCACTTTGTGTATAGGTGCACAGCAATGAGACAAAAACACTTCTGATGACATTTTTACTGTCACTACTTTTGAAACTGTGAAAACAGTACTGGGTAATCTAATTGATTCGATAATAGCTGAATTTTTACTTTCGATACATTTACAATAAATTAATTTCATCACTGCGTATTTCAGGTATTCTTCAATTAACTCTGCTTTTATTATTATTATTATCAGTCTTTGCTTTCATTTACTTTTCACTTTTTGAATAAAAACAGTTTTGACGCACAAGCTATTCTGACCCCCAGGTATGATCTTGCAACCCCCTGAGGGGTCCCGACCCCTAGGTTGAGAACCATTGTTCTAAATCACAGCGAAACAAGTTATTTTAATTTCTGGTCACAGATGTTAGACATATTCAACCGGTGATAAGGGATAGTAAGCACACATTGTTCTGCTCTAAGGGATCCTCTGCCCAGGAACAAGCAAGATATTACAGATATTTGCTGTTTTAGGGCCTTGAGCCACTTGAGAATTTATATCTGTGCTGCTGCATGTCCCTCATAACCACTTGCCCTGCTTTTACTGTAAATGTAATTACTCCTCTGTCTGCCTTTGTTCAGGGGCAGAACAGTGATCTGTGCTTATTCCATCGAAGATATTGACCAGGCTTTCTCCACGTCTAAACTGAAGGGCTACAGCAGTCCATTCATCGGCAGCCGCCCTGGGATGGTAAGAAAAAAAACACGTTTTTCTGTTCTTTTTTTTTCTTTTGTCACACCAATCTTGAAAAACAGCACTGAGAAAAACATGTGCAATCGTATGAGTCAGCCATTATTTCAGAGATCTAAAGATTGAAGTGCTATTTTTGAAAGCCTTGAGTTAATAAAAGAGAGGCAATTTCGAGCCCTTTGTCCGAGGGCATTTTGTTTATTCAAGAGCCCAGCCTGGCCTGAATCGATCACATCACTTCTCCTCTCAGTGTGTCCGCAAAAACTCGACAGCGGGGGGTCCCAACGACATCAAGAACCTCGGAGTGATCAGATACCACCCGGAAATCGAGGACGTGATCCGGCCTGTCGGCGTGGCTCCGCTCGACCTGCCCATAGACGACCAAATCACGCACACAGTGGCGGACATTGTCCTGGCGGTCAACGACGAGCACTACAGCGTCCTGTACCTCGGAACAGGTGTGTGTGCATGTGTATACGTGTGTGTGTTCAAATTTTAGATCGCTGTAATGGAGATACCGAGAGCAGAGGATTTGATTTATGGCTCAGCATCAGATTTCACCTGTTTGCAGCGCCACAGTAACTAGATTAAAGCGTCGTACGTGTTCAGACCATATTGTGCTGAAATTATTTCCCCACTTCATTCATTTTGTGATATAAAGCAACAGTGTCAAGGTCTGCCATGTTTCATTATTAAATATGAGACCATTCCATGCACTCGCCATATCTACATATTATTTTATTTTCTGTGATAGAGAGAGGTGATTGTGGTGAGCAGAAGCTTTGCAGTGTCTACTTTAAATTCTTTGCTAGATGTGTATTATGTGATGCCTTCACTCTCAACAATCTCTACTGGCATTAGAAAAAAACAAAAGCAGCCGAAGCGGTTAGGAGGTGGTAGGACTTAGGGCCTATACTGCAGCAAGCCACCACGGGAATGAAGATGTTTTGGCTTCATTTTTGGGGAGCTGCCATGTTGACCATCTTTATATAAGTCAATTATTTCCAGTGAAGGAGAACAATGGTCCCCAAGGTCTGGGTTGAAAAAAAAAAATCAGTCTCTTTAGCTGTGAGAGGTTTTATTTTCAGCCTCAGGAAGTTGCTAAGTGTGTCTGTCTGCTGTTTGGTACCGGGCAGGTAGAGTATAATTGGTTTATCGGAGTTTTTTGTTTGCTTAAAACAGCTGCTTGTTTCTGCTCTCTTCTTCTGTGTTGTTGAGAGAAGTGAGACTGAGCTGGAAATTAAAGGGATAGTTCGCCCAAAAATGAAAATTCATACCTACCTACCCTCATGCCAATTGAAGGTAGTTATTTAGTCCACAAAACACTGCTGGAACTTGCAGAATCTCAAACAGTTAAGGTGAATGGTGACCAGTTTTCAAACATGAAATGCCTCCATACTGCTCGTCTGGTATAATCCAAGTATCCTAAAGCCCCCAACACACCACACACACCCAGTTCAGACAGTGTGCATGCGCACATGAACGTAGCTCCAAGCTAAGGATCTACAGCGAATATTTTAAGATAAAAACATGGTGTAAATGACATATTTCACATCAACTTGGCATGCCGTGGCTTTAGGAGACTTGAATTACACCAGCAGTAGGAGTATGGAGGCATTTTATGGTTGTTTTTTTAAGTTGTTTTTATATATATATATATATATATATATATATATATATATATATATATATATACATATATGTATATATATATATATATATATATGTTTGGGAGATTCTGCAATGCTGTTTTCCCGTGTTTCCAGCAGTGTTTTGAGGTCTAACGCACTAAACCCAACCTTCAATCGGCATGAGGGGAGTAGATAATGACGGAAAATTGCTGTAAAACAAAAACTATCAGCTCAGAGGAGGCTAAAAACCTCTATAGATCAGGAGAAATTGATTTGTCTATATGAAAACAATTTTCACAATACTTATAGTCATCTGATTCATTGTTAATATAAAAAAGTATTGATCGACGCAGCTTTAAATGAGAGCACTTGTTTACAGCCTGTCTGATGGTCTTAACCAAACATGTTTCTTGCTAATGGACTCCATTGTAGCAACGCTGTCTTGACCCCATATCTAAAAAATTAACTTATTGGAAAAAAAATGAAAAAATAAGACTAAGGCTGTTTAAAAGAATCTAAAGCAGGACCTATTTTTGTACATATTATCCTGCTCATGTCTCTACACTTGCTTTGTCTCTGTTGGCATTCTGGCAATAAGAGTGAAGAGAAAACAGGGAAATCCTATTCTCTGCAACTAATAAAGATACGCTGCACTTATATATCAGGGAAAGTGAGTCATAGAACCCAAGGTTCTACCCGTTCAGCAGTGCAGCAGTACGGACAAGCAGGATTCCCAATTCAAGCAAATGTGGAAACTGTGGAAAAGTGACTCAAAGTCAACATCTATTCTCTTAAAAATCCATTCAAATAATTCCTGGCATTCACACGACGGTTTCTATTTGATCAAAGCTGCAATGCTGAGGCGCTGCTGTTGCCCATAGCAGTTACTCCAAAAATTGCCTTGTGCCTCAGGGAGATTACTATGGCAACCATCACAAGTCATATGCTCATGTGTGTATGAGCGTCTCATCACGCTGAAGTTCACCGAAAGATAAGAGGGTGTCATCATATGCACTGCAGCGCAATCTCTTTGCTCCTGCCAATGGATGAGTCCTTGTCATTCATCAGCCATTTCTGGGTTGATTCTAATAATAGCACATATGTAGACAACATTATAGTGTTAAAAAAGACAGGATGATGGCCTCTCGCTGTGGGCTTTAGTAAGTGTGTCAGTAAAAGGATGGAGAGCTATGAACAGCCATGGGTCTCTGTGGTGGCCTAAAAAGAAACTGGAGCAGTTTGAGTCGCGCTGGTATCTGAGGCCAGAGGAACAGGTTGTACTGGAGATCTGCTGCTCCACACCGGCTGAACGCTTCCTGTTCTTTATTTGCTTCTATTTTCAAGAACAGACGATACCATGTGAGAGAACACGTGTTGGCTTTTACTCCTGAATATTTCTGCTCTTGTGATTTGTGAAAAGAACAAGGCTTGGACTCCTCTGATCTCTTCTGATTCCCGTTTGATCGCGTTCCTGCTTCCTCCTCTTCAATATTGCATCACCTTCACTTGAGGGCACCAGCAATAAATATTCACAGGCTTGTAACAAGTCGGGCTCATCAATCTGCATAATTAATTTCAAACATGCTCACGTATCTCTACACACGATGAACAGAGGCTCTCTTCTTAAAATAATCTCATCTTTAGTGAGTGGGGCAGGCAGACAGACAGCTCGTCCTGATTGATAGTTGCATTATAGCAGTTTAAACCAATCAGAGGAGTACAAGTGGCGAGAGAGGGTCCACTGCTGGACCAGTGACAGTGAAATCGAAGCAGATGCATTCTGTGATATTAGTCTTCCCCGGTGATGGCTATTCCAATAAATATCCTTCACAAAGACGAGCTCAGAGACACAAACCGCAACGTTAATCTTTGTGCAAAAAGCAGCGACAGGTGATATTAGTGTGGTAGTCTGGAGAGCAAATATCACGCTGAGCGTTCAAACAATAAATATCTTCAACGGGAATGAGATCATCCTCAATATGGCTCCCTCTGCTGAAGACCAGTTAATGCCTGAATTCACACCTAATCTGTTTAGTGCACTTTAAACGAACACTGATGCAGTTTTCCTTTTGGCCGGATTTATTTAGTCTGGAAGCACGCATTCGCCAAACTTTTAAGGTGGACTTGATTGTGGCTGTTTGGTCTGCAGTGTGTTTGTTGGACTGCCGCAATAACTGCAATTTTGAAATACTGTGCCAATGACAAGCTAACCGCAGGGACTGGCAAGCAACCACAATGCTGTGTGCATCTTTTTTCTTAAAGGCACCTCTTTATACTTTAAAGACTAGCTCGCTCAGACCACAAGCAGTTGATTCCACCAAGCATGGCACATCTGCACCATGGTTCTAATCTGTCCTCCGCACAGCTGTAAGCCCCACCAGCAGTGCAGTGGTGCTTTTTGCCCACTTGATTATATTTACTTGCACATTTTTTGTTGATTAAGTCCTCTTTCCTTGCTCTTTGTGCTTCTACCATGGCTTAGCAGGCTATGTGGTTAAATAGTTTCTTTTCTTTTTGTCCTCATGATTGTGAATCTGTATGGGGTCTTTTATTTTGAAAATTAACGAGATTCTTCCTGCCCGTTCGATCTGCTCTGTGCTAAGTGATGCAACATCCTTCAAAAATAGACTTGTTGCGTATTTGAAGCGGGGCGGAGAGGCGCTTCAGGTGGAATCACAAACATGGCGGTGATCAGCTCCAGCTGTCGTGGCACAGCCACACCTGGTGGAATTTAGCCATAACTTTTTCTATATTTTATGTTGATTTTGTGTTTATTTCATAGGTTAATGTGCTCATTTCATAGATTAACCTGTTGAACTCTGCATTTGCATGTTGCATGGCTAATGTGGGCCCTCCCAAAGGTTGGGATGAAGTTGTACGAGTGTTGTAGTATTGAGGAACAATCAATAGAAACTATGTGAGCATTAAGTCTAACTTGAAGCCAACTGAATAATGACAGCAGTAGGTTGGATAAATGTTGTGAATGTTTCAACATGTTGCTTTTGTTGAAGTTTCCATTACAAGCCTTCCTGTTACACGGAAGCCGTCTGACTCTGCTTTTTGATCTTCATCACGTGTGTGTGTGTGTGCTTGTGTTGCTGTTGTATGTAAGTTTACTTGATAAGCATGTCCTATAGGTAAAGATACAGCTACATCTGAAAAAGAAATGGCCAAAGTACAGGGATTAATTGGCAACACTGCAACTGACCAGCACTGAGCAGCTAACTTGTACAGACCATAAAGGTACCCAGTGAGGTTTGATCCAAATATAAAGTCAGCATTCCTGCACCAAATTACTGCATGATGAATATATTTATAAAAAAATGAAGTAATTTGAAAAGACAAACAAAAGAATGGCACTAATACTGCACACTGTGCTGCTGAGCCAACCTAGCAGACCAGCCGCAGAATTATCTGATGGTCAATATGTGACAAATCCAAAAGCGAAACGAAATATATTTGACTTGATTTTAAGTGCTGAAGTGACAGCCAGTTCACCCGTCACATCCTCTTCCTCTTGATTGCATTTGCCAAAGCTCCTGTTGCCGCTCTGTGGCTTTGACCTAATTAAATTTCTAGGTGGCACACTGCTTATATGTCTTTAATATTAAAGAGATCATGAAATGGAAATGTGAAAGCAAGAGACAAACACCTTGTAGATGGAATAAAGACACATATTTACACACGCAGTCTTAGTGGGCCCAATATTTTTCTCAAGATAGACCTGTGAGTAAACATGCACAGTCGAAGCATGGACAAACACAACAACATTCTCAACACTAACACACAAAAACACTTCATAACTGACATTAATTCCAATTAAAAACATTTCAAGTCGTGTTCAGAATGCTTGGGCGAAATGTTTGATAAATGAGAGACAGAAAAGACAACTTTTTCTGTTTGTAAATTAAGTAATTGAAATACCATAAAGTCAAATTCAGAAGCCACTTCAAAATTAAATTGACTGAAGTCTGAAAATCATTTTTTAAAGTTAAAGAGGAGTCTCTGACCTCTTGTACTGCCGTGGAACAGTTTATTTACGAGCGCGTCCTCTTTTTGTTTGTCTCTGCCTCAGCTGATTGAAGCAAACAGTCATTGGCCACTCAACACTTAAGCTCAAGTAGAGTGGCTAGACGGCGGGTGCCATGCACAAGGGCACCTTGATGGTGGCTGTTATGAAAGCGGAGAACATTACTCATCTGATTTCCTCTCATCACGTCCCCATCCACTGAAGCGCACATCTTGTTTATTCTAGTCACAGCCGCCCTGGCACAAAAATGTATTTGGAGGCTAAAGGGATTCACTTTATAATGTTGACCTAGACGAAACTGACAGGGTGCTGCCATGCAGTTTACTGAGTCCTAATTAGATAAATAGCTTACCGTACGCTCCGAGTTTTAACTAGTCTCGGTGGGACCTCCCCTGTAAGATCCGGGCTGACAGAACACTGCACGATTTGACAAAGTGAATTTCTATGTCTTTTGATCATCAGCCAGCAAATAATTCAGAAGAATTTATGCATATAATAACCAGCGACTTCAATGTCTGTCATTTTGAAAACACGGCAGACAAGGATATTAACTGCGAGCAAAACTTTCACTCTAATGGGCTCGAGGTAGTGCAGCGGTTCTGCTAGAGTGCTAAAAAAAACACACATTTAGTTAATTTTAAATTGAAATAGAGTCTTTCATTATTTAATTCTGATTGTGACCTGATTTTATAGACAACACTCGAGAGGATTTTTTTTCCAGAATATTGCATTTCTCAGATAAAAGTCCTCCTCTAAACATGCTGGGGTTTGATGTCCCAGATAATGGTTGGTATTTTAAGTCTTTTCACATGGGTCTCCTCAGTCCCTTTTGGTCAGAAGTCTCATGTAGTCCAGCTGATTCTACAGCTGTTGATACAGCTGGAAAAATAAGTCAAGAGGCAGAACTGTAGTTAAAACTGGCGTAGTGTCTGTGGCGGTGAAAGGCCTGGTCCAAAGGCAGTTTAGAGTATAATCCAAAGCTGAGGCAAAATGATGCCTTTTAAAGTTGCTGAGCTTTTGGTTATTATAAGAGATACTGATTAACCTTGTGTCACATTCTGCTCAGAGAATGTGACAAGTAGGGAGTCCACAAAAGAGATTTACTTAAACATCGGTACTGTCTCTCTTTTGCTCAACCACACACACTGCTGTGCTTATGCCACATCATATGCGTCATGTTGATGGAGATCAGGAATACTAACACATATCAAAGGAAAACTGCAAACTGAGAACAACATAATATGGAACCAGTATAGGCAGATGCTTCAGTGTGGTGTGAATGTTGTCATCATGTTTAGTTGAGTTTATTTGTATCAGGGAGAGTGTACAAAATACCTTAGTCTCAAAAAAACGAAAATGTACCAGATGTAGCTTAGTAGTTAATTTCCATCTGAAGTTCTTGGGCACGTAAAAGGAAAAGACAGAACACAGAATAACATGTATCATCATTAGAGAGCGATCAAGCAAGAGCTCAATCAGCTGACGGCACTCCCATGTCAGCCAATTCTACTGAAGCTGGTCAGGACAGGCCCCAAGACAGTGGGAGCAGCATCACAACCTTTCACCAGAAAGACCGTTGCTTTGGGATATTTCTGTGAAATCCTGCTAATTGTTCAATGACATTTTCTTTTTTCTTTTCAAATGCCCAATACAGCTCCTCCTCAGCTCCTCAGATTTGTCCAACATGAAACTCATTGATAGGATAGTGATATCTGCATATGAATGCAGAAAATGTAGGCACATGCTAATGGAAGGGTTCTGGTCTCTATTTGTAGTCCATTTGTAGTCCAAGTAGTATGACTAATTACGTTGGAGTGGGCTCAGTTGCTTGTAGGTAAACAGTCCACATGGAACGTAAAAGAGGCTGGACGCGTTGGCTGAAATGCAAATCCACTGGCTTTTTATTTTCTTTTTGAATTTATCTGCATTCATAAGCAGATATATTTTGGTCTGCACTGGCAAAATATCATTTGTTGCCCATTCGACAATCATATTGGAAACAATGACCAATGGTGCATGGAAGAGGAGGTCTTGGCCTGGATATTATTCCCAGTTGGCAATTTGTTAATTTTTAATAGGGGAGATCAGAGGGGAGGGGAGTTCGTTGTGTTCACCCATGACTAGCGAACTGACTTGTGACTACTATAGTTAGAAGAATATAATAGAACAAAGATGAAACTGTAAAAACTGACAGAAGGCCAGAGATTCTTATTTGCACAAACCATTTGCACAAAAGATCGATGAGTCAGGCAGACTTGACTAATATATTCAATGAAACAACCCCTCCAGGTGATGGACAGGAGAAGTGGTTGGCAGGTTAACAAGGGGGATGCATTTCTCCTCAAATCGTCTACTGGTTACACTGAAAGCCCTGAATCATTGCCTACTGTAGCTACCTTCATGCCACTGATCTGTTGAAACACTTCTGGTAAAATGCACAGAATACAATTTAAGAATGTCAAACATGTCTGTGCTGTTTGGCTTGAGGAAAAAGAAAAGTCAGAGGTGATGCCTCAGGAGAGAGTAAATGAGTGAAACCACTGAATCGAAAAGCTGAACTGCAAGTCGGTTAGCTCCGCTGACAAGTGCCAGCTGGAATCAACAGCGCCGGACACATTGCAAAATCTACAGTTAGCTACCGAAGTTCAACAGCCCAAAGACGTCCGTCTGTGAGCGTGTTGTGTGTCGACGCCCTAAAGAGTCAATTAGAAAAAATGTAGCAAAAGAGGTATGAAAGGTTGCAGACCTTTGAGAGCCAGAGGAAAACTGGAGCAGCTAGTCTCTGAGGGCCAGCGATTGTTGGAAATGGAACAAAAGAACGAGCCAGAATGAAAGATTTCATTTCCCTCAGTAACTCGCTGACAGATTGACCAGCAGAAGAAGTAAAGCTGCTTGGACCAGTTCAGTCATGGAGGCGATACAGCAGAAAGATCCCCTCAGGGATGGAAGAAATGTCAGAGCCTTACACTTGTTTCAGGTTGACTTCATGTTTAAGATCAGACACTATTTTCTTTTCACGCAGTGTGACATTGGAGGTGGCCGCGGCTGAAAGGTTAGACAGGCAGACCAACGTGGTCCCTGGCAGAGAAAAATATGAGTCGTGGAAGTAAATGACTGTAACTCTGTGTTAATGTGTAAAGGTTGCACCTTTGAGAAAAGAGACAAAGCTCTTGTTAGCAAAAGAGGGTGAGTTTGATTCTTTAGCCCAGCTGGAAAAATGTGTATATAAGCTGTTGGCTTTCTGTACAGCAGTCAGAGCTTTTATATAATATGTGTGTTTAACTGTATAGATGGTGGGGAAGGTGTTTGCTGTAAAAGAATATGTGCACTCAGCAAACTCTCCATGGATAAATAAAACTAAAAAAAAAACAGATTCTCTCAGCAGCTGCAGCATGAGTTCAGCATTGTCACCCTTTTCCCCCTCAGAATGACTTGCCGCTATTTTTGTGCTGATACACTGTTTTGATAAAAGAGCTGAAAATAGCTGTAGACAGGATTAAAGCATCATATGAGAATAAACTGGATGAAATGGGGAATGTTATCTTTGACTGCAGAGGGGGAAAAAAAGAGATTTGAAGTTTATGAAGAAGAGAGAAGACGGTTCCAGGACAAAGGAAGTCTAAGTGACAGGAAGAAGCTGCCTGCCTAATTACAAATGAGAAAGTGCCTCATGGAGGGAGCATTCAGGAAATGAAGATGTAAGATAAAAAGGTATCACTCTAATCACATTTTCACAGTGGGAAAGGTAAAATAATCTCAGAAGTGACAAAAGACGAAACAAGCTAGAATGTCTTTCTGCAGGGAGCCTCTGAGTCTGTCGAGTTATTACTTGGAAAGGAAGGGAAGGAGAAGTCGTCTGGAGGCAGCGAGTTAGGGAAGGCAAATAGCATGAGAAGAAGAAGATTTTCATGGGCTTTCAGTCCAGTGAAATATCCCCACACTCAGCACCAGAAAAGGTACAAGGTAATAAAGAAATATTGAGCAGGGCATGAGACTGCAAACAGTCTGTGTGAGTGATGCTGCACTTAGCTGTCTGGTAGTGTAATAGCTTATTGCACAAAACAGAGTGATAGCTCAGAGCTAGAATAATGCCTCCTCCATTGTCAAAGAAGTCAAGTTGAGACGGTACCACTGACCAGCAGCTCAAAACTGAACAAAGGTGTCCCAAATTCCAGCAGGTCTGTGAGTCTGAAATCAGGAAAGCCAATTCACAAGGATGACTTCATTTCGACCAAATTGGAGTTGGAGCAAATATTCACACATATAAGGTGCCGAGGCCATGTTCATTTATGCAGCACTGAATATTGTTTCCATGTTAAAAACACAAACACACAATTTCCAAAAGCAGAATAGAAAGCTAACCGTGCTAACAGAAAGGATGCCATTGTTTCAGCTCATGGTGATATGTACTTGATTAAATTCGCAAACCGAATAAGTGCAGAAACAGAAGGGCAGGGAGATGCCAACCGTGCCTGGTGCTAACTAATCTGTTAGCCATTAGCTGGTAGTCAATGCAGTAATATTCAAATTAGCTAGGCTAAAAGGGCACTGCAATTTGGACTCGAAAGGTTAAATAAAATGATAATCTAAATGTTTTGTGAAACTTTTAAAAGGCTACTGCCAATCTGGGATTAACTTGCTGCAATTTTGAGTTTTGAAATGATAAGTAACATTCAGCATTTCTTTTGCTGCAATAGTTTTATCATACCCCTTGGCATCTCATACTGACACACAAGGTGCCCTTTAGTGGTAAAGGCTTAAAAGACCTTGAAACAGGTGGACTTAATATCACTGATGAAAACACAGAGTCCTTCCTGTGTGCTGTCAGTGCAGAGCACTAGCTTGGTCTGGGATGTGTGGGGCAGCCAGATCTCAGTAAAGATGAGGGCATTGCAGTCTCTGATGCCAGTCTCATTTCCTCCATTTTATTCTCCTGCGACCTGACATTAGGCAGGAGTAGGCCGGGTAGTAGAAAAGCCTTAGGTCCTAGCTGTGTTAGCTTAGCTCTTATCCTGGCTCGCTTCCCCCTCTACCTGGGGGACGCCACCACTTGCAGTGACATTTTGGTTCAGCTGGTGTGGTTGTCTGGACGTGCACAAAGTAATATACCCTACCTAGTTTAACCCACACCGTGATCTCTTCATGACATTTGCTGGTATTTGACGACCTGGGATGAGAACAGGTTGGATCAGTGTCTGACTCTACAATCTGTAACAAGATTGATTTGGACGTGTACAAGGTGTCGCCATGTATCACGGCTCGTGGGCTGCTTTCATCCTGTACTGTTCTGTGCGCCTGTTCTTAATTATTGAGCGTTCAGCCTCCATCTATCAGCGGGGAAGACTTTGCCTTTCGTCATTACACATCTTTTTGAAGTAGGGTTCTCCTTTGTCCTTTAAAATTCCTGAATAGAAATCTGCGAAATGCACCCCCACAACGATTTTTTTCACTCAATGACCAATTAGTGATGTAGAAACCATCCACAGTTTATGCAGGAATACTACACAGCCTGAGGTTTGCCAGGTGGAAATCTGGTTAAAAAAAACACAAAGCAGGAAACTGCATTAATGAAGACTAGACTTTGACACAGGGCCTGAATAACGCAGGACCCACCTTCAGGGCTTTATCAGGTCAGCTGGTATTGTGCTCTAGTGATGCATCCTCCCAAACACAGGCTATTAACCAGTTCATATGCAGTAGGCTTGGAAATTAAGGGGCCCCTGAGGTTAACTGCCTGCTTTGCACGGTTTTTAGTCCAGAGTTCTTACTATTAGGCTTCGGTATGGCCAGTGGTTACAAATGATTCATGAGAAATCATGTTTGGTATTTCAAATGCCAATGCTGTTGCTATGGAACATATCCCATCTGTAGGCAAGAACAAAAGAAGACTTCACCGTTTTAGACAGAAACAAAAGTCAGTTAATTTCTGAACCCTAGCATCAGCAGCCTGAGTAAAATACTTCCTTTATCATATTATTGGAGTGAGTACTGTGATTTTGGATCCATCCATTGAGGTTAAACAAGTACAGTTGCACTATTTCGCTTTTCATTGCTGCTCTGCCTTCACAAATGTCTGTTCAAAAAAAAAAAAAAGCTCCGGTCTGCCATTTTGCCTTTGGCCCTTCAGCCTCCCTTAAGAATGGAAGCTCTCCAAGTCAAATCCCTGTATTTATAAAACATCTTGGACAGCAGAACAAGAGCCGCATCTCCAGCAACAACAGAAAAACAGAATGCACAAATTTTAACATATGACACTGAGGATTTTCATGTCTTTTTTTGCATGTGTGCACTTACAGTAGTTTTGCAGGAGACTGCTGACGCATGAGCCAACCTTCCAATCCATTTACAATGTCTTCTTTCTTTTTTTTCTCTACAGAACAAGGCAAAGTTCTCAAAGTTCTTCACACCAGCGAGGGTGTCTTCATCATATCTCAGTACTCAATGTTTCACAATGAGGGCCCCGTTCTAAATATGGCCATCGACTCCCAAAAGGTATGAGGAATAATGGTACACAGTGGGGAACACTGAGGGTGATTTCAGTTGCATTCCTGCTTTTACTATAAATAATACATCAGGGCTGAAAAAGGCTGCAGGCTCCACTTCAGACATGTATGGAAGATTAATGTATATCTTAGCCATAAGCTGACCGAAGTCTCAATCAGAGAGGCAAAAAAGGGAAAGGGAAGAAAAGGGACGTGTGTGTTTTAGCCTTTGTTCAGAATCCATTGTTATAAAGTTCAGATGCTCAGATGGTAGAGCTTGCACCCCATGTGTTGAGGCTTTTAGTCCTCTGCAGCTGCTGTGAGTTCGACTCCCACCTGCAGCCCTCTGCTTCATGTCATCCCCAACTCTCTCTCTCTCTCTCCCCTTTTTCCAACTCTCTCTTTGTTGTGATCTGTACTAAACAAACAAGTTTTCTTTCATCTGGAGAACAAGATTTTCAGGGCAGTTCATCTCTGCAGTTCTGCTGTACTTCATTATAACGCTGTTTTCTTTTTTCTTTTTTTAAAAAAAAATTGTGGTTTGGTTCTGGTTCTGGTTCTGTGATTTGGAGTCGATAATATTGGGATCGACTGTGCAGCCCTGGTCTATGTATGTCTATGTAAAACAGCAATATGAGGATATCTTGGCTAAAATGTTGAGTGTGTAAATGGGATTAAAGAACATAATCACAATGCAATAGACATCCAGGAACTGAGTGAAACTAAACACGTAAACTAAGGGGAGGCAAGAAGATTTCTGATAAATAATTATGATGATAATGATAAATCATCAGTAATGTGGACAGTCTGGTGAGTTCAGACAATTTCACAGCATCAATATATTATCAATACACTGACAAGCCCTAAAATGAATATGATTATATGGATGGATGAAGCTGTTTAATCTTCCATTTGGGATTATACAAGCCTTTGTAAGATATTAAATATCTTCTAGTCATGTAATCCATATAAAAATTCCTCATTTTGGATTTTAGTTATGGGCTCTCATGTCTCATGTTGGTTTGAAAGCTGTTTCAGAGGCTCTGCTTCCCTACAAAGAATAAAAAATTGGGAAGACAGTGACTGCTTGCAATTATTTTAATATTTTATTTTATAAAAGTAGTCAAGTGTGCCATCTGAATACTGGCACACTGGCTGATTTGCTCCAGTAATTGAAGGAAAAACACAACAATGGTCTGTTTCATCTTTCCTTCCTTAGGGACACCTGTATGTTGGAACAGCGATGGAGGTCCAGAGACTGCCGCTGGCTGACTGCGGTCGCTATGGCGACACTTGCAGAGAGTGCATCCTTTCCCGGGATCCATACTGCGGCTGGGACAGAGCCAGGAGGAAGTGCATCGCCATCCCGCCTGGATACAACGTCACGACCGGGTATGATCAGATATGACGTCACCGCTGCAGAGCTATCGTCTGTGTTTACATGAGAGGAGGGAGGCTCCCGCAAATGTAATTTCAAAACCACCGCATCAGTGCTGCCAGATCTAAAGCGCGAACCGGCAATCAAAGAAATAACGCCTAATGTTCTGACTGACAATCAGTGGCACTGAGGTGATGAAACTTGCTTTAAGGAGGAAGAAACTGTGGTTCAAAGCAAAGCATGACATCACCAAAAAATGTCGAACTGACACTGCATTTCACTCGGTTGGAGAACTGCTTCGGCTTGAATGCATCTTGTACATTTCCAATTTTAAGGAAGAATGTGAAAATCAATCATGTGCTGTAACAAGCCTCCGACTCCTTTCTCTTTTCTCCCCCTGACATTGTTGAATGATTTGTCTCTGCATGTTTTAATTTGCAAGTAACAGTAGGTTGATGTGGAGGCTCACGAGCCATTTGTGAAACTACTTAATGGTGCTAATTTGTCGTCTCTATTATTTTCCTACAGGGCACTCATTCAGAATCTGGACCATTCGAACTCGTCGGTTTGTGGGGAAGCTGCTGGTGAGCCCTTATCTGCTCTCTCCCACTCACTCTGTTTCTTAATTAAACCAAAATAGGAACCTTTCTGAGCAGCTACAGTAAAAAGATGATTATCATATAATTGAACGGAGTCCAAAACCTGCAGGGGAGAGATTTATTTTTTACATCATGGCTTGCCCTGTTTCAAGGCTCAGAACCCAGTTATAACCCCAAATGATCAGGGCAATTACTCCCCTCTGAAGGGAAGGCTATCTCCTCAAGTGATCAGATTTTAACGCCGTATTTATTTCCAGTAGCATCAGCGGTGCTACATGTCCTGCCCGTGGTTACAAGAACAAGTTTCCATTTATTTCCTTAGAAAATAATACTTAATGACAATCTTTAAATGGTATCTTACAGGAAAGGAACACTGAACACTGCAGTTTCATTCAAAATGCTTTGTCATCTTTATTCTACATCATTCTGTTTTAGAGTTTAAGAAACAATACATATGGATTCTTAAACAAAAGAGTTTAGTTTTCACTGAAAAACACAAATGATGATGCTTTCCTAAGCTGTGCTGCTATGCACGCCAAGTTGCACAATGCAGCGCTGCATGTATGCAGTTTACAAATCAGAGCATTTTTAATGCAATTGGTTTCTGATTTCTCACAGAGGGAGAAAAAAAGCAAGGGGCTTCTATCAATTTGTCCCGCTAAAATGACAACTGTCACTAATTTCATTTGTTGCAAGCTCGCCAGCTCAATAACATCTCCATTGCTGGGTTGTAATCGCCTCCTCCAGCACACATACAAGTTAGCCTTCACTGATTTATTCCAGAAAAGTTTTTAAACAGGTGGTTTGCGTTGCTAAGGGATCCAAGACCAAGTAGTTCTGTTGACTGAGCCTAACCAAACAGCAACTTAAAACTGAAAATGATCATTTGAAAACAGCAAGCCTAAAAATAATAAGTCAAAACAGACATGTGACACTTGGAACATGAACCTCTGATCCATTCATCCACCACATCTCCTGACTTTTTAACACTTTCTACCTGGTCCCCACACAGGCAGCGGTTCTGTTGCAGGGCTGCTGCTGAAAGCCCTCTCTGTCTACAGTGAGCTTGCAGAACAATTTTGAAGAGCAGTAAAAAGCTGTATCTAGAGGGCAATCAGTGATCCCCCCCCCCCCCCCCCCCATTCAGAGAGAGAAGGGGGGGGGGGGGGGGGGGGGGGAAGAGAGAAAGAAAAGGAAAAATACTGCCCTGCACCTGATCACTCATGTCTGTGACATATTTACAGATTTAGACACTGAAACTGTACAGGAGAGTTGCGGGTGAGCCTGTCATGTCAGAAAGATTAAAGTGTATGGAATAATACATTTTAGATAAAAATCACACTGAAACATTAATAATCTGTCACTGATATTACAAAGATATGAAGCACAGTGTTCTGGCTCTTTGCAAGACACATTCGCTATTACGCACGTCTGACAGGTGTGTTTCCATCATTTTAAATTTCTTTTCAGCAGATAAGCTTGTCATTAAGCTGTAGGAGCTTACAAACACATTTTTGGGATATTTTTATCACAAATTCCTCTGCAGTGGCAGCTGCACTCTCCGTCATCTGGTTTAAATCAAACTGAATGACATCAACAATCCATTATTTATGATAGTCTAATCACTATGATAGACAAGTCAAGGCACATTAGTAATACTTGTATTTTACAAAAAGGAAGGCGAAATTTTGAATAACTACAGGGACGAAGTAATTTGAGACAAGATGCAGGCAGCTCTCGCTTTTGCTTGTTCATATTATATATAGACTAACACTTAAACCTTGGGACAAACATTCAGGATTCAGGGCAGCTGCTCAAAATTTAGGACTGTCCTGATTTTTTCAGGATGTCTGGTCAGTCCACGCTGGTATGATGTCGAAAACCAGCATCGCTGCAGCTGCTTTAACCTGTTACTTATGAGCACTGAAATAAAAACCAACAGGTTCAACGATGCACACACGCTGCTCAAGCAGGCAGTGGAACACAAAGCCTTACTGCCAGAAAGCCTTTCAGACAAAAATCCCAAAGACTAACTTCTCCCAAAACCACCTTTAGCTGACTTTTTAATGCCTCTAGCTGACTTATATAATGATCACAAGCTTGTAACAGGTACATTTGTTAACTACATTTTATGTACATAATTATTCTAACTCAGCACTGTGGAACGATGTCGCATCCTCGTCTGTTAATGATCCATGTAGAAGACATGGAAATAAAGGAGCAGCACTGCAGTTTTATAAAGAAAAATGTAAGATTATTCTGTTCCTTCCTAACATAATGGAACAAATACATGAAAATCGTGGAGAAACTTAATGCAACTAGTTGCAGGTTGCAGTTGGCCTAAAATATAATTTCAACTTAACTTGACAGTTAAACAAAGTAATTCAAAAATAATCAGGCTCATGCAATGGAATGGTCTGTTTCACAAAAAATTGCTTAGATTGGTAATGTGTCTGTTCTGTTTTGTTGTTTTCTCTCTAGTTTATATCAAGTGGGAAGTACCATTGTAACTACATTTGCATCTCTGAAACAGAGTGTTGTTTTCTCGTTGGATAATATCAATTTAGACATATTGTGTGCTTTTTCTGCTGGCTCTGGCTGGCTGCTTCATTTCATAACGGCAGTCTTGGAGAATAGAAAGAGAGCCACTGGCACAAAAATGCTTACTGATATGCTGGAGGAAAAAAAAAGCGAACTAGCAGCTACTCAAAAGAGAGACCAACGGATCATTTCACATTCTGTTTTAACGAGTTTGATCCAGTGAGCCTCCGGTGAGTGCATTCACCCTGTTGCCACCTTCTGACCTCAGCATGAAATTGTAGCTTGATATATTTTAGTATTTCAGATAAAAGCTCTGATTCTCCAAAACTTTATATTAAAGCATAGCTATAACTAAGCTAGCAGTAATGGTGGTCACCTGCTAACTGCCATGTAAAAAAAAACTTCACCTCGCTCATGTTTGTTTGTCGACAACAGTTCGGACAGCGTTACCAACATTGCATGAAATTTATGATGATAATCTCCGTATGAAAACATCCAAAAGATCTTCTATTATTTTGTTCATTTTGGTGAAAAGAAGCCGTTGTCAGTTAAAATCGGTTTGAAGGATGCCACATCATAGTTTGATGTCATCGTCCTGATACGCTATCAGCACTTTGATTGGCTGTTGCATTAAACTAGTTTAAACTAGTGTAACACGTTCACACCATGTAACAAGTGCTCGTTTTACCAACTAAAGTTGCATGAAATTTTCACAGTGTAAAGCCAGATAGCTAATGATTCTTCATTCAATCATTCTTTGTTTTGCCTGCACACTTACTTCATGAAAAAGCCTTTGTGATATGGAGTAGGTGTGCAGGTATTATCTTCCTCATTTGAGGCCGCCTCTGATAGCCTTCGTGATGCGCTGCTGAAAACCCTCTCTTTCTACAAAACTTCTCTCCCTCAGCTCTTTGTTTTGAACAATTATTATTTTGTGTTGTGATGTCAAGCACATTCATAGCCGACAAATCAATTATTGAGTAATCATCTGAACACAGTCTTCACAAGTTTTTATGTCGACATCAATAAGCATTTATTTGTTGAAAGGGTTGGAGAAAAAAATTGTTTTCTTGGGATAATGAATTTTTAATCACAAGGGAAAAAAAACATGTTATGTCAAAGTCCACAAAATAACACTCTCATCATCTGGAGAAAAACATTTTTAAATAGGCTTTTTCATGACCTTTTGATGATTTTCATGAATTTTTGATGGTAAGGCTTAAAGCTATGATAAAGAACTTTCATATTTTGTTGATTTTGGAGACCCCCTTCCCAAAAACCATAATAACCACAAAATATAACACAAATATAAACAAATATAAAATTACCTAAATAAATGTCTCATTTTACTTCCTTTTAATTGACTAATGTGCTTCTCACAGTAACTTTGTCTGGGAAAATATCAAGAAAAGTCATATAGAAATAGCCAGTCTTCTCGTGGATGGTCTTGTTAACTTACATAGATCATTTAGGGGCATCTGTAATAAACAGGCTGTTTCACAACCAGTTAAAGTTCCTTGTAGTTGCTTTAAAGTTTCAGATGTAGTGGTCCTAATTTCTGTTCATCCACAGTGACCTAATTACCCAGTTTTGCTTCTGTTTATTCCAACTAAACGTAAAATGCATCACTTCAGTGTGACTTTGTGTCCCCTCACAGAGATCATGGTTGGATTAACCTGCTAGGGGGCCCCGAGCTAAAACTGACCTGTGGGCCCCGACTGGCAACTTGGCACAGGCTGCCCTACAAGACAAGGCGATACTTCGTGCCGTAGGGCTTCCATCATTTCTGTTGATAATGTGCTTTAGTGGTGCATATTCCCAAATGAAATTACAGCTAATCAAATAACCGCAAACCAACTAACACATAATGAATATGGGGACTTCGGGTCCCTGGGGTGTCTGGGGCCTGAGGCGGTTCCCTGATTTGTCAGCTTGGTAATATAGCCTTGGCAAAAATCTACAAAGCAATTGGTGTTTGGATCAACAAACACTTAAAAAGGAGCTAGATATGGGCTGAAACACTGTGGAGTTATATCAGGATTCACAGAGAGAAGTGCAGTCAATGAGAGCTGCAATAATTCATTGATCAATCAATTATGAATCAATAATTAAGTTATTATAATTAGGGATGTTTAATTTTTAAAGAAAAATTAGTCAACATTTTCTGATTCCAGCTTCTTATGTGAATTTTTTCTCGTTTATTTACTTTTTTATAACAATAAATTGAATATCTGTGGACATTTGAGGATGTCATCTCGGATTTTGGTGCAAATAATTGACAGATTAATCTAAAATGAAAAAAGTGTCAGCCCTACAATCAAAATTTACATTTGCCATATGAAAGGATTCATTTTAGTATAAACTCTTCATAACTTTGTTTCTACAGCTTTGAAGCTGCGTCGAACTTCCCCCAAAGAAGTTGTGGTTCCGTCCAACACCTCCATCTTTCTCCCCTGCCCCGTGCGCTCCTTCCACGCCACCTACCGCTGGGAGAAGGACAACTGCATCAAGAACTACCCCTGCATCTTCTCCGGGGACTTCTGCGTCCTCGGGCCGGTCATTGACACGCCCCTGAAGGAAGGTGTCTTCCGCTGCATGGCCACCGAGGACGGGTTCAAGGTGGAGGTTATCTCTTTCAGGCTGGTGAACAACGGCAGGCTCCTGGCCGCCTCCCTGGCCTCCACCTTGGGGCCGTCGCTCCTGCTCGCCGTGGCTACCCTGTGGCTCCATTAACTGCAGCTAACACTAATGCTAACCCCTCATCCTTACTGGCTCCCAATGACAGGAAAGACGAGGAGCCGCTGTTAGGAGGTTAGGTTTGCAGAGCATTGAAGTACATGGTTGGGTTGAAAGATTCACCTTTTTCCTTATCGATTTTTAGAGAAAGAGTCCAGACAATGTTGAAGAATGGATTCAAATCTGTATTTTTTTTGGATAAAGCGCCACAACTGCAGCTGCAGCTGTCTTAATAAGACCAGAACAGGTAAATACATTCATTAACCTTCAGACTAAAGTGACTAGGAGTTACTGTCCATGAATTGACATGAGTTCAGTCTCTTCTCAACCATAAGTAGGTGCTTTGCGAACCTTTCCTCTCTGACACATAAAGATAAACATATCGTATGAGTGGGGCAAAAAAACACCAATACCAGGCCAATTCTTTTTACCATTTCTCTACTTATTTTGAAATTGACTTGATTGTGCTTATTTGTGAATATATAAACCTTTAATACCGCTCTTACATCCAATAACTCATCTTGTTAAACTTCATCGGTATAGCTCATTAGTACTTAGAAAAATGTCTGGTATTGAGATTTAAAAAGCCTTAACACTTCTGGGACATAAACTCCTAAGCACAATTTTGCAGTCAAGGCAGAATACTGCAGACTCGGTTGAACTTGGCGCTATAATTAGTGCAGCTGAGTCTACCAACATCGCTGGGAGGAAGTGTCAGCTTTTTGACAGGAAGTAGGCGGATGGGCAAGAGCTCATTCTCGAACATCACTGTGTCTCAGCACCTCCTCCTCAGACGAGGCAGTTTTCTTGCATCTTTTTATCAGATGGTATCAGACATCGTTATTACGCCTTGTTCACAGCTTTGTCCGTTGTTTGTTCTTTTTTACATGCCATCGTCTTTCCTCCTCCCCAGAGCATCAGAAACAAAACACTCGCTCTTTACAAGATGTGAAAAACACAACATCGCCTACAGCTCCTGTGGAAAAAGGTTACTTAACGTTAGCAGTAAAGGAGCAAAACGCCCTCAGAAACTTTCAACAATAAAGTCTTGATCCTAAAACCATTAAATAATTAAATTAATCTCCATCAATAAAGTTTAACTTCTGGGTTCTTTCTTTTAGTTGCGGAGAGACGGTGGTTGCGAGCTATAGCAGTGACCTTTTTGCTTATTCCGGTGTAACGTCATTGGTGCAAAAAATTTTGCAAAATGGACAGTGCAAAGAGGAGCAACTGTGCTGCAAATTCCATCAACTTTAACCCGACAATGTGTAAAGATGTGAACAAGGTGTTACGCTATAGCAATTTCAGTAAACACATACATCATCATAAGGGCAGATGAAGCTAAATGGAACTGCATAATTGGCTCGCATTTTATAGTTTGCTAGGAGGAAAAAAAGGCTTGTACCGTAGATCCGTGAAGTATGTTCTGTATTTTATTGCGCTGCAGATGCTGATTTCTACCATTGCTGCCTATGTATGTGGAACTTTGTCTTGATTGTTTGGGTTTTTATGCCACAGTTAAAACATGATACGTAACCATTAACTGCTTTGCCTCTTTCCCCAGGGATATCAGTGCCAATATACAAGAAAATGATTTATTTTATACTTGTATCTCTGTGGTGTGAAACAAAAGGCCCGACAGATTCCATCAAGATGCTTCACCGATGTACAACAGCAGCCACACAACCAGCGGCAGCATCACGCTACGTCTGTAGCAACATCCATTAACCTCTCCTCTAGTAATAACACAAAAATGATTAAGACTAAGAAAGCAGATTAGTCAGGAATGTAGCTGCACTTCAACAGCACTGAAATGCCAAAAACTAAACCTTATGAATACTGATCAGCTGACTGAAGAAGTAGGCTTGTGCGGTGATGAATTATGCAGCGGATTAGCATGTTCTCCAGAGCTTTGCGAATTATCATTCAGTAATGTTACATAAATCTGACCGTGCCGAGCCTTCCGCTGTGGCAGAGATGTCATTAATAGCTAATTAGACAATGGAACCGGCTCATCGTGCACCATATTAAAGAATTCATTTTACACCGTCAGGGATATGAGCAGCATGTTCTCAGCTGTGAAGGAGTCGTGTCGTGTTTCTCAGCTCGGTTGTGTGTTGCTGCTCGGGGATCTGCTTGCTTTGTGCATTTCACTGACGCGGGCTATTGACTGTGCCAAAAGAAAAAAAAAAAAAGAAAGACGGTACAAAGCTACGTTGAGCCACCTCATCCGCCTGACGCTTATTGCTTCTTCTTCTTCGGTTCGTTTGCAAAATCCCTCGCTCCTTACCTTGCATAACGTTTTGTCCAAGACAAACTCTGAGCGCGTGTCCAACATCAGCCTTCCCCACAACTTAACTCACAAACACAAAACCTGCTACAGGTCTAACATGCATATTAATAACCTTTGTCTCTCTGTGTCACCACCGGCGTGGGAAATTAACACCAGCCGCCAGCCAAGTGCTGGTAAACATTTCATAGAGGCTGTTAACAAAGTCCGTGCTGCCAGAGACTTTTGGCAGGAAACTAACTCAACATACTCAGACGTGCTCAAGGCATTTTCCTGTATAACCTCCTTTATATACCGCTGTGTGTGTGCCATGGTGATTAGACTCAGAAGCCTGTTATCACAAGCTACGATGAGAGGAGAGGCTGGTGCTAATTAGGCAAACAAACCTGGTATCATAGGACTCTTCACTGTGTCCCAAGTCCATACTATACAGGCTTGTAGAGTGCGTATTTAACAAGAAAATTACAGCGTTGGTCATTTGTTCAAAGGCTTAAAACAGCCTACTGTGACTCTGAGTCTTTCAAACGTATGTTTTGCATTTTGAGCAGCACAAGCCGAGTGCCATCTACTTCCATTACATTCAAGAGAGGGCAGAAATCTCTCGGGAAGACATCTCCAGAACTTGGCAACTCACACCAACACAATCTAGATGGGGTTTCACAGACTACTGATGACTATGAACAACACTAGTCGACACTGTGCATCATTGTAGACTAGTCGTTCATCTGTAGTTATAACAGAATTGCAGGTATTTGGAGAAGGAAAGGCTCCCAGTATCCCTGAAAAATCCAGCTATCCAGCTTTACATTTTTAGCTTTACACAGGTTACAGTCATGTGGAAGTAGCATGACGATGGCACCGCTGTAAAATCTATTAGATAACAGGTCACAGTGGGCGGTGGGTGGACGGCAGGCAAATCAGATTTGTTTCTCGAATCAGATCTTTAAGACAGACTGTCCACACTGTCATTTGCAAGTGATCAGATCGGATTTCTGCGTCCAGATGTCGCCGACTTATTTCCATGGGTTGCTGTGGCAACAACATAAGCATGACTAAATATGTATGCTGGTAACCTGGCTCTCCGTGATGTTCAACATCTGTCCACAGACTGTTGTTCTCTGCGTCCTGCCGCTTTTCTTGCAGCAGCGTGGATTCTGATCAGCCTCTCTTCTTACTCACTGTGTGGCGCATTATTAGTGACACACAACACTTACATCAGATTTGAGCGGCCAGACTGAGATGGATTAGAAGAAATCGGTTTGGAATTGTATTTCAAACCACCTTCGTATGTGGCTTGGATCCGATTTGCAAAAAACGTATTTGGACTGGCAGTCAGAACAAGGCTTTTGAGATGATTTGCGCCTCGTCTTGTACCATCAACGTTGGCTTATTTAAATCACGACTGGTATCTTCCTCAACCAAGTATTAATCAAATATTAACTTACTTAACCAGACCTTAAGGATAGAGGTGACAGCCTCTCTTTTCTAATCCACTGGTGCATTTTTGAAAGGTACTAAAGAACATTGTTCTGTTGTTAAAATATGATTTATACCAATAAGTATAGGCCAGCACTAGTGGTGGAAGAAGTACTCAAATCCTTGGCTTAGTAAAAGTAATACTAAATCAAGTAATTCAAATCTTACATAACCAGAACATCCAGATATGTTACATATTCATATATTAAAAAGTGTTAAATATTTGATGCAGCACACAGTATTTTAATTGCTGGTCGGAGTGGAGTTCAGTCTGACATTTAATAACAGAGTTTTATCCATCATAATGTACAAAGTTTAGAAAAATTGTAACCTTGAGTGAAGTGCAGTGAAAGTGAAATTCAATCTTTCAGAAAGAAAAGATATAAATAAC
This sequence comes from Lutjanus erythropterus, assembly GCF_056507025.1. NCBI lineage: Eukaryota > Metazoa > Chordata > Actinopteri > Lutjaniformes > Lutjanidae > Lutjanus > Lutjanus erythropterus. Next base: position 39,672,608 of record NC_139325.1, read on the forward strand.
TGCATTATGTCATTAAATGAACTCACAGTACTTCTGTCTAGCATTTTTAATGATGTGTTCATTAGCCTTTTGTCCAAAGTGACGTATTGTACAATCCAAGCCACAGCAGATCAAGGAGAAGCTTTTTGACAAACTTGCTACAACTCAAAAACCCAGCAGCTTTTGCCTGCATCCTGGCATTTTGAGTTATAGTGTATTTTTGTCATTGCACACAGAACAGGTCTGCGTTAAAGTGTGGATTTGGGACACAGGGTTTGTTTTCTCACCAGGAGCACGGATTGTTTTCCCTTCCTTCTGGTCCTCAGAGAGGTGGGATCAAGCCCTCATCCTTCAGCACTACCCAGTTATCACCCTCAGCTCGGCAAGGCTTTGCTTTAATATCCGGCTAATGTGTGGAATTACGATTTACAACATTTACCAACACACGCAGTCTCCTCCGTGTTCAAGTCCTTGCTTTGATATGGATATCCACACGGCTGCTTTATCAAAGTTCACTTATCGCTCACTGACATCCGTCATCGTCAGCCCGTCCGATAAAGGCTAATCTCCTTCAAAGCAAGCTCTTGATTTGCCTTCAGGAAAACCATTTTAGTGGATCACGCTATCTGCTGTTAACGAATCGATGTCGAGTGAAGCGGGTCGATGTTTTGTTTGCTCTGGGGTTTTTGAGTGTTGAGTACTGTACATGATGTGTGCCCACGATTATGTGTCTTGATATATATAATTTTAAAAGTAACATGCCAAACTATTATTAAAAAAAGAGATTTATATTGGTGCCATGCCAGTCTAATGCCATCTCATAACATGTATTTTTAAAAAAACAGATATCTATAGTGCAATAGATATTCATGTAACAAATCCATATTGACATGTGTTTCCCTAAACATGTGCGGTGAAAATTAATAAAATATAAGTATAAAGGAATGATTTATTGTGTTTATTTGAAAACATGGTGAAGCTGAATCTCTTAATGAACCTTTAAATTGGATTAATTTATTTGTCGGTAATGATATATCCAATTTTTGATGGGATTTTTTACACAGATTAGGGCCTTTTTACAGTGTGAAGAATGCAAAGAAAATTTACCATTGTCCCACCATTTTCATGTGTTTGTTCTGTCAGTGTTGATGGTAAATGTAGTCAGTTGAAGCAATAAATCCCTCAGGGCATGATCAATGATGTCACTGGATGCAGGAAGAACTACAAGTTATTTAATCTTGGATTTCTTTTCTCCTCTTCTGGGTAGCAGGTGTGCTAGATGAGTATTTTTGCCACCTAACGCTATCTTTTGGCCAACAAAATAATAGCAATAGGGTGGTGATGTATAGCAGTGTGAGCGTGGGTGTCAGAAGCTCGTGCAAAAGCATCCTGGTATATGTAGGCACTGCTGGCTTGGTTCCACAAGCAGGAGAACTCAGCTGTCTCGGGAAATATAGCAGCACTGAGGAATTTATTGCTTCAATTGACTACATTTACCATCGACATGGATCGGATACATAAAGAGTGGTGAATTTCCCCTTTAATGTGTGCCTTACGAAGGCTTTATTTTATTTATTTCTTTATTTTTACAAAAAAGGGGCACCTGTAATGTTATTTTGTCCTTTTAATGCGGTATCCCCCTTTTAAAAAACAATTAATACATGTAGAAAATCCTCAGAACACAAGAATCCATTACTTCATCCCATACCTGGGGTAAACCAATTAAAAACATGAATACTTAACTCAGTTTGTACCTGAAAAGGTTTTGAAAATTAAATCCTAATAATAATTAATAATAATGAATTAACTTGTCAAATATTTGAAATTAATTTGTGAATAAATATAAAAGTGTCCCTCACAATCAAATTCAGTTGTTGAATAAGGGCTTTTGAAAGCCTCTAATGGATTTACTCATCACCTTGTGAAATTAACGGATGTATGAAGGGATTTCTTGTACCACAAACATGATTTAGAGTATTGTGCTTATCACGTTTTAAGGGTTAAATCAGGGATTAATTAAGGGCGTATTAAAGGTTTGATGTTTCACAGTGAAGAGAGAGATGTAAAATGATCTTGTTTATTGATAAAGTGCCAGATTGTATGTTCATTAAGCTGGTTTTAATTAATCTCTTCCTTCCTCTTCCATGTTTAAGAGATCTGAGATAAAGCTGGAGACCATCGTGCGTGTTTAAAGTTGTTTTAATGATAATGTGCGTGCTGCATGTAGGAAATCTGCACACACCAGATCACAAAATGGTTGACACTCAGTTGGAGGTGCCTGTCAAGACAAGCATGTTTCGTCTCCATCTGCTGGCCAGTATTTGGTGTATTGACAAGAATGTTTAAAAGGATATACAGCCTATGCAGTATTTAAAACCCACTGACATCATCTGAGTCATAAATCCGCTCTCCGTCGGTCATTCATTAACTCAGCCTGATACCAGTGTGTTTGGCTGCTCCCATGTTGTTGCAGTCTGCTCCTCAATCAATGACATTTTATGAGTCTAGTGCCAGCAATTGACTCCACCAATCAGCGCTGAGGTAACACAGGTGTCAAACCTGCCCGCTCCAATAATCACAGATGATTAAATACATGCCAGTACGCTATATGATAGGGCTTGAAAATGAAAACCAACGCACTCATACTGAAGAATGTTTTACAGCCGAAATGTCAATTTATATCTGAGGACTATTTCGTGCAGCTGCTGCTATCCCTCTTAATTTTCTGATTACCTGAAGTATACGCACCAAATGAAGTCTATTAGGGAGCTGATGACATGCATGCTAATTAGGTTTGTCAAGGATGATGAATTTTCACACTGGTACAACTTTCCTTAGAATACTTTAGTACCACCTTTTAATGGTTTCCCTAATGACTAGACTTTAAAAAAAAAAAAGTCTATGACACACAAACATTTGGCTTTATACGCTTTCACCAGTGTCTCATTAAATGTGTGAATGACGTAGGAACAATGTGGTGACAATATCCATGCTCATATGCATATGTGTTACCAGTGTTAGAAATTTATTTGCATAAATATAGTCTATAAATGGCTTAAACGCATGAATAAGATCCTTCCTTGAACAGTTTTAACAATCAGCAGATAGGTTTATTTGTAGTTTAACTTCTTAAATTAGGTAAAATAACCACATCTGCTATTGTATAACCCTGTGGTTGGTTCAGAAACCTTTCAGAAACAAACAAACTGCGCCAAAGTCGAGGTGAACCGAGAACCATGCGGTCTCGGCCCTGTTGTTTGGCCTGTACCAAATTCAACACGGACACTCAGTCATTCACACATTCAGAAGGTTGAGCTGAATAAAGCCTTGAGGCAGTTTTATCAATCCAGCAGGAAGCTAAGCTAAGCTGCAGAGCTCTTCTGAGGCAACGTGTAGACCCACACAAAGTAGCTAGAAAGTTAATGTTAGTGTTTGTGTTGCTTGGCAACACTCAAGTCCAGTGGCAGAACTATTTGTTTTGAGTAAATATTAAAAAAAAATCATAATCGGTTGTCAATTATTACTGTTAACTAATAAACAGCCCTTGTAGGACTGTTGTATAAAAGCAATGTTACACTTGAGGTTGTGCTGTTGTAGTTATCTATGACCGAATCTGTAAATGTGATGATATTCAGTACAACACCACTCCCTCCAGAGTGATAAAGCGTAACTTTCAGGTTGGAGCCTCCAGTGAATAAATGTTCAGTCAAATGATGTAGAAACTTGATTTTCAAAAAAAGAAAAGAAAGAAAAAAAAACATTTATACACACTACAGTCACTCCTGGAGCCGTTTTTGTGAGAGAATTTTACTTCCACGTCTAAAAACAACAAACTGTAAGTGACGTAGATCGATGCAAACGGGCCGAATCAGATCAGAATTAAAATTAATAAATGTGGATCCCAATGCGAGTTTTGACTCTGAAAAGGTTGAAAATGTACATTCTTATGAATATGATGGACCACGAGCTCATCATTATGAGCCCATTAGGTGTCAAAGAGACAGGAACAGAACAGGGTTAGGTGAGATAACGGTCACAGGACAGACATCGGGTTGAGGTGTGAACACACACACATTTCCTTGCTCCTTTAAATCCACACAGTGCCACAGAGGTGAGGAAGAGAGGGTGACGGAGACAGTGACAGAGGGAAAGGAGACTGAGAGAGGAGAGAAAGAAGGGGGAGGAGGCAGAGATGAAGGATAGTTCTCTGACGAACTTTTTGAGTGTTAGATGCTTGTGTGGTCAGTGTCAGCCAGCAGTCAGACCGCTGTTTTAGTTACAGAGGCAGCAGTGAAGTCCCGCCTCTTCACCTGCACAAAACGCAAGAGCCAGCGGCCGCTCTTCTCCTGTCAGGAAAACCATGGACTAGATGTCCTGACAGGCAGGAGTTTGTGCACCCATAGCATACATAATGATGAAAACTAGCTAAAAAACACCAACTCACTGTAAGATGACCACTCAGAGTCATCACCACGTACTTCTGCCCCTTGGTCAGAGCAGAACGACTTCAACGACAGCAATTCTAAGAGCAGACCACTGTTTCCTCAGATTTTTTTGTGCTTATGTCCAAAAAAATCTTAAGTTTTATTAAGTTTTAAAGTTGTCGTTTTACACAAGGTTACATATAAATTCCATTAAGAAATTTTACCTGCAAGCTACACTTTAATGAAGGTTACGTTCCAGTCATTTCAAACAGAGTCAGGGTGCTGCTATTATTCATGCTGGGTCACTGGAAAGGCTCTGATACACTGAATGAAACAGGACCTTAATTAGTATCACTGGTGACACCTGTGTTCACCCTTATATTTAACATGTCTGTGGCTGCTGTGAAAAGGAATTAGAGCTCATTATTGTACTTTTTAAAAAGTTTTTGTTTTAAATAATATCTAAAAAAGAGTTTTTCAAAAAGAAGCAATGAAATTATGAATAACTTGAAGAGTGCAGATATCTACCAGGTGTGTCTGGGGTGTGTGGGTGGAGAACTGGGAGTGCAGATCAGGCGTAAGTAGTGGAAAGAAGGGGAGACAGTATGCCGGCAAATCTAGATAGGAACAATTCCAAAACATCAGCGATGCCAACACAAGACTCCAAACTGAAGCAGCAGTTAATCACTTGCAGCTCTTACACAGGCCGGTCAGGAGAAGTGAGGATTCAGCAGTGGTGGTATAAAACACAGCTGTCAATAAAATAGCTTCTTCAAAAACTTGCGACTCATCGCAGCCACAAGAGGTTCTCAGCATACGGTCATAGAGGTGCACACACTGATCCAGTAGTATCCAAGACATGGACACATGACCAAACACATGATAATGATAACAATTAAAACAACAGATTTTACCACAGCGCTGAAGTTTAACCATTTGCTGTCGTCTGTTGTTGACTGTATAATTAGAGGGCACAGTGTCCTCTTGTGGCAGGAAAAACAACTACTTCTGGATGTGAGGTGACAGAATCAGACTAAAAATCATTTTAAATCAATCTCACTCTTTTGAATCTGGATATTTTTAAGAAGATCATAAAAAAGATAAAAACAATAAACCTATTAAACAGTATTTTGATCGCCAATGTATGAAAAATAAAAGACCAGATAACACATCAATCCATCCATTATCTATAGCCTCTTATCCTTTGGAAAATTGATCAATTTAACCATCAATAACAGTGTGACCAAAATTTTTAAGGTGATAATTGTGGTATATTGTCCCAAACTTTGGAGGGTCGCGTGGAGCTGGAGCAAATTCCAGCCAAACCTGGGCAAGAGGCAGGTTACACATAGAGATATGTCACCAGTTTATCACAAGGCTGACACATGCAAATAAGCAACCTTAACACTTAAACACCTTCTACACATGTACTGCAACTGTGAAGGTATCTAGAAACTGGAGAAGCTTTATGTATGAACACAAATGTCTGCATTTTTTGGCCTGGACTTAACCCTGCCAGCATTCTTGTCTGAAATCCAGGTGAGCCTTGTGTGAACAGTTGGGTTGTCACCTTATTAAAAAAGAAAAAAAAAAAAGGCCACAGGGGTCCTCCTCCACTTTAATGCATCAATTTGTGCTTTTTATGCAATTTCAAAATCCACTAATACTCTCAACATGAATATGAAGAGTCTTTGTAGCCATTTTAAAATAAACGTCGTAGCTAACTTTATCCGAGTCCCCATAACTGGGGCAACAATGACGTTGAGTGATAGAAAACTTGCCTGTCATGCGAGTTGTCATTCTCCTCTGCAAATCCTGATTCAATATTTATTTGCCATGTCACTCGGTTTTATTATTTCCCATGACATTCAAAGCATGTGAAAGCCTAGTGGAAGCATTCGACGGGGGCAACAGGGGCCAGCTGAGTTGAGTTTGTACCTCCCCTGTCTGCAGTTGTAATAAAATTGTCATTTCCTTGCAATGGCTCGGTGCTGACACCAAATACTGACACCGAAACAAATACCAGTCATGTTGATTTTTATTACTTTGTATCCTTTTATACTTCCTGGGTCAAATGTGCCCCTTCTGACAAAACACCTGGCCCCTCAATAAAACTGAGCCACTGTCACACCTACAGGCAATTTAGATTCACCAGTTAAATGCATGACTCTGGGCTGCGGCCAGTGATCTTAAATTAGATCAGTAATCAAAACGATCAGATAAACCAACTGCGCTATGAGCTGACACAGCATTCTCCTCAGTTCAAAAGAATATGATTCACCATCTTCTCCACAGGACGATGAGATCTGAATGATAATGCTGAGCAGCCAGAGCAGTTGAATATTTAATTTTTTTTTTTTCCAACGAAGGGCTTGTGACTGCTGTAAAACTGTTGATTTCAACCTCAAACACACAGCAAGCTTTCTGGCAATAATCCAGTGTTGAATTAATAACTTTTGTTTGGGAAATATGCTTACTTTCGTTCTTTCGGCAAGCAAGATCGATATAACTCTCACAAATATGTAGTGGTTTCAATCTTCTCATCTTCCTCTCTGAGACAAAGTGAACACAAATGTTTGACAAGTGTTTCTTTAAAAGACATTGAATGCAGTGAAAAGAGAGGGCTGTGTTTGACAAAAATGGATTAAATGGGTTGTTAAATCCATTGCAAAATAATCCCCAGAGGGGAAAAACACCTCACTGACAAACCTAACCCATTTGGCCCAAAACAACAGCATGACAGACATCCAGACAATCATGACTAATAAAAAGCAGGAAAACCTGTGACTCAGTGGGTACATACAGGTAAACACGAGAGCAGCTGGCAGTAATCCCTGAAAAGCTCAAAAACAGAGCTGAATCAAGAGGTAGCTCTCCAAAACTCCCCAATGTTAAAATAACAGCAGTGTAATCCCAGCAAAATATGTGCAGTAAAATGAGTCATCAGCCTTAAAACTGAAACTATGACAATGGGAAAAAGAAATGAGTCAGCCTAGAGTAATGACAGTGCAAAAAGAAAGAAAGCATAATATACTGTATGCCCAACACCATTACAGAAAGCTTGATAAAACAGACGTCCTAATTTGACAACTTTTGCAACTACTTTTCCACGGCGTTAAATATTAGACATCATCATTAAACCATCAGAAACTACAACGTCGCTTGATGACTACTGGATGGATTGGCACCAAATTTTATACAGACTTTAATGATGATGGAACCTAATGACTTTGGTGATACACTGACATTTGTGGTTTTAAAGGGACAGTTCACCCCAGAATAAAAAAAAAACATGTTTTCTCCTGGCCTGTAGTGCTAATTATCTATCCAGATTTTTATTGTGTGAGTTGCAGAGTTTTGGAGATATCGTCTGCAGAGATGTCTGCCTTCTCTCTAATATAGACAGGCTGAATGGCTCAAGTAATGTGTTGCTCCAAGCACCAAAAAATACACCTGAAAATAATCAAAACCATTGTCTTTTTCCAAAGATCGTGACCTGGTTACTCAATACAGGAGCTGAAATGAGCAATATGTAGCAACTGCATATACAAAAACAAGTACAGCCATTCAATTAGCGAGTTGCAGCCATAGACTGTATATTAAATTGGCTGTAATCCTGCTTAATATGCAATTTATGGTTGAAGCGAGTTGTTTCCCCTCGGGTCCCTCCTCCCCTGACACGGCAGACACAGGACCACTGCAGGAGCTCTGTAGGAACACAGGTTGTGCTCAACCTTGTAAACTGACAATGACGAGTGACAACAAACCCTCCGCTGTAAACTGATCAGCTGTTTATAACTGTCAACCGTCTGTCAATGTAATGTAAAGTTAAGCCTGTAATCCTGAAAACAAAAGCCCACTGTTCTGAAAAAAACACACTCTGGATGATGAGTTGTGTGGCTGCCTGCCTCACTGTCTGCCAAACTCCATTTACATTTTGCTCAGTTTAACAGTAATAAACATCTACGCCTTCTACGAGAATATTAATGATCTCTTAAGGCTCATAAACAGACACTTACTTATTCTGTGAAAGTTCTGCATTAATTTGAACTCTGATTAATGTGAAACAGACATAACAAAACAGTTATTCCTGTCCATAATGTAAGTTTTAAAGGAGGACACCGCAGCTGTAGCGATCATGTCAAGTGAAGCAAGTCTTTCAACTTAGCATATTTCTTTTATCTCTGATGACACATCATGTTCATTTTATGATTTATTACAGTCATTATATATATCACAGATTTTTCCTTTAAGAGTAAAAGATTCAAGATTGAAATGGGATTAAAAATCTGTGGGGCTGTGCAAGAAAGACAGCGGCACAGTTGCAGACGTAAGACGAACAATAAGCAATCTAACATGAAAATGAAGAAAAAAAATTGCAGAATTATAAAAGACATCGAAACATTCTTCAACATTTAAAAGCCTGAACTTTATCTTGTTGACTCGTAGACAGTCTTGAGAGGCATCAGAGGTTAAAGTGGCCTGTTGCACAAGTCAATCAATTCCTGAAGTTTCTACTCAAGAACAAAGAGGTGCTTTTGTCGAAACCCGTGAATACGACTCTCTATCTTCCTCTGCAACCTCACTGTTTACATCCGAATCTCTATTCATATTTTCTGGCTGAAATTAGGCACGCATTAGCACAAGGAGTCATTAACTATAAATCCTCTTTTCTTTTAAATTAACTGCAGTTATCAGGGAGACACACACACAAAACGCAAAATCAGGGCTGTCTCTTATATACACTCATAAACACACATCCAGTGGAGAAGTTCGCATGTCAATCTTCTCAGTGTTTGCCATTGCAGAAACACAAATAGATTTTAAATCCATGACCTCAAAATGAACCAAACAATATTCCATTGCAATTGTTTCCAGATGTCATGTCTCTCAACACAGTGCGGAGGAGTAAAGGCAGTTAAATAATCCGAGAATTATAAACTGTTTGTATTGTGTTAAAGGGTAGTTTCACCCTAATTACAACATTTTCTCATTTACCTTTTCCTGCCATATCTACCGATGGAGACAGTTTGAGCTTTACTTGGCCAGATTTTTAAATATCTTTCTCCTTGACAATTTTTATTGGAAATATTCCCCACCAAAGAAACACACCAGTCATCAACCGTATGAAAACTGCTGATGGCACGTTCTGCGGATTACTCAGAGCAGCCCTTGAATTGAGCTGATGCTTATGGTGTGTCGGCCCCGTTCGACCGTGATGGGATCATGTGGAGTTTTGATCACCGCTGCCTGTCTGAAAAATGGTGTGAAGACAAAAAAAAGTGCCAGAAATGTCCTTGTTGAAATGGATTCAAAGACAAAAAAAAGAAGACTCTGACTGTGAGAAAGTTCCATTACCTGATGGAGGAGCTTTAACTTGAAATGACTGAAATCCAGCTGCTTCTCTTACTGCCTCATTGCAGACTCCTTTTGCCAACTGCAGTGAAAATCACACTGAGGATACAGGCTGCACAGATCGCAAACCACAACCAATCTGCAGTTATCTCTTGTGTAAAAGTTTGTTTGCCCCTCAGACACTTACCCAAGCCTTCAAACTCTGACTGAGGATATAGTAAGGTTGGGTTGAGGTTAATCTCTACAAAGAGTTATCTGCATATGAATGCAGAATCTGTCAGCAGGGAAAAGATTTTGATACCTGAAGCGTTTTGGTGTCTCTTTGTAGGCTGAGGAGTGTTGACCAATCACGTTTGGTCGCTCACAGTTAAACAGCCTGAGTGGAGACTAAAAGATGCGGAAGGCATTCACTGAAATATAGTCTTGGAACCCACTAACTATCATCTGACGATTATTTTATCTTTTTATCAGCATTTTTTAATTTATTTGCACTAAAATCAACCTTTATCTTGAAAAACCATTCAGGAGGCATCTTCATTTACACTTTAATCATTTGTATGAATTGTGCGTGGGCACATATTTTATGTTAAATTTTGTGTTAGAGCAGTTGAAGAACTTTTGTGGCATTCATCAAAACTTTCACACTTCCTATTTGTTATTATGCAAGATCAAAATTGAAAGGAGAAGTCTGCAATATATTTACTGTAATTTATCATAAAAAGACTGTGATATGTCTGCATATCTAGCTACAGTGCCCCCTTTGAAATTTCTATTCTGAGCCAGAATAACTGTTCTAGTTTGCCCATTTCACATTAATTACAGTTAAAATTGATGCTGAATGTTCACCGAATGAGTAAATGTCTGTCTGAGTCGAAAGAAATCATGAGCAGTGAGACAAGCAATGAGCAGTGAGACAAGCAGCCACTTTACTTAAAGTCCAGTGTGTGTATTTTAAGAGCAGTGGGCTTCAGGATAACAGGCTTAACTTGAGATAAGATGATAAGGTCACCAGGATAGATTAATCAAAACCTGTGTGCCGTTACAAAGTCTGGCTGCACCAGACTGCAACCACGACAGAGAGGCTGGCCCCAATGTCTATCTCCGTTTTTTGTTTTATTTTCGCTGCTCTTTGGTGACATTCCCTTTCCTTTTTCTTCCTTTTCTCCTTTTTCCTGAGTGCAACATCAAACGTCAGCGGCTTGTTGGTTTGTGGTTTGCACATGGAACCCAAGTCCGCCGCTCTTATATGGATTTACTGGAGCAATTCCACAAGCTAATTGCTAATTTCCTTGCATGCACATCCAATTATTGTGACTCCTCAACGTACTTGGGTGGGTAAGAACCATCTTGGCTGTCAGCATGTTTCATGAATCCCATGTGCGATTCTTTTATTTCTCCTCTTTGCTCTGTGAAAGAACATATACAAGAGAGAATAAAACATTGATGCATGTGGCCCACTGCTTGCAAGCAAAACAGCTGATGATAAAAACAACATATGATGGCCTGAAGCAGATATCAGTCCGATTATAGACGACGTCTCATATCTCCTGGCTAAACTGGAAGCCCTGAAACATTGACTGTTGTCCCCAGAGGCTAAATCATTGTTAGATGATAGCTGCTGGATACTGATATTTGATATCTGAGCATCTCAGAAAACCACTGGGAGTTAGGAGTAGCTTATATTTGGGCTCAGGTTAAATTGAGGTGACACAAACAAAATAAAAAGCACCAGACCCGTTAGGTAAGAGCAGTGACCTGACCCGTAGCTTCAGCCTTATCAAACAGGCTCAGAGCTGGCGACTGCAAAAGCAAAAGCTTGCAGCATCGAGGTTGTGAAGAGGCAAACAACAGCAGGGAAACACGATAAACAAATCAAAAACAACACTGCTGTGCAGCTGCAGAGGCAAAAAGCAACCTCCATACTCTCAACAGATTATGCTCACTCTTCCAGCTCAGAACAACTTGTTGGCAGCGGTGCACTCTCAGAGCACTCCGAAATCCTGCATATTTTTATGCACACCTGGAACAGCATGGATACATTCATTCATTTTTTAAGCCTTGCAACACAGGATTTAAAATGCCCCCCCTTGCATACTCATGAGCTGCTCCAAAAGACTCCTGGTTTCTACAGCAAGACCATCTGGAGAATCGCTGTGGACCTTTCCACCTTCAGCAAATCTGCAAACCCGCGTTCAGAGCTCGATAAAATTATGTTGCAATCATGAACAGCAGCAGTGGAAGCAAAACAGCACATTAATGCTGATGCATTATTCTTGTTATTTTCCTTTCTTTTGTTTTTCACCCACGACTTTTTTCCACCATCCATAATTGATTTTACCAACACTGGTCAGGAACATTGCTGCTGATTTTTTCTATTGTTTATATTATATTAATACAGATTAGTTTCTGTTCACATTCCATAATTTTCACTTTACTGAATTAAAGGCAGAAATCCTTCACTCGAAATCTGGACAAATAAAACCAAATCTGTCTGCAAGGTCCCAACAATGTAAAAAAAAAAAAGACATTTCTGAATGTAGTGACAGTTTTCCTTTTACATCCTTTTTTACAAGTCTGTTCTGTTTTTTATTTTTTATGTGTAGTTTCTGAGGCAGAAGAAATTCCTCCCCTGACACTTTCCACATTCCTGAGCAACACATACACAGCTGCCAGAGGCCGACTCATCCAGCGTTGAGTCACTCCTCACTGAGCGTCTTTACACACAGCGCAGGTTAAAAATGTGTTTTGAAAAGTCAAACTGAAGAAGAACAGACCGTCCATCTCAAGGTGAGTTGACAGACTTTTTCTCTCTCACGTTTGTTTTTGAAACTTTTTTAATTTTTTTTAATATAGAAGATGAATCTTGTTGAATTTAGTTCAGTTTAAATTTGCTGAAAAACACCTGTTTTACTATGAATACCACATGAATCTTTGAAATTATTATGATCAAATCATTTATTTAAGCTATAATTCCAGCTTTTAGTTATTAAAATGTTCTGGGTTTTTTTTTTTTGTAAAATAAGTAAGAGTATTATTCTTGTGTTTTTATTGCACTGAGTAGGCTATCATAACTAATGGATTGTTGATGTCATTCAGCCAGTTTTAAACCAGATGATGGAAAGTGCAGCTGCCACTGCAGGATGAATTTGTAATAAAAATGTCTTTGTAAGCTCCTTAAGCTTCATAATAATCTTAGCTGCTGAAAAGACATTTAAAATGACACAACACACCTGTCACACTGCGCATTTATGTCATCCTGTGGCTCAACTTCTAAATATTAATGACAAATTATCAGAGTTACAGTCTGATGTTTCCCTTACTTTCATCCATCCTCATCTAGTCAACCTTCACAAGCATCACACAGTAATTGTTCTTTTGTGTATGATGACATGGCTGGAGTGAATAGTTTGAAGGTTTTAGATACGGTGCTGGTAAAGCAGAGGCATTGTGTGAACAGAGGTATTATCACTGGCCAGGAATGTGTCACATGCAGCGTTACAGTAAGAGCTGTTCAGCAATCTTCCCCGACATCAGGCCAAAACACAATAACAGTTCTAAGTAGAGTCGACCAGAGTTAAAGATTTTTCTGTCATTTTAAAGTGTAGAATTTTTTTTTGGATCAACAACAAACTGGGAGTATTACTCAGCCCGTGTCAGCCCGGTGATTTGAACAAGTGTGTCACTGTTCTCATTCCTTTACTGGAACATACATACATATGATATTCCAGCCAAAATAACCTGAGGACATTCGGTACCTTCACAGAACTGTCTTTCAGCAGTCCACCTGTCTGACGGGAAGTACAGAAACGCAGTTCAAAGGATAATTCTAAACATAGCCCTTTTGCACAGCAGTCATATTGATATGAAATAGTAGGGTAAACACAGGCGTTAGGTCCAGTTTTATTTAGAGTAAAAGAGCCTTTTCCAGTGAACCACCGGTGTGCACAAAGCAGCATCCTGACTGTGTTTGAGCTGAAAGGAGCAGAACCTGTTGCATGTCAAAATGAATAAGGTCTATTTGGTTTATTTATATTTATATGTTTATTTGGACCTCTGCAACAAAATATGATCGACGCTTTCCTGAAAAACCAGTTGTGTGTAATCTGAGACATGTCTTCTATCCTCTGGTGGACGATCAGTGCACTGCAGGCAGCGGCCGGCCCGCAAGTGCAAAATCCATGAGAAGCACATTTTTTGACATGGAAATCTTTACTACTTTTGAAAAACCCACTTTAAAAATAATAGTTATATTATTAAAAATATTTCTATATGAATTTTTACTTTAGTGAAACAACCTTTTGTGCCTTATTTTAAGTAAAGTCATGTTGAAAATGACATTATTCTATCAAATGTTATATGATATAAATTATTCCTAGCAAATTCACAAATACACTATCAAACAAACTAATTTAAGACTGAAATTTCAGCTTAAGATACATTTAGAGTGGAAATTTAGATTTTTATATGCATCTTTTACATATGCAACCTGCTCTCACTTCATTGTTGCTGACACAATTATCAGCAAGTTAGAACTTTCTGATAATTGATTTTCATTAAAACAATTTATATCATAATTGCATGTTATATTGACTATATTGACTATAGTTTACACTGACCAAGCTGAAAAAAAGAGAAAAGAATCAACCCAACTGAAATGTGCCAAATTTCCAAAAGCAATGTTGTTATTGTTTCTAAAATAATTGTGATCAATTAATTTTGATAAATGCCTAAATGTACACTACTAGTATTGTGTTATTTTTTTTTTCTTCCTATATTTGATTTTCTTGCTATCATTATTTGTTTTTAACATTCACTATTGTGGTCACCCTATCAAATGTGAGGGAACTGCTATTTTATTTTATTTAATTCCACTTGTTGATATTTGTATAATGTGATGTTTCAATGTCTTGTCTTTTGTGTGGACCCCAGAGAGAATGGTACGGCAAAAACCAGTGGGGATCTTAAATAATTAAATTAAAAAATAAATTTATCTTGCTGGTTCAGGGATCAAACTAGCGAGCTACATCGCATCTATGAAACATGCCATTTTGGTAAAGATTTGCGTTGTGGCAGGTTTACATCCATAGGGCTTATTTTATGTGTTATCTTTATTTATCTGTATTTATTTAATCTGTATCACCTGCTGAGTTGTCATTTAACAACTTTACTCAAGACTGAAATGTCTTGACAAGTACTGGATGGATTTCCAGGAAATCTGGTACAGAAATTCATGTTTTCTGCAGAAGACATTTCAGTAATTGGTGATTCAGAGTCTTGTTTTTATCAACCAATTTCCTCAAAAGGCCAAAACCAACAATGAACATCCCACTATTGTGTTGCCAAAACCTGTCAGAGCTCATGACTGTGTGTCCTAAAACTCCATTGTTGTGCAAGAGTTTATTTAAATCAGATATTTTTCAGATGACAAGCGAGGCGTAATCTATTTCAAGCTTTTGCTACACAGGCAATACTTGCTGGCAGTTCGATTGTTGATTTTGGTCTTATTTTGGGATTTGTTGGTAATAATCAAAAGTTCAACTAACCCCAGTTTTATCCTTTAAGACAAGCCGTCTCTTCAGGCAATCAGCCTGCTTAATTTCTGGCACCTGTGCAGCTCCAATGGTGACTAAACTAATTTCAGGCAGTTTTTGAGCAGCTGTCAGTGTAAATACTGCCTGGCTGTTAATGCCTGTGGAGTTTCCTCTGCAACACTGCGAGGTACAGATACTGCACATGTTCTTGCAAGGCTAAAGATATTTTTTAGAGGGTTACAAGCTGCAGACTTTATTGAAAGCGAGCACAAATTAAGGGCAAGGCCGCTTTGGTTTCTTGGGGGTTTGCTTACATCCTGAACTCATTGAATCCCTGCTGCTGTTTTGCGCTTTCAGATTAGGTTATTTAGAAAAGCGTAATTTATTGCAGTCGTTTGCTCATGTGTTGTAGCTTCAGTTGTTTTAGAAGAGCCGCATTCATCTCTTTAAAGGCAAACCTTTTTATTTTTCGTTCCCTAGAGAAGTGTGCAGCTGACAGTGGGAAAGATCCTTCAGACTGCAGAACCTTCTCACTCACATGATTTGAATTTATTTTTCATTCAGTCTTCTGTCATTGGCACGGGTGGTGGTGATGGTTGTATCACCCCATCCCCTTTCTGTGTGTCTGAACCACATCTAGTCCCCTTGATTATCAGCTTATTTTAACCCACTGTGTTCATTTTACTACATTTGATCAGTGTCAGGAGTCTCTTTTTATCTTTCTCTACGAACAGATTTTTAATTATTTGGCGATAAAGTTTATTATCATGTAACTGTGTGAACAGCATGTTTTGGCACAGGGTAACTGCATGGAGCAAATCTATTTGTTTTTGACCAAATGAATTATTATTTAGAACTTGAAGCCATGAGTCTGACTCCTCTTTTACAAAAATGACTTTATTAGATAGGGTTAGCAAGACTTATTTGGGTGCATTTTCCGAACTTGTCTCATTGAACACCTTTAGAAAACATTTTAATTTATACAGCCCAATCTGACTACATCTTTGTTTTTCTGTAAATGTTATGGAATGCAGTTTTTTAGTATGTTGATTATGTTTAGGGATGTGTGCGATTAGTCAAGTACACGATTAAACATTGCCACCCTTGCTGGTCGGCACCAGAAATATTAGCTGGTTAAACTATTTGTCACATTGATGTTTATCATGTCACCCACCACTAGTTATTATCAATTAATAAACTGTGCTCAATTTGAACCACTTTGTGAGTGTTTTCTTGTTGTCAGACTAGCCGACTAGTCTGATTTTAATTTGTCATCTAATTGACAGTGAAATTAGTTGACAGGAACATCCCTAATTACATTATCCCATTACATGTAATCCATTACTCCCCAAGCCTGGTCAGAAATCACAATTTTCCTCAGGGGGCTTTACTGTACAATCTCTCCTTTAGACCCTTGATTGGATAAGGGAAAACTCTCCCCATAAAACTCTTTTAACAGGGAAAACCTTGAGTCTGAAAGCAGCTGCGTCAGTTCATTGAATGTAGAAAACATTAAGAAAACCTGCCTTGTATCTAAAAAGAAAACCTTTTTAATTTGCCAAAGTGTGAAAACATCCAAACCCACCTAATTTTTGAGTCTGCTCACTGAACCAAAGCATTGGCTTGGTTAGTCTGACATTAGTTTGAAATCACTTGACTGGATGTAAGTGTTTCCGCTTGTCCTAGTATTACTCATTCATTGATAACTCATTCACTAGACAGAGTCACACATCACAGAGCACAGACAATAGTACCCTGTATAGGTGGAGTCAAATCACACTAATACAGTACACATTGTTCTGTGCTGAACATTGTTCCTTTTTGGAGGCAACAATATTTAGATTTTGGGGGAACTAAAACTTTTAATATAAAGAACTCTTTTAATGTTGAAGCCATGGAACAACTGTTACTGAGTGAATACAAGACCGGATATCCCTGAAACAAGGTTATCCCTGAAACTGCATTCGTAAGTATCGTCTATTCATTCATTTATTTATTTTACAAATATGAACAACTGAAACAAAAAAGTTGAAAGTATAAGATTCCCCATGAATCCCATGGATCTCTCTCGTGGGAGATATTATCTCGCCATAGCAGGAAAGGCTCAGATGAAACTAGAATCATCGATAATGGCTCTGTTCCAGTAGGGTGTAGCACTCAGCTGTGATCATGAGCCAGCATGTGCAACACAAGAGCTGAGACACCTGAACAGTTTGTTTCACCTGCTCAGCATGTCAGATGTGTATTTCCTAAAGCCATACACTGATAAAGCATTAGAGAAATTTTCACTTTGTCATCCCCGTGAGTCAGCGGATACATTTTGAAAGAGGATGACTAATAAGCTAAATGTTATTAGTTCCACTTATGCTTTTCCTGTTATGACAAATCAAAATATCTTCTGGGCTGAGTCAGATGCTCAGACTTAAAGTTCTTCTTGATGTTTTGATAGTACACTTTGGATTTTGCCTTGTCACTCTTTTCCTTTCTGGAAGATGATGCTCTGCTCCTCCTGAATTCCTCTCCACCCTCATTACCAACAGATAAAAACAGTTAAGATGGATTTCTTTTCACGTTTTTGACTATAATATGCGATAAGAGTACATATGTTAAATTAAAACACAGCATGGTGCACGTTTAAATGGTCACTTCACCCATTTTTCATCCATCCCAAGTAGAATCTAGCCATGCATATAGTTTTGGTTTCATTCGTCCAGTTTTATATACCTGTCTCTCTTGTTGTGGACAGTTTTCATTGAATCTACTTTCTAACAGATAGCTTAGTAGTTCTCATAAAAACCTGCAGGTACTGCTCCAGTTCATCAACAGTAATGTTGCCGCTGAGAGAAAAAGCAAATGCTGATTTTTTATTTTTTATTGAGAAAAAAAAACAACAAATGTTTTGATCATGAGAAATTAAATTCATTTAATTTATGGGGGTGGCAGCAGAAATCTCAGAAGCAGCCGTATCAAAACCTGGAAAAACAGATCTGTATCTGCATGGTATGGATAAATACTACTAGGGGTAAATGGGAAAATGTTGTTTGAGCACATAAACATGTGGAGCGTCTGAGGATGAACATGATGATTTGGGAAAGAGTGTTCACAGCTCAAGTGAGCTCTATTAAAGTAGAGGAAGGAACTCTGCTGAAATAAGTCTGCTGTCAGATTAATATGTCGTACAGAGGCAGTCGGCAAAGTGCCGCCAACACATGTCAATGAAAGAGCTGTTTGCCACCAACTATTGACTGCTGTGTAAATATCAGACATGGCCTGGATGACGCCAGTCGTGGCATATCAGAGAGATATCATAGTTTAATCAATGATGGAGCCATTTCTGGTTTCTTTCATTGTCTGGTTGGTAATTTACTGCAAGACTACCAGCTCACAGTATGGAGCCTAGAGTGCAGCGTGTACATTACACTGAGTTGCTATGAGTTTAGCTGGACAAGCAATATTGTCAATTCTGTGATTAGTGTACATTTTAGCCCTATTAAAATAAGATCTGTGCAGATAAAAGTGAACTGATCATCATTCTGGATGAGTTTTGCATCCAAGACCGTGAGACAATTCAAGCTCATGCGCGGCTCGCTAATCCAACACTTGAACATCAACGCATAATATGTGCACACATCACAGTATAATCACTTGAAGTTGTACTTGAAAGGGAGCGCCACTGATTTTTCATATCAAAGTCTGTTTACAGGTCTTAAGGAGTGGTACTGCACATTTGAAAAAAAAGGTTGTTTTTTTTCCACAAAGCCTTTTGTAGCTGCAGAGGGAGCAGTGAAAACAGCTTCGACTGATGTCACTCGAGGCGATGGCGGTTGGGGATGAAACTACAAATCTGATCTCAGCATGTTGAGATACAAAGAAATGATCTGACCACACCTCATCTCTGCTTGAGGCTAGGGGCTCAAGGCTACATTAGCTGCTACTCTTGTAACATACCCACACCTCCAACCCAGCTGCTGGTGATCCTGTTGCATTGTGGATAATACAGGCAGTAGGTTTTGACAAGGAATCAGAATGCGTGCCAAGCTTTGGTTCATTTTGAGGTCTTGATTTTGATCCTTTTTTTTTTAAAGCCTGTCTATCATCGTGAGTCTGACAGGGTTATAATTCAATGCTAAAATCAGTGGAGTACTCTTTTTTAAAATGCTACCCACGACACAATCTTGAAAAATTTAAAACAGGCCAAGATGTGGAGGAGGGAGGCAGGCCGGGGCTGCACAGGACAACCACTACGGTTACGACAGCAACCAGAGAGCGTGATCACTGCTCAGATAGTAGTCAGAGCTAACCACCCATGAGCAGCTGCTGTGAGTCAGACTCTCTGTGCCCACCGAGAAACACTTCAAACCAGAGAGTCCGCTGGAGCTTTGACAGTCACCAGAAGCACACTTTTTGAAATGTTGTAGCTAGCAAAGCTAACGCTAGCAGCTCAGAGAGGCTGCAGAGAAGCTGCACAGAGGCCGCGCTGTCCAGGTTGTGTGTTTCAGCGGGGCAGTGTCGGTGAGTCGTGGCCCTTCTGTTGCAGTCTGGAGGAGCTTATACAGTCGACAACAGCGCCAAAATGTAAAAATACTAAGTAGAGGGCTAGCAAAAAATAAACTCCTGTGAATGAAAATGAATTTGACAAGAGGGAGCTGTGTGAGGTGGGCCACCCAATTCTGATTAGAGGATGTTAACCTGCTTTTTAAAAAAATAAAAAATAATGCCATAGAGCCCCACATTAGTCGACAATGTCAGCAAAATTATAAAACAGCATCAAATGTAAAATATAAAAATATAAGCAAGAGGAAATATATAAAACAATATGAACAATTTAAACTAAGGAATATAGTACTTGAATTTACACTATTGCATGGAGGGAACATTCATACTGCACATAGAATAATGATAATACACCTAAGTATTGCACAATGGAATTAAGAATTCACATATAGAAATTCACATATAGAAGCTAAATTCAGCTGCACTTCAATTTTAATGCATTTGATGTATCTTTCTGATATACTAAAGTGTTACAAAAGTACTACGTCATGCTACAAGTCACAGTCTAATGAAGATTTGCTAATCATTTGCATGTGTTTTTTTTTTTGAGTACATATTAAACGCTCCCCCTTAATGATCGTGGCAAACATATTATAATTAACTGCACCACACTTCTGGTGCACAAACTCTCGCAGAAGCTGACGACCGACAAGCTTAACATCAATCACCTGAAGCTGATGAATGTTCTGCCAAGCATCATACAGCAGAATGATGAAAGCGAAGCCTGACAATGTAGAGCTGAGTCCGACAAGCTGAGCCTGTGATGTCCTAAATTGCCCGCATTACATTACGGACGCCGCGGCTTTGAAAGTCAGAGAAATTCCCAGCATTCATGGAGGCTTGTGATGTGTATGGTTTTACGGCGGGCATGTGTTACTGTGAAGTTTCTTTTTGATAGCATGTCATTGCTAAACTTGATTTTGCAAAAGCAAAAGAAGCCCCACTTCTAACAGCTTTCCTTTCTGAGATACCATTTGCTTAGAAAGACCAAACACTCTTTTCTGTTTGCTCCATGCAGGGTCTGCCTCGCTAATGAATTTGCTTGAAAGCTTTAAGATGTTTCTTTAACATCTTTGGTTCGTAAAAAAAATTATTAGCCATTAAGTTGTCACAGCAGTTTCAGGGAGTGCACCTTACAAACAATGAGACTTACTGTCTTAGTGAAACTTGCACTTATGTATTGAACTCATTCTTCCCACACAACAATTGCCAAATTTGAACTTAAATCCTTTTGCTGTGACACCTGTTCGACTGGGTCCAAAGATGAACTGTGTCATTGTTGCCAGGTATTGTCAACCTAGATTTTAATCATGACAGGAAAGTTGTGAAAGTTCTCTCTCAGGTGCAGACAATATATTTTTTTTCACCTGGCCACATGCTCTTTGGGGGTTTCCAGCTCATACTATATGAACCTGGCAAGGGGCCAACTTGCACGAGAAAAATATTGACCAGGAAAAGGGCCGTTTATTTTGTATGTTTACACAATGAGCCGCATGTGTAGGCGTTCGAGATTGTATGACGTAGAAATCCTAAAACCTGTATACTTAAACGGTGTGTTGACATTAAGATTGGTGATTGCGACACATCGCTGAAGCTGTGGAAAATAATACTCATGAATGAAACAGAGAACAGGGCTGCAACATTCCCAACACACTTGTTCACATTCCTTTTGCAGATAAAACTGCACGCAGCACAGACCAGGGAGGTTCTCATGCACAAATAAATGCACATATTAACCACAAATCCTTCATCAGGTCCTGATACCAAAACTCCTACTGCAGGCAGGTTAATGTCAAACCAGGTGGAGGTCATGAACTCAAAATGCCAACAAGACGTATGTGGGTCAGGAACACGCAGGTTCTGAGGCAGCTTTTATTTCATTTCACTTAATAAGAATTTGTTCTTGATGACCTGCCTGGTTAAATAAAGGTGAGATAAAATAAATAAATAGATAACACATAAAAAACTACAAAGAATAGATAGAGTTTGTGGAAGTTTTATCGCTTCAGAGCTTGATGCACTCATGCTTGAAGATTATGGTTATACAGACTTGCCAGTGATAAAAAAGTCACCAGTTTGAGATGTGCTAATGCCAAAATGTCCGTCAGTCAGAGATGTAGATGTGAGACGTGCGCCGCAGTTTTGATCCTCCCTCCACACGGCTGCATGTTCCACCAGCAGTGTTTCAGAAGTGCTTCAGCAGCGGGGAAATTTGTCCGCCTGATTATGTTGACTTGCTCAGATTTCAGGATGGAAAAGTGGGCTACATAGTTAAATTGTTTCTTTTCTTTTCTGCTTTTATGATCGGAAGTCTGCACAGGGTGTTTTATTTTGAAAATTGACCGGATTCCTTTCAGTCTGACTTCCATACATTTGATCTTAAACAGCAGATCAGAAAGACGTAGGCTGCATCAAAGTTCTGATCAGTTCTTTGATTATTTCATCTTTGTTTCTGAGGAATTATGTACCCATAATACAGTACCAATAAGTCTCTACCGCTAGACCTGGACTTAAACTTAAAAACTGTCATTAACACAAAAATAATCTTTACATTTTGTGCAAAAGCCCATGAAGTCCAGTTGAATGCCTCAAATTCAAATAAATGAATTTTAAATAACCTGAAAACTGTATCGATTCCAAAAGCTTTGTTGCTGCCAGGTTATATTACAACCTCATTTTACAACAGGGCCTTTTATGCGAGGAGTTTCACTGAGCAAATATTATTGATGTTTATCTAATCTACTGTCAATTTCCAGGACCAGCTGTCCACTGCTGATCAGATTAGACAGCCGAACAGTGTTTCTATTGTCTTCAATAAAGCCACATTACGTCTGCTTTTGTCTCGCTCAGTCAATATTTATATGTCAAGGAAGGAAGCTGATCACTACACTCTAAACACAGGGTGCCATTAATAAGGTTTGAAAATAAAGGGATATTTTCTGGCACTCCACACCAGGTCATCCCACCATCCCTACCACTGTCCACTTACCCCTCACATTTAGACAAGGGTAAACAGTGAATCCTAAAATCACCACTAGGCAACTGCTTTCTTTAAAATGTCAGTGCAACAATGACTGGGTTAAATTGTTCCTGCACTGAATAAGTGACTTGGGTGTGATTATGCCTGGCTGATTTGTCATGCTGGCTCACATCGCTCTTCCTTCTGTGTCATACATGAAAATCTGTGCAGCATATTTTACAAAAAGCACGACTTTGACTGACATTGCTCTTTATTAACTACATGAGAGACTCCTTCTTCTCCTCTCTCGCCTTCTTCTTGCAGGTTCCATTTAATTGAACGATTTCTCATCAGTAAATAGTGTTCTACATACAGCCACCTGCTTTACGAGAGGCAGGGTATACCTACCTTTTACTTTTTACTGAATTTCTTTTAGAAAGATAAAAAAAAAACACAGCAGGAGACAGCAGGAGAGAAAGGTAAAATACAGGAGAATCCTGGGAAGAGCAGGAGGGTTGACAGGTATGGATTAGCTAGTGATAGCTAATTTAGATTAGATTCAACATTACTGTCATTGAGAACTGAGACAGTGAAATGCAGTTTAGCATCTAACCAGAAGTGCAAAAAGTAGTAAAGTGCAGAATATGTGCATATGTACAGTGACCTTTGACGTGGCAATTTTACTTATTGCTCACAAGGCTGAAGAAAATATGTAATACAAGCATACAGTATGTGAATGTAATCTGGTTTTGATAATGTAATGACTATGAGCAACCAAACACTGTACACATCAGCTTATCTTAATTATAACGTGATTCTTCTTCTCTGGAAAAGCTACAAACAATAGTCATCATCATCCCATCAATATTTACGTTTTTGTAGCTGTTGTAAACTGATTTTAATTTAGTTAAATGCCAAAATTAAATTAAATGTATTGATCTCCCGCTCTAGTTTGTTCTTGTGGTTGTCCAAGCTGTCACAGATTACCTAAAATAAATAAAGAAACATTTCCCATATCCTCGCAGACATAAATGTTTACTCAAGTCACTTGTGGGCCAGATAAAACTAACACTGTTTGTTTAACGGAGGTTATAAAGATTGATGACTCCCGCACGTGAGGGACAAAACAGTGTGTACCTTGGACCA
Source organism: Lutjanus erythropterus (assembly GCF_056507025.1). NCBI lineage: Eukaryota > Metazoa > Chordata > Actinopteri > Lutjaniformes > Lutjanidae > Lutjanus > Lutjanus erythropterus. The sequence goes on from NC_139325.1 coordinate 39,696,556, forward strand.
ACAATATAAATAAAGATTTAGGGGAAGGGATTTGAAGGAGTCTGCTCGAACAGCCTTAAGGAAACTGGTCTTAAGAGGGTAAGTGAAGTGTGTAATGCTCAAAGTGCTGTTGTATAGTGGAGGGACCAATGAAAATGTCTATTTCATATGGATGAGTCTGATGTCTTTTTCACTGCAAATTTGCTGCCTGAGAGCACATAATGACTGTAGAGTGATGTATACAGGCCTGTTATTTGTTGTGTTTCTTGCAAGCTTCACTTACCCTACGGAGGAAACTAAATGTCAGTTAATTCTACAAAGGCACATTTCTGATTTAATGGGAACTGACAGAAAATTGATCAAAGATTTTTGTAGAGGCAGACATCATGATTTGCTTCTTTTCTCTGTCACATCATGGCTCTATCAGCAGGATTTCTCGGTTGTCTCTCAGGGCTTTATGCAGCTTTGGGGAGTTTACAGGAATTACTGGGCAGCTTATTTCAGGGAAGTGGCATCCTGTTGTGGTCACAATTTATTTTTACTCATGCAGTTTACAGTAAAGAGACACATATTCCTTGATTTTGCAAACTAACTGAGCTCCTTCAGAAGAACAGCCAGTTTTGATACATTGTGAGGCTCAAATTAAATTTATAATCGAATATCTCCTGCATAACAATGACAGGAGATAACTGTAAAAATAACTTAAAGGTATGGTTCACCCAAAAATGAAAATTCTGTCATTATCTACTCACCCTCAATGCTGATTGAGAGTCGGGTTTATTTTAATAGTCTGCAAAACACTGCCAGAGTTTCACAGGAAAACTATGTTGCAGAATCTCCCAAATTATGTAAATGAATGGTGACCAGTTTTCAAATGTAAAAAACAACTGAAAAAAACATAAAATGTCTCCATACTGCTTGTCTGGCATAGTCCAAGTCTCCTAAAGTCCTGTCATGACATTTGATCTGGGTGTGTGTGTTGTGACGGTGTGCAGACAGTGTGCATGTGAACATGGCTCCAAGATAAAGATCTACAATGAAGATTCAGGCTAAAAACATTGTGTCAATAACATTTTTTTAGTGAACTTGGCATGTTTTAAGAGACTTGGTTTACACCAGACGTGTAGTATGGAGGCATTTTATGTTTTTATTTTGTTGGGGGTTTTTTTTATGTTTGAAAACGGGTCACCATACACTTCCACTGTTTGGGAGATTATGCCATGCTGTTTTCCTGCAATGCTTTTTTGGGGTTATCTACCCCTTTAGTACATGCCCAAGAGAAATCAGGAGCAAAGCGAACAGCATCAGACCAAGGACAGAATAAAGCTTCTGTATATGAGGCATAATTATGAACTGTCTGACAAGTATGATGACAACCAATCCAAAGCTGAATCACCCACTACCTGAGCCAATATACAGTGTTCCACAGGATCAAAAGCAGAACTGAGATTCCCCTCCCCCCAAAAAAAGAAAATTTTCTTGCATCATCCCGCATTAACAGATCATTTGAGACTCTGAGAAGAGCTGTTGAGTGCAACTGACAGAAACTAGACAGAAAACTCAGCTGTCAAATTCTTTTTCTAAGACCTTGGATATACAAGCTTTGAAAAAGGCCTGTAGTTCTGGGGCAAGGAAGAGTCCTGCTTAGCTTCGCTGTCAGATGACAACCTTTTATTTCCATTGTTAACCTTTTCAATAGAGTTGAATTAAAGGTAAGAAGGAGAAAGAAAAGAGAATTAAAAACCAAGAGGGGAGAAACAGCATAAAGTGAACAAAAGGATGTGGGAATTGGAGAAATACATAAAAGGGGAGAAAAACAGAAAGAAATAACACATAGAGACATTTGGATCAACATCCTGCTTTTTCATTGGAATAAAAAATACAATGCTAACTTGTAATATCTCCTTTTCTTGTTTCTTCACAGTCTGTCAAAATGATTTGGAAATTGGTTCACTTCAGTGTTCTCATTTTTGGAGCATTCTCATCCCCAACTCCATCCTCAGTCCCCACCACTAACTCTGATGAAGGACTGTGTCACATCTACAACTCTGGCCGCTCCGCAGACTGTCGGGGAAGACAGCTTGAGAGCATCCCATGGAGGCAATTTCCATCCACACTGGAAGACATAGATCTCTCCTTCAATAAACTTCAAGCTGTCCATGCTGATGACTTCCTCCGCCTCCCTAAGCTTCACACCCTTCAGCTGCAGTACAATAACATTTCACACATAGACAATGATGCCTTTACAAACAACACATTACTGGAGCATCTTGACATCTTCAATAACTCCCTGCAAGAAATTCCTGCCACAGCTCTGACTCCTCTCTTGAATTTAAAAAGGCTCTACATGTCCAATAACCTTTACAAGCATGCAACTTTGGCTGAAAGCTTCTCCAAGTTTATCAGACTCCAAGTTCTGTCTATGGGTGGCCCTCTGGTGATGGGTCTAAAGAAAGATGATTTTCAGCCCCTGAAGAACATCGGGTTACAAGGTTTTGCCATCAAATGTTCCTCTAATCTAAGTTACTACGAGCCTGGAAGTTTAGAAGTCATCCAGACAGCGCAGATGGGCTTTGATATGGCCATAGATCAACGACCAAACGCTCTCCTTCACATGTTACGTGACCTCGCCAACAAGACCTTCACCCTCCTCCAGTTCCGCAACCTCTTTGAGTTCATGTACTACATGGGAGAGGAGGACATTTTCCAGGGTTTAAAAGACATCACAGCGCATCAGCTCATCTTTCACAGAGGTAAATTCAATGAGAATCTCCTGAGGATGGCCTTAATGAACTTACAAATCGCCCCTATCAAAAGGCTGAGACTTCAGTACATCGACTTCGCCCGTTCACCCACATTTGTTGATAGCGGAGCAGGTTCCAGCATCACACGCCTGGCGCTGGATAAACTGGATCTTTGGTGAGTATCCTCTCATTTTGGGGCATCATGTTCCAGAGTGAAATGAAATTCATTTAATGTGAAAGTTAGCACTTGCTTGTCATAATATCACATATTTCTAGACTTAAATGATGGCAGGTTGATACTGCCCCATGATGTCTGACAGTTCAGTATAAAAGCAGCTTAACTGGCAATACTAGTACTGTTTGAAAAGTGTAAGCTTAGGTTTATATTAAGGTATAAGGTATGGTATAAACTAGGAATTCACAATCTTGCAATGACAAGAATTGATGCAAATTCACCCAAAACCCATAACATATACATAATCTTACAGTTTTCTCATATAATTGCAGTTTTTCCACATTGGAAAATAGTGAAACTTTAAGAATGCAAGCTATATAAAAACATTTCAGTTCAAAACTAAAAAAGATTTTAGTATCCAGTGTCAAATAAAAGTCATGCTGCAGACTTCATAACAAATCTATTTCAACAAAGACTATTTCTCTTGAACTAGACTCCTCATACAGCCCTTTGGTGCACAAAGGCAGCAATATATTTAATGATTTTCAATAATCAAAAAAGATTTTTAAAAAAAAGATCCTTGGGTAACTGAGTATTAGCTTTTCATTTGCACATACAGAAAACTACAAATCTCTATTTTTTGCAGGTATATCAGCAATCCTGATGTGCTGCGATTTGACTGGCGCTTCACCTGGTTCAACAAAATGAAGGAACTGTCTATTCGGTATGTGTACTTCAACTCCGTGCCTTGCGATGCCTGGGTCGAGATGGAAGGTGTGGAGATTTTGGATGTCTCCAACAATCGTCTAAAGAATGAGTTCATCTTCAACCAGCGGTGTGATTACAAGGGCGCCATGCCAAATCTACACACCTTCAACGTAGCCAACAATGAACTGAGCAGCTTAGAAGACTTGTCATTGCTAACAAAGGAGTTCCAGCAGCTGCAGGTGTTGGATTTTAGCAACAATAAATTGGGATCTGCTAAAACCAATCGGAACTGCATTTGGCAAAAAAATATCACTCGGCTTATCGGTCATCACAATAAATTCGTGAGTGGAGCCCTCCGTTGTTTGCCCACCACAGTGAATTACTTGGACCTGTCCTACTGTGAACTGGACCAGCTGGACATGACATATTTTGAGAAAGCCACCAACCTGAAAGAGCTTCTGCTGAGTGGGAATAAAATCAAGTTCATCCCATCTAAGTGGGAAAGCCCATCACTGCAGTCTCTTGCCTTGGATGGGAATTCGTTTGGTCTCATTAGCAAGGCATCCTTCCAGGACATGCCTCAACTGTCTCGCTTGAGGGCAGGGAACAATCCCTACCATTGCACATGTGAGCTCCACGCTTTTGTCCAGGACACAATGTCAAAGGGGAAAGTTAACCTCACAGACTGGCCTTGGAACTACAGGTGTTACCACCCAGAGGCCTTGCTCAACACAGTCATATCCAAATACTTTCCAGGTCAGGTGGCATGTGATATCAAGCTAGTTATCATCATCTGTGTTGCAACCACTGCAGCGGTGCTCTTAATATTGATGCTGATTTGCTATATTTTCGACCTCCCCTGGTACACAAAAGCCACGTATCAGATCATCAGGGCCAAATACAGAGCTCACAAGGAAAAAGCAGCAGGGGAATCTGGGACTTTTACTTATCACGCCTTCATATCCTACAGCCACTCTGACGCAGACTGGGTGAGGGACGAGCTCTTGCCCTGTCTGGAGAACAACAGGAACCCCTATCGCCTGTGTATTCACGAGAGGGACTTCATGCCAGGAAGGTGGATCATTGATAACATCATTGACAACATTGAAAGCAGTCGCAAGGTACCAAAATGTAGTTTTGCATTTAACTTATACATGTCAGAATACAGAAATAATGCTACACACAGCAGTAACGGTAGGCTGAAACAATTTTTTTTAAAAAGGATTATGATGCAGAACATAACAGCTTTCATTTGAGGCACGCTCTTACATAGACTATCACCCCAACTAGCAAAAGCCATAGCTCATCATATGTGGAAGAAAATCTTAGTGCAATTTTAATACTTTTTTTTACCTTTTTCAGGTAATATTTGTCCTCTCCCGGCACTTCGTTAACAGCGAATGGTGCAACTACGAGCTGTATTTTGCTCAGCAGAGAGCAATGGGAAAGACCTTCAGTGATGTCATACTGGTGGTAAAGGAGCCCATTGATCCCAGCTCCCTGCCCAGCAAGTACTGCAAGCTTAAGAAGATGCTGAGTACCAAGACATACCTGGAGTGGCCACAGCAGGTCAACCAGCAGGTGTTTTTCTGGGCGCAGCTGAAGAGCGTTCTGGGAAAGCCAACAATGACCCGGGAAGGGAGGCACAGTATTAAGAGCAGAACTTCATCTGTGGGAGGTGTTTCGGTGGTTGGGCCCCCCGTGGAGGATAGGAGGCCAGAAGTAGTGACACCTAATGCAGACAAAGAAGCAGAACCCAAAAATGAGATTAAGAGGAATAACGATGAGCTGTCAAATCAAAGACAAATCCCTATGGTTGCATTTTGACTAAAAGGTTAAAAATAAAGACTGTACAATTGCCTGTCTCAGTAAAGGTCTGAACTCAGGTGACCTTTCATCTGTGCAGGTTATGTCAAGATGGGAGCAAAAGCCAGTGTCTCACTTAGATGACAGACAATAACACGATCCCTCTCTGCTCATGGCACTCTGTCATGTTATCCCCGAGGGCGGAGATGATGCCCTCTGCTCCACTCTCCCTCTGAGCGTGTCAGGCCGGGAGCCCTGCTGACAGGCGCTGAAAGACCACAAACTCAACGGCTCGAATAAGATCTCCCATGTCGCACTCTGGATAACAAGCGAGGTGCCAGGAGGATGTGGTGACAGGAGCCACATTGTGAAAAGGCTGTACTCTGTTACATTCTTAGCCCTCTGAGGTATGAGATCCAACTCAGGTGTTCCAGGGCCTAGTCAAAAGCCACACACACCATATAACGCCAATACTTCAAATAAATACTAGGTTCTTCAGGGAGACTGGCCCAGTTACTGGGAACACAAAATAAAAATCGCTCATGAATCTTTGTTGATCATTGGATTCAGCGCTGCATTCTAGCTCTTGAGTGTAGGCACCTTTATATTTGTATCAGCTCTTTTAGTCAGTGCTAGAGGTGCACAGAGACATCATTATTTGTAGGTGTATCTGTTCAGCCAACAGAATTATCTCTGTATCTGTATTCAGACAGAATTTACACCAGAAGTCATGTTAAATCAGGCCTTCAAAGCATCAAAATTGTGTATAAATAATCAATTAAATGCTGAAATATATCTCCACATCTTCATATTGTGCAGGTCCTCTTTGATAAAAACCACCATATTGCACCATCAGTGTTCTACAGGAGCCCAAAAGGGCCAAACCTGACAAACACTGGCTCTAAATACAGCCTTTTCCATTTTCCACCGGTTCTACAGTCACCAGCTCCCTTGGAATGGCGAGGGTGAGGCCAGCGGTGTTCAGTTGCTTGCAATCTACAACCTCACTGCAAGATGGCAGTAAATCCTACACACTAGTGCTAAACAAAACTCATCTACTCATTACTTGCATTTCCAGGAGACATACCTTCATTGCCCATCTGATTAACTGAAGTCCAATGTTCAGTCTCCTTTTATAAAGGAATTTTGGATAACACATTTAAGCAAATAATTGCCTGTTTGCACTTCCAGCTTCCTGGAACAACATTCATTTAGAGTTGTGTTTATGCCCATCTAGCCAATATACTGCAAGTCCGATATTCCTTAAAATATATATAATAATCTTGACTAATGCACCAAACATCAAGTAAAAACAGAGTTGGAACATGATCGTAAAAGTGCTGAATGTAAACTTCATTTGGTATGTCTGCAGACCTGCAACCAAAATAATGAGGCACAATTACAGGTGAATTTGTGCTCTTAACTCACTAGTGGACAAACATCTCTTAGCTTAGAAATGATAGAGGTCTTCCAAATGCCAAAAAAATATGTTGCTTTTGCAATATAATTTATGTTAATGATTGAGGCATACCAAGTACAGCAGGCAAATGTTAATGCTTGTTTTTAAGCATTTTTATTGTACAACGCTTTGGACAGCAGCATGGTTGTGTTATTTATTGATGGATTTGAGTGGAGTTGAGCTCACACTTGTGACTTGTGGGGAAAAAAAGAGACTTTTTTACTTTGCAAATTACATCTTTCTTTTCATATTTAGTATTGACTCAGTGCTGTGCAACAATTTAAAAACAGTCACGTCTATTCTATCTGAACCCTGACCTTAGGCCATTTGCATAGTTTGCAAATTGCCAGAAGATGACACCCTTCATCACGGAGAGAGGAAGAGAGAGAGAAGCACAGACACAGGGTAAAAAGGAGAAAGAGTGATCTCACAATGTTTGCTATATTTCATCATGATCATGCCAATAAAGCCTCTTTGAATTTGAATTTTTATACCAGCAGTTGATCAGTGAAACACATGACAAATCAATGGTCATTTGGTATGTATTTGCATTTTTGACATGAAGATGGGCTGCATCACTGTATACGAGAAGTGTTCTAGGATGTAATGAATGCATTTTATGAATATAAGACATGCTGGTGGTATGGATCACATACAATGACAGTTCTTTAAGTTATTATCTATGCAAAACAGACGTGATGCAGACTCCTGGTTTGTCTATGCTTTCTGTATTTCCTGCTGTAGTTATATCTAAAGTACAATATGTGCCTAATTTGTATTATAAAAATGCTGGACATTTGTCATTCTTTCTATGCAGTATTTACTGTATGTATATATTGTATAATCAAATAAAAACTGTTTTGGTTATGACTGTCAGAGTGATTGTGTTGGGTGTCTGTCCATTCACTACTTGTGGATCTCTGCAGTCGATTTTAGACCAACTTTTTTCAGTGATTAGAGATGGTCACTTTGGTTTGCAACACAAAAAGCAGATGAGATGCTCTTTTTCTATGTAACACATCCAGTTGGTCTCGGTCTCAAGTCAAATAGAGGGAAAATCTGTCTCTGGTCTGTGAAAATGTCTGTTTTTTTTTTATAATAATACAGCCAAATACTGAATTTAGAAACATAACGTTTTTAAGATGATGCTGGTCCACAAAAGCTACTTTTAAACTCAAACTGCAACTATCTCACATATTATACATACAGTATTGTGCTGTGTACATACAGTTCATTTTTGCTTGTGTGCGTCCCTGATTGAAAGCTAAAAAACAACTGGAGCCTTACCAAATGATCTCATAACTGCTATGACAATTTCTTTCTTATGCACGCTGGTTTTGGGAAATGAGGCCCCAAGTTTAATACTTAACTAGATGCATGCAAATACCCATAAAGCCTCTACACTGGTCAGCGGGAGATATTGATGTAAATCAGCCCCAATGGTTTGCATCCAGTGAAAAGAGGATTTCAGTTGACTGAGCTGCACTTAATTTGTATTGCTACTAAAGTTGCACTGCCATTCAAGCATAATCATTCCCTTAATTGCAAATGATGTGGCAGGAAAGCATTAGTCTCACCTAATAAGCATAAGCAAGGCCTAATAAAATGAACAGAGGGAAATGTTATGGCAGGAAAAATGAATCAACTGTGTCAGCCCTTTTTTCTTCTGTTTGTCAGTAGACAGTTAACATCATTGTAGGCAAATATTAATCTAGAAATTTGAGAGTGCTGCATTGAGGATGTACACAGGGGTTTGCAAAGCTGCTGAAGATAAAACTGTGTGTACACACAGAAGGGTAACTGTTCAGAGCTCAGGCAATAATGAATTTTGTGTTGAAAACATTTCCAGAAGGAAGGACGTGAAATGACTGACACATATTTTGACCTATAAAATGACAAAAGGTACTGTGTGTTGTTGTTTCCTAAACTAAACTATAAGCAGTTCGTTTTCTTTATCTTCTCTGTAGTGTGTTTCAACTTCAATCATGTGTCACCTAGAAACAACAAAACCTTGCAGTGTCAGTTATGTCCTGTTCAGCTCTTCCTCACTGTATTTATGTTTACTGTATAAAGAGAAGGGTGTCCATGTAGGGACAAACACAGGACTGTCACCTAGAAGACCAGGGTTTGTGTCACATGTGAAACCAAACTAACTTATAGTTTTAAGCTACTTAAGTTTCATTATGTACATGACTTCCATCGTGTGACATACATATAGGCTACTTACTTTAAACAAAACCACAATCTTTTCCTGAACTTAACCAAGTAGTTTAGCATGTCTAAACTTTACAAAACTGCTGCCTTTTTACAACTTTAACCATGTGTTTTACATCACATGGCCAACGCCACGTGAAGGTGCAGTACGCCCAGCGCTGCCACTCTCCAGCGGTTGCCATTTTGGAACTCATTAGCAATCAACCTGAGTCACGTTCGGCCCAGACGAAATGTTTAAAAAAATTTTATTTAAATAGAAACGGCAGTGGGTTGAACAACCTGTTGCACACACAAGGGCACTGTTTGGATACACGTTCCTGCTGACTGGGTAAAACCTCTGACATACCTACCAAACAAGAGAAAATGCACCTCAAAGTCTGTTGCACACGGCTACACACTGTTGAGGAAACAGGCTGTTTAATCCGGAAACTGTAGCAAAACAATGTAGTACGGCATTTTCAGATTGAACATGCCCCTAAACTGTACTTAAGGTATGAGAACACGTTGTCTCCTTTCTAAGACCGAGGGCAAAAAGCATATTTTGCAAAATGATATAGATAATGTCAAGAAGCTAAATTGTATGTTGATTTATTTACTGATCTGCACAATTCACTGTAAACAGTCAAATCAAATATTACAAACTACACAGACAGTGCAAGTATGCATAATGACATTACAAGAAACAGAACTGTAAGGAGACACATCTGATCACTAAACATGTCTGGAAGATGCTCAAACAGGCAATTCTTTACTAACATGTTAGCCATAACTTAGGCCAGTTGTTAGTGCATAGTTTGCAGATTCTTATGGATTTAATCATTCAGGTTTGGTAAAATATTTGCCTCTGTAGCATCCTCTTCTGCAATAACGCCGTTTATTTAGAGGGTATAGGAACTAATTTCAAACTAACTGAATAAGGAATAAGTTTGTAATTTCTTAGGTTCATTGGCTTCTAACTTCTTAAGAGTTTCTGAATATTTTTGTGACATGCAGCCAATATCGATGGTGGTAAAGGCTACGGCCCAGCTCTTCCTTTCTATAGACGTTATTCACAGCAGCCATCGGGACATGACAGGTGTTACTAAGGACACTAATTAAAATCAGCCAGAGTCAGGGTGCTGCTGTTGTGCATGCTGGCTCACTAAAAAGGCTATGCTAAATGGAATGGGACCTTAAACACACAATGTGTAAATTCTGCCAGAAAGGGGGGTCTCACATTACGAGGTATGACATCATGAAATGATGAGATGTGCTCCTGTATGCCACAAGTCCGTAGCTTATCAAACTTGTTTTAAGAAAAATATGTTTTATTCACAATGTCACAGAGAAGCACTAGAATACCCACAATCCTAAAGTAACGTCTCTGATTGGCAGAGCTTGTTGGAAATGTTTACAACCTCTGAACGGCTAGCAGGCTGGCTGGCTAGATAGCTAGCATGAATCATACTAATATAGTTATTATGATGAAAAATACAATTTCTATACGCACACAATACATCTTATTGTTGGTTGGTTTAAAACCCCTTAAATAAGGATTTCAAATGTCAGTGGAGTGAATGGTTCAGAAGCAGACCTGCTGAAAAGGTGACCTGGCTGAGCTCTACTGCAGCTAACTGCTAGCTAGCAACGGCTAGCAGAAGCTGCACCATTACCTTGAAAAAATAATTTCTCTGCATTTGCACATTATTGAAAACATGTGAGATAATGCAAGTGTGCAACTCAACAAATACCAGCTTACAGTGGGTCTGGCATTTTTATAAGTTTCATGTAAATGTTACAGCTTTAATTCTTTAGTAGCACCTGTGTTTACTGACTACGTCATCAAAATGGCTGCCATAGAAGAGGTCTATCAAACGTGCTGTTTTACATACCTTGCAGGTGTCTGTACTATTAGTTGCAGCTGTGTGTCTCCTGCTAAGTTATCAGGCTTTAAAATAAATGGTCTGCTGTGCTGTGCGGTGGCCATAAACCTCCCGTGGTTACCTTACATGGCCGGGCGGCTCACCTGAGCAGCAGGTGACGTTCCTGCTGTCCGGAGGGAGGCGCCTATCTGATCAGGAAGTTATTTGCACACAGGTGAGAGGAGCACATATAACTGATGAGATGAGAGCCGGAGTCACTTCCACCAGCACCTGTTAGCGTCTGTTCAGGTGAGTTCCTGCTGATTTTGTTCCTAATTTAAAGGGAAAAAACATGAGATGGTCAGATCTTCGGTTTTTATTTACTTTATTCTTGCGGAGTTCATCTGCAGTCTGTTTTCAACGCTTCCAAAAATGTTCCTGCTTCAGTGTCTGCAGCGGTTAATTAACACCAGCTTTGCATTTGACATTGAAAGTCTTTTTTAATTAGCTCCCTGATCGCAGCGGGAGTAAATGATTAACGGCAATTATCGACACTAATTAAGGGGATGTGGCGCAGTGTCATTCAGAAAAGTGATGCAGCATCTCGCTCTCAAACTGCAGGAGGAGATCTTCACTCACACTCTGTCATACAGACAGGTAGAGAGCAGCCCAGGCTGCGTCACTGACGACAGCGCGCCTCTCCTCTAATAGATAAGAATCAGTCTAAACGGATGAAACATGACCAACCTGCAGTTTAATCCATCCGCTAGTTAATGTAAGGTAATGCAAGCCACGATCTAAATCTATTTTATGCCCAGCCTGCCCTGCAGTGTGTGGGGGGGGTCTGTCCTTTGTCCTCCACTGGTTCATGGAGGTTGGAGGTGAAATGACTCAGCCCCCCCTGCAGCAGCAGCTCAGGTATCTGATAGTGAAGGGCAGGTGTAAGGTTAGATATTAACTGTTGTGTGGGATTGTGTATATGTATGTATTCCATACCACAACAAAAAGAAGAAAAAATGTCAGACAAACAAACTAGGTTATTTGTTTGTCTTGCTTATTTTTAAAATTAACAACCACACAGTGTTGGTACAAAAAAAAAAAATCACAGAAAACACTGTAATTTTGCTGCAGGCCAAATTTCAGACAATGTAATAAAGACTGACCTGAACTGAGGTCTTTAAGTATTTAGATCTTTACTTTTGTAAGAGCTTCAGTGTTTTCTGTACTCATAAACGTTAGTGTTGTTTTTAACAATGTAGTATTGCAAAGTATTGAAGAATGAATACTTTTGACAAACTTAAACCTCAACTTTACCACAAGCTGAGTTTGACACACATACAAGCAGTGTGTGTGTGTGTGTGTGTGTGTGTGTGTGTGTGTGTGTGTGTGTGTGTGTGTGTGTGTGTGTGTGTGTGTGTGTGTGTGTGTATTATGGTGGGATTTTGCTGCAGAACTCTGTACCAAAGAAAGATGTTTTGTTTAATCCGTAGAATGACATCTCTGCAGCATGACAATCTTTAATCTTAAATAGAAATATGACACACATTTTGCCGCATTATTGCTTTAATATGATATTGTGACTTGTGTGATTTGGATTAATTGTTTATCACTGCAAAAGATGGTCAAACTTGTGTGCTGATTTAATTTGTTAATACAGGCGAAATGTATATATTCCAACTTTTAATATAATTTTTCTTCAGTTCAGTTTCTATTGTATTGGTGCGATTACTCATCACAGCCAGCAGATTGATGATTGATGTCCTCCCACAGACAAAAAGACAGAATGTTGGTCCCCGCATGTTGTCTCTTAACATTAACTTTTTTTATAAGTGCAGACACGATAAACCAATCAGTCAAAACACGGTTTTTAAGTGGATTCAGTGCTGACGCTGGATGCACATGAACCATTGTGTCTGCTTTTATTGAGATTTCACTTGTTCAATCATTATGTACCACTGAAGTTAAGATTAAAAGCCTCCTAATAGGTGGAAATAATTATGACCCTAAAGCACAGTCAGACTATGTATTACCCAGCGACCAGCTGTGATGCACATTAAGAGGTGATGACAGGTCATGAAAACAGATCTCTGATCAGTACAACTCAGTTGTTCTAATAGATTATTTGTAACTATAAAATGTAATGGAAACTGTGGGAATAATATTAAATCTGTTTTGGTTGGTTCTTCATAAATATAACCCCATACAGAGTTCATATTTACAAAAACAGTTTATCCTTTTGAATATTAAATGTCTTGTATTTGGTCTGTTTTCACCTGAGTATTGGTAAAAGGATTTGCAAATGATTGCAATCCTGTTTTAGTTGTTTTGCACAGCGTCCCAATTTTTTTTGGACTTGGGGCTGTAAGATCATTGGAATATATAGATGGATAATGATACCAATATAGAGGTTGATACTGTTTGTTTAAAATCTCACGCTAAACGTTAACACAGTTAACACACGTAGAGGCATGAGAATGGGAAATGCCTCAAAATGTTTGCTTTTACTATAGGAGATTAAGAGTTAAATGGCTTAAACTTATAACATGGTGTGTTTTGATTAGTCTGAACAGCAAGAATAATTCTGGACCTATAAAAAAAAAAATATTAGTTAAAATATTAGCAACAGATTAGTCATTATGCAGCCAAAATGGCTCCCGTCAGCTATTTTATGATATAATTTCTAACCTTCTTCTTGGCCAGGTGTAGTGACTTCCTGGATTCTTGCCATTACTGTGAGGTTACCAGGCAACCATAATCACATCATGTGCAAAAGCTTCCAGCTCACTAATATTCTTTGGCTTCTTTGCTGCTTCTGCTTTCTTTAAATTAATCAGTGAGATTGAAATCCCAACTTCTGGGCCAAGTTTGGCTCAGGGATCAAATTTTGGTTCAGAAACATTCCCAGAATATCCTTCAGCAGCCATCTCAGTCCCTGGATTTTGGGACTGTCACAATTCTCCAAATCCACAATTTGGTTTTGACCCTTGATTTTAAGGTCATGATTCAACAGCTATACCATTGTTAGACTATCAAGTAGCAGTTTTCACTCAAGGTGGTCAATTTTGGTCAACCAAATATAAGCTTGTGAGCTTGTGTTTGTTCCAAAACGTTGTGCAAGTACACAATGACACTCAAAATCCTAAAAGTCTTAGCTAAATGTCCTAAATATTAAGATCAGTCAATCACCTACCTTGGCATCATTGATGGGCTGATGCTCAGCTGCTGTCAGCATCCACACACACCATCTGGTTCTGGTTCTCTAAACCTCTGTACCATTTTAAAAGGTCTTCATCTGTGTACAGACTTGGCAAGAAAAAACAAAACAACAAGCTAGTTGTTGGGCGGTCATTTTAAGATGGAGCCAGCTGGTACAGATATTCACCACCTGCTAACCTTAGTTTCTCAAAATGTGGCACCCTTCCCTGCTGACCAGGTCCGTCTCTGTAACCAGAACTTTCCCGTGGCTTAGACATCCTCAGGTCAGCTTAAAGTGCACATCCAGGTCACTGACTAAACCTTTGATGTCTGTGCAAACACTCTTTTTATCTGTATTGGTCTCAAAAATCCAGTATTGAATGATTTATTTTCTTTACAGAGATAAGATAGAAGTTTCCCCTGTTTCCAGTTATTATTCTGAGCTAAGCAAACTAGCTGTGTGTTGTAATTTCATTATTGGCATACAAAAATGGTATTAAACTTTTCATTTAACTCTCTCCAAAAAAGCAAATGTGTATTTCCCAAATGTAAAACTATTCCTTTTAAAACTAAAGTATACCGTTGCAACATGGGATGGTTTGAGCTTTTGGAGGATGTAATCAACTTTAAACCTTAGCATAAGAAATCAAATGATCCAACTCTAATACCTGCTTTAGCATGCTTTCATTTTACCAGAGTAAAGTTTTAAAAAGAGAAGAAGTGGGACCCTTAAGACGAGCCAGAGATATTTTGAAGCAATTTGTTTTCCGGCACTGCTTGAGTTTAACAGCGTAGATGTCCTCTACTGATAAAAGTTGATAATTTGACAGACAAAGAACCGGAAAGCTGAAATATAATTAAGATGAAACCCTGGTGCAGCCTGCAGTCGAGCATCAGGGATGAAAACATTTTGAGCTGATGGTTGCTCGGGGCAAGTCTAAGTCTGCAGAATATCATGTTTTGTATTTTCCTTTTCCTCATTCCCGTTCCAAGTTTTCTTTTTACTTTCAGGAAAAGTTTGCATCTGTTGTGTGCCGGTACATAAAAACTTCACTGAACCGTCTCACTGTTTTCCCTTCAGTGCCTTCAGTAGCATCTTTAGCAACTTTATAGCTGCAGTGTTTAGGGTTTATTTTTTTGTTGTCGTTTGAGTCGCCTCATCTTTTGAATGGTTTCTTCCTCTGTTTTGTACATTTTCCATATGGGTTCAACAAGTCAGTAATAAAAAGGTACGTCTCTTGATTTGTCATTCCAGGCATTAATCTCAGGACTGAAAAATGGAAACCACTCTGCAGAAAGCTATCGAGGGCCTCATCACAGTGTTCCACTCCTATTCTGGAAGAGAAGGTGACAAGTTCAAGCTGAGCAAACCTGAGCTGAAGAACCTGTTGAAGGGAGAACTTCCTGAACTCTTGGAAGTGAGTGCCTTGACTGTTTTCCAAAGCAAAACAGACATTTTCTACACTGGTCTGTAAATTATATTTTAAAAAGATCTTGTATCCACATAGTCAGTCAGTCAGGAAAACTTTGAAGGCAACAGGGAGCGTGGACACTTGACAGTAATAAACAGCTGATCAGACTCATTTTCAGTGTTAAAATATAATGTTGCGCTCCTCTTGCCTTCATCTTCAGTGTCTATGCATATTTATTTTTTTTTCCTTGTGAAGGGAGGCAGAATACTGAAAATGACTTGGTCTGGAGTTCTCAGAATTTTCTTAAGACGCTGTGAGAATTGCTCAATGGCACAAATTCTCCTAAAGGGACAGTTCACCCCAAAATCAAAACCACTTATATTTCCTCTTACCTGTACTGTTATTTATCCATTTAGATAGTTTTGGTGTGAGGGGTAGAGTTTGGAGGAGTCTGCCTTCTCTCTATAATAATTCCTGGAAAGACATATTGCCGAAGATAGCTTAGTACCATTTAATCCCATATGTGAGAAAACACGCACCTCTACGCCTAATATCTCAGAAACTCTGCAACTCACATCTTGATGGATAAATGGCACCACAGGTAGGAGAGAAAATATGTATTTTTCATTTGAATTATGCCTTATAAATCACTTGTACATGCCAATCAAGGTTCTTGCATGAGGCCATAGTTCAGTTCAGATGATCATGTTTCAGGTCTGTTATGTTCTGTAGGTTTTTTAGACAGGATAGAATAAAGGATACTGTTCTTTAACACCCCACATTTGGACATGTGTTGCCATCTTGTAAGACAGATTTCTGTTTGTTCTGATTTTCTTCCTAATGCTTCTGTTTTAGGGAAACAAAGACTCTGCAGTGGTCGACAGGATTATGACTGACCTGGATGAAAACAAAGATGGTGAAGTGGACTTCCAGGAGTTTGTCCTTCTGGTTGCTGCACTGACTGTCGCCTGCAATGAATTCTTCAAAGAGGCAGTCTGCAAGAAGTGACCCTGGTTCTTTAAAAGACTGAAGGTCTAACATGTCACATTAAATCAAAACCTTTCCTCATACAGTCACTAAAACAGAGTTTGTCATATAAGTGATATAAAGGTTTCATTTGTTTCTGAATCACAGCATCTTGTAATGTTGCAAAAGATAAATCACTGTGATCCAACTCTGTTTTATTTTTATTTTTGTCCTTGAAAAGCCTTAATAAAGATGATATCCTGTTTTCACATGTCTCTTATTTTAAGAACCAAGATGTCTTAAAGCATTTTACAGGCACATTACTGTCACTTGTCCCCTGTGGCCAGATTGATCCAGACACATTTTTGATTCATGCATTAGTATTATGATGCATTATGAAACCTGCGTAATGTAAGACCTGTCCACATGTTACTGGCATTTGGGCACCACCCAGTGTCTGACGGAGGTAACTGATGTGAGCCTGCTGGTCCTGACGTCTTCTCTTCCTCCCTGTCCAACAGTTCACTGCTCATCCAGCGTTTTGTTCTGAAAAGAAAACTGCTGGCTGCGCACATGAAACGACGTCAGTCCTGGAGGCTCTGAATTTCATTCATCAGACATATTATGACTCAGTTCAGAGGAAGAATACTGTGAAGTCACTCTGACTAGCAGAATAAAAACAGACATTTATTGCAGCGACAGACTGCAGGCAACAGAAGCTTTTATGTAGTTATGAGAGCATTTGCAAACCATTTGAATTTGTGTCTGAATTGGTCTTTGCACAGATAGAGATGCATTACTATGACTCCTGGTTTGATTCAATTAATGCATTTTCTCTGAAATGAAATGCTTACCAGTCATAAAAATAAAACATTCAGCAGTCTGCAAATTATAATAATCAAAATTAGTACTAGAGAAACAAACACTTAGCTCTTTTTCCAATGTTTACTGACAGTTTAAATGAGGAATGCACAAAAATATCAACGCGTGGGACATTGCAGCGTAGTATTTTATATTCTGTACAAACAAATATGTTTGTCCCGTACTGTAAAAACTCCCAATGTCAAGGCAGTTAACCTCAATAAATTTTTGAGTTTTGAGCTCAACTCAGACTAAGAAGTTTTAAAAAGGTATTTACCAACAAATGTTGATTTCTTAGTAATTTATTTTTTTAAAGAAGAAAAGTGGGTTATCTCAACAAAAAATTTTAGTTTATCTCAAAACTTCATAGTTTGAGTTCATTGATTCAAAACTCAAAAATCTAGTGAAGGCAGCTGCCTTGAAATTTCTGTGCGCAATAAACTTAAGGAATGGATCAGTGCAGCACTAAAATATATTCAATATTATAAGATGATCTTTTATTAATCACACAATAATCATTTGCATTGTTACAGCAGTATAAAAGGACTGGCATAAAAACAGGCATCAATTAAAAAGATAATAAATAAACAGTAAACAGCAAGATATAGTGTTTAAGTAGAGTTTAAGACAATAAGAACAATATAAACAGTCAGTAGTTGACATCATATCAGATATTGCACAGTTTCATATGAAATAATATTGCACCTGAGTGAAAATATTGCACAGTATTGTATACATTACATACATTTTTATTACAACTCAGAAATGATGACAAATGTCCAGCACAGGTTGTTCATTTAGTCTGACCAGTATTAATAAGTAGAACAAAAAAAAAAGTTTTCAGGTAAATCCCTTCAAAACAATAAACTGTTTATATATTCTTGAAAAAGTGGGTTTTGTGATGCTGTAACTAGGATATTTAAAGAGAAATGTGTACATTTGAGAGCTTTACTGAAGACTGAAGGTGAACAATCAAAAAGTAACACTTAAGATATATAAAGACATCTAAAAAAAAAACCATATTACACTGCAGCCATTTAGCTTGATGAAATGATTAGTCTGACTGTGACAGAGGCGACCTGACATCCTCCATCCTCTGTCTCTGTTACCACAGGCAGGGCAAAGGAACATTTAAGGTTAAACACAGTCCTTAATGGGGCCACACTCGGTGCAGTCTGGAGAAACTCAATACGTGTCCTTACAAAGTCGTGAAGCCTCATTAATTATGAGACAGCAGCTTGTCTGACAGCCGTTTATGAAGAGAATCCTGAGGAACTCGAGCTCTGGTGTCACGGTACTGCAGCCAGGTGATATCACAGGTTAGTCTGCTGCACTGATAAGTCCACCTGCCACCACCAGAGGGCAGCAGAGAGAAACCAAGACTGCAAATACAACCACTATGAAAGGAGAGGATGGAATTATGGTCCTGAAACAGCTGTTTTGGGGAATGAAAGCTTGCAAAAATAAAAAATAAAGTAAATAAAGTTCAGCATGATAACATCTTGAATTCATTTTCTCCCCTGGTCACTGACTGAAATTGACAAGGCACCTCTGGTCAATCTGCTCTGATTCCAATGAAGATGAAATGAACACAGGCAGGTGTCTTATCTGACAGTCTGGCATCACAAGACTTCAGATAGACATCTTATCTGTAAATAAAAAGATAAAAGTTGATAACTAAGTGTGTGGAGTGATCAATCATTAAATCCATTGAGTCTGTGAGTGGATGTGTGAAATGATGTTGTGGCGTTTTGAATTAAGCTAAGTTCAACTAAACCAAACAAAACATGGTGCAAGGGGAGAACTGGCGATGAATCAGAGGGAGGGAGGGAGCAGGAATGGACCGCTGATCTTAAGTGCACTCTGGGTGGACTGGACAGGTTCACCCAGTTGCACCAATAAACTCCACCCACCACCGGCTGAGAGGGCAGTCACAGCTGTCCTGTGTCAACCATGTACTTCTATAATATCATCTTTACAGGAGCAAAGAAAAATGTCCCTGTTTTCAGCTTTGTTACAAGCAATCCACTGGGTTTTAATTTAGCTGAAGAAACGAAACAAATTCTGAGGTTCATGGCTTTTGCTGGATAATGATGATCTGCAAGTTCACTGAGTCAAGAACTCTTGTGACTCCAGACTGTTTGCATAATCACAGTTTAGGATTCATTTTGCACTGAGGTCACAACAGAGAGACAGTTAGTTGAGTTATATACACTGTTTTCACTGACTTGCAGCTTCTGATGTCTGGAAGGTCGTGTGTGCACTGACTGAAAGTGACAAGTCACCTCTGGTCAATCTGCTCTGATTCCAATGAAGACAAAATGAGCCCAGACAGGTGTCTTATCTGATGCTCTGGCTTCACAAAAATTCAGATAGGAATCCTGTGTGGGCCTGTATTGACACTCCTTTTCACCTACTTCTATTTTTCTCTCCTTGTGCACAGTATTTAGCGTTCAAGAGTTAGAGTTAAGAGTTCAGCCAAGCTGAAAGGTGAAAACTGTCAAATGAGAATGACATGTATTTATCAACACATGGTAACATTAGGTTACTTGCGTAACCCCAGTTCTCTGAGTAACATGAGTGGTCATCTCACATCAGGGAACGCCCTCAGCGTGACCTCATCAGAAGCTCCTATTGCTCTCTGCCAGCCAGGATTGGCTGGAACTCTCGCTCGTGTCGATGGACAGTTAAGCTAGGTCTCGGAAAGTCGGTCAGCTTGACAGGAAAGTTTGGAACTTTTGCTTGTAGTGAGAAGAGATTTTTGAATGACAAGTAGCGTAGTGTCAAGCCATTTTAGGAGTCATTTTGCACTGAGGTCACAACAGAGAGACAGTTAGTTGAGGAGGTGACTTCTCTTTGACGTAAAAATTACCTTTAAACAGACCACCGTCACACAAAAGACATTATTACTCTTTGTAATATGAACTACTAGAAGCAGCATGTTTATGCGGGCAGCTGTTGCTCAGGTGGTAGAGCATGCCTTCAGATCGTAGGGGTGGGGATTCAATCCTCACCTACCCCTGACCACCGTAACCCAGTTCCCCAGCCACCGGGGGATGGACAAACCAGTGCATTCACAAACTGCTGGTCCCAAGCTCAGATACATGGGGGGATGTGTAAGGAAGGACATCTGGCATTACAAGAAAGTTTTAAAAATAGCTCTGTCAAATGCCAGTGCCAGCAGCCAAAAGAAGAAGAAGCAGCACCTCTTCAGATGGTGAAATCCATCAGTTGGTCTACTTTGATCCAGACTGAAGTATTTCATTAACTACTGGATGAGATTGCCATGAGATTTTGTAGAGAAATTCATGGTAACCTGCTGCATGCTCTACAGTCCTTATCAGAGTAAAAGAAACAATGCAAATACAGTGACCCCGCAAAATAGTCCCATGTTCAGCAATGAAACAAGGTGGACGTTTCTACTATATACACTGTTTGTTGGTTTGTTGTTGCTTACTCCAGTGTTAACTGCAGCAGACAGTGGCTATGATGCAACATGAACAAGATCCATATCTACATGCCATGCAGACATTCTAGCATGAGCGATTGTGTTTTTATCTTGTCTTGTCTTTTATCTTCTAATCAGTCCTTCTCTTATCAAGGCCTTATCATCAACTACCACTCACAGCATGGGAGTTACACAATAATGCAAACAAACTGACAGAACAAGAACAGAACAGAACAGAACAAGCAATTGGTAAAATTACTGTTTTTAACTATAATGTTTGGTTGGTTTGGAAAAAGTGATATTTGGCTTATATAACAGTGTTCTGTCTGTCAGAAAAGGCTGTCTGTCAGCAAGTAAAGCATTAAAAAAAATCTAAATATTGCATGCACTTAAACTGAAATAGAGTTCTGGATCTCTCTGCTTCCTCTAACTGGGGACTTAGTGTAGTTAATACACTGGCTATTGATAAGAACCTCACACAACCCCACTTCCGAGAATTAATAAATAATCTGGTTCAGTTTGATCTAAAGATTTCAGGGAATGCAAATGAAATGATCATGTTATACTGCGAATATTGAGAAATAACATGGGACATAAACAGAGACACAGAAGAACTGAGATGACAATGTCAAACTTTTAAATGATGCAGCCACGCCCACTCATGGCATCATCAGAGGGAAAGGACGGATTTCGTCATGACAGGCAGCACTATAAAAGTAAAGAGATGATGGTGAAAAGTCACTTCTCCCTCTTGAGATCTTCTGATCTTCCTGAACAGCTTCGTCGAGGTGAGTATATGATTCTGAGGTAAATATGTAGATATGAGACAGCATAATTTATTACATATTTGCAAATAATTCCAGCAAATCAGGCTGAAGCCCTGGAAACATTTATAGCAGCTGACACAACACAGCAGGATGCAAATGCAAAACAAATCTGCACCTGGTATCCAACAAAATCATTATACTTACAGTAAAATATATTTTTGATTGATGTTTGAGGTCACCAACATTATTTCAGAGTTTAAAAATCAGATAATGATTTATCGACCATCAGCAAATTAGAATTTCTTTCTATTTAAATTTGTTTTAGTGCTCTCTAGTTAACAAAGTGTGTAATGAGAAAACTTTCAGAATGGCCTCAAACACACCTTTGGTATATTTTTACTACATCTTCTTACTGGTCTGTTATTAACTCTGTGATGAATTAATCAGAGCACCTGGAGACACGAGGGAATTTTTCATGCAGCAGCATCTTCCACCATTTTAATATTGTCATGATTCAATCACAAGGACATTTTGATTGTACTCTACTGAACAATATTGTCATGGAAACCAGTTTGATTGTATTTCCATGTCTCCAACTTGTAAAACTGGCTGATGGCATATCCAAGATTAAAATAATATATTCATTTTTCATGTCAGGATCTTCAGATCTTTCTTGTAAAATATTTGAGCCTGTGCAAAACAGCACAACATTTCCTCTCAGGAACAATGTCTGCAGTTTCAGCAACATAATTAAATTATTTCTTCATTATTTGTTTAAAACTTTAAAGTGACATTTAAAATGGCCGTTTGCTGCATGCCATCCCCTCTCCCTTCACTCCCCTTTCCTGTCTACTCTTCAGCTGTCCTATCAATAAATGCAAGAAAAGCCCAAAAAAAACAATAGAACAAAAAAAAAATTTAATAAAGACAAATAAACAAAAACACAATTTAAAAAAAAGATTCCAGTAATAAAATGGTGGGTTTTTTTGTTTGTTTGTTTTTTTATAGAATTTCTGTTGATTTGTCATTCCAGACATTAATCTTAACATTGAAAAATGGCAAGCGTTCTGCAAAAATCTCTTAAGGGCCTCATCACAGTGTTCCAGTCCTATTCTGAAAAAGAAGGTGACAAGTACAAGCTGAACAAAGCTGAACTGAAGAGCCTGTTGAAGGAAGAATTTCCTGAACTCCTGGAAGTGAGTATCTTGACTGCTTTCCAAACTAAAACATTTTCTACACACTTGTCTGTAAATTATATATATATATATATATATATATATATATATATATATATATATATATATATAGTATATATATATTACAAACCTCTTATCCACATAGCCACACAAAGCCAGTCAGGAAAATAACTCACTTCAGCCGTTATTATGTATTAAAAAGGGATTCAACCTATTTAATATACAGTTTATTGCTGCAGTTCACTATGTGGACTGGATTTGCATATTTCTCCTTTAAACTCCAAATTCATTCAGAAGTTTTTGCTCCCCTGTGAAGGGAGGCAGAATACCTGAAAATGACTTGGTCTGGAGCTCTCAACTCTGCAACTCACACCAAAAGAAAATTTAGATGGATAAATAGCACTACAGATATGAGGGAAAATGTGTATTTTTCATTTGAACTGTCCCTTTTAAATCACTTGTACATGCCACTTAAGGTTCTTGCACGAGGCCATTGTTCAGTTCAGATGATCATGTTTCAGGTCTGTTATGTTCTGTAGGGTTTTTAGACAGGACAGAATGAAGGATACTGTTCCTTAACACCCCAGATTTGGACGTGTTGACATCATGTGAGACAAACTTCTATTTGTTTCGATTTTTATCATAATGCTTCTGTTTTAGGGAAAGGACGAAAATGAAGCGGTCACCAAGATTTTGAATGACCTGGATGAAAACCAAGATGGTGAAGTGGACTTCGAGGAGTTCGTCACACTGGTTGTTACTCTGACTGTCGTCTACCACGAATTCTTCAAATTCGTGGACTCCATGGAGTGACCCTGGTTCTGAGAAAGATTCACATTAAATCAATCAATCAATTAAATCGTTTTCTCACACAGTCACAAAAACAGAGTTTGTCATGTTAGGGATATAAAGGTTTCGTTTCTTAATCACAGCATCTTGTAATGTTACAAAAGATAAATCACTGTGATCCAGCTCTGTTTTATTTTTATTTTTGTCCTTGAAAAGCCTTAATAAAGATGATATCCTGTTTTCACATGTCTCTTATTTTAAGAACCAAGATGTCTTAAAGCATTTTACAGGCACATTACTGTCACTTGTCCCCTGTGGCCAGATTGATCCAGACACATTTTTGATTCATGCATTAGTATTATGATGCATTATGAAACCTTTACTGTTGGCTGCAGGAAAGTGAAAAAGGGCTGGTCAGCTGATGACTGAGACATTCTTGTGTTTTTTTTTCCTCTCTAATGTTCAGTTATATCGTTAAGTTGCATAATGTTGAATAACAGTAGCTGGTTAGAAGGGTTTCTAAATAGGAAAGACTGCCTGATCATCCAACTCTGTTATGCAATTTGTCTCACTGGTGTAATGACAGTGTTGAGACTCCTAATGCAGTGGTTACCAAACTTTTATGTCCTGCTTCAGAAGCTGAAAACAGTTCATGCTCCCCCACACCACAATTATCAGTCATTGAATATAACTGTCAATGATTCATTTTAGCTCTCAGAACACAGAAGCTGCTGATCTACTGTTCCCTTGATCTGTTATTTTTTTGTGTTATCATGTGACTTTGGTGAATCCGAACTATCCTTTCACAACATGGAAGTCATACAATAAAGCGAACAAACTAACAGGACAGTGAAGTTGTAGATCAGCAACTCCTGTCTTCTGCAACTGGGAAAATTATTGATTTTACTTGTAACGTTTGGTTGGTTTGGAGAAAGCAATATTTGGCTTATAGTTTTCTGTCAGAAAAGGCTGCCTGACAGCAAGTAAAGCATTAAAAAAAAATCTTAATATTGCATGCACTTCAACTGAAATAGATTTTTCTCTTTTTTTTAAGTGGCTAAAATACACTTTATTGCTGACCCTGTCCTGCTGATAAGTACCACGTACAACATCACTTCATGTAATTAATAAATAATCTAGATCTTGGGTTCAGTTTGAATTAAACATTTAAGCAAATGCAAATGAGATGATCATGTTATGATGTGAATATTTAGAAATAATATGGGAGGAATTGAGTTGACAGTCTCAAACCTTTAAATGATGCACTCATTAAGTAACTGTCCTGTTTGCAGATGGAGCCACGCCCACTGATGGCATCATCAGAGGGAAAGGACGGATTTCGTCATGACAGGTGGCACTATAAAAGTAAAGAGATGAAGGTGAAAAGTCATCTCTCTCTCTTGAAATCTTTTGATCTTTCCCGAACAGCTTTGTCAAGGTGAGTATATGATCCTGAGGTACAATTTGGAACTGCGTTTTCAACAAGGAACATTTGAGACTCTTTTTTCTAATTTCAGTATGAAGTATATGTAGATATGAGATAGCATGATTTATCACATATTTGTGAATAATTCCAGGAAGTCAGGCTGAAGCCCTGGAAACATTTATATCAGCTGACAAACTACATTTCTGATTGATTTTTGAGGTCACCAACAATATTTGAGAGCTTTAAAAATGAGATAATGATTTTTTGACCAACAGGCCTATTTGTTTTATAGGCTACATCATCAATGAACACAATTAGACTTCCTTTCTATTTCTATTTCTTTCTATTTCAGTTTAGTTAGTGCTCTCTGGTTGGCAACACTGTTTTAGAATGACCTCAAACACACCTTTGGTATTCAACTCTATGATGTATCGATCACAGCAGCATCTTCCATTTTATTCTGTCTTATTCTGCCTTCAACAACATAATTAAATTATTTCTTCACTGTTTGTTTAAAATTTTAAAATGACATTTGAAGATACCAGGTCCACATTACTGATCATGTGATGTCCTGCACTGAATAAACCAAACATTTATGTAGATCTTTCACAGTCAGGATCACTTTTAAGGCTGAACTACCAGGGCGATGCTGCATCCCTCCATGCAGCTGGTGATTTGCTTATTGTTTTTTTTTATATATAAATTTTTATCACAATTTATGTAGCTATAGCAGCAGTGTGGTGCAGTCAATGCAGGTTAATTTACTCAATCATTTTATAAGAATATTATAGGAATAAAACAGACAGTGTGTCTCTATGATCATCTCACTCTTCTGTTCCTACATGTTGCTACTACAAGGTGACACTACTCTATAAGAGAGTATACAATACAGTATGGAACTGAGTATTAATAGTATATAGTTTAATGAAAATTATAGCTCTGAAATGAAACTGACCATCAGACACATCAACATCAGAATTTGCGTTTACGACTGCTTTTCTGTTTTCCATATTAAAGGCTAAGCTAAGACCTAGCTTCAACTAGTCATTAATAAAATGGTGTTTTAATTTTTTTTTTATGTAATGTCTCTCAATTTTTCATTCCAGGCATTAATCGCAGGACTGAAAAATGACAACCACCCTGCAAAAAGCTATGGATGACCTCATCAGAGTTTTCCACTCCTATTCTGGAAAAGCAGGTGACAAGAGGAAGCTGAGCAAAGCTGAGCTGAAGAACCTGATAAAGGGAGAACTTCCCCAGCTCTTGGAGGCGAGTGCCTTGACTGTTTTCCAAAAGAAAACAGACATTTTCCACACACCAGTCCATAAATTATATTTCAAAAATCTTTTATCCGCATAGCTGGTCAGGAAAAGTTTGAAGGCAACAGGGAGGCTGACAGGGATGAAACAGGTTTACCTGATTGTAAAGACACTGATCGCCTGGAAGAAGATGTCACTCATCTGTAACATTTTCTTCCAGGCGATCACTGTCTTTGTCTTGTTCTGTAGACAGGACAGAATGAAGGATGCTGTTCTTTAACACCCCATGTGTTGCCATCTTGTGAGACAAATGTACTATTTGCTTTGATTTTCGTCTTAACGCTTCTGTTTCAGGGAAACGAAGAATCTAAAGTGGTCGACGAGATTATGATTGACCAGGATGAAAACCAAGATGGTGAAGTGGACTTCCAGGAGTTTGTCTTCATGATTGCTGCTCTGACTGCCGCCTGCAACGACTTAGAACAAGAGGCAGACTGAAAGGAGTGACCCTGGTCCTCAAAAAGACTGAAGGTCTAACATTTCACATTAAATCAAACCCTGTCCTCATAGAATTACAAAAACAGTTTGTCATGTTAGTGATATAAAGGTTTAAATTATTTCTTAATCACAGCATCTTGTAATGTTACAAAAGATAAATCACTGTGATCCAACTCTGTTTTATTTTTCTTTTTGTCCTTGAAAAGCCTTAATAAAGATGATATCCTGTTTTCACATGTCTCTTATTTTAAGAACCAAGATGTCTTAAAGCATTTTACAGGCACATTACTGTCACTTGTCCCCTGTGGCCAGATTGATCCAGACACATTTTTGATTCATGCATTAGTATTATGATGCATTATGAAACCTTTATTGTTGGCTGCAGGAAAGTGGAAAAGGGCTGGTCAGCTGATGACTGAGACATTCTTGTGTTTTTTTTTCCTCTCTAATGTTCAGTTATATCGTTAAGTTGCATAATGTTGAATAACAGTAGCTGGTTAGAAGGGTTTCTAAATAGGAAAGACTGCCTGATCATCCAACTCTGTTATGCAATTTGTCTCACTGGTGTAATGACAGTGTTGAGACTCCTAATGCAGTGGTTACCAAACTTTTATGTCCTGTTTCAGAAGCTGAAAACAGTTCATGCTCCCCCACACCACAATTATCAGTCATTGATTATAACTGTCAATGATTCATTTTAGCTCTCAGAACACAGAAGCTGCTGATCTACTGTTCCCTTGATCTGTTATTTTTTTCGTGTTATCATGTGACTTTGGTAAGACCTGTCCACATGTTACTGGCAATTGGGCACCACCCAGTGTCTGACGGAGGTAACTGATGTGAGCCTGCTGGTCCTGACGTCATCTCTTCCTCCCTGTCCAACAGTTCACTGCTCATCCAGCGTTTTGTTCTGAAAGGAAAACTACTGGCCGCGCACGTGAAACAACGTCAGTCCTGGAGGCTCTGATTTTCATTCATCAGACATATTATGACTCAGTTCACAGGAAGAATACTGTGAAGTCACTCTGACTAGCAGATAAAAACAGACATTTATTGCAGCGACAGACTGCAGGCAACAGAAGCTTTTATGTAATTATGAGAGCATTTGCAAACCATTTGAATTTGTGTCTGAATTGGTCTTTGCACAGATAGAGATGCATTTCTATGACTCCTGGTTTGATTTGGAGTGATTCAATTAAAGCATTTCCTCTGAAATGAAATGCTTACCAGTCATAAAAATAAAACATTCAGCAGTCTGCAAATTATAATAATCCTATCCTAACAATAATACTAGAAAAACTCATACAATCAGCTCTTGGTAAAATTTTTCAAAACTTAAAGAGTCTGAGTTTGGCTCAAAAATCTGTTGAAGTAAGTTGCCTTGAAATTTAGATTTTTTTTTTTTTTTTTTTTAAGTTTTTACAGTATGGGAGAAACATGTTTGTTGCAGAGAAAATAAAACACTACAACACAAAGTCCCATGTTTTGATATTTTTGCACGTTCCTAATTTAAACTGTCAGTAAATGTTAGACCAACTAATAATGTATTTCAGAAATTGTTGACAGCTTACTAAAGATTAGTCTGACTGTGACAGAGGCGACCTGACATCCTCCATCCTCTGTCTCTGTTACCACAGGCAGGGCAAAGGAACATTTAAGGTTAAACACAGTCCTTAATGGGGCCACACTCGGTGCAGTCTGGAGAAACTCAATACGTGTCTTTACAAAGTCGTGAAGCCTCATTAATTATGAGACAGCAGCTTGTCTGACAGCCGTTTATGCAGAGAATCCTGAGGAACTCGAGCTCTGGTGTCACGGTACTGCAGCCAGGTGATAACACAGGTTAGTCTGCTGCACTGACAAGTCCACCTGCCACCACCAGAGGGCAGCAGAGAGAAACCAAGACTGCAAATACAACCACTATGAAAGGAGAGGATGGAATTATGGTCCTGAAACAGCTGAAACAGACGATGTATGAAACAACTACAAAACAATCATTAAATAAAATTATTTAGTGGGTTGGATTATATTATATTTTAGACATGTCGTGGAACAGAGGCAGGCAGAGAGGGGGTCAGGAAAAAACCCAGAGCTGCCAGTTTGAGACCCCTGAGTAACATGAAGAACTTCACATGAACAAGATAGATCTACTACACGAAGCCAAGTTTAAGCAGCACACAGTGTCTGATGGAGGTAACTCATGTCGGCCTGCTGCTGCTGACGTCGTTCCTTCCTGTCAGTCCAACAGTGCGCTGCTCATCCAGCCGCTCGCCCCCTTCTGTTTCTATGATGAAATGAAAATGCTTGCAGTGCATTCAGAGGCTCTGAGACATTGACTGTCATTCATCAGACACATTATGACTGTTCATAAGAATACCATAAAGTCACTTTGACCAGCAGATGAAACACAGACATTTATTGAAGCAACACACTGCAAGCAACAGAGCCTTTTATGGAACTGTGGGAGCATTTGCAAACCATTTGAATTTGTCTCTGAACTGGTCTTGTCTTTGTTTAGATGCAATATTAATACACCAGGTGCTTAATGACTCCTGGTTTGACTTTTTTCCAGAGTGACTCAGTAATGCATTTCCTCTGAAATGAGACGCTCACCAGTCAGAAAAACAGAAGGGCTGAGCTGCCTGTGAACTGCATAAATCCTTGCAGACACATGTTTAACTTATACTGCAGTTCCCAGTGTTCGCTGCAACGTTTAATTTCAAATTAGATCATCAAAGCACAAAAATTTAATTTAATCTATCTTTTTTGCAACAGCTGGACAGAATATAATTAAGATGCAAAATTGCTTTCAGTGTTAAATTCAATGGAACTTTTGTTTCATCATCACTACTTAGCTTTGACTCCAGAAGTCTCTGCTGTTAAAAGTTAGATGGAAAGGCAGATGCCACCATCATACAATAATTTATGAAGCTACATTTCTCGCCCTTTGACAGCACATTAAAAATTTAAATTTAAGCTTAGAAACTGCATAAAATCAACATTAATTTAATTAAAATCTTAAATGCAACAATACGGGGTCCAGTAACCTTAAACATCTGCAAGTCACTCAGATCTATCCAAAGTAGATGCATTAAAGTTATAGTCAGTGATGGACTGCCAAAGAAATCATGTGAGCAAAGCATTTAAAGACCTTTTTTTTATAAAACAGAGGTTACGTTTACTGTAAGAGCTGCAGTATTTATAGGCTTTTCTCCTGGAAGTGCTTTATGAGGGGTGTAGGTCTCTAACTGTAAGAGAGGACCAACCCACACAAAAGAGCCAAGTGTAGATGGAAGCACGTACTGCTTTTAGGATAATAACTATTAAGATTGAAGTTTTACAGGATGCTAAGATATGGGTTTCTTTATAACTCTAAGATACTGAAAGAAGGATCTCAAAATTTCCTCGGAGACAGTGAGGATATTTTCATTCTAAGAAAATCTCAAAGGGTGAATTTCCAGCATGCAGAGAGATGAAACTGATTACAGCAAGGTCAGTCACTTTAATGAAAAGCACAGCTTGACTCAAACTGCAGCACAGACGAGTGACAGGGTCGCTGAGCCGTACAGCCTCGCGTCCTTTGTCCTCATTAACACACGTACGTTGAAGAAGCATTAAATGTGGCCCTCAAAAGGGCCGCACACAATACAGTCTGGAGAAACTCAATATGGGCCCTTACAAAGTTGTGAAGCTTCTTCTATTATGTAACAGCAGCTTGTCTGACAGCCATTTATGCTGACAGTCCTCAGAAACGCAAGCTCCGCCGGCATGACACTGCAGCTGCGAGCGCAGACTGTAAAATGCAAAGCAGCGATATGGTTTGTTGGACCAAGACACAGAGAAGAGGCCACACACACAGAGAGGCCATAGCAATCAATCAGCAGCTTTATAACCACATGTCAACAGTGCCATCAAGTGTCTGCACATGGTACCTGCAGGCAGTTGATTCTACACTAACATTAATAGTGTTTTTATGTAAGATTTAGTGTAATCTAGTCGAGAGCTTGCTGATTGCAAACACCTTGTCTCACTCTCCCTCTCCAAGCATCTTGGAGAACTTATGTTGGTTGTGACCTGGGGTGGCTTTGAGGGGGACAAGAGTCTCTTGCAATGTTGTGGACATGTTGTCCATGCCAGATGGTTTATTACACAGAACCACCTGGAAAGTCATCCTTAGAGACCATTTGGAAAAGGGCAGGCACTTTCAAAGAAAACTTTGTTGGTGATTGGATGAACCACCTGTCTATCACGTCTAACATGGGCTTACTTCAACCAATCAGATCAACGCTTCCATGAATGGTTCTTGCTGTCATCACACCTAAAAACATTCCCATAGCCGCCAGTAGCAAGGGATTCAGTCTGCCCGAAATTTGCTGAGTGTCAGTTAGTGGACGATTCATTATAAAAAAAATCTGTTTTCAGATGATGTGAAAAATAGTGGAGGATTTGAATACTTTCCCTAGTATCAGTAAACAGCCAAGTCGTACATGTAAAAGTCATTTTTGATATTTAAACTGCAGAAGGGTTCAGTCAAGGTGAAAGGTGGTAACTGACTTATATTTATCGACACACGGTAACTCTCTCTACTGTGGAATGTGCGTGTGATGAGTCCAGTTATCTACACTGTTTTTACTATCTTACAGTTTCTGCTGTCTTGACGGCCGTACGTGCACTGACTGAAACAAACAAGTCACCTCTGGTCAATCTGCTCTGATTCCAATGAAGATGAGATGAACCCAGACAGGTGTCTTATCTGACGATCTGGCATCACAAGACGTCAGATGGGCGTCCTATCTGATATAAATTTATCTGATCTGATGTATCTACATGGTATAAAATATTTGCATCTAAGTTAAAGTGAGATACTTTACATGTAAACAGCTTATTCTGAATGGAGCATCTTCTGATTAAGACATGTGGGATGTGCTGATTTTGCTCTGATTTTAGGAGCATTCTTTGGACATGTAGACAGCAAATCCAGAATATGTGTCTCACTTGGGGTTTTTACAACAGTTTGTGACACACAGCCTCTTCTGATCTGAGCTGTAAACCAACCAAACAGCCAACATTTTGCAGGACTGTGGTAGAGATACATGCGCAAAAGAAATTCTCACATTTGTGACTGGAGGTAGAAACACACCTACTTTCCATCATCACTTTAAACATTTGGTATCAACATGTTTGTGGATATGCACAAATATAATCTAGTATAAATATAAATAAGGAGGGTTAAGGAGGAATTTGAACTCTGATTAATGTGAAACAGCCAAACTAACACTTTAAAATCGTCTTTAATGTAAGTATTTAAAAGTTTAATGACTTGAGGAAAAGGTTGCTATTTATATGCATTTATATATTTATTTATTTAGCATTATTTATTTATTATGCATCAGTGAGGATAATGACATAATGTGATTCATCAACTAAAATGTGCAAAATGACACAAATACAGAAACATCTATGACGTTTCTAAGATGTGATAAAGTTTCCTCAGTCCAAAGAGCTGCAGTATCAAAAAGAAAAGAACAGAGAACATTTTCATTTTCATAGATTTTTATTGATCCAGAAAGTGTTTGATCAGCATGTTTCACTGCACACAGGTGTGCTTCTGACTGATTCAGTTTATGACTGGTCACCTTCCAGCCACATCTCACTTCTCTGTTTGTCTGAAAAGTTTTTGGTTCTGTTACAGTTTCACTTTGTTCAGGACCTCCTTGGTCAGCTGTTTACTGTACCGGTTGATCTTCCAGTGTCCAGGCATCCATCCCAGCAGAAAACGGTGAAAATCCGTCCAGGCGAACGCAAACATCTCCCTCCACTCTTTCTCCAAGGCAGCGAAGTCCACGTCTTTTTTCACAGATAGCTTTAATTCTGTGAAATAGAAGTCCAACAGCCCCGGTACCCTCTTCTCACACTGCCTCTCCTCCATGCAGCTTCCTAAAAAATACACAACATCTTTCATCCCGCAGCCCCCACCGACATACTGGAAGTCCACAGCGGCCACATCCTGTCCGCTCTGGGAGAAGCAGAAGTTTGCCAACTTGGCGTCTCCATGAACGATGGTTTTGAAGCGACACTCGTTGAGTATCCTGTCGATTTCTCCAGCCGCTGCTTTGAGCTCAGCGTCGTCCATGGCCTCCAGCTCGTCAGGCCGGGTCTCCAGGTGCCAGTAGGTACCAACGGGCCACAGGCCGTCCGGCGCCACATCCAGGAAGAGGGCATGGAAGTGGGCGAGCCAGCTGAGACAAGCCTTTATCTCTCTGTCCTTCACACTGGTCCTACAAAGAAAAACAAACTAAGTACAAATACTTAGTTATACCCATGACCTGTTAGTATTTCTAAAATCTTTGCTACGGCCGTGTTGTTCACCGAATTTGGATTTTTCAGACACAAATCTTTTCTGAATTTCTTTTTTCAGCACTCAAAAAAAGTTAAATTGCGTTCTTTGCGGAGCCACAGACCACCCAGTGTTTCATACAAACCTTCTCTGATCATAACCGACCGCATCCAGATCCTCCAGCACGATCAGCATCTCGTCTCCATGGGAACAGGCTGCCAGGCAGGTGGGGATCCGGCAGCCCCGATCAGCGGAGTAGTTCTGGTACCAGTGTGTCTCCACCTGGTAGGACCTCACTTTGCGTCTGTGGGAGCGGTCTGTGTTCCAGCCGCCGGGGTGCTCCGCCTCCTCTGGGAACTTGACGTGTTTGACGACCACAGAGGGCCGGTCGCAGCCCTCCAGGTGGAGCCTGACGATCTCCCCGTAGCCGCTCCACAGGGTCTGGATCTTTGCACCGACGCGCAGAGATGACGCTCCGCATGCCTGCAGGACGAGGTCCTGGTACTCCTGTTTCATTTCCAGTCAGAACTGAACCATAAAGAGGAAACACGGTTATAAAATATTTTAATGTGGGAGCAGCCAGGAATGTAAGTATAATTACTCAAGTACTCTATGTAACAACAAATCCAACTTTCTACTTTTACTCCACTGCACTTCAGAGGTAAATTTCCACTTAATTCCATTTGTCTGACAGCTTTAGTTACTTATTACTTTACAAATTACAAATACCATCATACCATTTTTGTCCAGCTGGCAAGCTGACCATGTATGTTTGCAATAAACTGAAGAAAATTCTCCCACTAAATAAATTATTTTAAAACATGCTTGGATTAGCTGGGAAATGCATAATCACAAATCTGAAAACAAAGCTGTTTTCCTCATGAAAAGTTGACTTTTTAAAGATATGCAGAGTTAGGAATGTCGCTTTAGGAATTATTAATAATGTTAAAAATGTAGTCAGTAATCCAACTGTCACAATACTGAAGTTAATCACATTCTGTTACTTTTGGATTTTTGGATCAGTACCAATTAGGGTTGAATTGTTTGGCCTAATATGTTTTAGTTGTTTCTTTCCAAAAACCAGACAGATTACTCAAGATAATCCACACACCTTGTTGTCAGCAGTAGGAACTACTTACTTTCTAGATCAAAGAAAGTAGTTCTGGTCATTTTTAAAGTAGTACCAGTAGATTCTACAGCTGAAATAAGCCTTTTATTTGTATTGGAGTACTTTCACGGTGTGGTTTTCATACTTTTAGGACTTGAGATGAGGATCTGAACATTTGAGTACTGAGAGCAGCAAAATCAATGTGTTCTTTCATACACATCTGGTACAGATCAATCTTGTTATAAATAATGGCTCACTTACCTCAGTCTTTACAAATGATCAAGGTTGTGTGTTCAGATACAAAAACTTTCTCTCTCACACATTCACATGATGCTTCTGTGACATGTGAAGATGTAAAGTTGAAGCCAAAGTCTCACATGAATCAAACACGGTACAGAATCCATGTGTTTTTATTTCACTCTCAGCTTCATGTGAAACGCGTCTGAATGAGCAGACAACCGGAAGTGCTCTCTACCAGCCCTCTGCGTCGTGTTTAAAGCTACAGGCATGAAATACAGAAAATATACGGTGGACAGTACTGCCCCCTGCTGGACCGGAGTGCATCAGCACATTTGTGAGGTGAGCTGGTTCATGTAAAGTTCAGCCTTTTATCCTGAAAACACACACCGTGGAGTCTGAGCTAACTGACTTACTGCCTCCTTCTGCCAGACTCTGTTCACATTTTGTTCAGTTTAACTGTTGTAAGCGTCTACATCTGCTACAAAATTATTAATGATTTCTTATGGCTCATAAACAGACAAAAACTTATTCAGAGAACATTTGGCATTAATTTGATTAACATAAAACAGGCAAACTAAAATACTTTTTTCAAATGTTTTTTTTAATATATTTAAGTATTTAAAAGTTCAATAAATTGATGATTAAAAAGTGTCTTCATTTTACAGTATATAATTAGTCTACAGTTATTTTTTTTTATAATTCAAGTTTTATTGATTTGAAAGGCATGGTACATGACATACATATATTAATTTCTGGTCATACAAGGATACAAGGTACATATACGATATATACATATATATATATATATATATTTATAAAAGTCTACAGTTATTAATTTATGGTATTAAAATTAATACAGTAGTTGAATTAGTGTTGTGATAAACAAGACAGTGAGCTGATTATTATCATAATAATAGTTGCAGAACTGTGGTATTATGATTAGATTAACAGTAATCATACTATGAAATGTATTTACAGCTACTTACCAGCTAATTGTTGCCAATAAGTTAATGAAAATCTTACAGCACTCTTATGACAGTGCAGTAAAATGTCCTCTTGAAGTCTTCCAGAAAGCAGACTATTTTTACCTCAAATTCGAGGCAGAGATCTTTGATCAACTCTTTACTTCTAGGATCCATCCATCGTCCAGCAGAAAACAATCCAAGCAAACATGAGCATCCCTATTCTATGAAAACCCATTTCCACAAATGTGATTTCTTTTTTTATTAAAAAAAGGAACATCCTTTATGTTATTAAAACAAGAAACATCCTCAAAAACAATGAGTTAGTATCTCAAAATAATGTGAAAATAACTCATTGTACTTCTACTCGTTATTTTGAGACACTAGCTCAATAATATGACATAATAACTCAATTTTTTGAGAAAGTTTTCCATTATTTTGAGCTATTAACTCATTATTTTGAAATGATTGAAAAAACAGAAGACTGATTAACTCTTTACTTCCAGTGTTCATCCCAGCAGAGATAAGAGATAACAGCTGTAACATCTGTTTATTATGATAATTTGAGTAATCCCAGTTTTACATAGATCATGTAATTTGCATTGCATTGCTTGATAATAAGTCATGTTACACAACCTGACATGCAAAGTTTAGGATTTTGAATAAGTCATTAATATATTAAGGGTTAGACTTTAGACTTAAGCCTTTTGCATAGTTTGAATATACTATTACTGTAATCCAGGGGTTTTAGTTTGATTTACATATTGAATGTGATATGAGTAATATATCAGTTCTATCACACCCCAGTGTTTAGCACAACACGACACACTGCAGACAAATCAAGACTCACTAAACAGTAGGTAAGTCTCTGCTACATCTTCTCTGCAGTCACATACAACCTTTAGATATTTTCTTTTCTCATCTATTTACTGATTTTCAATATATTAACAAACGTCTGTATACACAGACCTGCAGGGAAATAAAATAATCTCACAGGTAGAGATATAACAACATATCAAATTTAGAAAAATGTCTCAATACCGTAACAGACTGCGATAATATCTACCACAATATTACAAATTATTTTGTTTTATTATTTGTATTTTATTTTATAAAAGGACTTCTAGTGACTGCTGCATTGTTTTTGTTCTGCAGCTGTGCAAAAGCATCCATTACCATAGAAAATTCATGGAAATTGTGCAGACATGCTTACATCATGGCTGCTACTTTTATTGTATTTTACTAAAGAAGGAAAACAGAAACATTTTAAGTTAAAAGGAAAATTTCAAATACTGTAAACATCAGATTTATTATGTAAAAAAAATCAAATATCATTTTTGAACTTCACACTAAATATATCATGGTCTTTTGATTTTGTGTTCTTGGTTTTTTGGTATTGAAGCACTTCAAAGAAATGAGTGTCTATGAATTTTACAGCAGCTATGGAAGGGATCAAACATCTCATTCTACTTCTTTCAGGTCAGAACGTATATTTTGTCTGAGTATAAATTCATGTTAGCATTCCAATTATATTGCAAGGATACAGTAATGTCACATTTCTGGGCTTTGATAAAGTTTTACTTATTTATTTAACTTTATTTTATTTTTTATTTTTTGCCTTGATAGTATTTTTATCACTGAAACGGAGCATAAAAATGTAGATATACTTGTTAAATGGATGTCACTCATTCTCCATGACTTTTTGCCCACAGTGCTGTGTTCTCTGCCCTCCTGTGTCTCTCAGTATCAGTACGTGTTCTTCAATATACGAGGCTCCTGGTCTTGGGCGCACACATACTGCAGAGCGAAAGGCTGTGACCTGGCCACTATAGACGACATGGGAAAGATGGAAACAAGTCTCACAGCTGCTGGGGGCAGATATTCTGCTGGCGCTGTGTGGATCGGGCTTCAGAAAGGGAAGACTCTGAAGTGGCACTGGTCTCTGGCGGACGATGATTTCTACAAGGAAGGAGAAAGAAGCTACTTTCTTCAGAGTGTAGCAGCATCTCACAACTGCGGAGCTTACAACAACAGGACATTGATCGCTGAGTCCTGTGTAGTCCTGCTACATGCGATTTGCTTTGATGGCGAGTATCATTTTTGGTAATCTGGTGTTACACGTTCAGATGTATGCAAGTAAGGTTGTATATTGCATATATATACACACACACACACACACACACAATGTACACAGCATTCTGGGCTATTATTTGATAAACTGAGAAAACAGGAAACTGATCACTGTATTGCACAAACAGCAATCATCCAATCATATGTTAGCGACTGTAACTAGAACCAGACTTTCATCTGAACAGTGGTGTCTTTTTGCAGTCAGTAAGCTGCAAACATTAGCATGTCTGGCTAACTAAAACTAGCTTACTAGCTGCAGTAAATTTACCCCGAGACAAACTTAGATGCCACTGCATCTGCATTTGTTCTGTGGGGGTTTGAGGAGGAGGATGTGGGCTGATGCAGAATCAAAGTTGGTCGACGATGATGCATCTCTCTCTGGCTCGCTGCCTCAGGTCTGAGCTGGGTTAGCTTAGCTCTTATCCCAGCTGTCTTCTGCGATCGCGGTCCCGCTGATCCGGCTGGTGACCCACCTCAAAGTCCACTGCACTAATTGAGTCCCTGCGCTTCTGTTTCCCACGTTACTGAGTGTATTTCTGTCAACTATCATGTAGATCTACCTGCTGTATTTGACCATCCCAGTGAACTTGTCTGAGCTGGTGATACTGTTTTCCGTCCCCCAAAAGGGGGCGTGGCCTGAAGTTTTGGCGAATAACCTGTATGTGCCAGTTTGATGTATCCTGCTAAATAAAAGTCAGACAAATAGAAGACAATTTTCTTCACAAATCATCGGCAACTTGGATTTAGTTGTTTTTTATTTAGGGAAAACCAGGAGGGGAAATTCAATGAAGTGTCCACACGTGATATTTTGATGTTGTTATGATTGTGAGAGTCATTCGTTTCATACTGCAGCTACGCTACAAAACCCTACAACTCTGATCATTTTATTAATTTATTTTCTTTTTAGGAAAAAAACATGGCCGTGACCAGTATGTTCTCACAGCCACAAAGATGTTTTGGACTGTTGCTCGGGACTACTGCAGAGCAAGTCACACAGACCTGGCCAGTGTGAGGAATGAGGCAGAAAGCCAGATAATTTACGATTTAGCCAATTTCCGTCGGGTGTGGATTGGCTTCTTCAGAGACCCCTGGGAGTGGGCAGACCAGACTTACTCCTCGTTCAGATACTGGAAAGCAGACGAACCTGTTAACACGGCCACAGCTGAGTCATGTGTCGCTATGGTGACAGAAAACTCTTTTAGATGGGGAGATCTGTCATGTAATTTGGGATATCCATTCCTCTGTAAATGTGAGCAATCTTTTTTTTCATTCAGATTTTTCATCTGTTTTGATTAGATTCCTGTTAATCATCTGAATTACTTGTTGAGATCAGTAGGTAACACCGAACTAATTCATACCTTTAAAATTTGGTAAAGAGATGAAGATGAATGGTTCGGTGTAGATCCTACTCTGTTTTGTACAGTAATGATGAATATAATGAAATGTGTGTGCGTGTCTCGTTACATCAGGTCCTATTAAAGAGGTGAAGTTCATTAAAGTGACGATCAGCTCATCAGACTCAGCGCTTGATGGAAATGAACCTGTGGTGCAAAATGACGTGTTGAATCAAGTGAGTCAAAGGAGGCATTTGTCATTTCAACTGCCCACACGAGATTCAAGACACTTTTCTTTACACTGCATGCGTCTCTGTCGGCCAGATCACAAATCTCATTACTTAGTTTTTCCTGCACTATGTGAAAATTTGGCTCCAGTCCAGAAGATGGTGATAGACAAAAATTTTTTTGTTCCCATTTGAATTGTGCCATGAAATAGACATATAAAGTTTGTTGATTTAAAGCAGAATTTTACAAGACAAGAATGTCGCAGTTTCTGGTAGTTTAGCTTAGTCAGGGCTCAAGCATGGACAGGTGAGAGGACTCTGTTGAAACTTACAGTAATATTTCACCCAATATTTCCTGCAGGTATAAAATCATTTAAGTTTGTTGATGCAAAGACAGTAGCATGGAATAAGGACGCACTGCTAATTTTGCAGCAGAGTTGTTGATTCTTTGCAATTAAAAACACACCCGATCTTTGCTAATTTATTTTTTCCTTCTCTGTTGTTCAGATCAGCCAGGAGCTGAGTAATGCACATGTGGTGAGTGTCAAATTACAATGGATAAAACATCCTGATGGAAGAGTTTTTATCAAAGACCCTCACTGAAGAGAGAAGAATCAGAGAGGCAGTTTAACTGGAACTGGACTGGAAGTCACACATAAAACATTTAACCACACAAGGACACCATAGTCTGGTTTAACAATGAATAATGTCACTTACGCACATTATTATTATTATGTTGCAGATATATTGATTACTTATTCACCATATTTTAGTTTTTTCTACAGTGCATCATACTTTTTTTTATTACCGTTTCCTTTAAAGTGAGAGTCAGCTCATTGTTTATCTCCAACCTGCAACTTTACTGTTTCACTTGACTCTCGCTGCTCTCATATTGTGTTCAAACATGACTTCATATAAGCAGGAGACACAACACCACAAATTAACTTCATCAGTGATTGTTGCTTGTTGTCAAGGTTTGGTATTTATATTGTTATTTACACCATTGACTGATGGAGTTAAATGCAACTTTCTTCGACTTTTAATTCTATAATTGTGATTACTTAATAAAGACTTGAGTCATGACTGTGGTGCACAGTGTGATTTTAAAAAGAAGATGAAGGAGGTCTCTCAGGCTTGGTTAGTCCAGGGGTCTCCACGAGCAGCAGGCAGGTCCCAAGAGGCAAAAAGATCTGCAAACTCAGCGGTCACTGAAGCACAACCTCAGGTGTGGGAAGAAATAAGAAGTTCAATGTGTGTGGTTCCACCACTGTGTTTCTAGCTAGAATGGTGGATCTAGATTCAGCTTTTCATGTTTTTCAGGAGTGGCCACTGTAGCTTCTCCCACCCTGCTGGAAGGGGAGGGTGAGGTAAGCTCACTGCCAGATGCTACTAAAACCTACACACTGTGCCTATCCCTCTGTCTTCCTGTCTCTCCCTCTTTGTCCTCTCTGTCCTGGGACATCTCTCTCCCCTGTTGATGCTTCACTCCTGATGTTTTGGGTGTTCATCTTCCAGGACATGTTGCCTGCGTGCGCGTGAGCAAATTGGCAATTTTGCTTTGATTTTTATCATTAATAAGCTATGAACAATGGGTGACATAAGTCAGGTCTGGAGAAGTCTCTCTGTCTCTCTCCTTGCAGACTTGATAAATTTACTTAACTTCCTGTGGATGCATTTAGATTCAGCCAAAGGAATAAACAAATATCTTCCTGAAAGATTTGAATAAGGTCAGAGGATATGAAGAGTGCTGAGAGTTAGAGCAAATGATTGAACATTAAGTCTGTTCTACATTTCCTTGATATGTGCATAATATATGAAACAAAAGTAAAATGCTAGTATTCCCTGAAAATCTGAAATATCTGAGGAAAGATGAGACACCAATGTGTTAAGAAGGAACCACATAAAGAGGAAAAAGGTAGGAGGAAGATTTTTTTTTTATTTTACATTTTGAGAATAAAGCCAAAATGTCAAGAATAAAGTTTGACTTTAAGTATTAGAGCCAGGTATAAGAAAGAATAAATTTGGAGAGAAAGATTTTTTTTCCCGTTCTGCACAGTTTATGGACATTTGCCTATGCAAAGTTAACTTTAAGTATATTAAGCATGATCTTCAGAACCACAGACAGCTGATTTTAAGAAGCACTGTTGCAAGTTGAAGAAATAAATCACATTTTTTCCAACAGCTATGGGAAGAAACATACTTCTACTCCTTGTTCTCTCAGGTCAGTGTTATTTCCTGTGTTCAAGTTCAAAAAAATTTATTTCCAATTTTTTTCCAATACCAGCTAATTCAAACCTTTATTGGTTTCTCATCAGATGGACTGACAAATTCACTGATGTCCTCTTACATTGTAAAATCTGTTTGAAAAAGACATTTCCATTTATTTTCTTTTCAACTACCTTCCTTTTATTGTCTGTACAGCATTTTATCACTGAAAAGTTGCAGGTGTTGGGAAGGTGACTTTTGAAATTGAATAATTTACAGACTTCTTACCCTGAAATGTAATGGGTAATTTAACTATATTAATACTATGCTTTAATTACTTCACCAAAGTAACGTAATTAGAATTTTATGTGACTGATTGCAGTAACAGTAAAGTTATAATATGTAACATTTCTGTGTTAAAATGTCTAAAAATGCTGTATTTTGTTGAGTTTTGTACTTACAACATCCTAAATGTTTCCATCAATGATCAAACAAATCTGTAATTTATGCAAAGTAACAGAATATTCCCTGCTAGCCATTGCTAGCTACTTGCTATAACATCAGGAAAAACACAGAAGACGTGGGAAACATCACAAATTGCTTACAAAATGCACACTGATTCTGCATGTAAGCTTTTTACCAAATAGAATATATTCCGATGTAACTCGACATCACCAACATTTTGATTAATTTGATTGGTAACTGTAATTTAATTACATATTTTTCTCAGTAGCTGCACCTGATTTCCGTTGCATTTATTTTATAATTGCTAGGTACATGCATCTAGCTCCTACCTAGGGTTGGATGACTCTTGCTAAAATGTGAATTGTGGTTTTTCCTCCTTAAGAAATTATATTTTCTCACATGATTTTTTTCTTTCCAGCAAAAACATTTGTTGTTTTATTGTACTCTTACCCGAAGAAATGTGTCTGAGACGTCATAAACAGATGACATAACATATATCAAAGTGCTGAACTTAAACAAAAAAGTCACTTGTAACAAAAATAGAAAAGTTAATTAAAGCAATTCACCTAAACTCTGCTCAACATAAAATAACAGAGTGATGATAGATGGTATAATGTGTGTGTTACTGAAGTTTGTGAAGCTGGCAGCTGGATTTTCTGATGTGTGTTTGTTTGTCCTATAGGAGCGCGTGAATTACTGTCATTTACAAATTGGATCACATGGAGGTTTGAATTAAGATTTTTTCACCCTGTGCTTGACAAATGTGATGATCTCAGTTGTTCGTTCCCGTTTTCTCCCACAGGGCTGCTGTGTTCTCTGTCCTCCTGTGTCCCCCAGCATCAATACTTCTTAGTCAATGCATCAAAAACCTGGTACGAGGCACAGAGCTACTGCAGAGAGAAATGCTTTGACCTGGCCACCATGGATGACATGGGAGAGATGGAAACAGGTCTTGAAACTGTGGCGGGCAGATACGATGATGCCGTGTGGATCGGGCTTCAGAAACGGAACACTCTGAGGTGGCACTGGTCTCTGGCGGACAAAGATTTGTACAAAGAAGGAGAAAGAAACTACTTTATTTTGGAAAATACAAATGCATACCAATGTGGGTCTTTCAAAGACGGTAAACTGTATTCAGTTTACTGTTCATACAAAAAATACTCAGTTTGTTTTGATGGTGAGTCAGTCTTTGCACACCGTTTCACTGTGAAACCCTACAACTTCGATTTATTCATTTATTGATTTATTTTCTTTTTAGGAAAAAATCACGGTCGTGAACAGTACGTTCTCACAACCGAAAAGATGACTTGGATTGCTGCTCGGGACTACTGCAGGACTAATCACACAGACCTGGCCAGTGTGAGGAATGAGGCAGAAAGCCAGATAATTAAGGAGGTAGCCGGTGACCTGAAGGTGTATATTGGCCTCTTCAAAGACCCCTGGGTGTGGTCAGACAAGACTTACTCTTCGTTTAGATACTGGAAAGCAAACAAAGGCGTTTGGACTAGTGTTGCTAAGAAAACATGTGTCGCTTTGTTGAAAAGTGAATCTGGTCGATGGCAAGATCTGCCATGTGGAGAAGCACATCCATTCCTCTGTAACTGTGAGAGGAGTTTTCAACTTATATTCTTTCAGTCAATAATCTAAATTCCTTGTGATTGCAAAGTGCTGAATGTTCAATGTCTGCTAAATCAGTAGCCAAATGACCATTTGCTAAGCCACTTTTCCATTCCTGTATTGTGCACATGCAGTTTACAGTACATTGATAAATTCACAGATTCACTGCTTTAAATTCATAATACAACAATGACAACTATAGAAGATTTTTCCAGTTTTATCGATAAACTAACTTTACCCACCTCAATTAAGCATAAAAAACGTTTTGAGGTTTTTTATGTACAATTAAAAAGTGCATAAAAGTTGTTAGATGGAACCTACCTACAATCGTAAAAAATCAGATTTTTTTCTAAATTTTCTCATTACCACTTACATTATTTCATGCTCAAATTGATAATGCAAATAAAACAGATACGGTTTAGCAAATGGTCAATTAAAAGCAATATATCTCTCTCATACAACAGCTTTATCACCGGTTGTCATGATGATATAATGAAATGTGTGTATTTGTGTGTCTCTTTATATCAGGTCCCATCGTGAGGGTCATTAAAGTGAAGATCAGCTCACAGGACCTGGATCTAAATGATCCTGCAGTACACGACAACATATTGAAGCAAGTGAGTCTGACACAAAGGAAATGTCTTCTAATTTTATTTCTG
The DNA here is from genome assembly GCF_056507025.1 of Lutjanus erythropterus. Taxonomy (NCBI): domain Eukaryota; kingdom Metazoa; phylum Chordata; class Actinopteri; order Lutjaniformes; family Lutjanidae; genus Lutjanus; species Lutjanus erythropterus. The sequence goes on from NC_139325.1 coordinate 39,740,583, forward strand.
CAGCTCCTGACTGGCCCAAAAAAGTGTAAAATGTATAAACTTTGCTTTAATTTGTTAATTTTCTCTTCTTTTCTTCAGATCGAGCAGAAACTGAGCAAGAAAAGTGTGACAGATGTTTTCAAACTACGATGGAAAAAGCATCCTGATGGAAGAGTTTTTATCAAGGAACAAATACGGCATGGCTAAAGAGAGAGAAGAATCAGAGAAACATTTTTAACTCCAAACTCAAACTAAAATGTACAGATGTGTGTTTAGCTAAGTCCAGTTGTGCAGCTCGAAGCCTTAAGGTAGCTCATTGTTTTTGTTTTACCAGCAGTGCTATGTGGCTTTTTTCTATTAAAACAAGCCTCAATAAACTCTCCAATCCTACATGACAGCATAACAGTACATAAGGTTCACTTCAGATCTTATAATCAAGTAAATGTACAATAAAGTGATGTAAAAATATTCTATTGTAAAAGTCCTACTTTTACCATGAAAATTCCTACTTAAGTACAGAAGTATTATTGACAAGTTCAACATAAGTATCAAATGGTAAAGTAAAAGTAATTCTGCAGATGAATGGATTATGTAATTGATTTAATATCATATATGACATTCAGTACTGATGTAATTTGTAAACTGCATGTTACTGTACTGTAGCTGTTCACTGCGTTTTCAAGCACTTAATATGCATTATATTTTATTTATTTTAGTGTCAGAGTCCCTCTTAAAGGTCAGAAGATGGGGACTGTAATGGCAGAGGAAAGAAACAAGTTCTGATACAGTATTTATTATTTAGTTTTTTCTAATGTTTTCCGCAAAAGTGGTAAATTTATGTTTTTAGGAAGTTTAGATGGGAAATGTCTCTTTGGTGGAGCTGCTAACAACTCAGAGGGCCCCAACAAGCTGCTTTTTCATCAAAAATCTCAATCTGAAATAAGTAACTCTAGTCGTCAAATAAATATAGTGCAGTAAAAAGTAAAGTGGAGTAATTCTACTCATTTACTTTCCACCACTGTTTAGTAGGATTTTATCATTGTCATTCATTGTTTATTAAAGCGTTATTGAAAATTTGATTATTTCATCTTTTTATTGTGACAACCCCCCCAACAAAAAGACGCCATTTATCAATGTGGACATAAATGCGCCAGTCTGAACTCTGTCAATAAGGACAGCGATTCTTTCCACATGTGGTTCTGAATGTTGAGTTGAACTTTCTAGACTTCCGTGGAACAGATTACTTCAGTGAAAGAATGGGGGATGATTCTCACTGTGATTGTACAAATTCTTGTGTCTCAGCTGTAAATAATGAATTTTATTGAGTTAAGCCCGACATACATTTATGAACACAACCTAATTCAATTACTAGGAAAAATAGTCGAGCTGCCGGTATATATCTTTTTTTTATTTTAACTGTAACCAACGACGCCCCTTCTAAGAGTACGCAGTGGTACATCCCAGATGACAGCTCGACCTGAGCTAGCCTTCATGCTACAGCATCAGCAGACTGTCAAAACCACGGAAAGCAAAGATTTTATCAAGAACCTACCGTTTTGTTTGTGTCGTTATAGTCTGAATTTAAACGTTTAATCACCAACATGTCTGCTCCGAAGAAGGGAGATTTGTCTTCAAGCGAAAAGGAGTTGTTTGAGGTTATTACAGCAGGTAAGCCTCTTCGGCTAATGCTAATCCCCGTAGAACCCCACACAGGGGGTTAGCTTTTGTTATTAGCTATATACTTGATCAGTTACAAACATTAAAATAAAATGCCAGCCTAACTCTGTTGCTGCTCGGTGACTACCTCGTTAAGTCATAACAATTCACTTAAATATGAGTTTGCATGCTAGAGTTGGTAATAGCTAGTGTTAGCTGAAAGCTAATAATGTGTTCAGAAAATTAGCAGTTTATTTCTGATAGCTTTGTCAGACATACCCACATCAGTGAACTCAACTCACAGGATCACATGATTTTTTTTTTATGTATTCTGTATTAATTACAATATAAGAAATCAATTCATGACAACATGTCATAGAGAAGAAGTAGGTTTACTCAGTTAGGAAAGCTTGTCTTTGAATATATACTACACTGATTTTGAATTTCTTGCTCTTAGGAAATGTTCAAGAGGCTTCCAGGCTGCTGGGCTGTAAGGATGTTCGAGTCAACTGTTTGGATGAGGTAACAGCATCTTCTCAAAGCAGGTTGACACACTTGGTGATGATGACCTTAATTAATCCAATATAACATGTCAAGATGCTTTGCACTAATGCCAGTTTGCTTGTTTGGTTAAATTTTACTTTATTTGTACAGGTAACAAAAGCATATTACTGTAAAAGAAAAAAAAAGTGCTGGTGAGGTTTAAAAAACACCAATAGTCTTATAAAGTTGATTTAATTTTATATCAAAGACAAACCCCATTTTAAAATCGTTTTGAGTTGTACATTGAGGTACAAGTTTTAGCCTGAAATTATAAAACTCACTGCTGCGATTTTGATCATCAGTATCAATATCAAAAGTATTTTGTCTGCTGCAAGATAGATTTTTAATATCTTTTATGAGGTGGGGCTGTACTCCTAGATGGCAGCCAGGAGCACCAAGTCTCCTGGTTCATCCTAGCGCTGAGCAGCATAAAGATATTATATCGATACTGTGATATGAGAGTAGATTATATTTTGTATATTGCCATACCATGACATGACATAAATGTTATCTTTTCCAGGTTTTAAAAGCTACATTACAGTAGAGTGATGTAATTTTCTGAATTCATCAGACTGGACATGTATTTGATTCTGTCCATATAACAGCCGTTAAGTTACGCCATGTCACCATTTTTTCTTTGGACATGCTGGTGTGGAGAGAAAAAGACAATACTTGTAGAATCACCAATCCTGCCTCTGATTTGAAACTGAAGGCTCAGTTCAGTCGATTATTGATTTAATAGTGAAATTTGAGGCTTGTACTAAGTATGTACAGGTGCTTGTCAACACTACAGTTTGTTATTTTTTTAAATGAGAAAACCTACTGAGATCTTTTAGCAAAGCTCTTCTTTTATTCACTGACATGTGTGTTGGACATGAGGTCAGCAGACTGAAGGGCTTTGGAGAAGGTCCTTCATGTCCTTCCTTCTGTCTGCCACTCTTTCTTGTCAGCCTGTCAAAATCAGGTGTTTGAAACTGATGTTCTGTTATGTAAGGTCATGTAAAAGTGAAACTGTCTCTCTAAATCATGCGATGTCTTTCTTGTCTCCTCCACAGTATGGGATGACCCCTCTCATGCACGCTGCTTACAAAGGAAAAGCAGACATGTGCAAGCTGCTGCTGCAACACGGAGCAGACGTGAATTGCAATGAACATGAGCACGGATACACAGCGCTGATGTTTGCTGGCCTGTCAGGTGTGCTGTTAATGTGAAATACTGAAAATGTTAAAAGTTGGATCATCACAGCAATCTGATTAAAAGTCTCATCTCTGTCTGACTCCTCTTCCTCTGTCTCTGTAGGTAAGACTGATATCACGTGGATGATGTTGGATGCGGGGGCAGAAACAGACGTCGTCAACTCTGTGGGAAGGACCGCCGCACAGATGGCCGCTTTTGTTGGTACGTCTGGATGTGACGTGCACTCATTCACACAACAGTCCAGTGTCCTTAAGTGTTATATCATCACACACTTCTTTGTCAGGAACATTTACAAATAGATGCTTTCATTTAGGGGCCAACCGATTATGGGATTGGATATTCAGCATTTTTCTCATCTACTTTTTTTTTTATCTCTGTCAGTGTTTTGTTTTTGCTTTTTCTTATCACTGATGAGACATTTTTTGCTAATTACACAATTCAGTATTTAATATTTATGTCTCCAGTACAATCTACAATGTACAAAAGTAATAAAAATAAGGAAAAAACATAGAATGAGAAGAAGTGTCCAAATTTTTGACTGGTACTATACATAGCACAACTTACAGTGAGGTTCAGTCTCTACATTTAACCTAGAATTAAGAGGAAATTACTAATAACTGGTATCTTAATCTCCTTTTTTGGTCACAGTTTACTCATTCATAATGAGTATATTTTGAAGAGACATTATTAGGACAAAACCAAACTTTCACTTAAAGATTAAATTTTATTTGATGTTAATATGCTAAAAAAACTTAAACTGGTCTGAAGTTTGTGAAAAGGCCAAGGGTTGTCAGTTCTCAGTCATAAATTTGTCTCTTTTCCCTCCTCAGGGCAACACGACTGCGTCACCGTGATCAACAACTTCTTCTCCCGAGCCAGACTGGATTACTACACCAGGCCCCAGGGTTTGGAGAAGGAACCCAAGCTGCCCCCGAAACTGGCCGGTCCCCTCCACAAGGTCATCATGAGCACCAACCTGAACCCCGTCAAGGTAAGACACCGTTGAAAGAAACAGTAATATAGGAATTGATAGTGATTGTTTTGTGAATATGTGTTCAGATGCTGCAGACTAAATTAATCTCAGAGCTCTCCATCCTGCAGCCCCTCCCCCACCTTCTTAAGTGTCCTTATACATTTCTGGGAAATATTTACAGGAGAGGAATATTCATCATCAATATGAGTGGCTTCATCCAAACACACCAGCTGCCAATTTCACTGATTATAATCCTCCATGTAAACAGGAGATAAGTAATCAGAGAACTAATCAGCTGCTGCTGTCATTAGTTAGATTGGAAAACAGCATGCTGTGAGGCCTCTTGGGTCTTGCACCACGCACAAGCGCACAAAGTGAGGTTCCATTATTAAATGCTTTGTACAGTAAGTTTGTCTAATGTTGCTAAAAAGTTTTGACTGATTTTTATTTTACTTAGTTGGCATTTTCATCATGTCTTGTCTCCCTGGCTACATTCACATTGCAGGCAAAAGTGACCCAAATCAGATTTTTTTTGCTAATATTTGACTCTGTTTTTTGATGCCAATTTCATATGTTGTCCTAAACCAGAAACAGATCAGAGTTTTTGCAATGTGGCCCCAGTGTGAACAGTCATATCTGGATTCATGCAACTTTTATGTCACAAGACTCTTATGGAGAGGCACTGAGAAATGTAGTGTTGTTTCTCAGCCAGATACTACAGTAGTTAAAAGTTTTCCTTGACATCCTGACATTTTGGATGAAATCGGTCTCTGTGAAGACGTTCACCTCACAGTCCTGGCTCGACATCCACACACACCTTCAAACAGAAGTAGCAGCCGTTGCTCCACAAAAAGCTGTAATTAAAAACTTGTCTTGTCTTTCTCCTCGTCCTCGTCCTCGTCCTCGTCATCATCCGCTCATGAATTTCCAGACACCCTCTCCTCTTTAACTTATAAATGGAACAGCAAACGCCGACTTCAGTAGCCTCCATATTTACTTTTGTACTTCAGGGAGCTGCGTGTTAAGTCTTGTGAAGTTCTTTTGGGCTTGCAGGTATTGTCAGGATCATCAGCAGTTCACACTGAAACCTGACTGGTCACATTTTATAAATAGTGGCGTGAAGCAGTTACCCCTGTGATCTTAATTGTGCAGCAAAGAAGGGGTGAATCATTAGGGGGAAAAATCTGTCAGAGTATACAAGTCACTTTAGATCTCATGAATTTCTTAAAATTCTGTTGAGAACCCCTTAACAGATCAAATGACCAATGGGTAACGTCAGTGAATTAAAGGGAGACTCCACCAATTATGCACAACAAAGTGTTTTGACAGATCTTGATAAGTATTACTGCACATATGGAAAAAAAGTGTTTTGTGTCAGCAGAGTGAGCTGCACAGTCAGTGTCGGACTAAAAGTTTTAAACTATTGTGTGTTGTTGGGAGTCGAGTTGCATTGTGAGTAATGAAGGTGACAGGTTTTGAGAATGAAGAAGAATGTGTGGAATAAAAAAAAGATGATGACTCTGGTTCTGGTTCAGTTTTGATCTTCGTCCCAGCGTGAGTCTAACAGCATTATAGGAGTGTGGTGTTGAATCAGTGGTTTCATCTTTAAATAGCAGGAAAATCAAAGATCATCCAGGAGTAGAAGAATGAAATGTTTCTAAAATAGGAAATAGATAGAAAGATGTTAAGATAGGAAATCCCTGAGTATATTTGTTTTGCTAATTAATTCAAAATATCACTCTTCATTAAGAGGCAGGTGAAAGAATAAATAAAAATAATTGTTAGTTACAGTAAACAACAGAACTGGATGATGGAAAATAAAAATTACTTTATGACAGGGAAAAAGACAACTCACTGGGGGTGTTTTATTTTGAAAGATTGTTTAATTTTTGTCCCAGAACTTGTTAAGTCTCTCTTGTGTTTTCTAGATGGTGATGCTGGTGAAGGAGAACCCTCTGCTGGCGGAGGTGGAGGCTTTAGACAAATGTCGCAGAGTGATGGAGCTCATCTGTGAGAAGTGCATCAAGCAGCAGGACATGAACGAGGTGCTGGCCATGAAGATGCACTACATCAGCTGCGTGCTGGGAAAGTGTGCCTCCTTCCTCAAAGACCGTGAGGACAAGCTGGACGGCCTCATCAAGAGGTGAGACCATGGGGGGGATTATCAACTGAGGTCTTTATGCTTCATTAATTGTGGTGAAAAGACACTCTTTGCAGAATTTTTAATTTTTTCTTCTTAGATTTAATATCTGTTGAACTTCACATTAAATCCCAGAGTTAAAATTTAATCTTTGAAACCACATTTCTTCTATCATGATAACAGTTGTAAAGTGATTCGCATTATAAAAGTTTTGTTTGATCTCCTTGATCCCTCTCCTGCAGTTTGCTGAAGGGTCGGGACAGCGATGGCTTCCCGGTGTACCAAGAGAAGTTCATCAGAGAGTGTATCCGCAAGTTTCCTTACTGTGACGCTACTCTGCTGCAGCAGCTGGTGCGGAGTATCGCTCCTGTGGAGATTGTGAGTCTGGATGTCTGGAAAAAACCAATTTAGAGATGAGACATTTGTGTTTTATTGTGTGATGCCTAATAAGTTTTCTTGTCCTTTTTTTCCTTTCCGTCATCGCAGGGTAACGACCCCACGGCTCTGTCAGTGCTGACTCAGGCCATCACAGGTCAGGTCGGCTTCATGGACGCAGAGTTTTGTACCTCCTGTGGAGAGAAGGGAGCCGAGAAGAGATGCTCCATCTGTAAAATGGTGAGTGTCAAGACAGCAACGACATGTCAGTTTAGGTCATTTCTCAGGGCTTAAACTTCACAGCATCATGTCTGATTTCAGTCGTAGAGTTAATTTAATGTATTGTACACCTTGACTTCTGGACGACTTTACAGGCTCATAAATCCTTCCTGCTTTAATCCCCATTTTCTACATGCGCCAAAAGTTAATTGTCTTTTTAAACTGCAACTTCTCAGCAGTAAACCTTATAAAACAAATCTCCCAGAACGAGAAGGATTTAAAAACATTAATGAGCCTTTTTATGGTCTTTATTCGATAGCAAGAGTGGGGAGATGACAAGAAATGAGGGAGAGATGCAACAAAGGCCCCTGGCTGGATTAAAACTGGGGACTTTGTGTTGGTCAGCATCTCAACATCCAAGCCACAAGCTATTAAACATTTTTGAATACATATGTTTATATTTGAATTGGTATTATGTTCACTAAGGTTTTCCATGTGGATGGAAATCAGCCATCTGCTTCCATCCACATAAAACAATGCAATTTCCCTCAATTTAATTGAATTGAATGTAAAAGTCTTGATGCTGGTATTTCTTCTCACCATTTTTTGTGGCTTTTGTTCAGTTACAACAAACAAGGTTAACTTTATTCATTAATTTATGTGGAACTAGGTGATCTACTGTGACCAAGCCTGCCAAAAGATGCACTGGTTCACCCACAAGAAAGTTTGCAAGATCCTCCAAGTGCAGAGAGAGAAACAGGAGGCAGAATCAGCCAAACTGAGGATGCAGCAGAGCAAAGGTACTTCTACTCTTCTTCTTCTTCTGTCTCAGAGACTAAATATGACTCTGGAGAAAACAATACCACAGTGTAAACACTCAGCCTACACACAGATTACCATTCAAAGAATAAAAAGCACAGAAAGACACACAGCGTCTACAAAGAGGTCTTTTTAAACAGCGCTTTCACTTTAGTCCCAGTAATTGATGACATTATCCTTTTTAAAGATGCAGTAAGTGATTCTGGAGATTGTAGGTGGTTCTTGAGTCTCCTTACCTGGTCTTCAAATACCAGCCAATCAATGCCACCAACCCTACGCATCGGACCGGGGACTTTGACTCTGTGATTGGCCAAAGTGTCCCATCAAAGGGCCAGACTTTCTAAAGCGTGAAAACGGAGCCAATGAAGTCTAGTTTTCTCTCAGGCCGCTCTAAGTCCATTATTTTTAAAGGTTATTCATGGAACTTTTGCCCAAATGATGCAAAAGTAAATACCTAACTCGGCTTTAAGGGATCAATTTTGACGATTATTCCAATATGATTCACTATTAGTGGGAATTATCATTTTTGCATCACAGTTTTTATTTTGACTGGAAAAACAAACTAATAAAATCATGATGATGTGACATTTATTGGAGTCTGTTACAAACAAACAAGTTTTCTTACATCTGGAGAACAAGATTTGTAAGTCAGGACGTCTTTTTATTATTTCAGTGTCTTTTTGCGGCAAGAAACATTAACAACTTTACGATGCACAGGACATTTTTCTTTTTTAATCATTGGGGGGATTTCTGAAAACGGTGAGCCTTGAAAATCTATTGGAAAGATGCTAAATCCTTAATTTTAAATAAATAAAAGCTTCTCATCCAGATTGCACTCCTCTGTCAGGAGGAGGTAAAGTTCATTAAACCAACATGGCAGAACATGAAAAAGTATGTTGATGTTTAGCCTCGACCTCAGTGTTTTGATTCTGTTGTTTTCAGAATAAAAGCCTGCTCAGACCTCATCGTGTTGTCTGTGTGTTTCAGAGGAGAGTAAAGCCGTGCAGGAGGCCTCAGACTCCCTGCAGGATCTCTCCGTGGACAGCGAGGCCGCCCCCTCAGACTCCGCAGCAGAAACCTCGAGCCCCGCTCCCATCCCCGCCGCTGACAACTAAGGAACATCTAACAATCAGCGAACGGCTCCTCCAGAAAACATCCATACACCACAGACAGAGAGCAAGAACTGGCAGCCAGACTGAAAGCCAGACATGGACTGGTCCAGCTGGAGACGAGACGCATATTTATTACTGACATGAGACTGTCACACGGGCAGGGAGACACTACGAGGAAGGTTTGTGCCACAGCCGTCATCTTTTTGTCTGTTTTTTTATATGTTAATTTTTCAGATGATATTGTTATATTATGTGAATGTGAAAATTGCATAGGCTGATGTGTTTGTGGTAGAGGTCACTGGGAGGAATTGTGGGTAATATACTTAAGATAATGGTTCACATCAATGATGGAACGTAATTCTGCCTTAAGAGACTGTAGCAACCTGTGCAGGAGGGAAGTGACTGTGTAGCCAATCAGAGCTGGTGTTTGTGTGCAGTATACACCTGATTTGTTATTGGGACGTTTGTTTTGTACCGAACCTTGTGGCAGATCGTGAGTGGATAGCATGGCTGCACAATATTGACCAAAAATGTATATTTTTAAATATAAACAACATAAACATTTATTTTGAGTGTATTGTGAAAGATGTTTGATGCTCAGGATTTTCAGGGTTTTTTTCTCCCAAAAATGCAGCATTTGTTGATCAAGAGTTGTTGTCACAGCACAAGAAGTCCAGGAGTCCAGGGCAGGTTCTGATATTCTTTAATTTATTGTGCAGCCTGAATGAACAGAGACGTTGAAGTCGAATGACGGGTCCAACGTGGCTCTGTTTGATCCTGAACACTGATCATTTCAAACATGTCAAACAACTTCAGCTCGATGACGTTAAATAAAGACCAACTTCATCAAAGTGCCCATTCATCATATTGATTGTTGTTCTCTTCATTTTTCTACATATTTAAATCTTTATTTTGAAGCCTGAAGCCTGTAATTAGAGCTGCAACATTTAGTGGATTAATTGATTTGTTGTCGATAATCAATTGATCATTTTTTGTAAGAAAAAATGTCCAAAATCTCTACTTTCAGCTTCACAAGTGTGAATATTTTCTGGTTTCTATACTTCTCTCTGACACTAAACTGAAGGTCTTTGGGTAAAACAATTAATTGATTAATCAGGACAATTATGTAATAATCATGAGTTAGAGTCCTGCCTGTAATGTGTAATGCAAAGTCTTTAGTTTTTCTGTTATTTCTAAACTGATTTATGGATGATGAATGCCAGATATAATAATATCACTGGTAGGGCCGTTAAGAATTTAACAAATGTAATGATCAGTAATTAATTGATAGTGTAGAAATGGCAGTAACTGCGCCTCATTTGACATTGTTTTGTCTGATGGAGGCATTTGTTTAATAAGGAAACTTAAGATTAAGTATTTTAGAGAAAAAAGAAAAACATGAATATGGGGGGGGGGGAAGCAAAATGCGAATGTTATTAATTATTAATAATTAATCATTTCAACTATTGGTTAAGGAAAATGCAGAAACCCTCATCACTGGGAAGTGTAAATCACGAAGAAAAGGTACATCTATCATGTCTGTGTTCAGATTTGACTCTGAGCAGCAGTGTGACTGTCAGGCGTCGCTGCAGCTCCAGTTTCTGACCAGGCTGATAAGCGGGCTAAACACCGATAACTAACTTCCTGTTTTTATTTCGCTGGCGTCATGCACCTGTCCCTCTCACCTCACACTGTATCTGTGCCTCACCACATAGACCCAAACAGACTCCACACTCCCAGATATGTTTTCAAAGTTGTAGCCTTAAGCTCCCGCCAGCGTTAATCAGATTTTACGCAGCTCCTTCTGGAACCACAGAAGGCTTTATACAACTTTTCATATATGCAGTAGTGCTTCCCCAAGACCTGTAAACAGACTTTGATGTGTAAAATCATTGGTACATCCCTTTATATGGATTACCTCAAGTAGGCAGGACAATAAAGTGTACTGAAATGTGTTTGAGCAGATCACGGCAAACACATCTTTGCACCGTGTAATGGCTGGACTATTTGCCAAGGTAACAGCAAACATCCTCTCAGCTTGTGGGCCGTGTTGCTCGTCTGCAGAAGGCCACAGACTGGAGGACACGATGACGCTCCTGGCAGTGCATCTGGAAGGACCTCTTCCTCTCCGCCGGCTTCACCTCTGACAACACGACAGAGAAGTAAATCCACACATGAGTTCTGTGAGGATATGTGACAGGCTTGAGGCTTTGCAGGTCCCTCTGATCTCACCTTTTCCATCTAAAACCTGGACGGACGGCAGGCAGTGGATCACATGGTGGCGATACCCGGCTTCATGGGAGATGGGATTGAGGAAAAAAGCTGCGAACAAGATCTCACTTTAGAACAAACCAACAAATTACAGACATATTCTTAATCTAATGTGTAATCTTGGAGATATCAGTGGAGTTGTTAGTCGTTTTAAGATTAAACACAAACTGACTGAGGCCCAAGATGGCGCTCTTTATAATGGATATGACAGTCGGTACTGGGGTGTAGTTACATACATATATTCCAATTACTAGTTTAAGTACAACTACTCTGGGTCTTGTATTTTTAGGTAGTAGAAAAACCCTACATATTAATAGTATTCTCAGACATTTTAAGCCATGCAGTATGGCACAGTGCCACAGCTCATTTGCCACAGTTGTCATTTAAATCACCTGTGACCTGCAACGAGATGTCTGCAATACACCTTTTTCTCAGCAGCCATTTTGAAATGAAATAGTAGGGTAAGCACATGTTACCAGTGTGTGATCAAGGTTACATTTGTTTCAGGTCAAACAGAGTCAGGATGCAGCTATTGTGCATGTTGGCTCACTGGAAAGGCTCTGCTACACTAAATGGAATGAGACCTTAATTAGTATCGTTGGTAGGGGTGTCACAGTTTCAGTATTAAATCAAAGTAATCTTTGTGTGATCTTTTCCCATGATGCAGTAGTTTTAGTTCGATCAGCTAAATCTTTTTGAGAGCAGTTAAGATGTAGTTGACCTATGAAGTAGCTACAGTAGAGGTTTGGTAAACCACAGTTTTACAGTTGTGTCCCCGGCACTGATGGGAGGTGCGCCCTGAGTTTCATCTCTCACTTGCAGTTTTGAGCTGCTGCATCCTCCTCAGCTCGTGCATCGTCTCCTCCAGCCCTCTGATCTGGTTGTTGTGGAGAAAAAGGAGTCGGAGGCAGGTCAGATGATTCAGAGCCCCTGTGTGAGACACCAAGAGGGATCAGTCCACAGGGGACGTGGATCTTCCTATTGCCCTTCATTTTTTTTAAGGCTGCTTTTTCTAAGACACATTTGTCTTCAACACTGGACTTCTTTACATTTATACATCCACAAAATGTACCAGTCCTCCTAAAAGAACAGTGACCGACCCTCATGGGTTTACACCAAAAACAGTGTTCAAACAATTTCCTTTAAAAAAAAAATTACAGTCCATTTCACAGCGCAGCCTAAATGCTTAATAATACTAAATAATACTAAAACTACTAATAAATATTTTGCCTTCTTAGAAGCTTGACAAATAAAATATGTTGTAGAAAGGGTTCCCTTTCTAAAACACAACTCAAGTTTCTCACAATTTCTGCCAAAAGAAATGGAATGCATAATCAAAATTGTATTAAAAAATTAAAAAGTACATCCCTGAAGTTCTCACAGGCAGGACAACAAAACAAAAACCTCACACACCTTTGTGAGACAGTAAGTTTGTAATTTTTGTTTATACCATATAACAATAAATTAGATTTTTCTCTATATGTGAGAAATATTTTACTCCTAATGTCCTGAATATGACAAACTAACCGGCTCTGAAAAGTAAATCATTCAAATGAAATGAGGATTTAATCCCATCAGCCCAGAGATAACCAGCAAAACATCCTGATAAAATAACTTTTTAGTGAATCTCTAATCTGACATCTACACAAGTCTGTTCCAAAGCTGAAGCATTTCACATTGATGTCTGATGTTTGGAGGTTCCCATCTGACACAAATCACTACAAATCAGGTTTTAGCTCAGCTCTTATTCCCACAGATCAGTAAAAAACACACATTTTTATCTACTTGTATGCTTATATTCAAGGGCATGTTGTGATCAGGTTTAGAGGAGCGTGACATTTATTTGCCCAGCTGGTGTTTTCCATCTGTCCAGGCATTCAAACCAGCCAGAGGCCTCATTTCATTTCACCTCGTGTCGCCTATTACATGTTCACATCATCTTCGTGTTCAGAGGAGAACAGAGGATTTACCAGAAATGGACTTAATGTTGTTATTGTGGAGGTAAAGTTCAGTCAGGCAGCAGTTGAGGGAACGACAGCTGAGCTCTCTGATCTGAAAGATTCAGAGTAAAAACAAATTAATCTCCATCTGCTTTGATTTTAAAATAAATAAAAAAAACAAAAATCATCCTGTTGCTGAAGCACTCAGCCTTTTACCTTGTTGTTATTCAGCCACAGCTCCCTCAGAAAGTGAAATCTGGATAAGTCAGGAACGCTGGTGAGCTTCCTGTTCAGCAAAAAACAGCTAATTATTGTAATATCTGCCTAAATGTGCTCTTATTTGTGAAATTATGGCACAGTCTGAATCTCAGTTTTCCCAGAAGCTGCAGTGAGAGCTACAGATACATTTGTTTTAAAAACCAAAAGTAAGTTTGTCTTACTTTGCTGCAAGGTTGAGTTGGGAAACATCAGCATCCCTCCTTATTCCACACTTCTGAAGAGACTCCTTTATGTCCTGTATTTGGGGTGAAAAAAAAGAAAATAAAATGCAAAAAAAAAGTAACATTCATGTGCCTTTGCAGTGTTTGAGGTAAAGCTGTCTACCTTGGCCACCTCCATTGTCTGCCACCTTTGGATTCACCTGTTGCCAGGAAACTCTGAAATCACAACAAACAAAAGATAATTCTTATTTTTTATTTTAAAATAAATCATGTTAGTTTTATGTTTGTTTGTCTTTCATGAATTGATTTACTGTATTTTTCTGTTAAATGTGGTAAAGATAATTGATTAAATACCTGCATCATTCATTTGCAGTGGAGGCAAATCTCCAGCAGAGGGCAACATTTCACCAAAATTAAAGTTCAGTTTTCAGGTTGATCCACATACATACTGATGCTTAAAATAATTTATCTTTGCATTCAAGTCAAACAGCTGATTTAACTGATGCACACTTTCAACCAGAGACAGGGACATGTAGAATATCATTAAAACCAGCTGGTGATTCTTCGAAATAAATCCCTCCATACATAACAAAACAGTTCTCCCTGTCTTTGTCACAGTGGTGGAAAGTACTTTAGTATATTTACACGTATATTTGCTCTCTAACGTATGTGTTGGAGTGCACCGAATGTTTGATGTCCTGCTGCCAGTTTATATTATATTTAAACAAAAGAAAATAAGTTCAATGACAAACATGAAATACAAAGTTTAGTTTTAATGAGGAAACTATAATAATTTTCAGCTGTTTGCATGAGAAAAAACCCACTGAATGGACAACAGCTTTGTTTTATTTCAGTGTAATTACTTGTTAGGCTGACTAATTACTTCAATTCCATAAAAATAAAAATACCTTAATTAAATTACATAATTTTGACAAACAGTAGTGTAAACACAGGTGTCGCCAGTGATACAAATTAGGTTCTGTTCCATTCAGCTCAAACACTACAGTGCTACACTGCTACACTAAATGGAATAGGACCTTAATTAGCATCATTGGTACCACCTGTGTTTATCCTACTATTCCATATCTTTGTCAATATGGCTGCCGTCAAAAAGGTCAAAAGATACCACAAGGAGCTAGAACAGGCAGGTATAGCCTGGCTTAGTTTGGGACCAGCATGAAACAGCTAGCTGACGTTCTTCAAACAAGCCGCTTCACCAATAAACAAAATACTGCACATGTCTTGATTGTCAAATCTGTACACAAACAGATACGTAGAAATAACAGTTTGTGGTTTTAGAGGGAGTTATGTGCTCTAAGACTTTCCTGACGAACCACAGTTTATCCACACACCAAGCACATCTGTGTAGCAACTGTGGATGTAGCACATAGTTCCCTCTAAAACAGCACATTTTTTAACATGTATGTTTGTACGCAGATTACAAACAAGCGTGTGTTAATTAAGCTTTAGAAGTGCTCGTAGGCATACTTCTTAATTTTATACAGAGCCAGACTAGACTGTTTGCCCTGTCTCCAGTATTTATGCTAAGCTAGGCTAATTGTCTCCTGGCTCTTTGGATGGAAAATGCATTACATAGTTATTTTCAGTGCGGAAAAATCAAGCATGCAAAGTCTGTTTTCGTGATCCTGTGTGGCTGATTAATAATATTTTTCCTGTATTGACATGACTTTCATGTAAGTGATGTTTGGCCTGTTTACACTGCAGTCGTCTCCAATATAAGTTTTTGCACTAACATAACACATCTGACATAGGTCAAATCAAGTTTCTGGAGTATTCTGAGAGAGGAGCAAAATTTACATACATGCTCACGTAAGAAAATATCCAGAATGAGTGTGTCTGTGCTCTTATTTTGTGCAGCAGTTAGCAGGAATTGGATATAACTTTTCTTTTTTTATGCTAGTGATACTTTTGTGAGGGGAGGCTTTTGTGCTTTTAATCTGTGGTTCTGGTTGATGGTTTGGGACACGCAGGTCACGTCTCACTACCTGTAGAGCAAACTTCATATAGTCTTTGTTAGTGTTACTGCTGCTAGCTGCCATTTCTCACTGGAGCATATGTCATGTTAGCTAACCTGAGCCCACAGACGTCCATCAAAGTGTGATGTGAGGGAAAAAAACAGTTTGAGTGCTGCCTGCATTTAACCTGACACTCCAGATGGTTTGTTACACAGGACCATCTGGGAAGCCATCCATAGAAACTGTTTGGAAAAGTGCGGGCACTTTCAAAAAAGACTTGGCAGGTGATTGGAGGAGCCAACTGTCACGTCTAACCAGATTAGACTATTTTTACTGTTTTCCAGTCACTGATATGTACAACATTGGAGTTGGACAACATGAGAGCTCCCCAAAAGTGAAGCCAGAACACCTAGACTGCCTCCTGGTGGCTGGCTGCAGTACAGGTCATAAATCCTGCCTCCCAAATATTAATTGTTGAGGCATGGGCCAAACTAAAACTAAAACTAAAAATATATACGTCCCAAATATTTTTTTTCTGTCATTTAAGTTCTTATCACACTGATGTTTGTTCAAGTGTTCCCCTTCTCTGATCAGTTTGGTTTTAATGTAAAAAAGGGTGTTTCTTGCCATGGTTGACAGCTGAGCTCTGCCTCAAAAAGTGCAGCTCTGACCTTAGTCCCTTCAGTTTTTTCCACCCAGAAGCACAAGATGGCAGCACTTGTATCCAGAGTATTTTGTCTTCAGTTTTATAACAGTGGGAGAAAGAGGAGCCATGACATCCATCTTTATTTACAGTCAATGTTTCTAACAAGTCTCTTTATTTCTATCTATTTAGTTATCATGACAATGTGGCAGTGGGTTTTTTACACCCCTGCTGAGCAAAGCTTTGCTTATTTGTGAACATCAGACTCATCTATACCTCCTTACCAGGTGCACTGAGAGAGGGGTCAGTCTTCTCATGTAACTCTCAGAAACAGAGCAACTAAACACACACACACAGAAATAATTACTGCTGCAACTTAAAAGACTGAAATATCGGCTTCAGGAAATTTGAAAACATGATGATTTGCAGAGGAATTTTAGAGTTTTCCTCCATCTTCAAACCTCTACCTCTGCAGGAGTATGCAAATATAAAAAAATGCAAATACACTACCTTTATTTGAGCACGGTACTGGTCATGCAATTAGCATGCGTTCCGAAATAACCTCAACCTACTGACTGGCTTTTTTGGAACTTTTTCGTGAGTGTGCTTCATCAATGAAAGGATAAAATTCAGGTGTCATCACGTGATTTAAGTGTTGAATCACTCAGGTAAAGCACAAGTACCTGAAATTGTACTGCAGTGCTGTAATGGAGTAAATGTACTTTATTACTTTCCACTGCTGAAAAGTAGCATTGATTATCACCTATTGATCTCAGGGAATAGCAGAAACGAATGACACACAGTCATCCGTCCTTTGTATGTTTTCAGTTTGGGATCTTTGCCAAACTCTGCTGCCACGATGACCTTTCTTTCTTGGCTTTCTTCCAGGTGTTGTGCATTCCTTTTGTTCCCCTCCGGTCGCCCTCGCCACACCCCCCATTACTGCATGTGGGCGCTTCCTGATCATGCACACACTCCTGCCATGCCGCTTGTCAATATGCTATTAACCCCGCCACCTTTCATTTCCCATGAGGGTTAGGGGCAACCGAGTTCCTTGCTGCTGAGTTTTACTGCAGCCCCGTGTACACGCAGCGGGAGTCAGCTCTCAGCTTTCTGTTTCTTTACATAGCGAGAACACAAAAGCCGGGGCCTATCATATTCACCGCGCAGCATTCATCTAACCCGCTCCCATAAGAAGCTCGGAGGGGCGTCCAAGTGTAAATAGTGTTGTGAGAAGATCCGGCCATGTTGTCCATTATTTTCCCTCGGAAGTGGAGTGAATGAGCCTCTGGTGCTCCTGTTTGAGGAAGAACAAAAGAGAGAGGAAACAATAACACAAAGTGTGAAGTTTAATGACAGACTGGGTTCACCCGCTGAGGACATTTAAAACCACAGTCAGGATGTGAAACTCTAAGGCTTGACTGTTTTTATTACTCCATATTTTTCCGATGGCTGTAGCTGCTCATTAGCCAACTTCAGATGTTTATAATTGTTCAATAAACACCTCGATTGAACAGTGATTGTTCCGTCATAGTATAACAGGCAGAGCAGGCCTGTAACCATACAGCTATGTTGCTTTGCATTTAAAAAGTTTGTAGTGTGGTGTGTTTTTGAATTTCAAAAACCAAATAGGAACTAACGTGCAGTAAAAGTGCTGTAATGTAACCTGCAATCATTAGCACGTCTGGAAGGGTATCAATTTTTTAGTTTTAAGTTTCAAGTTTTAATACACTGAAAGTCAGAAGCTACTCATTTTGTATCGATTCCTCTAAAAAACTATTGATGATAAAACGGGCGGATGCATAATTTCCAAATGTTTTCAGTCGTTTCATATAATGTTTAAACAAGTCTGACATATTTACATGACTGTGGAAACCTCTGAGACACGAGGGGACAGTCACACGCTTCAGCATCAGACTTGTAAATGCAAGAGAGGAGAAGTAACGTGGTGTGATGCATCTTTCACCTGTAGATAAAAACAAGGAAAACAAGGAAGTGCCTCAAAATTTTAAAAACATAACATATAAAGAAGCTGAGATGTACCTGTACTTGTACTTATATTTGTAATAAATTTGCTGTTATGTCTTTTTTTTTTCTAAAAATGACCTTTATATTGAAAAATCACACACACATTTAAAAAATGATCAGCATTGGTATTAAGATTTAAAAAATTATAACAAAAAGGATCATATTGAATTATAAAAGTTTAGTATCCTTAAAGGGATAGTTCACCCAAAAATGAAAATTCAGTCATTGTCTACTCACCTTCATGCCAGCTGAGGCTCAGTTTTATTTTGTTAATCCGCAAAACATTGCTGGAGTTTTACAGATTCATACTGTGCATCTGGTTTAATCCAAGTCTCCTAAAGTGCTGACATGCCGTTTGCATTTTTTAAAGCCCTGTTCTTGAGATGCGATTGTGATATTTCTCCAGTATGGGGAAAGCTGGATGCTGTCAGCGTTAAACTCTAAACTCTGAAAGCATCTAGAGCTTTAGAGTTTTAAAGAGTTAGTTCCGATTCACCAAAGTCACACGATGACACAAACAAATTAAAACCCTGCTTCAAAAAACCTGAACTATCCCTTTACTGAGTCATCATGACACAAAGTTGAAAGAGAACTATTGTCGAAAACAAGATTGTACGCTGCAGCATTAAGATTTTCCTTCATTACGACCATGAAAAACAGCCACAGAACAAAACTACACAAATGTAAGTTGACAGGTGTGTCCACATAGTTTTGGCCATAATGCATCACTAATTGATCTTTATTTCCTGGTTCCCCACGATCCCTGTTTTGTGTTTTCTTCATTCCATTAATTTCTTCCATTAATCTTCCCCTTTTTCTTACTGCTTTGTTCTTTATTTCCTCCATTTGTTCCTTCCTTCTCCTCTTCCCTGCATGTTTTCTTTATTTCCTTCCTTCCTGTTTCTTCAGTGATTTCTTTCTTTTCTCCCTAAAACAAAAGAAAATTGGTAGTATGACATTTGCAACTGATTGCAAAACTATAAATCTGCCTTTTTTACGCCCACAATCACTTTTTTTTGAATACTTGAGTAGCTGTATTTTGTAGATATGTATGTACTGTTTTCCTAAACTCTGAACACTGATTATTGATTTTTAGATGTAATGTCTTTTGTCCACCAGTCGAGTCATCCTTTGCTGTTTTTATTTTTTTTATTTATTTTTTTAATCAATCCTTTATTGAAAGTCTCCTGACTTTTTCTTTTATGTGTTGCCCTCATGGGCTCACTGTACAAGAGAGAAACAGCCTGAACAGTATTGTTAAAATCTGTTAAATTCTCTTTGCAATCAACAAATCCTCTGAAAAGCAACTGGTATCTTGGGTTCTTCTTGCTGGTGAATTTTCTCTGTTGCCATGAGGGTGTCATGTTTTACTTGCCTGTAAAAATAATCACCACTCTAAATCTTTCATTCCCTCTGCGATCTGTCTGCTAAAAGCTCCAAACCATTGTCATTGATTGTATGTTTTTATATGACCTTTTTTTTTTAGCAAGTTTATTTAGTTTATTATTTAGACTTCATCATCACAATCAACACCATGGCATCATGACTTGTTTGTTTGTTCGTTACTAGGGCTGATGATTATGAATGATTATTTTCATAGTTTATTAATCAGTCGAGTGTTGTCTTCATTGATCACTTGATAGTTATTAGCCTGTAAAAGGTCAGAAAATGGTTTTTCAACGCCTAAGATGATAAGCAGTCTGAAACCAAAAGATATTTCATTTGTGGAGACAAGAAACAAAGAGAAGTTGAACATTTGAGAGGATAAAAACAGCAAAAGGTACAATACAAAGCTATTATACAGCTATTATTTTCAGTATCAATCAATCTGTCGATCATTTTCTATATCAATTGATTCGTTGTTTGTTCCATCAGAAAAATGGTGGAAAATGTCAGTGTTTTCCAAAGAAACCAGAAGTTTTCACATTTAAGAAGCTGAAATCACAGAAATTTGACTTTTTCTCTTAAAAATTGCTCAAGGCAATTAATCACTTATTAAAATAGTTGGCAATTCATTTAATAATCAGCAGTTCTATGTTATTGTGTGTTTATATGTATGACAAGCTGCTCCTAGTGGGATTAATAGAGTTGTATTGCACTGAATTGAATCCCACCACTGATTAAAACTTTCCACTCAGGAGAATAAAGACATGTCCTCAGGCCCACTCTGCTCTCCACCCTGAAAAGGGACCACAGCCCTAGAAAAGTGCTCGAGCGATAATAAAACCAACAAGCGACCCACGTATCAGATTTCATTCTCATGAGCAACAATTAGTGTCTCTGCACGACGCCTCTTTTCAAAATCGGTAAGACAAGCCTGGATTGAATGTTCCCCACAAAAGTAATTATATCTCTCCTTGTTTTGTGCAGCGGACACACAAAGACTCCAGTTAGTCTGGGCACTCCGATCATTAGACGTGTAACTGACAGGGATTGAGAGGTAGGCTGAGGGAGGATGGCATCAGACAGACAGCAAATTACACACACACAATATCAGCTTTCATTCTTGAGTCAAACGTGTGCAGGAGACAGGCAAGTCACAACGTGGAGAGCATCCAGCACGAGAGAGTAAGCAGGAGGTAAAACACGAGCTGGTGTCTTAAATCATCAGCTGTGCACACATGTATGATTAATGCTCCCTCACTACTGAAGATCCTGGTTAATAATGAGCAGCTGCGGACCGGATCAGGGTCAGATAATGTTCGCAGTAGTTTTCTAGGACCCGTCTGACGCACAGGACGGCACAACAGATGTCAGAGAGCTCAGGCTTTAAACCGTTTCGGAGGAAATTCGGCAAAATCGCTCAGTAATTGATGGCTAATCTGAGTTTTTCTGCGTCTGGTTTTCAGCTGATTTGGCTCATTGAAAATAACATATAACACATCAGGCTTTGTCGGGGGTAGAATAATTATGACATCCAAGACCTGTTTCTCTTGTTGTCCCTGGTGTTTTCACAGTCCACCTGCATTTAGACAAATGGAGACAGGCAGTCAATGTTTGACAAAACTAATTTGGAAACCTAAAACTGGGAAACGTCGAAAAGTTGAGGAATGACAGATTGCCGGGGGTAAGTAAATGCAACACCGGGCTAGTAAGTCTAGCAACTCACTTGCCCAATCAGGAAGGTGGTAAAAAAAAAAACACAGAATTAAATGTACAATATGGAAGTTCCGCTGCTAGAAATCTCTCTCACATTAAAACAATAACAAAAGATGAAGTTTGATGATGTCATGAAGTAGCGAGGGATCATGGGAGTTGTCTTCTTCATTTGAAAACAACCACCTAGCAGATGAAAATCTATCTCCATGACTCAAGCAGAAATCATGTTCACAAACAAGGTAATGCATTAAAAGTTTATTCAGTTTACGTTTAGACAAATTTGCAGAGTTCCTTCCTCACTCTCTGACATATTCTGCATTTTTCTGAAGTTAAAATGCCTGGCATTAAATGCACCGTTACCTTGAATAAATTATAGATTTGACCAGTGTTGGAAACAATTGAGATAATGTAACTACACAACCCAGGAAAATATATAACACGTGTCTTGCGTTTTTGGATATTTTCATGTGGAAAAGTTATATATTATGGTTTTAAACACATGTAACTAAGGAGTTCATCTCTGCTGAGAGTCGCACATGAGCAACACCGACTGCACACTTGCAAGAAAATGGTGGAGGGTCAAGACAGAATTCACAAGCTAAATAAAGGCATTACTTGATAATTGGCAATAGATAAAAAATTCCTCCAGTATTTTGCAGGCTGTTTTGGGGATTTGGTTCGGCCTAAAATAGTTGATTTCACAGCAGCTTTTCTAAAAAATTGTGACGCATGTTGCAAAGTTTTTAGGCCTTTTCGTGCAATTAAATTGTGTTAGCAAAGGAAAATTGCAAAAGAAGTTGCATTTTTTTTGTATAATTCGTTAAAAGTTCTTTGTGACCTCACCACAAAGGCTCATGATTACAAAAACTTGAACAAAATCTGCTTTATTTTTAGATGAAGAAGTGCACCTGGGGGGTAATTCCACAAAAAGGCAAAAACTTTTTGGGAGCTCAAATTCAGTCAACAAGCACAAAATTATAAAAATATAAAAGTAGAGTGTTGATGTAGTGTTGATAAATGTCAATAACACTAACAAATGTGTCTTTTAATACCTGTAAAAAAAAAACTAGGTTTGTTGAGATGTTCATCTGCTGTTTACACAGGGGGCTGCTATTATTGGTAGAACTCGTGGGGTGCAACAATGCGATTTGTGGAATAATAGCGGAGTTTGGACAAAATTGCAAAGTCGTGCAAAAGTCAAAGGGATTGGTTGAATTTGCATGAACTGTTGCGATTACAACGTCACAACTTCCTGGAGGGACTGAATAAAGCAGTTTGAAAACTTACTTGTGAGCAAAAGGGAAAAAACCTGACCCTCAACCCTGAAAGACAGAAAATCACATTTTTGACACGATTCAAGGCGCAAATCTAGTAAAACTGTCCTTGCATAATAAATAGAAGTGTACAAAGTCCAACTTTCAAGCGGTTATTTCCCTCTGCTGTTTGAGACAGATGGATGGAGGCATAAGGGGCAAATCTAAAGTTTTACGTCCTTCATGTCATTTCTCTTTTTTCTGCTTAGCTTCTTTCCTCACTCTTCCATCTGATCAGAAAACATTTGAAAAGAAATCTGGAGGTTCCAACTACACTACAGCACTTTTATTTTGAAGAGTAAAATAGCACATTTAGCACACGATATCTGCTCTCTTTTGCATGTGATCAGAGAGGTATGTATGGAAAATGTCATCAGAATGTTTATGAAATTTACCATGAAGTATGTACATATTTTTATTCATAATTTCAACTAATTCAGATCAATCACAGAGGGAACTACATCAAAATCTCATTATTCAGCCTTCGTGTAAATGATGAATAAATCACACTTTCACACCTTACAGCTTGTGCAGCTGCAGCTTGATGCAGTGTTGGTGAGGGAGGGAACATTTTCTCATTTGTTTTCCCCTCAAACTGACTTAATTAATGCAGGGATTCAAAACGGGCAGGAACAATGCGGTCACAGCAACTCGGCTGCTGCGATGGAAAGCGGAGGGATGAGAAGTTTAAGTTCTAACCAAACACGAACAAACCAAACTCTGCTTTCCATGGTGAAAAAGGAACATCCATAAAACTCACAGCAGGAGTCACTAATATAAGCAAAGGCTGTTTATCGCCACACAGCATCACAACAGCATCCAGCGCTGAAGTTCAGCAGTTTAAAATAAATATTACTTCAAAACCAGTTTACCAAAGTAGAGCAGACCCGTGTGGTCTCACCAACTGCATAAAAATCTGATTTAGGATCATTTTGGAAGCTGGTGTTCAAGTGCCAAATCTGGATAAATCAATGTAGATCCAGATCTTTGTTTTTACTTTAACAAAGAGGGTTTTTCAACTGCAATTTCCCAGGCTAAGAAATATCTTTATGTAACCACAAAACGCAAGTGTTTCTGTTTGGTTTAAACTGTGGAGGTTGTTGCATTCCCAAAAAAACAGACAGACCAAAAACTAAAGTTGACCTGAGGACTCCTGGACTTTGTTTCGACCAGCCAACAGTTTAATTCTAGTTTTGTTTTTATTTGTTTTTAAGTGTTGCCTCTTTCCTGCCTTCTCTACAGGCTGGAGGAACCTATTCTTCCAAGCTGCCGCATTATAACACATTAGATAAAAAGGGCAACAGTGACCTGCCGCTTGCCAAATAGTGAGATCACATTTATCTGTACTGTTGAGCCTCAGATCTCGTTCGTCTTCTCTACAAGCAGCTTTTATACCTGTCAGCTTCATCACATTACTAATATTTAACCACTGTCATCATATCTTAATAGTCAAAATGTTTCATTTGGTATCAAATTAACATATTAAATGATCAGATTTCATTCACTAAGGCAGCTGTTACTAAACGTAAGAATGCCACTGCCCAGTCTGAAATCTGAAAAATCTTTTGAGGCCCACCCAAAACTTTTATCATGACTCTGATCAACATATGAGATTAATCGTATCAATGATAAGATGTAAGATACATTCCAGGTTTGGATGTGACGGATCACCAAATACCTGTATCATGGTGCAATGTGTAATTAAAATCCTCTGGCTTTGTCTTATTTGTTCTCTTTTTAATCATAATCATAATATCACAAGTACACAGTGCATATTGAAGTGGTATATTTCAATGCTCAGACTTATAAAAGTTAGTAACTCATTAGCTTATTAATTAATAGTAAGCAGTAACTGGATCTTGCCAAATAGTGTGTCCACATTGACAGAAAACTTGTTTTAACTTGTTTATAATTGTTTATTAATGATTTATAAGGTTATTGTGTTGTGTTATTGTGTGATGTGTCTGATGGCGTTTCCATTGTCTAGTTCCTGAAAATGTTAGTTGTTGTTTATTTGATGAAATCTTCTACTTCTTATGTGTTCTTCATGTCACATATTGAAATGCTGTCTTCATCGTGATAAAGGTTGGTGGATTGTAAAAACAGCTGTGAAATAAAACAAGATTTTATCCGTGACAAAATCTGTTGTATTTTATAAATATATCAGTATGTCGTAAATGAACCACGTGTTAATGAGCCAATAATTGAGCCATGTAATCCCATCATCATCATCATCATCATGGATAAAAGCATCCCCTCCAGCATCCAGGATGACGGTTTAAGCTCTTCAAAATAAAAGCCGTGGGCGGGGTTATCTTGCGAGCGCACACTTATGCCGACCAATCAGAGCCCCTCAACAGAGACGCACCTGAGTAGCTGCCAAACAGAGAGGCGGGCCGGCTGTATAAAAGCACGACTCTCACATGATGTTCACCCAGCATCAGTCTACGCACAGTCGGACCTACATCTCCTCCTCTGTCCCCTGAAGCAGCCATGCACCTGAGCGCGTACGACTCGTGCCATTCCCTGGTCGTGCTGTGTCTCCTCCTGAGGAGCTGTCAAACCCTGAAGAACGACGCCACCGAGCTGCTCTTCTCTCACGTGAGCGCTCCGGTACCGGAGATCCAGAGCAACGTGACCCTGAACCGAGCGCGTAACGGCGGGAGAGGAGCGGGCAGCGGGGCGCACGACCGAGGAGGTGAGTGAGGAGCCGAGGAGACGAGGAGGCGTCCTGTGAGGAGGAGGAGGTGTCCCAGAGGATGCGTTCAGGGTCTCTCATATTCTCATGATAATTCCTTAAGGACTACATAACGTGTGTGTAGTGCTGTATGAGTTTCAGTGTCCTCATTTAACTTCAGGGAACTGTTCTGTCACTAAAGGCTTTGACTTTTATAATGTTTCATCTATTTTCTCGCGTTATTTTCAATCTGGGTTCATTTCCATCACATCAAACAGTCGTAATATTTGAATACTATCTTTCTAGGATTTAGAGATGGATCACTGTAGTCCAGTCGTCTACCTTCAGTAGCTTCTGTAGATGAAAAAACCTTTACCTTCTGCTTTATTTGATGTCTTTATTGTTCTTCATTGAAGGGTGCATGTATGGAAGATAATTACTGCCATTATGATTAAAATAATCACAATAACGAGAAGCATTCTCAAAGTACTGACTTAATATGTCAAAAAAATGAGTTATTGTCTCAAAAATTGGCTCAGTACCTGAAAATAATGAGTTAGTATCTCTAAATAATGAGAAACCTTCTCAAAATGATGACTTAGTATCTCAAAATAAGGGTTTAGTGTCTCAAAATAATGATAAACTTTCTTAAAGTAACGAGTAAGTAATTTTGACAGTTTCTCTTTATAATGGCTTACAGGAACCTTTTTTTACATCACAGTGGCAGAAATGGTCTTCCATATGTATGCAGCCACTCTTGATGAATTTCAGGTTTAAAGAATCAAAGTCTTTTACATTTACATGTCAAAAGAGTGAAATGAGGCACCTTTTAATCAGGCGCTTAATCTCATCATTGACACACACTTATACAAACAAAGAAATTGTAGATGACTATGTCATCAAAGCGCTTAAAAAATAAAATGTTATCATAGTAAGATATCATGCAGCTACTATTTTCAGAAAGTAAGGCAGTGATTCCTAAAGTGTGGGTCATGACACCCTGGTGGGCCGTGGAAGTACTACAGTATAATCAGAGAAGTAATCAGAATTAATTAAACAAAACCATGGGAGTTAAATTACATGATATTCTTCATTTATCTGACTTCATTTAACAGATTATATTTTGGTGATCCATGATTAACACCAGAATGTATCTTAGATCTTCATTGGTTGTAAAGTTGTGATTGAAAGGTTTGGGCGAGCTGCAGAAGATTTTTAGATTTCAGATTGGGCCGTGGCATTCTTAAGTTTGGGAATGTCATAGTAAAATCCTAACCCCTAACCCCCACTGGGATCATACAGTGACTCTGCTGGCGGAGTCGTGACTTCCAGTAGAGACTCTGTCTCCCTGCCCATCATCACAGTGAGCCGAGGCAATGCTCGGTGTAACACACACCTGACTGGCTGTTGTCCATCCAGGGATGAGACGGGCCGCCTGGGTGTCAGTGCAGCTGAATGGAGGTGTTCTCCCGTGAACAGGGAGCCTCTGATTCTGAGGCTCGGAGCTCTCCCAGCAGCCGACCGTGAAGGGAGGAAGGGAGGAGGATGGGGGAGTAAAACACAGAGCCTCAGCCCAGTTCATTCATCAAACACTGTGACAGAGGAGAGTGTATGGAGCTGCATGAATGGAGCAGAGCTTGGGTTACAGTGTTGGAGGGGAGAGCAGGGGGACAGTGTGTGTAGCCTGCAGCAGAATAACACTGACAGTCATACAGTAGCTGCTGCACAGACGTAATCCTCCTGTTAAATCCCTGCTATGCTGATAAAAAAAAGAGTTTTTCCTTTTCACATCCCTTAATTCCTCAACTTTTTGAAGTAGAAAGGTCAGTATGTTATTGTGCTCCTTCCTTGTGTTCCTTTGACTTGCCAGAGGCTACGAAGGAGCTCATCATAACCAATATGATGAACAGAGTAAAGGGCTCGGCAGTAATCTGCTATTATCATGTATTAACCTTTCAGCAACATGATGAAATAATGACACAGAGTTAGTCTGAGGTGTAATTTTGTTGTCTCCGTTAGTGCTGAAATGGACAGTCAAATAATTTTTCTAAATCAATTTTAGTCCATTTTTAAAAAGTTTAAAAGTTTATTTAAAGAAAAAATATCAAACATGCTCTTGTTTCAGCTTTTCAGATGTGAGGATTTGCTGCTTTTCTATTTCATACATGACAGTTAACTTAATATTTTGTGGTTTTGAACTGTTGGTCAGACAAAACAAGACATTTGAGGACGTTACCTTCATCTTTTACCCATATACATTTCATAGACAAAATGATTAATGAAGAAAATAATTGGCAGATTGATTGATAATAAAAATAATCAATAGTTGCCGCTAGAGCCAGACAGATATATCATCGACCGATATTGGCCTATCACACTTTATCAGTCTATATGTGTATTGGCGTTTATGTTGTCTGATATGCACCAATATGAAAACTTTTTGAGAAAACAGCTTCCTTATTTTATAGGTAACATTTTATATTTTATTGTTTTCCTTTATTCAAGTTTAATACACACATATATTTTAATTTATAGTTATTCATAATTATTAAAAATACCAGTTAAAGTTTACTGTTCACTGGTATTTTTGCCCTGATGTCATTTTGGACAATAAAGTTAAACTGTAACGTCATTAAACTGCGTTAAATTGCGTCCAGTATCTCAACCCTGAGATACTGCAACCCTGCAACCCTTTCCAACAGGATTGTGTGCTGGCAAGAATCTGGCATTACAATTCAGCATGCATAAAATCTGACTTTAAAAACTTTTTTATGCAATCCGAACAGTGAAGATAGATAACAACACTGCTATCCCACTATTGGGACTTAAACACAACACAAATCTTTGCATATATCAAGATATCACAAGTGTTTTCAGAATCAATACAGTATCACAAAGCATAATATCATGATACCCAAGTGTATCGATATTTTCTTGCATCCCTACTTTACTACACTGTTTCCTCTTTCTCACAATTCTCATTGTATCTTTCCTCAGAACGAAGCCAAATCGGATGCAGAGAGCTGAGGTCCACGAAGTATATCTCCGATGGCCACTGCACCAGCATCAACCCCATCAAAGAGCTGGTGTGCACCGGCGAGTGTCTCCCAGCTCAGATGCTTCAAAACTGGATCGGCGGCGCCTACGGCAGGAAGCTCTGGGGTCGCCGGAACAGCAACCAGGACTGGCGGTGCGTCAACGACAAGACCCGCACCCAGCGCATCCAGCTGCAGTGCCAGGACGGCAGCACGAGAACGTACAAAATCACCGTGGTCACCTCCTGCAAGTGCAAGAGGTACTCGAGGCAGCACAACGAGTCGGGCAACAAGTTCGAGGAGCCGGCTCTGTCGCCGCCGCAGCTCCTGCACAAGCACAAGGCCAAGAGCAAGAGGAGGCTGGGGAAGAACCGGCTGAGTGAGAACTGGCACGAGACGGAACCCTGAGAACCTCCAGGCACGCAGACTCTGAAACCACAAAAACCTGCAGGAGTTCTGTCATGGTGATACTGGGACACGACGTCCAGAGCTGTGGATTATCTTCTCTAAATGTGACTGGGACTTGATGTAGGTGAAGCTGGTTCCTCACTATGATGGAGAACTCCAAAAGGGCATGCTGAGGACTTTTCTAGACGTTTGAATCCATGTGGTTAAAGACAATGTGAACAGAACTGGGGTGTGCAGTCTGCAGCAAACCCACATTGTCCCAGATGTACCCATGTGCATGTGTTCATATATTCATTTTATATGCAGATGGAGATCTGCAGTCAGCTTTAGGCACCAACACCAGTAAACAACCAAACATCTCAAAGAATCCTGTGTAAATACTTGTACATATATCAAATTCTTACTTGCCTTTTGAAGTATGGCCATGTGTATAAAATTTCACTATGTAAGATATATGATGTATGATGTAATATATTTTCTGTGGCAATATATAATATGACAAGTTTTGGCTAAGTGGCGTCAGCATGTGGGTGAAATCTGGAAAAGCGCTTCATCAGTCTGTATTGTAATAACTTTATATGAAATAAATATCACTTTTTATCTCACATATTGTTGTCAGTGGACCTTTGACCATATAGTTCACTATGATAACTCGTGCAGAGCGACGTTTCATCTACAGGAGGGGTGGGCATTAAAACTTAAACCAGGCCTACGTTAAAGTCCCAATGTAAACTATGGCTAAGTTATTCATGAAAATCACCTAAAATTTATAATCTTGTATTGCTAAATATATGGAAGTTGCAAAAAAACTGTCATTATTTCTACAAAATTACTACATTCGCCATAGTAATAATCATTAGGTTCTTAAATTAAAACAATTCATAATTGTGTAGGAAATTAGAGAGGAATATGAATTGCGCATTAGTACATATGTAAAGTCATTTTAAAATAATTTTGGTTTGAGTTTATTGTTTTCTAATTCAGACTGTGTTCTCGCGAGACTATCCCTGCAGTGTGAGAGACCTTGAAATCACGCGACAACATAGATGTCTAATGCCAGAGCTGCAGCTGCTGCCCATACTTTTACAAACATGCGTCAAGTATGAACCTGAGTTTACCGGAAATGAAATAATCTTACCGTTCAAATTAAGATTTAATTTAAAATAAAAGTAAACTTGAATAAGCTGACCAATTAGTTCCACAACTACTGATATTTTCAAGGTAATGGATTTTCTACAATTCTGATTCTGTGTTTCAATGGATTTTTGGAAGTCAGAACAGCAAAGAAATAGAATATTATCAATTTTCAGTATAATACATTCTGAGAAACTGATAATTTACTTTGGTATCTCCAGTTTTAAAGGACCCAAACCTTTACATTCAACCATACCACTACATTCATACGTCTGACAACAAATTTGTATTACTTAATACATCATTACTCTTATCATTATATTTAATTTTTTTTGTTTTACAAAATAAATGGTAAGAAAGAGGTGTTTTATTTGTGTCATTACTTTTTAAGTCAAGTGACAAAATAGTTTTTCCATACAAGAACTAAGACACCTCCACCTGGAATACTTTATGGTAAAACATGTCTTCGATAGAATGTAACCTGGACTTTGCAGGTTTTATTTTGAAAGCATTAACCGGAAGTGCGCCATTAAACCGTTGTGACTTGACGGCACAGTTTTCCCAAATCTCCATCCACGTTGCCGCTATCTTCCCACCCCCCGCCCATCACCTGTGAATGGACAGTTTTGGGACTGACCTGTCGTGACCCCCATCAATGAATTGACAGAGGTCATCCACATCAACATGCAGGCCGACAACTGTGCACCGGACAGGCCCGCTCATCCCGGGATTTTCCCAACTCGCGAGGCCGGGAAGAGCGACCATCAGCCGGCAGAACGCAGCGTGGACTTCCCGGTGTCTGTGGTTCTTCCTGCCGGCGGAACCGGGGAGAGAACCGGACTACAGACACCGAAACAGTTCTGCTCGTTTCTGGGTCGGCCGCTCATAAGCTACACTATCCAGGCTTTCGAGAGGTAGGAAAACTGGAAATAGAGTGGGATAAAGATGTCATATTCCCTGTTTTGAGAGCATGTACAGGTAAAGTTAGCTACAGGTAGAGTGATGGAAACAGACGTCTCCTTCAGTCAGGACTTCAACATCCTCTAACGGTCGGCGGGTGTCTGTGCAGGCTGCTGCTTATAGTATTTACATTTTAATTATCTACTTCATACTTGAGTATTTTTAAAATAGTCTTTTACTTTTTACTGATTTTTCAGGAAACGTAGCTAACTTAACTCTAATGGTGGAAAGTACTTTTTAGGTACCATGTTTTTTAGCTACTTATACTTACTTGAACTGCTACTTTAAAATTCTGCTCCACTTTAGTTAATTTAATACCCTTGGTTACTAATTACTTTGCAGATTTCTGATCAATAATGCAAAACATCTGTACAGGCCGACAAATGAGTTATGATGTAATATTAAGATGAAATATTATTGATCCTTGGGGCAGCTACCCAACAGATAAATTATCCAAAGAAATTAAAATTAGCCCCACCTTTACCAGCTGCAACATTAAAGTGATGTAGAGTACACATTAATGCATCAATAATTATAACTCAATACTTTTAGTCCTTAAAAATATATACTACTGATTTTGTACTTTTACTTGAAGGTCCAGTGTGTGAAATTTTAAGGGATCTATTGGCACAAAATATGTTTTGAGTTAGTTATTATAATCACCTGAAAATAAATGTTGTGTTATGATAACCTTGTTTATACCTGCAGAGCAGTGTTGTCACAGTATTGGAATATATAATGAAGTCGCTGTCCATAAGAATGTCCTCAGTTATTCTGTTTACTATCTCCGTGATAGAAATTTCCCTTTGACCTCCCTCTCCCATTGAAGTCATTGATTGTCCTGCGATAGGGCGAGACATTTTTTCTTTCTCTCAGTGACAGTCTGTCATTTTAATATGACAGACTGTCACTGAGAGAAAGAAAAAAAAAATCCTTTATGGATCTCTGAAAACAGGACTTCAAGCTCTGAACTTGTAAAGTTCTTTTTACTCTTTGATGCAGTTTTCATGAATGAACAGTTCCTGACATTTTGGGCAGGAAGCTGAGCTTTACATGGTATTATAAGAGAAGTTTAAATCCTGACTGATTGAGCTCTGCGCTGTTCTGAAAAGTTACAAAACATCAGAAATGTGTGGGGGAGGACGTTTCAGATGCTGTTCATCGATCTGCCAAGCACTTGTTCTGAAACATATTGATGCTTTAACTGCAACTGCAAACGGTGCTCGAAGTGACTCTCTTAGTTCCAATGAAAACTGTCTGCAGTTTACTTGTGGATTATCAAGAATAACTTTGTTTCTATAGACACGTTGCTTTTGAAATGTAATGCGACACAAAGAAAATTTCTTTAGCCTCCATTGTCTTTCAGTGGAGGTAGGACTTTGGAATAATTAATAAAATAATTTTACATCACAATACCAATGTATGTATTGTGGTCAAGTCAAGTTAAGTCAAATTTTATTTATGTAGTCCAGTAAAACAAATCACAATTTGCCTCAGGGGACAGTCTTTATAGTGTCCCGTAGACCCTCGAAAGAGTATGGAAAAACTTCCCCCCCAAATCCTTTTACAGTACATCATCTGAAAAATCAATTAGGAAACTATTTATTGATAAAATGACCAGAACCAGATGTCTGTCTTTGGCTGATACAACAAATTAAACACCTGACCAATGAAGCTAGTTCATTTTTTTTTTTTTACTGATGCACAAAATGTAATATTTCCATAAATCAGTCTTTGTCACTGACTTGCAACACCCCTAAAGACAAATCTCATCATCATTAAACCAAAATTATCTACATGGCTAAATGCAACAAGAGGTGAATGAGAATATTATTTTTTTTTATACTAATACTTGCTAGTTCCTGTAAACAACAAGGTGTATCTTTAAAGCAGCTTGTGTCTGGTTTTGTAAGGTGATATGAAAATCAACCTTCACTTTTCCTACATTTTGAATACAGGTTTTCTTTTCATCACATTTTGGTATTGCTTAAAGGATTAAAGTGTTTGAGGTTTTCTTCCACTACTGGAAAACAGAACGAAATATTGTCTTCAGGTTACAGGTTCCGAAACAGTGAAGACTTGAAGGTGGATGTTTACAGTATGTTATGATCACTGCCTGACCTTCATTACAACAATACAATAACAACCGGTGTTTATAATCAGATGTGTCTGCTCTTAGCTTTCTGTCAGTGTTTACGTGTTGCGAGGAAATGAGTGCAGCAACATCCTGAGGACTAGAGAGCAGGGGGGAAAGGCTGCCTGTGTGGCCCCAGTGATTACAGACAGGCTCCCGGGAGAGGAGGGTCAAAGGTCATCGGGGTCAGATCCACAATCTAAGCATGGCCACTTATAAGTATGGATACAGCTTAGTCGATTATTTAACAACACTTTTGGTAATTTGTTGACCATTTAAGTAATTATTAAAGGAATAGTCTAACATTTTGGGAAATGTGTCCATTGGCCTTCTTGCAGAGACTTAGATTAGTAGATTATTAGCACTCTCATGTCTACATTATGGTTAGCTTAGCAGCTGCAACAATCAGTCAATTAGTGGATTAGTTGTCAACTATTCAATTAATCACTGTTTTGATAATTGATCAGTCAGTTGAAGATTTTTTTGTGGTTTCTTTTGTCCTTAATCAATTATTAAATTAATTGTAACTTATTTTGATAATCAATAACCAGTCTGAGTAATCTTTTGAGAAATAAAGGTCAAAATTCTCTTTTTTCCAGCTTCTTAAATGTGAATATTTTCTGATTTCTTTACTGCTGTATGTCAGTAAACTAAATATCTCTGGATTGTGAACAAAACAAGACATTTGAGGATGTCATCTTGGACTTCGGGAAACACTGACAGACATTTTTCACCATTTTCTTACTTTTTGTGGACCAAGCAACTAATTGATTTATGTAGTAAATGATGGACAAGTAAATTGATAATAAAAATAATTTCAGCCAGACTTAGTAGAAAGACTGCAAGTACGGGAAACCAGCCAGCAAACTTGTCGTTTGTATTGTACCTTTGCTGTTTTTATCTTCTCAAATGTTCAACTTTTTTCAGTTTCTTGCCTCTGTTTAAATCGCATATGGGTTTTGGACGCTGGTCAGCCAGTACTAAAAATTTTATGACAATTCCTCGGGCTCTGCAAACTTTTAACAAGCAGTTTTCAACATTTTCCAGTTTGATCAAGCAAAAAGTAATCAATAATTAATTGCAGCCCTAATTGCTAAACATAAAATGCTCTGAGTGAGTCTTATGTTCTGTCTGTGTTCCCTGGTGTTTCTGACTTCTCACCTCACCAAACAGGCTTTTCTGAGCGGACTGTGTGCTCTTGCAGGGTGTCATGGATCCAGAGCATTGTGGTTGTTGTTGCCAAAGAAAACATGGACCTGATGACGGACATCATCCAGCGCTTCCAGCACAGAAAGGTTCGAGTGGTGCCAGGCGGCTCAACCCGTCACAGGTCGATATGTAACGGAGTCCTGGCTCTGGGCGAAGAGGGGGAGGAGAGGCCGGCGGCGGACAGACCAAAGGTGGTCATCATCCATGATGCTGTGCGGCCTTTTGTGGAGGAGGACTTTCTTTACAAGATAGCCATGGCTGCCAAGGAACAAGGGGTCAGTATGTTAAAAACAGTTTTAACTGAAACATCTGGGTATCTGGAAGGATTGTAACTTAATCTTTTGCAACAAGAAATCCCTTCAACATTGTTTGAACTGTTTCCTCCCTTTTATTAGTTTATTTGGTAAAGTGTAATGATTATTCTGATAACAACACCAGTATCAGAGATTCCTAAAAATACAGCGTAAAACGCTGGCGGTGAGTATGCATGTCTCTGTGCCAATCTGATACCATGTCATTTATTTGGCCTTGAACCTGGTCCCTCCTACTACCAGCAGCGTCCCGTAAACTAATTTTTTTTTAACTTGAGCCAGTCCAACAACAGTAATGCAAAAATGCCAAACATTCAGTGGTTCCAGCTGCTCAAATGTGAGGATTTGCTGCAATCTGTCTTTCAGACAGCTGCAACTAACTATTATTTTCATTATCAGTTAATCTGCTGATTATTTTCGTGCTTAAATGATTACTTGTCTGTTGTATAAAACATCATGAAGTAGTGAAAAACACCCATCCCAGTTTCCAGTCCAGGTTGACACCCTCAGATGTCTAACTTTGTCCAGCCAACACCCAAACATTCATTTGTTGTTGGCAAGTGGACGTCTGAGTTCTGAGTTCTGAATTGAAACAAAGAAACCTCATGACAGCTGAAAAGAAGACAAATAAAAGCAGTAAATCTTCACATATAAGAAGGTGATTTTTCCGTTGATCGACTAATTGATTAATCAACTATATTAAGACATTAAACTTTAGGTTTTAGACCGTTGATCAGACAAATAAGACATTTGAAGATGTCATTGATGAAAGTGGGATGTAAATCTTACTTTTTACTATATTCGGATGTTTTACAGAGTAAACATTTTAACACTCTGGAAAATAATTGGCAGATGAAAGTAATTGTTGCTGCAACCCTGTACAAGAAGAAAAGCTTAGTAAATCCTGGGCAAGTGGGCATTTGTCACTATTTTTGGACATTTGAGACAAAACAAAAAATTGCAGTCAGATTTATCAGGAGTGAAACAGTCATTAGTTGCAGCCCTAAAACACACACACACACACACACACACACACACACACACAAACAATTTAAAGCCCAGATTTCCCACTTGTTAAGTCATGACTGTGTCAGAACCGGAAACCTTTTGGATACCTGGAGGATGTAGAAATAATGTTTTTACAACAAAACAAAGCAGACAGGAGACACACTGTCAGTGGAGTCAGTGGAAATGGGGCCTTTGCTCACTGCAGACATTCAATTTGTAGACAAACCGTCATTCTGTCATGAGGAAACGCTCAAAGCTCAGTAAATTTTGCTACTTGGAAATAATCATAATTAAAGTTATCGCCAAAGCTCCAGCTGTAAATATGGCTTGAAGATGTGTAACCTCTCTGGATTGTCAGATTTTCCAGAAGCGCATAAAGGCAGGATGTGTCTATTTCCAAGAGAACAGCAGTACAGAGGCAGACCATGATCCCTCTACAAATAGAGGAAACAACCCCAAAATGCCAGTAGTTCTTCATGCTTGGACAGCGTAGAGCAGCTAATTAAATCTCGACTGTAGCTCATACTTCATCTCTTCATGTGATTTTAGCTAAAAACCAGAGAAGGTCAATTATAGCGTGAGTATAAACAAATCCATCATACAGTTGCCTGAGCTGGAATCAAACCTTTCACCTGGTGGGGAGAAGCGACACGTGACTTGACTTGTTTGCGCGACCTGTGGTTCGTTTTTCACCGTGCAGTGTGAACGTAAATAAACCAAACATTAAAATACATCTCCTTGCACACAAGGCCTTTCCATCTTTTTTTACAAACTGTTTATCAGAGTGACAGATCCATCGCTCCTGGTGGTAGCGTTTATTTCATCAGTGATAGATGGAAAACATTTGGGCAACTGTGACGAACACACTCGCAGGTTGGTCTTGTAATGATTCACGGCTGAGACCGAGCAGCTGAGAGGAGACTTTGTGAGTGCAGGTCACACAGGTTGAGAGAAAAGCACGAGCTCCCCGACATAAGGCCAACATTTATGGCGTGTTTCTGAGCGTGTGTGCTTTGTGATGAACTTTCACAGCAGGCGGCCTGGTCTTCATTATCTCGCCAGTATCCATGCTCATGGCAGAAAGCCCGTCTCCACTGAGAGGCAGCAGATTAATTTTGATTTTAACAGCATGTGTAACACGCAGAACACATGTTTGCTTTCCTTTCGATTGCAAGACGTTTCTCCCGCACACGCTCGCTGACTGCTCTACTCCTGGAAACTGCCTTCAATCATGCTGTAGTGAGATGAAAATATTATCTCAAAAATGTTGATTATTTTGAGTTTCCAGTGAAGGAGGAGGTACAAGCAGTGCATGCTCCAGATGTGCTGGTGAAGATGGATTTAGTAGTACTTATGTATGATCAGGGAAATATTCTCTCTCTGAAATGTCAAGTTATGACTGAACAGCTGTCAAGAGTCTCTGACAAAGAAAAAAAAAAAATTCAATACTCAAGATCTTCTTATTAGATTTTTCCAGCTTTCTGCAGCATCTCATGATCCTTATTCATGTTTGATTATGTTGTACAGGGCTGCACTGAATGGTTCAAAGCTTCTGAGCTGCATTCATAACATTGAAAATTGAATTTCAAATTAACATTCAAATGCTGCATGTTCTTTTTTTTGCAAGTCTGTTCATTCTGATTAAAGGGATATTTCACCACCTTTCACCATATTTTTTTCTGTAGTGCTACATCTGTACTGTTTTGGTGTGAATTTCGAAGTTTAGGAGATAGCAGCTGTAGAGATGTCTGCCTGTCTTCAATATAAAGGGACTAAATGGCACTTCCTCAAGATAATCTTCAGACCTTGTTTTGAGTAGTTTCATGTAGGAACTACTTTCTTTCTGCTCGTGTTGTTGTTGAGTGACAAATATCAATATTAAATATTTGAAATCCATTCAATAGTCATTTTTTTACTATCAATGCTCTTTTTCTCACTTTCTTTCTCTCACAGCGTGTTGACACACATACCGCTGTAGTGCCCACATAGTTCCACCTCTTCTCACTTACTTATTGTGTTGTGTATTGTGTCTCATTCGTATTTTATTGAATTTATAAATTCCAGTATCGTTACAACACTACTTTCTGCAGTAGAATCTCGTTCCTACATGAAACTGCTCAGAACAAGGTCTGCGGATTATCTTAAGGAACGAGACACTGGTTTTAAATTTTTCAAATGTAATTTTTTGGCGCTTTGAGCACCACACGCTGAGTTATATTGGAGAGAAAGCTGACATCTATATGTCTGATATCTCCAAAACTCTGCAGCTCACACTAAAATGATCTGGATCATAAATATCACTGCAGGCCAGTGGAAAAATATGTATTTTTGATTTTGGAGTGAACTGTCCCTTTAAACCCTGTATTTCTGCACAGCTGCAAATAAAGATTAGGCTACACCAATATTAATATTATGCTACAACATATTTGTAGAATCCTGTTGTGATTCCTGTTGTGGCTGCAAGGGATTGTTTCCAACTTGTGTGATTCAAGAAAAAATTCCATTAACTCCAGAGCATTGCTAAGTGCAAAAATCAAAATGTAGTGAAAAAAATAAAAGTGATGTTTTCCAAAATTCTCAACATGTTTTCATCTAACAGAACGTTCTGCTTCAATCCATGTTTGTTGGCATTTAGCCTTTCAAAAACAATGTTTTCACTGTGGTCAAAAAACTTGTTTACTTGGCCCATTTCAGCGGCCTCTCCATCAAACTACAAA
The DNA here is from genome assembly GCF_056507025.1 of Lutjanus erythropterus. NCBI lineage: Eukaryota > Metazoa > Chordata > Actinopteri > Lutjaniformes > Lutjanidae > Lutjanus > Lutjanus erythropterus. The sequence goes on from NC_139325.1 coordinate 39,778,899, forward strand.
TTGGACTGGACTAAATAATCAAATCCAAATTTGTGCAGAGATTATTGGCCATCCTGTGGCAGAATCTTTTCAAGCAGCGCACAACAAGAGCGCGCTCAGACTTGCTAACAGTATCTCTTATGACCCTTGTCACATGTTTTAAACAGAGAATACCAACTTCTCCCCTCCAATAAGCAAAGAATTCTATTAAACATCAGTCTGTCCTGTTGCTAAACCAAAATCAGTGCTAACTGAGATCTTGATGCAAAGGATATAATGTGATGTGCAGTGTATATTCATCTTAACTGTTGTTTTTTTTGTTTTTTGTTTTTCTTTTTGTACATCTGTGGAAAATGTCATATATGTCATATGCTGTGTGAGAAGCTGTCCAGGGAGGAAAAATGAATTTCAATGTATTCTGACAATTGAGTTGTATCATATCATAGTGTATTGTGTCATGCTTACTGTACAGGAAGGGTGGCATGCTCCTGTATTGACAGGGTCGCTCAGCAGTGATCTAACAGCACCATAAATTACATTTAAATTGATGAAACTGACAAGATGCATTCAGATTAAATGAAGTAGCTCATTTAATCCAATGAACCACTTGATTCAAATTGAGGATTTTGTTGGTTGGAGGTTTTTTTTCAGGTGATAATGATAAAATAACATACAAAGTTTGATTGAAAAACCTCAATAGAAGCTTCAAATGTAAAACATGACATTTGTTACAGCCCTAATATTGAATGATACTGTGATAAACTAAAGTTGTAATCATGATTTTTAGTCTTGATTCAATGAAAGCTTATGTCAACATTTTGTTCATTTTCATCTACAGTGGACATTAGCCGTGTAACATTACTGTATATATAGTTTTTTGGGGCAAAAGTTCCTCAGCTCATGGTACAGATGTTTGCTGTGACAACAAACAGCACCTTCAGAACTTACAGTGAACTCTGATATTCCTACCGAGGTTTCCCTGTCCTCCTCGTTCTGTACATCTGAATAGTCTAAAACTTTTAGCCAAACAACATTCATTTTCATCTGGATTCTATGCACATCAACCCCATTCATCCTGCCTCGTGTCTCTGTTCTCTCTAGTTGTGTCTGTGCTGTGATTTTGAATGTGTTCCACCTCTAAATGTCACTTGTAAAATGTAAAACGCATTTGCTTTCGAAAATGGGGTTTGTGCCCAGTTAAGGTGTTTGGAAAATGTTGGTCCTTGTTCAGACATTTGATCTTTGTCCTATTGAGAATATCCCTGTCTAGACATTTTTATTCTTCTGTGTATTTTTACATTCAAATCTGCTTGTAAAATATACCAATATAATCTGTTTTCACTCAGGTCTTTAACAAAAACTATTAGTCTAACTTTTACAAGTGAAACTTGATAACTTTTTTTGCACACTCTATGCCTAAGGTGTAATAGATATGGACTTTTCTACTGTCATAGTGTCAAGCTTTATTAAAAATATTGTGAGGAAGTCTGTATTTATTGTTAATCAAATTGTGAACTGACTGTAACATTACACCACCAAGCGGAAAAATGGCAATTTTACAAGTTCATTTTGAGAGCAGCTTTTAGACTTTTTCAGTCTTTACAGAGCTTGTTTAGGGATATAATTTCTCTCTTAAAAATTCTTTTTATACTCTATAATTATATTCAAAACAAAATTAAAAAACTTTGCTTTTTTTTCCGTTCAGGCAGCAGGAGCTATCCGACCTCTTGTTTCCACGGTGATAGCCACCACCTCAGAAGGCTACCTGGATCATTCTCTAGAGAGAGCCAAGTACAGAGCCAGCGAGATGCCTCAGGGATTCACATATGATGTCATCTATCAAGCCTATCAGAGGGTATGAGAGCCTGTTCTTTAATTTACCTCTAACACACACGCAGGTCGTTCATGTGTTAATACAAGGACAGTTATAGATGAATTGTATTATGTTCTTTCTGCTTCGATGGTGAGACATTTGACGTGTCAGAAAATTGCGGCTAAAGTCTTCAAGTCCTAGTTATAAAAAAATATTGATGTAGCAACAAATGAGTTTTGGTGAGTTTGTTAATTATTGTGAGAAATGCAAAGTTACACTTATTGGTGCTAGGCAATATGTCAATACTATATCAATATCATGATATTAGAATAGATATCATTAAATGGCATAAATGTTGTCTTTTTGTGATTTTAAATTCTGCATTACAGTAAAGTGATGTCATACTTCTGCTTTTACCCATTTAGTCATGATGCCCACATTACTGATGGTTATTATTTATTTATCAACAATCTTATTGTGTTAATATTTTGTTAAAGCACCGATAGTCATGCCTACAATGTTCTTGTGATATCGATAAATATTAATATCTAGGTATTTCAGAAGTATTGTAATACTTGTTTTTGTCAGTATCACTCGGCCTTAAATGTATCCAGAATTTATGATAATGACAATAAAAAATTTATTTGTACTGCACTTTTCAGAGACACATGAAATCAGACAGTTAAAAATAATACAAAAACAAAATGAGCTAGAAGACCCAACAGTATTATCAGATAAAAACAGCAAACAAAAAACAATAATATAAACAGAGAAGACGTGTTGGAAATAAAACAGTGTTTTAACATTAATAAAAAGCAAAAATGTGAAATATGTACTGATTCTTCAGCCTCAGATCTTGGAGCAGGGAGCTCCAGACCTGAGAGGCCCTGACTGTTAAACCAGGTCACCTTTACTGTTGAGCCCTGCCTGAGGATTAGAAGCTGCGCTCGGGCACACAGAGGAGCAGCAATTCAATAATACCAGTGAAGAGAGGCTCAGACAGGGCTGATATGATCTCGTCTTGATCTACACAGCTGCTTTTTGTACTAGCTGAAGGTATGAGATAGTTCTTTGGCTTACCCCTGAAATGTGCTGTATGAACTTCTTGAGATCGGGTCAGCAGAGCAAAGACACTATTTTTGAGATGTTCCTCAGCTGATAAAAACATGACTGAACCTTGTTTTTCAAATTAAAGTCCACTGTCAAATATTACACCCCAGGTTTTGGCTGCAGATTTGACATTTTGAGACCAGGAGCCAAGATGCTGTAAAAGTGGGATGGGCAAAAAAAAAAAAAAAAACAGATTTGTTTTCATTAGAAGGAAGAAAGTACAACATCTAGGACATCTAGTACTTTGTTTCTGACAGACAAGATCATAACTGATGAAAATTGCCAACCTTACTGATTTTAAATGGTATTTAAGGTTGCCTTTATTGTGACATATACAACCATACAAAGCACAATTGTAACAGTACAGTCAGATTCAGTCTCTGCGTTTAACTCATTTTTGTATCAGGGGAGTTGGGTGGCTACTGTGCAGTTCCCGGGGACCAACTCCAGATCTTGGTCAGAGGTACTGACAGGGGAATTAACCTAACATACATGTTTTTGATGGTGGAGGAAGTCAGAGCACCTGGAGGAAACCCACACAGGCACAGGGAGAGCATATAAACTCCACACAGAAAGCTCGTGTCTGAACCACATGGATCCAGCATTAAGTAGAAAGTAACTGCAGAGAGCGCTTCATCAGTGTAACTGAAAGGTTTTTAAAAGTTTCACTGCAGCTTGTTTCCTATCCTGAAGTGTGATTAAATACACAGTGAAGTCAAACACATCACATTTAAAAGTCATGTATGTTTTGATTTAGCTCTGACCAGTGTCAGGCAAGTTACTCAGGAGATGTAATAAGTTTCTTTTTACTTATTACTCTTTAAAAGTAGCAGGCTTGTTGCGCTCCAGAGTTTCTCTGCTGATCCAGTGAACTGTTAACACCCAGAAAGCTTTATTATTCCTGTCCAGATGTTGGCTGGTGTGGAAACAAAGTGGACCTCTCTGAGTGTGGCTGTCAGATCATATTTCATCACCGCAGATTCTCTCTGAAGCAGCCAAACAAAGTCAAAGTAATGACAGAACTTCCACCTGTGAAAGTATGTCTCTCTCACTCGTCCTCCATCCTTCGTTTAGTTTTTTTGGCTAACAGCTGAGGTGACCTGCCTGCCCTGATCTGCTGCACATACACCTCATCATAAGAGCCTACAGAGGTCAAAAACTAACTCAGTGACTCAGAATTACTTGGATTACTAACTGTAATATTATAACTGTTTTGGAAGTTGTAATCCCAATATTATTCTATATTACTAAGTAATATATTTGTGTTAGCGAATTAGAATTATAGCTGAAAAGTCAAATATCGACGAATATTTAAAAATGGAAATTTACAAATGAATGTGACAGAAATAAGCAAGAGAGAAGGAGGACAAAGGAGAAAGCAAAGAAGCTGAAACTTAATTCCCCCTTATATATATATATATCCCCAAATATCTTTTTTTTTTGTTATAAATACTTTGAAAAACTATTGTTTTCTAAAACTGTTATTACCAGATAATTGTGTGTAACTGAAGAGGTCAAGCAGCAACCCAGGAGTTGTTATGATATAAGAATTTTAAGCTTTGATACAATACTACTGTAAAATATGATTGTAGATACAATGACAAAAAGAAAAAAAGCCAGAGGCACATTAAATAGGATAATTAATTTCTTTTTTTTTTTAATTAACAACCTGCAAGCAATGCTGGTACATATATTTTTATGCTGAAAAAACAGTATAGCTACTTTTGACAATCTTAGTCCAGAGAAGGGTTGCATGACATGACATGATATCATGATTATTTTGACTGAATTGTGTTTTCAATATGCGATACAACTAGTGTGAGTGATCATTTATGCATCAAAAGTTTTGTTTTCACTGAAAAAAAACAACAACAAAAACTTAAAATTGTACAGATGTTATATTTGTTGAGGTCTGTACCAAACAAACATGTTTTATTACATCAGGCTTTTTAGGCCAGGGCATCTCAGAGACACTACAATACTTCATTATCACAGTGTTTTGTCCCGCATTTTTCCTTTATCAAAAAAATTGCAGGGTTGTGTGATTTGGAAATTGCACTTGGCCGTACTGCGATTTTGATAATATTGTGATAAATTATGCAGCCCAAGTCCAGAGCACATGAAACCAAAAGTGCAAAACAACTCGTAATATCAAAAGTTGGAAGAATCTAGTCCTGCAGGCACGTACAACTTTCTCCTGGTGTCGAATAATTGGACAAAAAAGTCTCTGAAATCTTATAAAATGACAGTCAGATTGAGATTTATGCTCGAGGAATTACACCATTTAGAAGACAAAGGGCTTTATGATTCTCATACATCATAACAGGCCTTTACAGTCCTTCATTGTTCAGCTGATGTGCCAGAACCTGCAGGGTTTCACTCGGAGAAGCTTGTGGCGTGGGTGCTATCATTTTCACTCGGCCTCTGCTGCGTCTGGGAAAGAAATGACACGTTAATATATTCTGCCACACTGCAGCAGATTAGTCTGTGGAACAAAAGTGAACAAAGGCTCAGTTGGAAAAACGGCGAAAGAGCAGTGAAATTACATGGCACATTTAGGTGGATTCGGATTAATAGTCTCAGCAGTTGAGTGCGTTTTAATATGTGTACCTGAAAAATGGAAAGAATTTGTCCGCTGACGTATGTCGTAAATGTGTTGATTCTTTTCTGAAAGCGGGGGCTTATTGCAAAGACTTGGCAGGCTAATCCAAAGCCAACTTAATGTGAAACGTGAGTTGCAGAAGTTGACCTTATTTATTTTTCAGACACTTTTAGTTTGCTATTTCAGCCTTGACTCCATTAGATGGTTCTTCCGATAGACACGTTTTTGAAGGATGCTGCAGCAAACTTTGAGCTAAGAGCCGAAGTATGCCTCCAGTTGGAGCCCCGTTTGTCTGCAGTTATTTTTATTCTTGGCACGTATGGATCTTCAGATCGCTTTGAGAGCACTGCTGGCTTTGGCATTTTTGGCCTTTTCTGAAAATGAGCTCACATTTGTGCCGCAGTGTCAAGGGCAGTCAAGTTGCAGAAATTAAGACAAACTGAGGAGGTCGGTGGAGAAAGAAGTAGTTTGGGGGTCTACTGACAGTGTGGCCCCCTCTCCCCTCCTGTTAGTCTCCTCCTCTTCAGCCTTTCAAAAGATAGCAGAAGTGTCAGGTTAGGACTGTAGGACATGCTCATGAAAAATCTCTGAGAGCTACACATTTGTATCTTGACATCCATTGAGAGTAGAAGAACTTGGGGCTGAAAAGACAAAGGGGGAGACACTTTATCCACTCCCCGGTGAAAGCTTTTGTACAGGGAGAAAATGCTAAAGGTTAAATTACCTCAAGACTGAGAGTGTATTTCTGCTGTAATTTCTCTCCTCTGTTCCAGGGTCCCTGGAATAAAAGACCCCTCTCTTTTATAGCGTGATAAAATATTACCCAGGTATAATCTCAGGTAGCGTGGACTTGTCTTTGTAGTCCTGACTATATTTTAAACCAAATGAGCTCATCGCCTCAATCCAAACTTCCATGAGATCGACATGATTACAGCTTTTCCAGTTGTTAATCAAAGTAAATAGATTAAGTAAAAAATAAAATGTGCACTGGTCACCTAATCCTATCTAGGATTAGTTCAGGATTTATGCAACAATTGCATAAATACACACAATTAGGGTTGCCTGCTGTTTTTCAGTGCTGCTTCAGTACAATACCTGAGTTTTTGATACCAATACTAGGACTACATTAATTTAAAGTTGATGCAATCAAGATTTTCATGTTAACAAAGGATCAAATGACTATGTGTAACATAAAAGAGGTCTAAACTTCCCCTCAACTCCCCTCAACTCTGTGGACAATTTTAGCCTCCATCAGTTACATTTTGGCCTGCAGCTTAGCTGGTTTAGTCTCACCAGTCTCATCAATGTTGTTTCCAACAGCGGCAAGCAGCTCTTTTCAGCAAAAAGGCTGCCCCACAGAAAAAGTTAGCAACTAGCTAGTAGAATATTTAGCAGCTAAAGAGACAGATATTTTTTCAGGAGTTGGTTGCAACCAAAACAGAGCTAAAAGAGAGTAGATATTAGAATTACAATAAAGGGGTGGTCAGACAACCAGTTAATACCCTCCCGCAACACTGGCCGCTACAGATGGATTTTGGTTGGTATTCATAAAGTGTTGTGGTTTGATACCCAGCCGCACACAGCAGGACTCATTGAAATTTTCAGTTGTATTTTTTTTTTGTTTGGAAAAAAACCCTTATGAAATAAGTTTTCAAATGCTTACATGGAATATTTTACCAAGCAAGAACAAAATAAAACATTAATATACACATCCTGGTTTGCCAGTATTTCCTGTGTTGCATTCCATCAGAAGTAATTTGTTCACCACAAAGCGATTTTTCATACCTTTGTATTTATTTTTTTCCTCTCTAAAGTGACATTTGGCTGATTATGACAGACCTGCCCTCATTCCTTTTGTAGCACTTGCAGCCACAGTCACGCATGTTTTTGCGTAACAGATAACACATTTATTTAAGCTGTTTTTCAGTCAATAAAAACATTGAATTTGCATGTGTAGCACTTCCTTTCAGTTAAATATACTAGAACCACATGTTTTCACCTACCAATGAGCCTTGGAGCTGTTACTTGACAAACCATGGAAAATAAAGCACTGGAACAAACACTGTCAGAGCTCTGCTGCTGAAAAAGGGGCAGTAAAGCCCATTCCTTAGTAACACATCACAACTACAGAATAATGTGGGAAAATGTCTTATGAACTGATGAGATCAAAGTTCTTAATACAGATAGATAAGAGTGTTGCGGGGCCAACAGTCCGTCAGCCAAAGAAAACAGAGTCTTCTGAAGCGTCTGATGAAAAATGTGGTGACAGCAAAATCATTTTATGAGCCTGTGTCTCTTCTGGTGAAACACCAGCTCTGATCACGATACAGACGAAAGGCTTCAGATATTTTAGTGAAATATCTGCAGAAAGTTAAAGTTAACGACAAATTTCATCTCTCAAGAAGACAACCATGTGTTGCACAGAACCAAATTATGTTAGGAATGCCTTTACAAAATAAGAGCCTTCTCAAACGAGTGGTAAATCAGAGAGTACATAGCAGGTCATATTGCAGTTTGACTGAGCCTGAACTCTACAGAAAGTAAAAATGTGAGAAAAAAATTATTGTTAAATGCAGTTGCACCACGTAGAGTGAGACTTTTCAAGTGTGCTTCGTGTTGATTTTAAAACTAGAGGTTTTACCGTAATATTTCTTTTGATTTGAACACTTAGAAATGGGACCTTAAGATGGTGATGTTTGGTGTTTGGTTGGTCTGTTGAAGGCCTTTTGTGCAGAACTAGGCATCTCAACAAAGACTGGATATTCATGATCCTCAGAGGATGATTCTTTATGATTTTAATTACTTTTAATCTGTCATCATCTTGGCCAAAATTTCCCCTTGGATAACAATGACAATGTAGGTCAATGTCAACGTATCTTGTAGCTTATTGTAATAAAGATAGATTAGTATCATAACGATACTAAGCTATCTTTAAAACAAGTATTTTTTTTGTGAATATTGTTTGTCCCAGGAGGATGAATTGTTAGTTTTTTTAGTAACCACCCTGAGTTTTGCCCTACTGCCAAAGTGAAACTTACTAACCAATTGACTTACTAAAGAGACTTTACTATGTTTTCACAACAAGTCTCAAGTCTGATGTAAAACTTTGCTGAGTACATGTATGGTCTCCATAGGATGAACCCTCTCCATTGCAGACTCTCTATGAAGTTTTCTCCTCAGACCAAAATCTCAAATTTGCACACTTACTGAAGAAAGGAAGTTTAACCCCTAGTATTGGCTCTGACAGTTCAGTTTTATATTTGATATTTAATTACTAGAAAGAAGTAGGAATGTTAGCCATGTCACTGCGTACAGAGATACTCAACTTGCTTTGCCTGGGGGGCCACATTTGCAAATGACATTAGGCCAGAGGCCAGTTAACATCTCCTGAGGCTGCTAAAACTGATCCTCAAGCCAAGATCTCAAGATGTCTGAAGCATGAAAGGGAGTGTTTTGGAGAATTTGACACTGATTTTTATGTTGTGATAATATTTACTTATACGGAACACATTACTGCTGTTGATTAAACCATACCAATCAAAGGTTAAGGAGGATCTTTTTTTTACATTCTTGTTTTAATTAGTGTACAATCGCCTGAAAATAAGAGTCATTGTGTTTTTGTTACCTTAGAATGAGCCGTTTATATCTAAAGGGGGCGAGGGTCCTTTTCATTGGAGTCCGCCATGTTTGACCACCATGTTTCTCCAGTAGCATAGCAGTAACAAACAGTAACAGCCTAAATGATGAAACATACCTGCTGAAGATCAGCATGTTGGCATTGTTATTGTGAGCATGATAGCATGTTAATGTTAGCACTCATCACAACACTGCTTCTCAATCACAGCCTTACAGCTCTGTTAGCATGGCTGTAGACCTTCAGTCTTGTTCATATGTAGCTCAGTTTGACCTTACACCATTTTTAAATGAAGTTTATGTGATGGACTGTCAATCCCCATGATAGAAAAGTCTAGAAAGTGTATATTTGCATTAGCATGTGGACAACTGTGACAAGTATTCTTAAATAAATAATGTATTATAGATCAACAGGGCATCCAGTTGGTTGTAGCCACTGGTGCAGTTCCAACATTGCACTGGAACAACGTAGTTTACCACAGTTCCTCCAACTGTGACGGAAATATATTGTTTTCAACAATTGTCCACAGCGTCTTCTCTCTGTTGTGTCCTCTCTGCAGTGCAGTGAGTCAGACTTTGAGTTTGGCACAGAGTGTCTCCATCTGGCTCTGCAGTACTGTGGCACCAATGCCAAGCTCATCCAGGGACCGCCAACACTGTGGAAGGTGAGCACGCCAGGGGCCCGGTTTGGGTTGGGGATTGTGGATTTGGTGACAGTTTGGCTAGCGCTGCTGTATGCCGGCTGCTGATTTATCATATGGGCACAAACAAAGCTTGTAAATTAAAAGTGAAGGGTGCTGGCAAAAGAGGAAGCACCAGTATATTGAATGTGACATCAAGGATTAGCATGTAGAAATTAGCTTAAATGTAAATGTTCTGTGCTGAATGCTCCATTCATGTAGCTGTTTGCCCCTCAGTTAGTTCACCCAAATTACAATAAGACATATATTTAGTGGCCCTCAGTGTTATCCAGCCCTGAAGATGGGTTTGATTTGGTTTTTCATGTTAGAGTTTTGAGTTTTCTGGCTCCACCCTAATATAATGGACGTGGATCAAATTCTGTTTGTAGTGCTCAGTAACATTTGAGGAGTAACTTGTCTTTCCAAACAACACTGGAGAGTACTACCCTCAGAGCGTGGACTTTTTTGGCACTAACTCAGTTTAATATCTGGCATTAGAATCGTGATATTAGATTCTTTAATTGAATGAATAGTTTTTAGAGGCTTGAAGAGGCAAAACTGTACAGCATTTGTCAAGAAAAAGCAAAGACTATAGAAAAGTCCAAAGAATAGATGTAATTTTGTGTTTTATTTCTTATTCCCTGTTAATCATCTCATGATGCCTTAAGAAATATTGATCTAGAGTAACTGGGACACTGTCTCTGCTTTTGAGTTTTTTTTAATTTGTTTTTCAGTGCTTTGAAGAACCCAAATCAAATTCCTTTCACCTTCAGTGGATTGTTGGGTTAGTGTATTATTTCTCAGAGGCAGATATATCAAAATCTTGGCACATAAAACCAAAACTATCTGCATGGCCAGATACCTTTGTAGATTAAAATGTTTTTTCTTCTAATATGAGTGAACTGATCCTTCAAACTGAAGTTATTTTGTCCTCCAGGTAACCTACAAACGAGATCTGGCCGCTGCAGAGTCCATTATCAAAGGTGAGTTACCCTCTATATGCATAATTTCCTGTGTGTATAGCAGAGCTTTTCATCTCTTCTTCTTCGTCTTCATTTGTATATACACATGTGAAGTGTCCGTGTAGACATGTAAGGCTGAAGGCAGTAGGTCTTCTCAGACAGGTTCAGTGGTTTTCGTCTCTTTATGTTGGCAGGATAGACTTAGTCTTGAATGGAATGAACCAAAATGTACTCAGAGGGAGAAATTCTTTGTAGCATTGTTCAGCTTGGTCGGAACAGTCTGTGAATACTACGGAGAGCAAGTCAGGACAAGAGAGACTATCACAGTCAGAGAAATGGAAATAAACGCAGCCCTATATTTCACCCTGCTAGCACCTGGACCAACAATTACCTGTTTGATGATGACATAAGGTGCACAGTGATTATTCCCAGAGTCTCTGAACTCAATGAATTCATTGTGTGTTTTTAAGAGAGGACGTGGAAGAAAGTTCTCACATCTGTCAGGATGATAAACTGCAGAGTGTTTCAGTTTGTGTGTGTTTGCGTTCCACATACTTAGATACACACCACTGTGTCACTGTGTGCGTATGTGTGTGCAGACCCGTGGTTGTGTGTATCCTGATTAGAAGAGTCTGTTTGTGCACACTTACCAATCGATTTTTCAATACAAGGCTTGTGAGTGAGGCAGCTCCAGTTTTATGCAGTGTATATGGTGGCCATCTTGATTTAATGTTTTAGAAATTGTTTTGTTTTTGACCATGACTTAATAATTTTGACATACACTTGCAAAACACAACCAGATATTTCTGGCACCCCTGATTCTGGAAGTTAGCCTGATATCAGACATGTTACACTGTATTTCCATTTTTAAGAGAAAGAGCCTACTCAATGCAGTGGGTGGAGCCAGCTCAGCGGAGTGGGCAGATTGGTCAGTGGTCTGGACTCAGGCTAGTCAGAAGTAAAAGTCACGAGGTGACAGTTGGAGCACTCTTATAGCTTGGATTGGCGTGAAACTCTTCTAGTTAAGACATCAATACAAAACATTAACAGCTATATTAAAAAATATCACCAAGTGTCCATAAAGACTTTGAGGTTGATGTTAACGATGACTCTCAAGGTATTTTTCATCAAGAGACAACCAATAATAAGAGCTTGAAATTCTGTTACATGTGCTGCTAAAGGCAGTTTAAGCTTATTATTCCACTATTAAGAAAACTAGAAATGCAATCCTCAGCTCAATTTGCTTGATTTAACTGATTTACTTAAATCAGGAAAACCACAACTCCTCCCAGTTTGCGTGTTTGTTGGTGTGTCTAATTCATTTGGCTGTTGAGATAGTGTCTGTCAGTTAGTAGCTGGCAAACCAAAGTGTAACTGTGCAATAGCTAGCTACATGTTAACTTGAACCTCAGATTTTATCCTGCTCTAAAACTGCCTAACCTATCCTGCTGTCTTGGTTGGCTAACCTAACATGCTTTCTATTTAGCTTGCTAATGTAGTTGGTATGTTGGAGAAGTATTCTAATTTTCTGCACTGACAGAGTTGCATCAGTCTCAGTTGGAGCACTTCCAAGTGTTGGATGAAACTCTCCTGGCTGAGTCATCCATAAATCAAGGCAAGATCAAGTGTGTTTGAAAATATCTGGTCCTTTGATAAAATGTTCAGGGTACAACAGTAACTCTAAGAGAGAAGACATCTACAACTAAGGAGGAGCATTTCAGTAAGAAACACCCGATCACTGAGCATAAAGTGGTATTAATAATTCATACCGGAAAAGACACTGATGAGAGCAGTAAAGTTGTAGACTGTAAGAACCAAAACAGTGATCTTAAAGTGCAGGGGAAGTTCAGATTTGGATGAAAGATTGTGACTACAGCTGACAATTTTTCACAATACACATAGTGATTTGATGAAGAGTTAATATAAAGTTACTGAAGAGTGCAAGGGACAGGAATTCCTGAACTGTGGTGGTGTTTTCCTCCCAATTGCAACAACAAATTGCTCTGAATTTCCTACAGCTTCTGACCAGCTTCTTATCCACAGCAATAATGGCTGAGGCTCATGGGTATTAGTATTTAGGGACACAATAACACACTGACATTATTTCTCATAAACACAGATGAAATGATTAAAACAGCTGGTCATAGCATAAAACCTATAACATTGTTAGATAATCTAGGAGACTCCTGTGTTTTGTGTTGAGGAACACTGAGGATTTTATTAAAAGAAAAACCTTGAAATGAAAATTTACAGTAGGGATCCAGTGACTCAACCTGCTTCATAACTCATAACAAGTTAAGTCCGTTGAGACAACTGGTGTGTTCATCACATAGCTGAGTCAGACGAGATATGCAGGGAAAACGTTTCTGTGATATCTTCCACCACTGGCCTCTAATTTATTCTCCAATGAAGTGAATGATCAACCAAAACATGTGTAGGTGGACAGACTCAAAGCAGGCTGAAGTTGCGCAACATCCAGCTTTCATGTGTTTTGGAATTTATTGTATTTTATCTATGAGAAGCTTCTGAGACAACAAAAATGTTTTCAGTGTATTTTTTTGTGTATAGCAGAGGCGAGCGAATGATTGAGGGCCACAGGGAAAAACACATGGGGACTATAGGATTTGAATCCACCAATTTGTTGATAAGGCAACTAACTCAAACTACCCTCGAGGTCCAGCAGAGTAAGAGTTGATCCATTTTCCCTGAAACCGCCTTTTCTCCTTAACTATGCCGGGGCTTCCCGCTGAGCTTTTCTATCTCATTTCCATATTAAACTGACAGGTTTTTCACTGAAATGTTTAACTTTAGCTAACAGTACTAGCATTAATAACAGAATATAATTCCTGCAACTGGTTATTGAAAGTGAAAGTGAGGTGAAGAGATGGACTATGAATGCAAACATGTAAGCATTTAATGTCACTTTTGGGGGCCACACTGTTTTTGAGGGCTGCCTTGAGAACCCTCGGCATAAAGCTTTTTCAGTGGACCTCTACTGATTGCACCAGACAAGCTGCTACAAGATTTGTAATGCCAAGTTAGGCCAGTTTGTGTTCATACTTAGTCACTCTCTCACTCTTGATGGGGCAGTTATCACAGAAGTTTTAAACCAGTCATGTTCTTCTCTTTCAGAGACTCTGTCGCAGTCGGCTTGTGTTATCACAGGTGGATCTGCGCATGCTGTGACGCTGGCTGATGCCCTTCAGAAGGCTGTTGGTGCTCTCGACATGGTAAGAGTGCGACAGTCACAGCTGATTAAAACGCTGGTTATTTTGACGACAGCAGTACTGTAGATCCCCATGAGTTTGCCATTTTTGTTTTCCTTTATCTCCTTGTTCCCGTACCTCCAATCCCCCCACAATCTCAATGTGAGCTCCACTTGGGTGGCCTGCTGGTGAGACATGCCATCTGCGGTCAGAGCTTTAATGGAGCCTGTCTGGGACATCTACTCTCTGCAACTTTCCTCCTCCTCATTTTCTCCCTCCATCCCCGACCTCCACCTCTCACTCCCATGCATGCAGGAGAGCAGATGGCAGTCATATTTCCTGTACCGTGGGAGTTTGCCTGATTAATTGAGTGTTTAGTGATGAGTTCTTCCCTCCTCCTCCTCATCCTCCTACCACCTCCGCTCAGTCAGACTTGATGTGCTCCCAGTTTCCACCACAGTCCATATCCCTCCCATTCACTCTTAATTATTTTTCGGGCACATCAAATTCCCATGTTGCAAACATCCTCCACTTAATTTGTAAAATTGTTCCTAACAGACAATGGAAAACGGTATCCATATGCAAAACAGCACGTGAATGACAGTCTGAGATATTCAGTCAGACAGCACAGACCACGTAGAAGTTCCACATGTGAAATCCTCTCCTTTACCTCAACAACTGTCGGGTTTCCCTTCAGCAAGCCACGTAACCACTAACTCAAGCAACCTTTCAGCTTTCTTTGAAAAGAAGGAAGACGAATGGATGTCACAAAATAAGCTTTGTGACTATGGTACCACTCAAAAGTTTGAAGAGATCGGCTCATTTAATGTTTTTTCACATTGTAGATTAATACTGGAGACATCAGAACAATAGTATGAAATATAGAATTATATGGAATTATGCAGTAAGCAAAAATGTGAAAACAAGGCAAAATATGTTCTATATTTTGGATTCTTAAAAAGCAAAAAACTCTCGCACACTGTCTGGCAATCAAAGATTTAATAACATTGTGGTTATTAAACTTTATTGTGAACCCTTTAATTTCTCTGCACATGTGGATCTACAGGTGTGCAAAAGTTTTTTGCTTTTTGATATTTTAGATCCTTCAAAGCAGCCACCTTTTGCTGTGATGACGGCTTTGCACACAGTTGGTATAATCTGAAACCTTTCTTATTAAAAACACAAAGAAAAAACATTGACTGAGAAGTGTGTCCAGATTTTTGACTGGTAATGTACAAGTGGACATGTGACTGCAGGGTCTATAAGAAAGCATATGCAAAATTATGATGGTTGCAATGCAACATCAGTCAGTGTACAAGTTGTAAAACTGATTTTGAGACAAACAAATTAACCCTACAATAAAGATTTGTGCCCTCAAGAGATTGTATTGCATCACCTTGTGGGGAAGAACTCATTCAGGTGAGATGGTGCAGACATAATATTATGAATGCCTGTGCAGTCTTATTTCAGTGTGACACCCCTGCAATAACTGCCTTTTTGTACCTTAATGTTTTTATTTTGTTAACAAAATATTCTACAGAAGATTAGTGTTTTTTCATGCTTCAAGAAAAGGTGGGTCTGAAATGATTGTAGCCGGGTCCTTAGTGTAGGACAGCAGCTTTAGTCAGCTTGATTAACAGCAGGTATAATGGACTCCAACGGCAACCCAAAGTCACAGCAAATAAACATGTCTAAAGGTATCAAATGTCCTTAAAAATTGTATAAACCATAGCATAATTCACTTCTTGTTACGGTCAGCATGTTTCATGTTTATCTGTGGCATAGCTAAACACTACACTGTTTTAGTGTCGTGCTCTCATCTCTTAACAACTCAGAAGCTCAGGAAGTTGCATATTAGGCAGTTTATTTGTCTGGAAAATGAAGGTCGCAGAAGGAGATTAAGCCGAAAGAGTGGTATGAGAGGCTTCCCTTTTTTTTCTTTTTCTAAGGGGCGTAAGTTTCACTTGGGACAAAAAGACAGATGTACCTCTCGCTTTTTTAACACCTACACAACCTCCCTCCCTCCTTTTACAGTTTGAGAGTTTCTCTAAAATGGACCCCTTTCACTGTCAAGCTGCAGAACTGAGTGAAGATGACAAGAGGGAGAAGAGCTAAAACACTTTCAATTTCATTGTGTGCGCAGATCACAAAAATAGATCTTTTTCACAGCAGCCATTTTGACATGAAATAGTGATAACAGCAATAACAATCATTTGTACCACACAAATAATAATATTTGTACAGCACTTTTCAAAACACAAAGTGCTTTTACAGAACAGGATCAAATAGAACAAAAACAATAATAAAAAAAAAAATAGGCATATAAAACAAAATATTGGACCAAAAAGGTCTTTTATGCCTCACAAGTGAAGTGAAGAGATGTATGTGGGAATTTTTCTGCCCTGGGTTTCGTCTGTAAGGCAACATATTGTTTGGTTATTTGTTGGGTCCATATGCAGAGAGGAAGATGTGGTGGGAGGCATAACTTTTAATTTATAGTTAATATTTTCCAAGAAACATGCTGGAATTGACCATCAAAAATCTAAAGTAATCAGTATAAGTATCAGCTTGAGATTGACATGATTGTGTATATATAGTATATTTTATACCTACAGAGCCTCTGACTTTATCCTAAAATCAAACCTACGCACTTGACTGAAAGGGATTCATGTTGTTTTTCCCACTCCTGTATGTACTGCTAATGAGAAAACAAAATGACATATAATAACAATGTCAAAACAACACCAAAGTAAGTCCTCAAAAGTGATGTTGAGTTGAACATCTCTAATACTGATTTTATAGCATTATAAGCTTCACAAAATGTTTATTGGGTCACCTGAGATTGTACAGGTGTTTATGATATTCCGTCCATTCCTTTATGTGCTCATATTTCATATCCGTCGCCTATTATTCTTCTCCAGAGCAGACACCCAGGCTGACAAATCGCCCACACATGGCTTCATGTATAGAGAAGTGTTTTTCTTCCTGGATCATCCTGATGTATATATATTCCCTCAGTGTAGCTGTTGACAGTGGACGGGGGCGTCAGGGCACGCCACATAATGTCTTTCCATGTTCCACCGTGATCCAAACAGTCCGTCCCCCTTTAAACTTGCTCCAAGTCCTTCATCAGTTGGTGTCAAACGGGCGGATCTTGCTGTCCGGTGCTGGACCGGGCCCCAGAGACGGATTGGGGTCGGTATCAGTCTCCTTGGATCGGCTGATTGGAGCCATTCCCGTCTGCGCTCAGGTGGCTGTCGGGGCTGTGATTTTCCGGTGCGCGTGTTCGGAACCAGATACATCCTTTTCAGGGAGTTTGGGAGGGAGGGAAGAAGAATGGAGGGGGAGATGAAAGGCGAGTGGAAGAAGCGGAAGATGAAGAATTACCTTTGTCCCAGTGCCATTATGTGAATCTAATACAGGGATAAGAAAGCTTGGGCTGCCCAAGCTAAGCTGAAAACTGACAGGATAGTGTGTGTGTGTGTGTGTGTGCGCGTGTGTGTGTGTGTGTGTGTGTGTGTGTGTGTGTGTGTGTGTGTGTGTGTGTGTGTGTGTGTGTGTGCATGCGTGTGTGTATGTGTTTGTGTTTGTGTGTGTTTGTGTGCAGGTGGAGGATTTGGCAGCATGAGTTAGAGAAAGACACTCAACAATCTGGCAGTAAGAATGTGAATTAAGGATTCTCTCAGCAGGATATTATCTGAGAGATCCATTTGATGCAGTTTATATCCAGGCTTACATAGAAAAGGAAAAATTGTCACATAATATAAATTATTACAACAATTAATCTCCTGAAAATAATACATTCCTGGAGAAAGTATTTTTTTTTAACCTTTATTTATCCAGGACAGTTTCACTGAGGGCTACGCTGTCTGTTTTCAGGAACACCCTGTTTAGTTGCAAAGTTGCACACGTTCACACCGGAAAGTTGCAGAACCATTTTATTTTTTAACTACTGAGCAACTTAACTGGTGCAGTTGGGGGTTCAAGGCATATAAGGCGTATAAATACGTCTCATATTCATACCACTGAATAATATATTTTCTTGATAAGTACTTTTTTGATGAATACTTTTCATGGAACTTGGAACATGGAACTCTCTTTTTAACCTTTTTAAACCTGTTTCATTGTAACAACATGCAAGAGTTGTTTTGGCCCATCAATTAAGCAGTTTTAACAAAGGGAGTTCAGCAAAATACAAAATGTCTTCAAGTCCTTTACAATAATATAAGTCAAATAGTTTAGAGCAGCCTTAAGCTCTTATCCACTCCCCTCCGCTCCTCATCAGGTGGTCACCTGCAACAGTGCATCCAGACAATCTGACTGCGTGTTCAAAAGATGCTGACTGTCATAGTTGATGCATGTTTTGGCAGTAAAGCCAAGAAAATAACACCCTACATGTACAGCCATTTCCATAGCAAGAGAACCAGAAGATCTGCTTGTAATGATCACAAACAGACATTTTCAAGATAGCCAAGATAGTTTTTGTACAAATATAAATAGTGTGATAACCGTGATACTTAGCTTGACATGTGACCAAATTTTAAAACTTACTGTTATTGTGCATTCTCTCCACACAGGAAATGTAGAAAAAAGATGTCACAAGTTTAACACTGACATAAACTTTTCTGTTTTGCTGTGCAAGATATTAAATATCTGTATAGCACTGAAAACCTCAACTTGCTATGTACGAGTTCCCCAGTTTTTGCAGTCTGTCTATATCCTAATTTCCCCTTTTTGTTATATAATTATGAGCCGTGAGTTATTCAAACATTTGGCTCCAGTGAATTTGGAACAAAGGTTCACATAAAACACCCACTCCTCTGGGTTTAGCCTCCTACATAAGAGATGAAAGTATTTCAGTTTAAAAAAATGGACCAAATCCTCTATTATATTCCTTATCGCTAATCCTTTTATCTTGATATATGATAATAGCCTCATATCCAGCCCAGATCAAAGATAGTCAATGGACTCATGTATCAGCGTAGTGAAGCTTTTAAAGATTAACCTCAACCTATAAGAGGGTCTGTCATTTAGACAGAGAGCAAGGAGTAATAGCATGGCAGGAAAAGAGCCTGTCAGCCACTGATAAGTAATGGGTTCTGATTTGTGTTTGCAATTTACAATAGTTTACTTGCCAAGGGCTCTTTTATAGTACAAACGTGTCCTTTAAATGTGATAAATACGTGGTCATTATATTTACAGCAGTAAGTGTGCATGCTGCTGCTGTGATGACATGAGAATTTACTCATAAGCTTGAATCTGGCCCATGATTTGTTTTTCTCTCTTGTTAAAATCTCTCTTTGCTGTTGCCATGAAACTTAAATAGAAATACCAAAATTTTCATCTCACATTTTTAGACATTCTAGTAGGTTTGTAATGCTGGTCTGTCTACTACTTTGGTTGAGTTTAAAATATCTCAACAACTTTTGGATGGTTTGCTGTGACATTTTGTTCAGACATTTGAGGTTAAAGGATGACGCCTACCAATTTTGGTGATCCTGACCTTTCAGGGAGCACCGCTATTCTGTTGACATTTATGGTTTTGACTGACGCATCTGGACAATCATTGGATGCATTTTCATGAAGTTTGGTACGCACGTTCATGTCTCCCTTAGGATGATCCCGTAACTTTTCATCTAGTGCCATCAGCAGGTCAAAATTTTCATTTGTCTAATACTGTATGACCAAACAAATTGCATTGCCTTCAGCGTCAACTGTGCCTCAATTTTACTTTGTCTTTAGTACTAATTAGCAGCTGTTGGTATACTAAGAACACGCTAAACTAAGATGGTGAACATATTAAACATCAGCTCAAAGCATCACTATGCTGAAATACAGCCTCACAGAGCTGCTAGCAAGGCTGAAAACTCTTTAATCTTGTTTAAAAGAATGAACCAGCTGGTATAACATTTGCTGTACAACAGCCAAAACAACTGACAAATGACAAAAAAAGGGTGATGTTAAGTGTTAAAGTCGAGCACAACTTGAGAAGAGTCGGAAAGTCAACAGCTGACCCAGTAATGTCAGTTACACAGTGATATCGATCTAATGCTAGTAATCATTAGCAACCATTAGCTTCCATAAGCTACTGGTCAAACCAGATCAAGTAATCCTGTGTTGTCAAAACTCCTGACAGTATTGAAGTGAGCAAGTGTTAGTCCTATTGCTATAAGTATGAATTAAACTTTTTATTTCTAAGATAATAAATGTGCCACCTCTCCTTTTAAGCAGCTAACTGCCAAATATTTTCTTCCGCAGTTGGTGGAGTCAAAAAGAGAGTTCATATTGGACTTTAATTTGTCAGGTGGTGAGAAACATGACTCCAAATGAATGCTATTGTTGCCCTGTGATTACTGGATGTGTAGACTGTTTGCGAACATGTTAGCCATAACAACTTTATAAAGTAATAATATATGTCATTCTTGTGTGACAACTTAATTCCACTGCCCCAAAGCAGCCCAAATACCCAAATATTACTGCTTTATGTATAACTTTTAATGAGAATTTTAATGTTTTAACAGTGCATTGTCTCATATTAGACCCAACCTCACTAAAATGACTAAAATTCAGTCTCTTCCTTAACACATTTACAATTATTTTTAGGAGATATCTCACTACTGTGCTGAGCTCTGAAGCTTTGTTTTTCTTGTGTCCTCAGAGTGGTTTGGTCGTCGAGTCTCTGTGGCTTCTTGGCTCTCCAACCCATGCCTAAATTTAAATAAACATTCCTACTCTGGGATTTCATGCCCAACCTGGTTTAGATCATCTCAAATTTTTTAAACCCTGCAAATCTACATTTCGGACTGAAATGATTTTCCTCCTGAAGCCATGGGCAGTTATCTTTCAAGACCAATTAACCCTCCGACATATGTTTCCTATATCCATTTCACATTTACAATTACTTTCTGTTATTTTAATGGGTAGAACAACTGTGTCTCGATGCCAAACACAGATTCTGGATGTTTATTTCTGTGTTTATTTCCTGCGTGTGTGAAATTGTAGGACCAGGCTGTAATTAGAGGCACAACAACATAGATGAATGTGAAACGGACATGGTGGACATGGCGTGCTATCCGGTTGCCTCATGTGTCAGTGGTGTGCCAAGGCCAAAACTGAATGGAAAGATCAGGACCTAAATGTCCTGGTCCTCTGAGCAAAAAAGCTTTTACGATTCTTGGCTGTAGTTGGACTTTGACTCAATTTGCAGCGTAATGAAATTTAAGTTGGCTTGTGTCTGATCGCTGTCCCCGGCTTTTGCATATGACAGAATTTTCCTGCCAGTTGAGAAGTATAAAGGAGCCCAGAAATGGTTTCTTTTTTTAATCCCTTCCATTTGTTCTAATAAGCTTCTGATTACAGTTGATGGAAATGAGCCACTCAGTTGCATACTCCCTGAGTGTATTTAGATATATTTTTAATCTCCTTTCTGTAATCATAAAATCATTCAGGGCAGGAAAACAGGTGGTTTATAGAATCACACTAAATGACTGAAGAAGTGGCTGAAACAAAAACCAGAAGCCTCTTGACCTTTGAGCACTGAAGTCAATCAGTCACTCAACATCAGCTACATGAGGACCCTGGTACTGCAGCACTTGCTTTAACTGTTACCACTCAGCATCCTGAAACAAGCAGAACTGAATATTTAACATCACTTTATCTCTGTCTTACAGGAGCTGGATGTCATCCCAGATCTGATGGGAGAAAACACCAGGTATCTATTAAACAACTGGAACTTCATCCAGGTTTCTGTAAGTTCCTATTTAGCTACAACTTTTCTGACAAAATGAAAACATGCCCGTGTAAATATTCATGATCTGTTTTGGCTGAGGAAGTGTGTAGATTTTAGATTAACAGCTTGTGGCATACTTGTTATCTTGCTGCTCATCATGGAGAAAAATTCCATCCTAGCCGAAAAGTTCTTATCTAGTTTTTGGTTTCCTTGGTCTCCAGGTCGATCGGTCTTGTCTGTCTGAAGTGGAGGCTTTGCTGAGGGATTTGGAGGCAGCGAATAGAGCTCTTCTTTACCCACTGGTCATCGTTTGGGTGAGTTCACACATGAATTCTGCAGCCATGATTTTACAAATAGGACAAAAAAGAGTCTGTAGCCATGCTAGTATGTCCTTGAGTCCGTAGGTAGGCACAGCTTTTCTTTGAGCTAATTGTATTGGTGTATTAGTTTTGTAGTATCAAGCAGTTTTTAATTAATGATGACACTTAGGCTGAGCTTATGGCTCGGCCTGAAGAACTATACTTAATTCAGAAGGGTTACATGTTATCTTTACTAAATATTATTATAATCCATCCAAGAGTTTTTGGTTTCACTCAAAACTAGGGATGTGCGCGATTAGTCAACTAAACAAATAAATGTCGCCACCCTCGCTAGTCAGCACCAGATATAATTGTCAGTTAAACTGTTGTTTAAGAATGTGCCACACTGGTTAACTAGCTGGACTGTAACCCTGTCAGACAGCAGCCTCCCTCTCCCCTCGCTAATGCCCATATGGTCTGGATGTTGTTGTTGTTGTTGAACAGATAACACCTGGTAAAAACAGAACAGTTTTGCAGTGTTTTGATCAAGAAAATGAAAATAAGGTTGCATTAGAATAGACTGGAATATAACCACTTGACTGGCATGTGGACATGAACCTGCAAGGAGAGCAGGTGCTAGCACTGCTGACATTAGCCACACTGTGTAGGAGTTAATGTAAGCTGTGGGTAAAAGATGCTGTTTACCTGCAGATTCTGCTTGATCTGAAAAACTGATACATTTAGTGAGTTGTCATGTTTTTTAGGATAATGTGTAATGTTCACAATGCAGAGCACAAAGTGCCACACATTTCAGCTGCATTTATAATACAATATGGTTATTGAAGAATGTGACTAATGGCGTCAAGCGCCTCCTTAATATACACAATAGTTTTTCAGACAATGTTTAGCATTATCAGTTAATAAATTATCCTTGACGTTGGCAGTTTTCTTACTGTTAGACTCCTGTTAAACAACAGGAGTTACAGGAGTTATCATGTATTAACTGCACAGCAACTCTAACATGCAGAGTTACAGGGAGAAAATTAATATTTTGAATTTGTAAAAGCCAGACAAAAGCTACAATGTTAAAAACACAAACTGGGATGCCTCCTAAATGTTTGCAGTGATTGAAGAGCCTGTGTCAGGTTTTTTCAGAACTTGAGTCTCACTGAAATTCTGCTCAGGAGTCAGTCAGTGTATAAAGAGTTTCTGTAGGTCTGTGTGTTTTGGAAGTTGAACATGCCTCAGTATCATTTCCCACACTTTGAATGAACTTTTCTTTACATGCTCATGAATACAGACATCTGGCACAGGACAGATTCAGTTTCTGTGAGATACATGTACCACAGGTCAAGCCAAACCTTTTCCTTTTTTTTCCCCACTTGTAAAAGCATCACCTGAAGTCCACCTCGGGTACCTTGATGAGCTCTGTAGCTGTGTGGAAACCCTACACCTCCCAGGAGAGCGCTGCAGCTCCGCCTCGCTTACTGTTCGATTCAAACACCCGAAAGTCCAGCACTAACAGAGTAACACTGACCTGAGAGCTCACAGAAAGAAAACCCTTAAACAAACTGCTCAAATCTGCTCCAAGAAACGTTTAAATATTTGCAGAAAAGGCCTGTTTACCCTCTTTTAATTTGGAAAATTGACCTCTTCAACTAGCACACAGAGCAAGTGCCAAAACAATTCCAGGTAATCGGAGAGAAATAAACCTGTAGAGGCCGACAAGTCTCAATCACTGCAGACGTCACGCAGCATTACTCCGCTGAAGCTCCTGCTCTTATTTCTGTGAGTTGTACTACGTTTTCAATAAAGACAGGAACACACACACACTCTTAAACACGTAAACACACAGTCTGAAGCTGGGTTTTAGAGGGATTGACTCTCTGCCACACCAGAACAAAAGCATGTCAGAGTTGCCACAATTCCCACTGTCAACATGTTTACATTCTAGTCTAATATATTCTATTTTGTTCTTTTATTTTCTGTTCCACTATATTTTTCTCCCATATATTCTACTCTACTTTATTGTACTTATTGTACTCTATTCTGCTCTGTTGTTTTCTATTGCACTCTACTCCACTCTGTTCTATAGAACTTTATTTCATTATACTGTTCTGTTCTGGTCTGATTGCAGTGTTTGCTCACAGTGTCTGGATAGAAAACCCCTGCGTCACATACGTACAGTTTATTGGCAGCAACATGTTTAACATTTTCTTTTTTCATGTTGCTATTTATAGACCCTTTTTAGGCTGATGTCATGAATGCGCCACGGCGTTAGCTGCAGGCAAAACTGGATAAATGTCATCTTGCTCTGATTTGTGTACCAGAATCATAGAAGTAATGACTAAAAAGTGACGTTTTATCACATATAAGCTGCCACTGCCGGTCAAAAAAAGAGAAGAAGACGACTATGGTTAAACGTGGCAAGACGAAGGCTGGGAGATGTGTGTGAGCCATGACAAAGAGTAAAGAAAGGAAATATTGTCACACTGATTTTCCTTATTAAACATAAAAATACCACTGATCACCCTCTGAATTCAGGCTTCTTACCAAACTAAGATGAGTTTTAACTGCCTCAGCATCCCCTTAAAACACACTTCATTTAAACTTGATAGAAACAAAATAAAATTCACCAAAATCGACTTGTCCAGTCTTTTCACTTGACCAACAGGCTGTCATCCTCCAGGCCAGGTGCACCGTCCTGAGTCAGGCCAGCACACAGCAATGTCTGTTACTCTGCAGACGATTAAATTAGCTAGAATGACAAAAATGTCCTCCAGAAAAGTTACCAGCAACGGAGTCACCCTTGTCAATATATTTGTCTAAACACCCAACCCTATAGCAGTTGTAGAAAGATTGTTCATCCATTGAGTGAGCGGTTAATGTGAACTTTTTCGAGTAACATTCACGGTCCTTGCGAGTGAGTGACTGCACAGATTCAGAAGAGCTTGTATGTGAAGAAATGAACCAACAAAACTTGCTAGCTAGTGTTGGCTAAAATGTTCAGAAAATATTTTTTTTTTTTGTTGAATAGACATTTCAGCTGGTTATAAGAAATAAACCATGTGAGGACACAACAGGGAGAGTCCTGCCTGGGTAGCTCCAGTTTTAGAAATACTTCAAGGCTGAGTTAGTCTCACCTGCAGTGAGATGTCACTCATTGTTTATCAAAGCAAAAAATTACAAAAAAATAAGCACAGAAGAAATATCTTACGGGCTGGACCACTGTGCTCAACTATCTTTAAACATTATGTACATTTACAGCTGTAAATGATAAAACAAATAAACATTTTTGCCGATTTTGAATATCACCGCAGTTCAAATCAGCAGCCAGTTGTTTACGCAGAAGTGACTGTTGTTGTTATGGCAACATCACGGTGATTCGGTCTATACTACTCTACTGTACTTTACGCAAGTCTACTGTACTCTGTTGTACCTTTTACTATTCTGCTCTATTATATTTTACTTTAAACTTCTCTATTTTACTCTATTTTGTTCTGTTCTGCTTTATTAATATCTGTAAAATTACTTAAAGTTAAAACAAATGAGTCAAATATTTTGATTGAATTGGAACTGTGATAATCAGTCATTAGTCATTTATCAAACAAAAATCCTAAAAAGCTGCTAATTCTGGATTCTCAAATGTGGTGATTTGCTGCCTTTCTTTGAATGATAAGATATTAGACTAATAAATGATCCGTTTCTTTCCTAAATGTACTTTTTTCAAATAATCAATAAACCACTAATATAATTAATCCTTAGTTGCAGCCCCACAAATTTCTTCAATGCATGTTGTAGATTGTATCTAAATTAAAC
This sequence comes from Lutjanus erythropterus, assembly GCF_056507025.1. Classification (NCBI taxonomy): domain Eukaryota; kingdom Metazoa; phylum Chordata; class Actinopteri; order Lutjaniformes; family Lutjanidae; genus Lutjanus; species Lutjanus erythropterus. The sequence goes on from NC_139325.1 coordinate 39,804,731, forward strand.
AGAATTAACTTTATCAAAGTAAAGTGGATTTTCAAAAAGGAAAACAATCCATTACTATAACGGATCACACAAGGTTTACTTTTGCCTCCTTGTCTAACCGGATTTCATGGTCACGTTTGAATGTGTGTGAACTGGGAAGTTGTGACTACGAGAAACGTGAAGCAGCCGCTGAATTTCACGGCTGTAAGTGATGAGGTTTAGTTCAGCACCAGTGTTTTTTTGTTAACCTTTTTGTTTTTTTTTTGCAGGGGATTGTTGTTGGATTGAACACGTACCCTGTTATTTCTCACAGTTGTGATCACATGGCAGTGATCAGTGGAGATTATTGAGTTTGAAGTAAAGACGGTGGCCTCGAGGGCAGAGAAGCAGGCTGGTTGATGGAGGTCACTGTTTCAAACTGTCTATGAAAGCGAAATGTTATGGCCTCGAGCAAAGAATGAACCTCTTGTTGTTGATATTACCAGGTTAGGTGTTGTAAATCTGTGATTACTTTTTACTGTAGTAGATATTTTTCTTACATAATCACGGCAGAGAATGCTTTCTCTCTTTTTTTCTCTCTTTTTGTCCTCAATTATTTGTTAATTCAGTGTTTTGCATCATCAGTCAAACTAAGTGTTCAGCTGTATTTTTGGCTGGACTGCAGCAAAGCACTTAAAACAAGGAAGTCTGCGACTGACTGAGTGATGAGTTTACACCTTTGGTTGAGTGATGGAGTTCTCCGTTGTCCATTGCGCTTTCAAAATGAACAGGTGCCAGTAGTCCTGAATTACATCCTTGGAAGGTAACACTGATTGTGAGAGGTGTGATGACATCACTTTGACATGTGCAGGGACACTGCATCAAACATAAAGATAAACTAAGGCTTACAGCGATGTTCAGATAGTCCACCTCATCTGCTGATCATGGATGCTGCCACTTTCTTTATCCATTAAAATTAAAAGTCTTGTTTCAAATTATACATGTAGGATTTAGTGGTATCTAATGGTGAACTTAAAGATTGAAGTTGCCATGTGTCACTTTCCATTTACAAGTGTATGAAAGAATCTACAGTGGCCATGAAAATCAAAAGGTTGTATATAGAGCCAGTTGGTTTGTCCATTCTAGGCTACTATAGAAACATGGCGGTGCAACATGGCATTGCAACAGAGCAATTCTCATTTTCAGGTGATTATTCTCTCATGAAAACATACTTATGAATATTATATTCAATTTCTGCTGAATGGGTCCAAGAAATCAGTGTAAATCTTACGCACGGGACCCCTTGTCATGTTGTCCTGCATGATCTTCTGCTACTTGAATCAGTGCATTTCAAGAAAAGTCAGTCACTTTGTAAAAATCAGGGGGCACATAATGTAAGACTCATCTCTAATCAAAGAACAAAACATGTCTTGTGTATTTCATTTTAGTCTTTTGAGGCTACTGGTGAAGGGGAGTTTGTTATCTTTCCTCCTCTACTGTCTATTTCTGGTGAGGCTGTAAAAAAGCCACCACTCTCTCCTTATGAGGAACTAAGACCACAAAACCAAACACTGACAGCTGATGCTTAAAGGTCATATTAGGTAATATTTTCTGCAGTAGTGTAAGTATAAATGTCTTGTGAACGTTATAAATGGCCAAAAATGCACTTTACTCAGTACAAAGTACAGTAGTTTTTATTTTTCATAGTTTTGACAAGAGTATATCTCCCATTTAAATCATCCCACTAAACCTGCCCAGTGGCCAAAAGTAAATACGAGTGGTTTTAGTGGGTAATTTGAAGATATTAATATGTATAACCTTAACTAAAATAAAACATTCGTCCTCACTTAACCTTTTGGCTTTTTAAGAAGGTTAGTGCATATGTTTTTGATTAATTCATGTTGTTGTCCTTGTGCATGTGTGTCAGTTTGTATTTTGGAACTCAGTTATTCATGATGTCTGCACAAACATCGTTGTGGCATCAGTGTTTTATTGGCCTGGAGGTTTAACAGCTGCTAATGTGCTGAATCTTCGAATTGAACCTCACCTGATGACAGCGAGCATCTGATTGATGTATTACAGTCTAAGTGTAATAATTGCACGTTTAGAGCAGATGTCTTGACACATTTGAAATGATTCTCCTGACGATTGCATCTCATTGCTACGGTCTTTAAGGATATGACAAAATAATTGCGGTGAATAAATCTCGAGTTAGGTTTCTGTCAGTGGGTCGGTTATGGAAATCGGCTGAGCTTTAGATGTCACAGGATGACACAGTAATGTGAACCGATGTGTCTGGATTATGCTCCTCTAATTGGAGAAAATAAACCCCAGAGGCCCCAAAGATTTACAACTGAATTAGGGAATCATTATATCCTCAGACAGGACTGTGTATCAACCAACCTCTGTTTACTCTCAGCACGCCAGAGCTCAAGTCTTTTCTGAACACAACCTTAAATAAACAGGCCTATAGAGTTGCAACATGTTTAAACGACTGCTTGAACAATGAGCCATAATTGCTCCCAAAAAGGGGCATAATTGCTGTTCTGGTAAGAGATCCTCACTTTTGGCAAGCATTTTCTGATTGGGCGCGGTGGCCTTTGTTTTGATAGGTGCATTTGAGCGCTTCGGATGAGCTGTCCATCAGCGGGAGAGCAGAGGAGCCAGCAGCTATCATGGACCTGGCCTCAGCAGCCACGCTCCGAAATATTCTCCTCTACGGCATCCAGCTTCATCAGTCAAAGGTAAGCTCTTCGTCTTTCCCCATCTTCTTCATGTTTTTCTTTTATTTCTTCCTGAAGTGAGCTCAGAGTTCCTGTGCTGTGGATGTGAATGTTTAAGAGAGGCCAAACAAAACAGAATGGGAAATGTCTCATAAGTGTTTTGTTCCAATGTCTTGTCATGCTTTTATGCTTCAGGCAAGGTTGCTGTCTTTTATCACACGTTTTTATGTGTGAGTGTGTGCGCGCTCTCAGACAAGCGTGACTTTTTTTTATGATGCGAGCGAGAACAATTGCGCACCCGCCAATGTGATTGAGAGGGCAGGATGTCAACTTTTCACCTTCCGCCATGTGTGTTGTGAAGCGTTGTTTCACCTGAATGTCAGAAAGATGAAAAGGACGCAGAGGTCTAAAAAGCATCGTGCAGCTCAACCACTGCATGTGCAGGCTGAACCTCAATGGTTAAAGCAGTAACGTGTGAGTTACCTTCTGGTGAAGGTGACTCCAAACACATAAGGAGCAGCATATCACAGTTTCTGCTGTACCTGTATCTGTAGCTTGCCTACTAGCTGCCCTTAGCTCATTTAGTCGTGCTGCTAGAGGCCCTCACCAGACCTGCAGTTCAGAACACCGGTGGAACCAGGCACAGCAGCCTCTTGTGGAACACGGCCAAACCAGGATTGAACACAGGGACTGAGGACAGGGAATACTGTACGGAGATTATTTACAACAGCTCCATCCAGGACTGGGAGCGATGAAGATGTCAGGCAGGGACAGGAGCAAGAGGAAGCTCGGCATTCAGAGAGATATCGAGATATTGTCACATCTAACGCTATAGATTAAGGATTTACTTTCAACCAAACCAGTCGAGCTGGTGAGACTTTTGTTTCTGTCAAGTTTGAATTGTGTTTACGAACAACATTGTTTTAGTTCAGTAAAGGAGAGAAACTTGAATTGAGAAGGTATGTGGTTTATTACAGACAATAAGTGTGCCGATATTTCCTTTCTTGGCATTTTTTAAAATGTATTTTGGCTTTTTATGCCTTTAATTGATAGGACTGGTGAAGATATGACAGGAAATAGGTAGAGCGAGTGAGGGAATGACACACAGCAAAGGGCCGTGAGCGGGAGTCAAAACCACGGCTGCTGCAGAGGACTCACAGCCTCCATACACGGGGTGCACGCTCTACCAACTGAGTTACCCAGGCACCCCCCTTCGTTGGCATTAAACCCTAAGCCTAACCCTTTATTAGACTACTAAGAGAGATTGTGAAAGTAGCAACCTCGCTGCTTGCATACATCTTCAGGCTAAAACTACAGGGGAATCAGAAAGTCGCCTCTTGAGGCACAAAGATATATCAGCAAAACATTACATAAATGTCTGTACCACAAGGGTTACTTCTTTACATTCTTTTGAAAATGTTAGTCCATTTTTGGATTGTTGTGAATTTAAATTCCGGCCATAACTTACACGTTACTCCTTTAAGCTGTCTGTTATGGAAACCGACTACGAGGCCGCCAAGTGTGCACTGGAGTCATCAGGGTGTATGCGGCTGACCTGAAATCCTTAACTGACTGCTCAGTAATTATAGGATTATATAAGGTGGAATTATTCATCCAGCACAGTGAGAAGTGTCAGGAGTCATGCTACCAAAGCCGTCAAGTCAAATCACAACTTTTGGGCCAGATGTGTGGGGCAAAGCTAAGACAAATGCTGAATATTCATGGCATTGTTGGCCTTAAATATGACATCCATCATGATTTATGTACATGACTGACTGCTGCAGCGTGATAAATGAAGTTTCTTGGCAGCCGAGCCACTTCACAAATCTTTTTTTTTTTTTAAAGCCTGCATGCCTCAGGCAACGGGATGTTTGAGCAGGTCGGGTTTATGCGCTCATGAAAAAAAAAAAAGAAAACGTGAGCGATGAGTTGAAGAGGAAGGCCCTGCTTCTGCGGTCAGTGATTTGACGTCACAGTGCCGCCTAATTAAAACGAGATGCTATGTATTCTTGATAGTGAGGAATGCAATACGCTGCTGGCCCACATATGAGTTTGATTCCGCTATCGGATGTTGGACATCATGGTTTTCCCCTGAATTATGGAGACTAATGCTGTTAATTAGTCATTCTGCCTCAACTCCTCTGAGAGAACAGAGAAAAGAGTAAAGGAGTGGATGGAGGTAATGTGTGTTTCACTATGATAAAATGCTTATCGTTATGAGATAGTGGAACAGCGGTGTACAGAATATATAAATCACTGTTAGTTTTTTGTTACAATGAGGATAATTCTTCCCAGATGGCCTTATTCATATTTGTCGAGATGCCTGCCAACACTTCCTCTGTCAGACGTACAGAATATATAAATATCACTCACAATTTTAAGTTTGTTTTATTTCTTTGGCTTTAATAAAAAAGCCTGACAGTAGGCAATAAAGCACACATAGTGAGCGTTTTTAGGTAATCAATCTGATTAGTGGAAGATACATTAAATCTGTGCAGATGGTTCATTTTACTTAGCAGTCCTTAAAAATGCATTTTTTTCTTCTGGTTTGTTTCTGCCCTCAGTGTTTAATGCTTTAATTAAAACATGAAAACCCATAAACATTTGAGATGGTACTGTGTTTATATGAGCGATTATATAACAACTCATGATTCTTTGTCATAAAACTCAGCATTGTCAACATGCAGAGGATGATTTTCAGCTCGGTCACATGAAGGATGAGATGTTGTGCTTTCCCCACGACAAAACAGCCTGGATTACATTTTCTGTTCCCTGCAGAGAGGCTCAAATTTTCCTATTTGAAAGACTCAAAATATTTTTGTAAGGGAAACAGACTGAAAACATTTTGTTGTGCTGCTGTCCTTCCTGTGACATTTGACTGTTCGCTTAGTATCAGTAAACAGTAACTGAATTCATAATAAGACAACGTTAGCTTCAGTGTTTAGCCTCTTGAAACTTGAATCAGTAAGCTCTCTGTCATGGAGGGTCTCATGTACATAATCGTAAGCATCTAAAAAATATTAGAAATTAGTTTTAATCCAAACTTGAAACACATACAGCGGTACATTGCTTGGCTCCCATGTTTGGAGCTGTCAATCAAACATTGATCTGCCACGCCCACATAGTCTTGACAAATGATCTTAACAGCAAACTGTGCTGTTTTTAAAACAGGTTTTCTTATAGTTATGAACGTTTATTTTCACTCTGATCGTTGTGGATTCTTAATCAGATACTAAACTTTGATATCATACATGCATCTTTACTATTTAAAGCCACATTTTCAGAGAATTAAAACAAATGATTACCAATATAAATGCATTCTGATTAGTTTTTTTTTCCTTTTATTTGTGTGATTGTGGCTTTGTGGGCTTCAGCTATGAAAGTCTGCGGAAGAGCGTACAGCTCGAAACGTCATGCTAATAAATTTTCATATGGGAGCTCTTTTGGTGTGGGGATCTTTTTTCTTTTCTTTTTCTCTCTTTTCATGCTTTGTGGGCTTCAGCACCACTGGGAATGAAATGAAAAATGCCAAATAAATTTAACAAGTTAGTTGCTAAATTTACTAGCCCAAATTGCATTTTACTTGCCTCGGGCAATCCTTATTGTTGAGCCCTGAAAAGGCTGTTTGATGGCAGGTTAAAGTGGTGAAAATATTCTAAATACAGCGTGCACTTAAATTGATGTTGAGTTTTTGGTGTTCCTTGGCAAAAATAAGTCTGACCCTGTCCACAGTCATGCATAGCTAAGCTTCCTTGCTTGTGGTCCTCTCTGCTTCACCAAATCAGCCAGCCGCTACTGTAGGTAATACACTGAATATCCATAAATAAAATCAAATAATCCAAACTATCCCTCTAAATATCACACAGCCAGTGTAGAAAACTGAACTGAGTAAATATTGTGAGAAATGTGCTTTCAACCTCGCATCAGTGATGCTTTGTGTCAGGGAGTGTCTTATTAAAGCTAAGAATATTTGTGCAGTTAGAAAAGTTTAGAGTTCTGTTACCGAAACCTGATACCAGTGGAATAACACATATCCTAATACATATCCTAGTCACATCCCTCTGTTTACAGGTAAGAGTCCAAATGTGATTTAAATTGTCAGCAGTTCTTATAAACTAGATAAGAAGTTAAAATTATTGGCCAAAATTTTAACATTTTCAGATTTTTCCATCAACAGTAACATAAGGTATGACATTAATACTTTGTGTGTCTTCCTATTTTGAGAATGTGACTGTTTTGTGACTCTTTGCATTCATACACAAAGCAGCTTTAGTGTCTGTCCCCTAAAAGTCAATGATTCAAGTCGTCAGTCAAGAAGACGCAGAACCAACCAGCATTTTGTTAGTCGAATCAGTGCACTTTTTGTTTTTGAGCTGTCTCGCTGTACACAGAGATGATGCAGGAGCAACAGCGTCTCAGGCTGTAAACTTCTCTCAAAATGACCTGAAGACAAAACTAACTGTGATGAAAGTAAAGAAGTGTGATGGAAACAGAGCAGTGCAGACCGGGGCAGCATGACTCGTGTCTGTTGGCGGCTCAGACGCTCTCAGCTCCAATGCTGACCACCAGTGATGTCGGCTAAACTACTTTGGACCAGACAGCGGTACAACCTCCAATACTGACCTCCACAGCGACTGATTGTTTGGCTCACCTCACTGTCAGCAGCTGGGCAGGAGAGATGGTCCATGGTTCACCAGGATTTTCTGACTGAAACTGAACTAATGAGAGCTCACACTTTTACTTTCTGACTCTGACCTGGACCAAACTCACTGCAGCCACCACAGTTGAATAGATACAATCTTGAATGCCGCTCCATTTTAAGCTAAACCAAGAGTTACTTTTCTTAGCTGCAGTTTTGTGAATATCAGTTTTATGATAAATGGCTGAGGTCTTTCTCACCAGCAACAACAGCTGGCGAAACAAAAACAAAAAACAATGTACAATCCAAAACCATAATCTGTGAACATCTGAACTGTGACTGTAACTGTGTGTACAAATTACTACTGCAGATTTTCTCCCCCATTACCACTGCTAGGGTGCCCATGAGGAAGGTACTTAACCCCAAACTGCTGCAGTGGAGCTGCTCAGTGGCCAACAGATCAGACTGTGGTTGCACTGGGTGGCTTCCAGGGTGTGAATGTGAGGAACTGCATACACCAGGGAGTTCCTACAAAGGAGAATTAGTGCTCTGCCTCTCTGGCTTGAAAAGGTTTGAAAAAAACAAAGCAAAACTTTAACTCCTAGGAGAAACGTGCCAATTTCATCTATTTTGTAAGTTTTAAATTAGTTTGCCACATGTGAATCAATGAATCCTAACTAATGGTCACACAGTAATGCAAAAAAACCTAACTGATCAAGGCAGTGGCAGACCAGCAACTTTGGTGTTCTGAGGTGATTTCTTTAAATGTCTTTATCAGTTCATAACCAAAGATACTCAGTTTGATATAATAAACAGAAAAGCAGAGAATCTCTAAATTTGAAAAGCTGAAAACAGCATTTTCTGCCATTTTTGTATTTAAAAAATCACTTTAATGATTAATTGACAATCCAAACAGGTTTTTGTTGTTGTTGTTGTTGTTTTTTACCACTTTTTTTTTTTTTTTTCGACATTGCATCTAACTTGCTTCAGGCAAGTAGGCAACCTTTATTGTTGATTCCTAAAAAGGCTTTCTGATGGCACGTTAAAGCAGTGAAAGTTAAAGCAGGTGGTCCTTTTTAAGTTGACTAAAATAAGTTTTGTTGCTGACCCTCTCCACAGCAGTACATTGCTTAGCTTCTGTGTCTTTGCTCCACTCCACTTCTCCAAACTGAGGGCGTGGTAACCGCCATCTACTGTAGGTACTACACTGACTATCCAGAAGCACCTCGTGCAGCCTCCCTTCAGATAATCTGAACTGTCCCTGAACTGATCTGGCAGCCAATGTAGAAAATGAACCAAATATTATGAGAAATGTGCTTTTAACCTGGCGTCAGTGACACTTTGTGTCAGGAAGTGTCTTATTGAAACTAAGAATAATATTTGTGCACTTAGACAAGTTTACTTTTCTGGATTTAACGGCACAGTTCGGAGTATCATTACCGAAACATGCTCCCACTATACAATACTTAAATATTATCATAAATATTTTGAACCCTGTAAACATTTTATGAATAACATATGTCCTAAAACATATCATATTCTTGTGCCTCTGTTTTTAAATGTAATTTGAGTTGTTAGCAGTTCTTCTAAACATCGAAAACTCAAGTTTTAATTATGAGCCAAAGTCTTGACATTTTCCGATTTTCTGCCATCAACAGTTAAGCAAGTTATGACATCAATACTTATGTGTATCTTTCAATTTTTTTTTTTTTTATACAAAACCTTGTTAAAGATAATCCACCATAAACTCTGATTTCCCTTTGCTCCTCCCTGAATGATTTCACTCTCTGCTCTGACATGACTGCTTGTTGTCAACTGCACACCAGTGAGAAGAATAACTGTGGAGAACATTTAATTGTCCCTAGCCTCTTGTTATGTATCTCTCTGAGGAATTATTGGACGCACCCACCTCTTTGGAAAAGTGTGGCCATTTGGTTAATTGAATTTTAACCTCTGACAGTTAAAATGCATGAGCGCATGGAACTGAGTTCGTCCCAGAGAGGTTGGGAAAATGATCCACCTCATTGACCTTTAGTGATGTCTTCTTGGATAAAAAAGAGGGTTTTCTCAAACGAGGCCTGACTATGGTTTCACAGGATTCAGAGTAACACCCAACCACTGAGGCTCACTGCATCCAGCAGCATGTCGCCATGCATGCCACTTTGCTTCATCAAGAGGAGAGAGTGAAATGGAGTCACGGGCAATGAACAGCGGTCTCTCTGAGAGGACGTGATCAAAGCACTTCTCGAGAGTCTTTTTCCGTTTGTGTTCGTTACCCCTCTGACGATGCCCACAAGCCAAACATCAGGTGTGACAATGTGTGAAAACCTCAAACCGATCTAAAGATGTTGGCTGAGAATATGTGGACACCGGATCCTCATAAACTGACACGATGTTGTGAGAACGGTGACGCTATCAGTGTCTGCAGTGGCGATAGGAAGTGTCATTGGATCCCTCTTCGCACAGGGTCCTGGCGACTTGTCATCCACTGAAAAGGGAGTTGTCACAGTGATATATGGGTGTTGTAATCCCTGCAGTGAGAGCCCTGATGTTTACCCAACCCCATATTTCCTCCTCCTCAAAGGGCCCAGACCGGGAATCCTAAACCTGAGAAGAGATTAGTCGGCCAGGAAGAAAAGAGAGGGAGAGAAAGGAGAAGAGGGAGGGGAGGGAGGAAGAAAAGGAGAGGACTCTATAGGTCTATTCTCCTCTACCTGTTCAGATCTAGGTCTGAAAGGCAGACAGGTGAAACCGTACACGACACAGTGAAGCTCTTGCTGTGACACTCGTGGAGTTGTACCCTCACCGGGGTCAAGGGAGATCAGGGAAGATCACCGTCTCTGTGGTCTCGGCACACTCACGACTTTACTCGGGCTAAATCCAACATTTGTCCTCTGCTGAATAAACAAGCGGTCTTAATGGGGAGGCACAGCATTGCACGAGAGCAAACAGTGGCAGGAAATTGGTGCAGAAGCCCACGACAGATCTGACACTAGGGCTGAACAATTAATCAAAATATTATTGCAACTGCAATATGGCCAAGTGCAATATCCAAACTGAAGAAACTGCAATTTTTTAAAATGAAGTACTGTACTGCTGCAGAGATTTCTTGCGCTATAAATCTTGTTCTCCAGATGTTTGTTTGGTAAAGACCCCATGAATGTGCCACTTTTTGTGTCAAATCTTGCTGTAGACTTGTAGATATTTCACTATACAACTGAAAACTTTGACCTGCTGGTGGTGCTAGTGTTGTAGTACTTGAGATCAGTCTCAGGACCAGTTTTTTAAGGTCTAGGTCAACCTGCGCATATATAACTAAATTGCTTGTCCCTTGTCTGATTTGTTGAACATTATTACTGTGACTGGATATCAAACTTCTTGCTTCAAATGCAACTAATAATTTTACTTATTTCTGATTTAAATTTTTGTTTCTGGCTGCCACCCCTCTCCACCCACCCCACCCCTTCAAACACACCAACAATGTGAATGCAGTAAACAGGAGAAGAAGTCATGGCTTTCTGGGAGAAGATGTCAGACAAATCTTCTGTAGTAAAATTTGGCTACCTAAACCACAACACGGTCACCTGGAAAACAGGGTCCATAAAGAAACACACTTTACACAGCTGTGTGAAAAATCTGCAGCTAGCTATCCTGATGAAGTTAGCGGATCATCAAAATAGGTCATTCTTTGGGGACCATGAATGTCTGTACAACATTTTGTAGCAGTCAAGGAAATAATTGCTGATATATTTCAGTTGGAACCAAAGTGGTGGACCAACCGACTGACCTAGTGACATTGCCATCCACAGAGCTAACTAGCATGGCTAAAAAGTACCTTAAAGTGAGCCAAGGTTTATACTGCCATAAACAATCAGGTTTCACTGCAAAGTTCCATAAGTGAAACCTGGTCTTTTAGTTTAAACCCCTGAAAATGAACCGCACACTCCTGGAGAATTTTCTAAATGAAGCGCCAAGGGAAAATGATTTCTCCAGAGGTCTTTGTCCGCACTTTTTCTCACACAACATCTGTCAGGCGACATATATGCAGCTTATCCTGTTTAGGTGCAACACGGCAGACAGGTGAAACCCTACACAAGCAACCGAGGCTCTTGCTGTGACACCTATGCATTCGCACCCTGGCAAGGTCAAGGGAGATCAGGGATGGCGGCCGGCTCTGCTGTCTCAGCACACTCCCGACCTTTCTTTGAGCAAATCCAGCAATTGTCCCCAGTTGAATAAGTGAGTGGTGTTATATTTTCTGTGATGAAAGAGTGTTGGAACCTTTAATGGGCTCTGAGAGACTATCATCATTCCAGCCTCTCAAAATGAAGAGCTGTCTCCATTATGAGACAGATGTGATTACTAAAATCCCTTGCATTAGACTCTTTGGCTCAGCTAGGTCGATTGACAGCTGAGAAGACATTTTAAGTTAAGAGGAAAAAACTATTACTTCAGTTGCTGTTTTAGAAGTGATGCTTAGCTGAATGAACATCAGACAAGTTAATGAAGAAATTTCAAAAAGGAGCACAGATAAGAAATAATGTGGAATTTCTCAAATCTGTTTTTGGTTGCCCTAACAAACTTCTCTGGAAGAGCTGACAGATCTGGCGAGGCTTCCTCTTGATTCACTGCACTTAACGTCAAAATAAAAGTCCAGTATCCACCCCCTGCGCCTTTACACAGTTTTCCCCCGCTGCTTGCCTAAGTACTTGTCTTTGTTCTGACAATGATGTCTTTAAACTTTATCTAAGTTCCCCCTGGAAATGTGGATGAGAGCGCTTGGCTCCCTCTGTGGAATCCTGACATCTCCATACAGACAGAAGCCCGGGCATCGCTCCCCTCCACAGTGATGTATTTGTAGAGTGTTAGGGTCAGAGCCTTGGGAGAGACTTGCACTGCCGCAACATGTGCAGGATATCAAGCTTGATCTTCCATGCCGAGAGTGCTCCAGATGTGTGTCGGTATGTGTGAAACTTGACCGCTGGAGTTTGGCTCAAGGAATTAGACATACCAAAGCGGTGTTTACTCAGCTTTGATTTCTTAGATTAAAAAGACCAGCAAGCGCGCTGTTTGGGCTGATGTGACTTGACGGAGACTCTTCCAGACAATTTGGAAATGACATTCCATGAGAGAATTAGTGTTACAAACACACGGCACGTTCTTATGGAAGATTAATGTAATCCAGCTCTTCACAATTAGTTTGTAAACATTCAATCACTCAGACGAAGGGCAAAACATGCAAGTGTTTGTTTTGCCACTTGGTTTTGAGCTGTTTCTGACCACCCACAGTAGTCCTGGTTTGAGTTTTCTTCCAGGGATTATACCTTCCTTTAACAGGCCTCATCAAAGATTGTTTTTGTGGCACTCACCTTCCTGCTCTGCTTTTGCTTTTATTTGCAGGGACCTCTCGGTACACATGCTTGTCTGGTTGGGTGCGGTGGAAAATAGCTGCAGAGTAGTACACAGTGTATTCAGACAAGGGAAAATATCACCAGATGTCCCAAAATGCTGGTAAGAGTGTAGCAAGGGCTGGTAAATTTATCTGCTCCTCCAGTCAGCTTGGTAAAGTAGAAAGCACTCAAACAGCATGCCAGGGTTAAACAATTAAAAATATTTTTTATAGGCTAATAGACAAATTTTAAATCCACATTTGGATCCACACCTGCATCAACATATACATAGTAATAGGTGATCATGCTTACTGGCTGCTCAAGACCATGATTTATGGAGACTACTACTATCTATCTACTACTACCGAATATCTCTGGGTTGTCAACAAAACGAGACATTTTTGGACATTAACCTGGGCTTTAGGAAACACCGATCAACATTTTTCAACATTTTCTGACGTTTTATTGATCAAACAATGATTGCTTAAATAGTCGACAGATTAATTAATAGTGAAAATAATCATTAATCACCAAAACATAAAGCAGCCACATGTTGAAGCTCATCGATCCTCACCACACAATAATCACTGACCTTGATTTTATGTTTACTGGGTTTTGATTTAAAGTTCAGCTCCGGATTTAAACCGCTGACACAACCCCTGCAATGTGATTGGGCTCGTGTCCTGCTTTCATTAAATTCCCCACAATAACTGTATCACTTCATTTTGTGATGTAGCAAGGATGGGCTACACACATGCTTATATAATGGCAGTTATGTACTTGAAGGCAACTTTTATTTCTTTGTCTCATAACTGAATAAGAGGCTACTGGCGTGCAATCAGTGTGTGTGTTCATTGATTCACTTCGACAGAGAGCAGTGATTGCAGTGAGCAGAGGGTTTGCAGTGGAGATCTAACTTTGTTAGAGGTGTGCTACTCAAACGGAGAGGATAACTGAGACTTTTTCTAACTTCCTTAATGTTTTCTTCAGTTGTAAAATCTCCACCAGCATCAGAAACTTGGACAAAACACAAGCAGGCAAACGCAGCTCTTGTGGTCTGCATGCGGTATCTCCACTGCTGTTGGCTGGACTTGTAGTTACTGGGATCCTGGCAACTAATTTCCTTGTAGATTCAACCCTGGTTTTACGAGCTGTCATCTGTCCCACTTTGCTGATAACAACATCTGGGCATCAGCTAGAGGAGAGGAGGGCTGCTGTCTGCTGGAGCTGCAGCCCTGGCAAGTGGCAGGCAATTGTGTAACATCTTGGAGGCAACAGTTGATCGCTGTTGTAATAAATAGTTTAGTACTAGTACTAGTATTTCTGCTGCCGACTAGCTAGGGTGGCAGTGTATAATTGTATAGTTGACTAATTGCACATATCCTTAGTAGTTACATTTTTGAGGAAGTGAAAATCAGCTATAGTGTGGCCCACTGTGTGCAGCTTTAAAGCGTATATCTAGCCACCGTAGCCACATTGAAGCCTTTTTAGTGCACCACCATTAATCAAGCTTTTGTTTGCTGGTTCATGGCCTAACTTTCCAAAAAACTTTGGAAAACTAAACCAGACTGAAACGAACTAAAAGGGTACCTCAAGTGGAGGTAATGGCCAACCAAGTTGTTTGGAGGTCCCCCCTAACAGCTGAAAGGTTCATTCAGCTGGTAAAAAAGTAAAAACGACTGGCAAGTTTTTGGATTTGTGCTCCAATGCTAAAATCAAATTTCCTGCTCTGATGAAAACTCCACTTGGAAGTTTATGGAGTTATAAATAACCAGATTTCAAGGTAGGATTCAAGAACTTAAATCTGGTCTTGTATTTAATGCCCTCAAATGAATCTCACAGTCATGTGCTGTCCCTTCTTGTTCTCACACTACATCTGTCAGTCCACATGGCCGGCTGTATCCCCCTGATGTTTAGTCTGCGGTACACAGATATTTTGACAGCAGCACAAAAATACAGAGTTGCACCTATGTTTGTATGTTTGGCTTACGGCCTACTGAGATTACAATCTCGTGCTTGTCTTAAGGATGGAAGTGAGGGCACTAAGCCTTGGCCAGGATGTGTGCTGCTGAAAACCAGGTTGTAATAAATGTCCTGTTTTATGAAATATTCCTGCACCTGCACCTGACCTCAGATGGCCTGGGATATACACTGTATTTGGCTTCCCCGGCTTGGTGTAAGTGATACGGTGCGATAAGTAAATGAGGCATCTGTGCAGGGTGTGTGTGTGTGTGTCTGTGTGTTCTTGGGCCTCTCTCACTGCATGTGGGATTTGGTATGTCCCTGTTGATAAATCCCACCCACGCCTTCATGCTTTCATACCTTCTCGACTAAAGATTCATTGTTCTGCTTACTGTTTTGAGGTATGTCTTTCGGTGAGTTGAATTCAAACAAAGTCATCTCTCACCAGAGCTCGTTGAAAAAGTTCTCACCGAGGGGATCCAGCGGAGCTACAGACCCCCTCGATGTCCCATTCTTAGCAGGGTTTGCCTTCTCTGAAGAGGGTACACAAAAAGAGAAGTTGTACATTAGACGTGACTAACAAACTGCATGTTTGCCCAATGGACGCCCCTAGACAGGATATTTTGGAAACCTGTGTTGAAAGAGCTTTACCAGTGTACCGTGAAAGAGTTGTGTGGCAGCAATTGTTCTCTCAATGGGGTCTGAAAAGCAGTTATCAATACAAAAGTTTGCTTTTTCAATGGCTGGAAAGTCTGAGGGAACTCACAGCCGCACAAAAGTAGGGCGGGATACAGACTTATTCATTTTTCTACATTACAACTCCTTTCAGATGAAGTGAGGCAGAGTGGGAACGAGTATCTAAAATGCAGACACTCAGGCAACGACACGGCGAAATTCAATAAAACACATTCCCTGGAGGCATTTCATCTGTAAGAAGTATGAGATGATACTTATGTCACTGTCATCTTTGTCAACTTCAGCTCTCAGTCTTTCAGGTTGGATCCAAGCAAATATTTTATTTTTACGGCTGAACTTTCAGTTTAAGCATGATGTATAATCTGAAGGTTATTTAGATCCAAATTCCAGCAGTAAATATTAAAACCGGTTGGATCTAAGTGGAGGTTTTCTCTCTTCTCTGTTTAATGTACATTCAAGTGTCTGAGTAAAGTTTGACGGGATTGTTGGTCACATTTGATTGATTTTATCTCAGTTTATCGTTGATCATCTTTGTCTTGTACTGTTCTCAAGGTTTACTGAAGTATTGTATTTAAAATCAATTCTGAATTATCTTTTATTTATGTACTTATTTTCTACATTCTGACCTTTTCACCAAGCAACAAAACTAAACTTCATAATGAGTACTTCTTATAATTACTAAGAAAGTAACTAAGTACGAAACTTAATTATATACAGTTTTCTCCATTTCTTTCAGATGTTCTCTCTTAATTATTCCCTCTCTTCTTTCTTTAACTCGTTTGAATGAATAAAAATCCCCCAAACCTGAACAC
The DNA here is from genome assembly GCF_056507025.1 of Lutjanus erythropterus. Classification (NCBI taxonomy): domain Eukaryota; kingdom Metazoa; phylum Chordata; class Actinopteri; order Lutjaniformes; family Lutjanidae; genus Lutjanus; species Lutjanus erythropterus. The sequence goes on from NC_139325.1 coordinate 39,820,911, forward strand.
TTCATCACTTGTGATTAGTACTTTTACTTGTGATATCTAAGGATATATTTTGCTTCTAGTACTTATTTATTTCTACTTTTTTAATCCCATTAATCGTACACCAGTGGGTCAGTCTTTGCAAACTAAAATGATACCAAAAGATTTAAAAAGATATCAAGTATCAGGCTGAACTGTGGAATGTAAATACAATGCAAAGGACATTTTATTGGCAGTATTTTAGCTTGTTGTATTTCTACTTTAACCAGTGATTTGAGTATTTTTTTATCCACTGTTCTTTATATCAGATCAGTCCATGACTCTCCAAACCTTGAAATAAATAAAGGTTTCAGCCAAGCACCAGAATTAAACTTACACACTTTTTTAATCTCTGACTGATCTGAGGTACTCTTTTTTCCTTTCCATTCATCTTTTCTTCCTTTTTGTTTGAATCAATCTGAGTCCATGGAAATCCCCCCAAACGAAATAAAAATAAATAAAAGTTTTTCTCCTAACAGGAAAACTTTGACACTCCACAGTGAATACTTTTTGGCCTTCTTGTAAAATTTGAGGATATTATGCTGCTAATACTTATTTATGATTGTCTTCTTATTTTAATCGCATTGACCTGCTGGTGGCTCAGTCATTACAATCCCACAGATCTTTATTTCAAATTACGGTGGAGAAGCCAACGTTTCCAAAGATACCAAACAAGTCAGACTGAAGTTTTAGGAGACGAGACATCTAGAAAATTTCCAGCCATAAAAACACGTGGAGTCTTGGGTTGGAATATTTCTCCTGTATACCTTTAATGGAACAAGCTGGTAAAGAATCTATATGACACTGTCAGACACGGTGGAATAACAAACCTTGATTTTTTCCAACCTTAAAGCTGCTTAAGGGAACATAAAAGGGGGGAATTTGATGTTAAGGAATAGAAGATTTAAATGCTTTTACTTTGACTTGTAATGGTGTGTATTCCCCCTGTGGTATTTCTACATTTACTGAAGGATTTGGAGTCGTTCTGCGTCTATCAAATTGGTCTCTACAGGACTGTATTGTTGTAAAAATTCAAATCAGACTTCTGGACTTGCCAGTAATTGGACCTGTTGCCCCCTTCTCTCTTCGCAGTTTAGCCCCAAGCTACTGGCTGTCTTCAATGATACACAGAGGGGAGTGAGGGCAGCAGGACCACAATACCCACAGTGGGACGAGCTGTCAGAAACCCTGAAACTCTATCCTCTCTCAGACCAAAGCTCTGGGTGTTTTTAGCTCTATTGTATCACTGGGATTCAACACGCAGGTCATTTGGGGAGAGTTTTTCTGAGAAGTTACTTCATCTATTAAAAAGACGTCAGAATAATGCTCAGTGAAGTTCACATTAGGTGGTGGTTTTAGCTTTTAAAACTCCCAGAGTGGAGAATGCCGTCTGGCCTTAATGCAAGTAATGATACTGCCCTCAAGTGGATGCTCCAACTATTAGTGCTGTAGCACCCTCACGTCACAGGCAAAAAGACAGTGACAGTGAAACGTTAGGATGATGAAAAGAGGTCATAAAAACGCTCTAAATGCTCTTGGCCACCTTAGTTATGGTAGCTGGTGTGACTCTAACAACTCTTTCCAGTTCTCTTGGCTCGGGCCGAGTGCCAAGCTTTTCCATAAGCTGTTTTTCAATTAGGACCCAGCGCTCCTGGCATTTCATGAAGGGAACAGAAGTGGAAGCCCTCAGCAGCAGGAGCAGCAGCAGCAGCAGCAGTCCTCGGGGCTGGGGATGTCGGGGAAAATGACAGAGGCATACAAATTGTCACTGTTAAAGGTCCTAATTGCCTGAAACCTTTAAGCTTCAAAGCAGGCTCGTCTTGTGTGGCAGAAGTGCTGCTGCGCGCTCCTCTCAGATGGAAAGGTTGATTGCAACTGTGGCATTTAAGAGTAGAGAGAGTTTGAGGATTGCTTATTGTGTGGTCCGCCGATGCTGCTTTCCTCTCCCCCCCAGCTCCTCCCCGTCCCCCCTTTGCTTTGCGTTTCAAAGACCTGTCGCCTCACGGCTTGTCAAAATCCTCCCTTTAAACAGTAAGCAAAAATAGAAGCTAATGATTGAAGTTCCATTCCATAAACTTGTGGTTGCAGTTTGGAATAACAAGGCTGTTGCATGTGTTTGTTCATTCGTGCACATGGGAGTGATTGAAAACATTCTGCTTTTAGTTACTGCCCAGTCAAATGATTATATATTGAATTGTTTGTACATTAAAACAATGCTGTCACTTAATTTCGTAATATGACTTGTCTCTCGGAATGGAGTCTCGGTTCTGGGTGCACGAGGCACATGAACATCCCTAAAATCCCCACATCTCTCTCCATCTGTGACGACATCCAGTGGTATTTTCCCCGTGATACCAGTTCATATTGTTTGCTAACAGCCTCTATTTTTAAACGTGAAATCTGTCAAGTGAAAGTATATAAATGCCCTCTGGGCCACCAAGGGATTGGATGTGTCAGTAATCGATGTAGCAGAGGCTCTGCTGTCAGTGGAAAAAAGTGTTAGGTTTCAAAATGTAAATGTGTCGCGTTCCCGTTTAATATGGCATACATTACTGGTGATAGTCGGTCCACTAATGTGAATAAATGATGATACTTTTGGCTGGGAAAGCCTTTAAGTGAGGATTTGTGGCAGTTAATCATTATGAAGTGGAAAGTGAGTTTCCCTCACGTCTAATAATAGTAAAGTGAATCTCGTAAAAACAAGCACTTTTAAAATACAATAAAATGAAATACCCTCCACCCGACTGCACTTAGACTTTGGCTCAAGAAGAAATGTCTGTCTTTGGAGCGCATGAAGATTAATTCTACTCTATAAACAGGTGAGAAGCACCTATTAGCTCAAATGGCCCTATCAATCAGAATAATCCACTTGTGGTTTTCATCTTAAAGGCTCAGTTACACCCTCGCTTCAGGTTTTATCTCATGTCTGTCCAAATGCACCCCTCCAGTTCTGTTTGTCTCTGCGCTGCCACAGTGAGGAATATTCAGCCTCGGGCGCTCGCTAACCAGTTTCTCCATCTCCATATTCTGCTGGAAGAGACGCCGGGGCAGAGACGGTGGAAAACCGTCTTAGTCAACGCTGGAGGACGTTGGCTGTGATGATGATGAAGATCTGGAGACACGCAAATCCCTTCAGGATCACATTCCACCTCTTTGTGCGAGTGTGAGGGTCCATGTGTACACTCTCAGAAATAAGGGTTTCAAAAAGGTTTTTCCTAAAGGCCTGAGGTTCTGCCCAGAACCATTTGCTTCAGGAGAACCCCTTTTTTTTTTTAAGAGAAGGCTTCTCAAGGGTTCTTTGTAAGACTAAAGGTTATATTAAAAACCCTTTTCATTTAAAGAACCCTTTTTGGAAGAAAAAATTTCCCTCCCTTTTTTAGAAGAAATAGTTCTTCAAATATTGTTTCAATCCTTGAAGGACTCTTCAGAGTTCTTTATACCATAATATAAGAAGGTTCTTCAAAGAATCCCCCAGGTGGTATCTAGATAAAACCCTTAGAACATAAAAGGGAATGTGGTAGAACTGCCTGAATTGATTCTAGATAGAACCCTTGTATATAAAAAGGTTCTCAATAGAACCACCTGGGTGGGCTCTAGATGAAACCCTTGGGATATAAAATGATTTCTGTAGAATCCACTGAATAAATTCTAGATAAAACCTTTGGAATATGAAAAGTTTCTCAGTAGAACCCCCTGGGATGTTCTAGATAAAACCCTTGGAATATAAAATGATTCTCTGTAGAACCCCCTGAGTTTGTTCTAGATAAAACTTTTGGAACATAAAAAGGTTTGCTGTAGAGCCCCAACGTTTTTTCTAGATAGAACCCTTGGGGTATAAAAAGGTTCCAGGTAGAACCGCCTCAGTGTGTTGTAGATAAAATCCTTTGAATATAAAAAGGTTGTCCATAGAACCTGTGTGAGTTCTTGCTAGCACTCTTAGAGGATGGAACCCCAGAGAGGGTTCTGAGTAGAACCATTACACCATAGAGGGGTTCTCTGTAGTATCTCTCATGGGGGGGTTCTGTGTGAAACCCTTCATGGATGGTTTTAGGTAGAACTTTCTGAAAGGGTCGCAAGTGGAACCTTTATAAAAGATTCTCCCAGAAACCAAAAACAGGACAAACCGATGAACCCTTCATGGTTCTAGTTAGCACTTTTATTTCTGAGAGTGTGTGAGTATGAACACATATTCTTATGAAGTGTCTCCCCGGTCTGTGCATGTGTTCTGTCTCCCGTATGCGTGCGTTCTGTCCTGTGTGACCCGACACACGTCTCCCCTCTCATGGATGTTTTTGCGTGCCCGTAACAATGAGCCAGCGAGCTGCTCATTAAGCGAGCCGCTTTATTCATCCTGGACGGTCCCCAGTGGAAAGACGAGACACGAGCTGAACGGAGCGCCGCCCCCGCCGACGGCAGCAGAGCCCGGGTCAGGAGAGGTACCAGCTCCTGTCCGCCGCGGCTCTTCCCTCAGCAACGATCAGTCAGTTCAGAAGTTCCTCACGCTCCAGCCATATAGATTTCAGCCTGAGAGCAGTTAGATATGCAAATGTCTCTGAAGCCTCTGAGTTTGTTGCTGTTAAGTAATTCTACCCTTTTGTCGTGCTTTTTTCTCGACCACATTTGAAGCCTGAGCGGCAGTTGTGACTACTTAAAGCTGTGCCACGAGTCAATGAAGAGCTCAAGTCGTATTTGTGTTCCACTGTGCAAGCAACTACTTGATTTAATAATGCCGTTTTATGAAGCATGATTCATATTTCAAAGGCAGCATATCTGGAGTGGAAATAATTCAGTGCCGGGGCTTAGACAGGCTTAAAACTTTGATCCTCCTTGGTGATCTCGACTCGCAGTTTGCTTTTTCTTATTTTCTCGTGGACAAACTTAAGCGTTTTCTTGTTCTGCCTATAAGAAAACAGACCTCTGTAATAGAGTCATTAGCTGTGGTTTAATGGCTGTAGCTGTCTTCAATATGCCCGAGACACCCAGCGTTCTCGTGACTTTCCCATGGTCCTCATCAATGCATCTGGGTGGTAGTCGGCCAACGATCGTGCTCATCACATTTATCATCCCCGTGGCCTTTTAGCTCCTCCAAACACATGTAACATCTCAAATTCTTTCCGTGTGAAGATGTAATTTCTTTTAGATAACAATCAGAGGAATGCTTTGATTGCTTATGGTGTAAACAGTGATAAGATGCAATCAGATTTCTCCAGAACACTCGCTCGGAGCTCCTGAGTGATCACTGATGAACCTGAATCCAGAGGATATGTGGACAACGCCGTGCTATCAGCTGCAACTGTTGACTGCTTACAGATGTACTGGCCCATCTCTGTATCGCCTCGTACCGGTGATTAAGCCACAGAACAATGACTTGGGTACATCAGGAAAATTACATTTCCTTTCTGTTTTCTCCAGTCCTTTCCTATTTTGTCTTAATTAATTCTTCTTGAACTCACTGAAAGCATGAAATCCCCCCAAACTTAAACACTAAAACTAAACTAGCTTCTTTTATTACTTGTGATATCTCAGGCCAGGGATACTTAACTTGCTTTTGCAAAATGTCAGGAGGCCCAACTTATTGACTAAATGAACTTCGTGCAAGGATTGACAGATAAATAAAATATTTTGCTGCATTTAATTAGTGCAACTCCATGCTAGTTGTAAATGATTTGGTAACATTTGAAAGCGTTCATGCAACAGTAAACATAGCTGGAATCTCTTCCATCATGCAATCACTGAAACGTTGGAATGATTCATGAACATAAACTGATCATACCAGGGACAGAATTATGGAGTCAGAGTTAGGGCTGCACGATATGGTTAAAAACAGCTTTACTGTGATTATTTTCGCAGATAGTGTGATTGTGATATGGTTATTGATTTGTGGGAATGATCATAATTGTCATTTTCACTGATGATGTGAAATTTGTTGGGGTCAGCATCAATCAAACATGTTTCCTTACATCTGGAGAACAAGATTACAAATCTCAAGTCAGGACAGTACTTTATTATAGTGCTGTTTTTCCCATCATCCAAAAACTGGAGCTTCTGCAATTTCGATATTGCATGTGGCCATATTACATTTTTGGTAGTATTTGGATTAGTTGTGCAGACCTAATCAGAATTATCCTAATTCCTGCGTAACTTTTACTCCTCTTCAGCTCTTCAGAGTTGCCTTCCTCTGCAGAGCTCACTTTCATGTAACCGGACGCATCTCCTCATCACCTCGTGCGAGTGATTAATCCCAAGAACAATGAGTTGGGTGCATCATGAAGAAAAACAGAGAATCATCACTGTTTTTCTTTTACTCCATTTCCTTTGATTCTTCAAAGGTTTAGCAAATTGTAAATCTAAATTCATATTAAAAAAAGATTGTAAGTGTTAACACAGAATGCGTCTGGAGCCCATTCAAGCTAACATATTTAGATTCTTTTTTTTTTTTTTTTTTTCTTTTCATTCCCCCGTATTGCTTTAATCAATGAGAGGCTGGAGTCGCTGATCTGTACTCCAGCGCCTCAGTTCCCCCTGCAGTTGGTCGGTGTGGAAAATCCATGTCATCTGACTCCCCCTTCCACTGGTTCTGATTATGGAGGAGTGCTCCGGGAGTTCTGGATCCCGGGTCTCTCGCTCCCATTAACCACGGTCGGGCCAGATTCCACGCTCATCGCTCTCACACCTCGTCACATTCCCCATCCAGTCGCCGCACAAACTGCTTGGAGCTGGCCGATGGAGTTTAAGGCTTTAAGATCAAGAAAGGGACAGAGTGAGAGAAAGCTTATTTTTGTCCTGTTGATCATACGCTCGGCTCCAAATGTGTTAAACCGCTGACACATAGTTGTAATGCAGAATGCATTTGGAAGCCAGGTCTGCTAAATGTGATGTTCCAGATCACAAATCATTGTTGTTTTGTCATTTGACTGGGATATATTTGTAATATATTTTCATGTTCCTCTTTGTGGATGTTAGGACGTTAAAAGCTTTGTGAAAAGCTTTCTTTAGTCTTAAATTATTTTATCTCACCCTCAGGAAATTTGTCTTTAGAGAGCTGGCTGATACAATTGGTTAAAGACTCAGAATAGAAAGTGTCACATGGTTGGTCTTTTTCTGATGAAATAATATATGTCAGATCTAATCCTGTTTTAAGGGATAATTCAAAAAATATTACAATTTGGACCAAGTTTTCGTAGGTTAGGCCATCGTTTTTGTCTGTTTAATAACACCGCACTCGCCAAAGTAATAATCCTTTTTTATGCCTGACAAGATTTGACATCTCATAGCGGGAAAAGGACAAGTGGAACTAATATTGTTAATAAAGGCTGCGTTCCAGGTAGGTGGTGCGGCTCCAGATTCTTGGTGTTGTCGTATGTCCTGGCTCACAGTCCCGGCTTATGGGAACACCCAAATGGAACAGAGCCATCGTTAATATCATTAGTTACACCTGCGCTTTTCATGCTATGACAAGTCAAAGTGATGGCTGTGAAAAAGGTCTGTTGCTGAGATCTGAGAGCATGAAAACATTGCGAAGAAGAGGTCAGACGGGGCCCGACAGTCAGATAGTCAGACTGATCGGTTCAGTCCACTGTACGCCTTCCTGCATCAGCTTTGACCTACTATACTTAGTTGTTGTTTGCGCAGTTTTGCTGCACAATGATGGATTAAATACACAGTTTCAGAGTGCTCACTTTTGGTTTCATCTCCAAAGCAGTAGATACTTTGGCTAAATTGCTTAATTGTTTTCAACCTGTCCAACAATTGATTTTCTTATGCTTAACCTTGTTTTAGTGTTACCACAGTGTTTTTAAATCTTTCTCTCAAACAGCAATCATAGCTCAACTTTAGCTGGACATGGCCATCCTATCAAGCTGCAAATGATGTGCTTAGGGCTGTAATTAGAGAGATTAATTTATTTTAAGAGTTCAGAGGGTGATGACTTTTTATCACCTCTATAAAACCAAGGTCACAGGACAAAGTGTCAGGAATGGACGGTGTTTGTCTGTAATCTTTAGCATGTCCAGTTTATTAGCTTACTACCAACAAGACAAATGTAGTATTACTTCAAAGGCCAAGGAGCACATCATTAACTATCTACATTAGTTTGGGGGGTCACTGGTTGCATTAAAATCCTCATTCTAAATGTTTTTGACAGCTAGAAATTAGAAGTCTGCTTTTGTCTCCCTCTCTCTGACATCCAACTCTTCCTGAGGTTTAATTTTCAATGGTAAATCTGCCACCGTAGTCACTGTAAACTGCACATGTGCTGTGCAAAAATTCAAAGTTTTAAAGGCATAGCAACAGTAACTGTGGATCCAAATGACAAAACAAAACAATAAAGTTTAGCAAACTGTTGTCCAAAACTGTAAAAACAAGATCCAAGATGTGAAAAAACAGAATTATCCTTTAACTCAAGATGTAAGTATAATGTTTTCAGTATTTGAATACAGAGCTGAGTTGTGTGAAACCAAAGTCTATCCCAGGCCTTCCTTTTTCCCTCCTTTGTGGTATACATCCTTTTTTTGTGTTCTCTGTGGTATATACTATATCTTTAAAAGTTGAAATAAAGCAAGAACCGAAAATCATTTTCATATTTTCTCCCTCATGCATGCTGCTACATCAAAAGCTTTGTCAAAAGCCTCATTAAAGTCTGCGATCCATTTATGAAAAAGCCCAGGTAGAGCATGAAGCATAAATCTGTGTGAGGAACAAGCCTGTGGTTAAAACAAAGTAAAACTCCTTGAACTGCAGCCCCCTTTGAAAGATGGAAAACAGGTCATTCTTAGGCCTCATCAAGAGACTAAATCAAAGTAGGGAGTCGCTGCAATGGAGTCAGGGGAGTGAAAACCATTAAAAGTGCATTGTGCAGGCGGTCTGCGGAGGAAAAAAGAAGAAAGAGATACAGAAGAGACGAATCACAAAGGCAAAATAACCACAAGAGTGAATTTGTCTCAGAAAAAGTGAATTAGAAAATGTGGGGTCTCCTTTTGTCTTGCGTGTGGTTTAGCGCAGATCTGTCCAATATCATGCACCATAAATCTCAAAGTGGGCCTTATTGGTTCACAAGCTTCAGAGGACTTGACATTAACACAAATTTGTGAAAAAAGAAAGTGCCTCAATTCTGTGGCATTTTTTTTCTTCTCCCGCCTCCGGAAAATTGCTTCCGTGTGCTGATTGAACAAGCCATAAAATAACATGAGGAGTCACGAAAATCCCCCACCAGATTTTGTGATTCTTACAATCAAATTAAATGTGGTGAATTCAAATTGCTGTTCACTGTGTACTGTTTGTTTGACCTTAAAGCTGACTCGAACAGGAAAGCAGACACAGGATTTTTCTCTCATGAGGAGCGTCTTTGTGGGAAGCTCGGAATGCCGGGTATTTTTATGAGTGTCGTCATTTTTTAAAGAAAATGGCTGCTGACACTAAATTTGGAACCTTTTTGTCATTTGTCAAATCATCGACGGATGTTGTAACTTCTTCCTGACAGCTCTGATTCTTATTTTCGCCATTATTTCAAGTGAAACAACATGGGTATGGTTTAAATTTGTTTCCCGCTAGTTTGAACCGGCTGCTAACGCTAACCTGATGCTCCAGGCGGTCCAATAAACTGAAGCGCTGGTGTACAAACACTTGGATGACTCAAACGGAGTCGTGACTATTGAGAGAAAAGATAAACATGAACAAATGTGAATCTGCGTGGGGATGTCTGAGATTGTTATTGCAGGATCTTACTACTGAGCTCACTTAATGAGCGAGGTGGCATTTTGTTAGCGTGCCTGTCTGTAATTTTATGTTCTGTAACAAGTCTCTCCTCCTCCTTCTCCTCCTCCTCCTCTGCCTTTTCTTTCTCAGGACACCGAGCGCTGGGAGAGGTCAGTGCTGAAGGTCGCTGAGATCACGTCAGCCCTGATCCGGGAGAGGAGCCCCGCCCTGGCGGGACAGCTTCTGCAGGCATGAAGGGAAGCAGTGTCATCAGAAAATCCCCTCAGCGTGACTCATGAACACTACAGGGACAAGACAGTTATGTTTTTTTGTGCTATAAATCCATCTTGTTATCATTTACAGCTAGGTTAAAGGGATACTCCCACGATTAATGAATGCACTTCCATAAAGTTTGAGGACTTTCGAGAGCCCAACTTTAAAAAAAGAACTGTTAAAAATCAAAGCTGCAGAAGTCAAGATATCCTGACGTTTAGTGCCAAGTGTGGGGCAAGTTCCAGAAACCCAGAATCCTACAGTTCCCATAATGCAGCTTTCATTGAATCGTCCCTGCCAGGGAAACCTCCACATCTTTCAAACTTAGTGGCTTTCTGCTGAAAATTCAGTTATGGCAGTGAAAGATGAAGCTAGTCTTTGCTGTAACCAACTGTAATTTGAGGGAAGTGGTCTGTAGTAAAAAATATGTTTGGTTGGTGAAGTGGCATGTATTTTCTGGGGTTCACCAGTGGCTAAAGTTACATGTCCTGCCCAAACAAACAAAACAAGAGAAAAACTTCCCCATATCTGCAATCATGTCACTGACACAGAGCTGTAGATATTAAAACTTGGAAATATTCAACACTTGTCGATTGAACACATTTAAAAGCTGCCACATTTTTTGTTTTTGGTTTTATTTTTTTATTAATTTTTTTTTTCATCAAATTAGTACAGCAGTATTTTTCAGAAATTGCAGCTAATGTAGGGGCTTTAAATTGAGAAAATTGCTGGTCCTCTACTTGACTGGACAGTGATTTACAATCTAAAAAAATGGGCCAAATTAAAGGGATAGTTCAGGTTTTTTGTAAGCACAATTGCATAAGGAAGTCTGCATCACCTTAAGTAGTTGGTGGTCGAAGGGAAGAGTAGTGCCGTCACCAGAGCTTAGCATTGTACTGTTGCAGACGGGGTTGGAAGAAAAACGTTTTTTAACCAGACTGTGGTTTGGAAAATGTAGTACCAACGTTATGGTCTAAACAACCTTCATCAGAAATGTTGATATTTAATAAATATTTCAGCAGAAAGTGAGACAGTATGCAGAAGTTTCTCTAATTATCTCTGAGTTGCATCTCAAAGAGTTGCAAGTTCAGGTGTGCAGAGATTTCTTTCAGCGTTTGAAAACCTAGTGCCAAATAAAAGACTGTTTAGCAGCAAAGTAAAGCAGTAAAAAGTTTCAAAATTTAGCATACTATTGCACAGATATTGATTTCTTTTTTCAGGCAAATCTGCTGACCCCATCTGCAACAGCACAATGCTGAGCTCCGGTGCTGCACTGATTATGTATTAGTACCTCATACAACCCCACTTCATAACTACAACTATCACAAACAGTCCCTCCAGTTTGTTTGTCCTTTTCAATAAAGCACAAACGAGCAGGGAGGATCATCATCATGTGAATTGTAGAGTTACCTTTGAGTAGCACTTGTGCTAACATTAGCATGTCTCTTTGTAAGTTCAAGGCTGCCAGTCAACTGGTGTTTGGACAAGTTTCCTCATCAAAAGTGTTAACAGTACTTTGATAATATATTGATGTTTGAAAAGAAGAGACAGGGCCTAAAATGCTGCATGCATATTCACATAACAGATGATTGCCAACCTTGCACCAGATCTGTATTAACTGGTCATATCACTGCATTAACTTATTATTGTGGGAATCTTGAATTACAGTATGTATTACAGCAAAAACTGGGCACTTGTACAAGCAGTATTTAGAGTGTTTACACACTGAACCCGTTTGGTTTGATTCAGTCAAACTCTTCTGTGTTTGCCTGTTTAGTTTCGGTTGGTTTGGACTGGCGTGAAATCTGTCAGTCAGTCAAACTCTGGATCAAACAACCGCACTGAAACCGCCCGAGAGGGAAGGATGATCCGCTTTCAAGAGGACTCTGGTGCGGTTTGTTTGTGGTGTGATAGCAAAGCAGATCAACCACAGAATTTAATAATGATGGTACGTATATGACTTTAGCTTGAACTCAGAAGCTAAACCCAAAATAAATTCCATCTGCTGATCGTGAACTGTCAAGGGAGCAACCTGTAAAAATATATTTATGCTAATCATTTGGTAACCACGGTAACAGTACCCCCTGCTTGTGTATAACGTGCTGATTGCGGTTGGGTGCGGCTGCGTTGCGTTCCGGCTGCAAAGACTTCATCGCAGTTATTCTAGACATTGCTTGTGATTGCACTAAACGCGCCGCAGCACGTTCCAGAAGCGGCTCGCCACTCTGCTCCGCTTAAAGGTAGAGTCAGGAGGATTTGTCCGAGCAGTTCATAAGTTTTGGGTCGATAGAACGTCACAGGCACAGAAAAACCATAAGAAAGATGGAAACAATCTCTGCAGATACAGATGCTACCGCACACCTCCAGCAGGTCATAAGTGATGATTGAAAGGGATTATGTAATATCTATACATTGGTGGTTTAGGAAAATGTTGCAGATTATACCTTTAAAATATGTGTCTAGTCTATTTTTGACTCTTGATGAGCTGCACAGAGCAGTTCAAGCCAGGAAGGACGTCAGACTAAGGTACAGGAAACTTTATTGAACATCAGTATATAACAAATAAATACAGACATTAGTAATAAATCAAAATAAGAGAAACTCTCATCTCATAACAGCCATACATTTTGTTTTTACAAGATTTAGAGGAATTATAATCTAATAGTACTATAAAGCATGGTTTGGGTTTTAGAAATTTTGACTCATCGATATATTTTCCCAATAATCTAAACAAATCACTCTGAGCTAAGATTGAACCCACAGTGACAAATGATGACAGCTGCAAGCAACTGATCAAGTGCGTTTGTTGAGAGCATGACTCTTGATTGTATATATCACATCATAACAAACAGCCTGCTTACTGATGTCAGAAGCACAGAAATTGAGGAAAATTGACCAAATCATGTGGTCTGGTGCATGAAGCCACGTGCACGATGCAACTCAGGAATTACTATGTGGTTCAGCAGCTCATCATGAAAAAGTAAGGTAAACATATTGATCATATATTGGGTATTTCCCCTCGTAAAGTCATGATAAAAGACGCCTCAGTTTCATCCTTGTTGTTATTCTTAAAATGGGGTTAAGTTGCAGTGTTGAATGACGCTCATAATCTGATTTCCCCCGTGAAGGTCCAAATATCTCTGATAATAGCTAAACTGCCACTCTACTGCTGCACTGTGTCATAACCACTGCATTTACCACTGGATAAAGAGGAACTTCCCATTGTTCCGATGGCCTATTATTTCAAAACCACATTAGTACAAAACATGTCCCATTGGACTGAAAGAAAAATTTGTTTTTTGGGATAATATGTTGTCAGACAAATGGTTTTTGGTCCAATGGGACATTTTTGTAATAATGGGCCATCAGAACAATATCATGGCACTGGATAAAGTGACTGAAACACTAATATGTAATAAGAGGGCACTTATATTTTTATACTCCATAAAAAAACTGCTTATTAATATGGCGTAATAAAGATGTTTTTCATTCTTTCATGTTCTTCTGAGTTTTCTGAGTCTTCCAGAAGTCTCCTCTCTCCTCGCTGCCTGTCTCCGTCGGGTGCAATTAAGCGATCCTTTATGACGGCAGATCAACAGAGGAGACGAGGAGGCGTGATTCAGCACAGTGAAAAACACCAACAGAGTTTCTTAAAGGGACTGAGGTGGCAGCTTTTAACTGGAAGGACTGGGCCCAGGTGCTCCCAGTCAGACCAAGAGGACGGTCCCACCTACCATTTATATGAACCTGCAACGGAGAAGCAAACAAAGAACAAGCCAGTGGGCCGCCACACAAGTAGAATAAAAAGCATTTACTGGTTCTGATTGCTGTTTTAGCCTCATTCTGCGTTCCAGACAGCGTCGGAGGTCTAAACTTTCCAACCTACTAGAAAACGAAGTGAAAAAGAGTGGAACAGCCCTCAAAGTTGAAATTCCACCTTGTGAGCAAATCCATCTAACCCCCACTTCATGAGGGAGCAGCTGCCTGACGTGACACAACGCAGTACAAACCTTTTCTGCATGTAAATGATGTCAAAAAATGCTGCCAGTGTTATTAAATGCTATAAAATGTAATATATAACAGCCTCTGGTACTTCACTTTTCCACTTCCCTGTCATTTATGCTTGGAGGCTGCACCGCTGAGGGTTCAGCTGAGTGTACACTTGCCAAAAAAACTCATCAGTTTGTCGGGGTCAGCCATGTTTTTGTTTACATTTGGTGTTGTGCACCTGGAACACATTGAGGTCAGAAGCTGGAAATTTCGACTGAGAAAGTCCGACCTCCGCCGTTGTCTGAAATGCAGCATTACATCAACATTTCGTTGTTTTCAGAATTGATCATTCAAATTTAAATCTTTTTTTTTTTCACTGCAATTTCTTTAATTGTTTGTGTTCTGGGCACGATATCCACCTCTGCAGTTTAAAGTCTGTGCAAAGGAAAAAGGGAGTTTTTCCTCTAAAAACATTATGCATGTTAGAAAATAGTTGCTGAAAACTTTTGAAAAGATGGAGAGTTAGATCATTAAACTGTTGTTCATATTTTCTGTGTTCAGGGTTTTTCGGGCAGACCTGAAACATGTCTCGCTGATGTGCTGGAGCCGTGGTCCCCCAACAAGACATAAGCCACACAAACAGACGCCACAAACAAAACCCGTCTCCTAACAGTCGGTCCAAATCAGCAGCTCACTTCAGCTCGCTTCAGTTCCAGCAACTTGACAGAAGGAAAGAAAATACCATCCTGTCACTGTCCTCTGGTTCTGGTACTGAAACAAAAAAAGGTGCAGGACAGAGCGTTCATGTTTCAGGTTGTTTTCAGGTCACAGTGGTGTTTGACACTGAGCAGCAGACACACCCTCAGAGTTTCAAAGCAGGAAGAAAACAAATGCAATTTTTGAAGCCTCATGTTTCTGTCATGTGACAAACTCAGAACACACATATCTTTAATTACATTCATAAAATTGATTTAGGATAACGCCCACTGATTTTGGGAAAGAAGCCCCTGGACTTTGAAAGTCATGCTTCCCCTTCCTCTGGAGATCACCTGACCAATCACCTGTCTGCACAGCTGACTCTCATTTTCCTCAATCAGTCTCATTACAAACCTACAGAGGGCAGCTTTCACTCACCCAGATTGTTACCATGCTGTTATTGTACAGCAGCCCAGAATACACACTTCTGTCTGTCTGGATCAAGTGATGGAACTCCTCTTCTTCTCCTCTTTTCTTGCTTTTTTTTCTTGTTGAAATCCAGTTTAGTTCATGTTCAAAATGCACCAACAACAGGGATGCTTATCTCCTGTGGAAGGTAAAATCTTAATTTGCAGAATAACAAGTCCTTCAGCTGTCAGAGAGATGCAGTGGAATAATATTCCTCTGTAATATTGGATTAAAACATTATCAGGAAATATCAGGAAATTTTAAGACACATTACACTTTGTGACCGCAGACGTCCTCAGCATCATGTATTTGTCACAGGAAGGAGGGAAAACAGCGTTGCACATCAAAGAGTCTTTAAAAGTGTTGATTCCGGAACATTCCTGAGACGGCCACAAAGGCCTCGTCGCTTTGTGCACGCCTCTCGCGCTTCCAGGGCATCTCCAGTTTCCCGCGTCTCTCCGTCCTCTGCAGCTCAGTGGAATTCCAACTGTTGATGGAGAGCCGCCTCGGGCAGGAGAAGCTCCGTCCTCACGT
Source organism: Lutjanus erythropterus (assembly GCF_056507025.1). NCBI lineage: Eukaryota > Metazoa > Chordata > Actinopteri > Lutjaniformes > Lutjanidae > Lutjanus > Lutjanus erythropterus. Next base: position 39,836,580 of record NC_139325.1, read on the forward strand.
TCAGATTCCTGTGATGGACTCCTCACGGCATGACGCTTAGATTTCAGGGATATTTCTCTGGAGATTGAACCCACAGTGACAAATGATGATAGCTGCAAGCAACTGATCAAGTGCATTTGTTGAGGTTTTTTTTAATTGATTCAGGATGTTCCTTTTTTATTTGGTGCCCATCTGTGTGTTTTTTTCTCTTTACTACACCTCTGGATGTGCCATGTTAAAAAAAGAACGCTGCTTTATTTTATATTTTTCTTATTGCAAACAAATCCCATGGAAAACCACCACAGACAGTGTGTTCGTCTGCTCACCAGTACCTTATTTCCTGCCCTGAACACTACAGCTTTAAATTCAGGTCACAGAGATATATTATCACTCAGTCATGTCCTAAAACAGCTGGTGTAACACCTGTAGCTTTTAGCAAACTTTAATCTTAAAGGAGGAAATTATGCTTAAATTAGGGACTACTTTCAGTGGCGGATTAATACACATGTGGTGCTCCAGTGGGTATTTACAGCAGCTGGATTGTGCATGTCCTGTGAAAATAAACTACAGTGTGTGTTCATGGTAACAAAGGAGCATGTCACTGAGTGCAACAGTGTGACTCACTGATGTGTTTTTAATAGTTTTTGGACGACAGTGGAGCTCAGCGACACACTGGAAGATATATCAGACTGATTCTCACACAATATTTATTAGATGCTTGCACTGTTTAGTTTTTTTCACAGGATTTTTTTTTTTTTTGAATAAGGATGGAACTGAAGCAGAATCTTTTTAAACGTTGATGTGGGAAATGTGATTATGGGACTTTTTTTAAAAATAAGGAAAAATGTAGAATATTGCCAGCCTTTCACTTTAAGATTCTCTTTTGCTTTTGCTTTTTAGCATTTGTTGTTGTCGTGCTGTTTTGGTCTCACATGAAATTCATGTGGTTATTGTTTTGGGGAAAACATCCATGCGCGTGTTTTCAAAGACATCACTGACATCATGGTTAATAACTCTGGTCTGACGTGATGGTTAGACCTTCTTTCTCCACTAGGGGGCCATGTTGGACAACATCTACAAGGACCAAACCAGCCCTGGAATATTTTGATCCAATCCTACATGAAAAAGAAGCTTTATATGGAACTGAATTTTTAGAACTTTTGTGGTGTGAAATGTGGTGTCTATGGGACTTTTTGAATAAGGATAAATATATATATAATATAGAATACAACCAGCCTTTCCATTTAAGGTTGAAACTGACCGTTGGAGGATCATTTTCTGATGTCTAACAACAAAAGAATATTTACACTAAGCCCTTTATTCTGAGCATAACTGGAATTTCATTTTTTTTTAAATATATTTTTTGAAGGTTTTTGTGCCTTGAAATGTAGCAAAAGGCTGCAAGTTGCAGTTGAACTGAGCCTGGGCTGCTGCTGAGCACGCAAGCTACCAGGGCAACTGGAATTTTAAACATGGTGGTTATATTCTGGTTCTCCGTTTTATTATTGCTGATAGCTGAACTACTTTTTTCTAGAAGTTTGCAGTGAAACCTCGATCATGCTGTTAAAACAGGGGTAAACGATTCTGGGGAAGAATCTTATTTAAGTTTTATTTCTTGGCTGTCAAACACCACCGTATTGAGATGAGATGAGACTCCTCCTGACTCTGATTGGTTGTTTTCATTCAGGTGCGATGGATTCTTGTAAATGCCTTCAGGAGCATGAGCAGGATCCAGAGGAACTCATGTGCTACTGTCAGGATATAATGACAGTTTCAGAAAATATGACAAAGTTATTTTTATAGAAGTTACCAGCTGTAGCGTTAAACCAATAGTCAGGCGCCAAATAAACATTTTAGCAGTTTTGCTCGCTGTAATCATTCATCCTGTTCATACTGGTGATGAAAAGATCTCTTCCACAGTTTTAAAGATAATAAGAGGAGTCAGTAGTCTGAGTTAGTCAAATAAAGTGAAGTTTTTCAAAAAGTAAAAAGAAGAGACTTCTTCTGATTTGATGCAAAATCTGTATGACTGTACCTCATTATTACCGTCTGAATGCAAATACTGCAACTTTGGAAGATACACAAAGTTAGTGTTTCCTTTTTTTTAAACACAGGAGCATCTACAGCAAGACAAAGAAACTGTGGGGGGCTCAGATGTTTCAGGTGAGGAGGCAGGGCCATGAACTCAGCTTACAGTGGAGACTGATGGAGAGTTGGTCGCTTCACTGACAGACTAGAAGAAAGAAAAGTCTGATTGATGGGCGGGCCTTATCAATACTATTAACATGTCTTTATTAGTGATCAGATGTCAGGCTTTGGTGAGGCGTGCATGAGATAGAAAATATTTCTTTGAGTATCATGACACCTGGTGGAGATCGTGGTTAATAACTCTGGTCTGAGGAGACTGTGAGACCTTCTTTCTCCACTGGGGGGCCACATCACACTTGTCTATACAGGAACTTTTCAAGTGTACCTGCTGCCTATAAAACTACATCAAACAAGAAAGTTGTTATAGAGCTGCAACAGTAACTGTAACTGTGTTCTGTTTTTGCATAATTTTGTATGTTTATTTTGAGTCAAAACTTATTGTGTCTCAAAATAATTTAGAATATAGAGCCAACAAACAAAACAATGAGTTGCAATAACAATTAAGTTTAGTTTTATTGCTTATTTACAGAATGTGAGACTCCTCAATTCTTCCTCAGCACCGTGTAAAATAGTGTCTTTTATTTTTATGACTTGTCTCATTATCGAAGTCTGTGTTGTGAAATGATAAATAAATCTACCTTGTACTTTGATCTAAGGAATAAAAAACAGAACAAGGATAGAAAATTGCTAATTTTTAAAAATCCTCACCAGTGAACCAGGTGGTTAAGGCTCTGATCACGAACCACAGCGTCTGTAGTTCAAGTCTGGAGTCTGTGTCTCACGTCATTCCCCATATCAGTCTCCTCTGGTTGTCTCTCTACTGTCTTTAATGAAGATATATCTAAAACAAAAATCACTGATCTGTGATTCATCCTTCAAAGACAAAGTTGGTCAGCAGCTATTTTCTTGGAAACACACATTTCATATTTTGGTTTTAGAAAAAAAAAATCCACCTCTTTTTTATTTCCTCGGCCTGCGACTAACCCCTGATGCTGTGGTTGCAGGTTTTGCCAGGTGGTTCAGTCCTGGATGTTGTAGCTGCTGTAATGTGTTTCCATCTCAGCCCAGTTAGCTTAATGCTAACCAGAGCCGCGGGCCTTGGCTGATACCTCAGACCAGGTTGTGTTTAGATAGGGCCACTGGGCTGGTGCCGCATGGAGGGGAGACTGAACCCAGATGCCACAGTTTGACTGTTCGTATGCCTGCCAGGCTCAGACGGCACGTCTTCACCCCGACCAGCCAACCACAGCTCTGATTATGGCTTTAGTTTTCAGGAGTGGAACATATATCCAGATCCCTCACTCAAGCAAAAGCACTAGCAAACATTATGCATTTAAAACCTTCCTGAAGGTACTATGTGATGCATTTCAGTGTTAATGGCTCTGATCTGCCAACGTGTGAACATACTGTAATGTAACTTTAAAAATAAAGGATGTTAAATTGAGTTCACAAACCTCCTCAGTCGACATGATACCAGACAATCACGTTCAGTCTGGTGTATGTCACAGCACTGTGTTGGCTGCTGAGGATGTTCGCTTGCGCCCAGAGTGTTGGACAGAGTGTCCGTGACATCACCGATAGGTGTATGAAGAGCTGTTTGGAAGCATGCTGTGCGGTGGCACTGGCCATCGCCATATTGGCAATGTCTGACTCTGCCAACTCCCGGCCAATCCAGGAATGGGCAGTGTGGTGGAGCGTAGGTGGAGCTGAGGCAGGCCGAATGAAGCGGCAAGCCACCTGTGATGGTACCCGCCTGTCGCTCAAAGCAGACACACCTGGTGGCCCGGTAGCTCAGCTGTCGGAGCTTTTCTCCCATGTCCCAACTCTGTGAGTCCTCTGCAGTGGACGTGGGTTCGACTTCCGCCTACGGCCCTTTGCTGCACGTCATTCCCCCACTCTCTCACCCACTCTCCTGTCATATCTTCAGCTGTCCTGCTGTAACATTAAAGACATAAAACCTCCGAAGATTTTTTTTTTATTTGGCGCACCCTTAATCATGCATAACATAAGCGTTAATATCATTTTTAGTTACATAAAAGTTACACAAAAATGTAACCCTGCACAGTTTTTTCACTTGACAGGACCAAAAATAGTCATCTGAAACAACTAACAACTAAAGCAGTTAAAATAAATCTAGTGGTGTAAAAAGCCCAACTTTTACCTCTGAGATATAATGGAGTAAAACTGTAAAGTTTCAGAAAATGAAAATACTCAAGTAAAGTACAAGTAAATTGAATTTGTACTTAAGTACACTTGAGTACTCTGAGCTGGTCCTGTGTTTTTCCATACTGGCACATTTACTGAAGGTTTTGTGTGTGTGTGTCTGTGAGTGTGCCCGGGTTTGAAATGAATGTGACAACCCTAAATTTAGGTTCCAGTGTCCGCGTCCATCCTGACCAAAGGATTCCCAAATCTGGATCACAATAAAAGCGGCACGTCCACACGCCAGCAGCGCCTCGCCTCTAACATGGGGGCACACGCAGAGAGAAACCACGCGAAAGCACGTCTTCCTGGAGACTACAAAACAAACACAGCCAGGGGGTCAAAAGAGCAGACTAAGAATATGAGGACTTTGGACGGGTCAGGAAGCTCCGTGAGGTGGGATGCCAAGCACAATAACGCAGCCGTGAGTGCAGGAGGGAAGGTGTTCAGGAATTTGACCTCATGGAGTCACTTGCAAAGCCACAACATCTGACTCCTGGAGCATGAAAGTCTCTGATTTGTTGGACATCAGTGGGACTCGGGGTCTGTTTGTGTTGCTTTAGTAAAAACCAGAAGACGTAACGCTGTCAGGGTTGGATTTTTATGGATTTATGCCAATGCTAACAATGAAAACATACATGTAAAATAAATGTTAGCAGCACTGGAAGTCACTTTAGATTAAAGCACCCAAACAAGGAACACCTGAACTCAGACGACACTCATTTTTGAGATTTAGGACAAAACCGCATTTTCAGGGTTTTTTTCAATTATGCTGGGAAAAAATATTTTGAAAGATCAGAGCTTTTAATGGGCCAACCTCCCTGTGATTTAACTTTTATTAAATGTAATTTTTTTTGTCTGTCAGACGCACAAAATCATTTAATGAAATTAAACTCCTTTTACAAATCCTTATGAACGTGAATTTAATGAATACAACTATAGAAAAAACTTTGAAGGAGGTGCCAACCAACTGATGGATCTGACGTCACATACAGGGGTGTGTCCAGACTTTTTTTTTTTTTTTTGAATGGGTGGCTCAGTGGGACACTGAATTAATTATATTTATATATTTATTTATCTATTATTAAATTAGAAAAAAAAGTGTTTTCATTTCACAGCACAGTCGTAGTGAGCAGCCATTTTGTTTTTTAAAGTTGCTAACAGTTCTCTTAGTGCGAATAAAAATACACAATTTTAAACCATAATTCTTGTTTAGCTTTGATGTAGAAGGGCTACAGAGTTGTTGGTGAGATGTTGCTTGAGACACATCTGATAATAATATTATTTAATGAATTTATCAAAAATATAAAGGTTACAAGTGCCTGAGCAGTATTTCTATCTTTTTTTCAAACCAGGAAGTGAGACAGGGGTCCTTCAGGTGAAGCTAAACTTTTTTTTATGCCTGATTAAAAAAAAATCTGAAACAGTTGACAGAGATCTGGGACACAACTTTAAAGGACCAATATTTTCATTAAAAACATGTTAAAACAGGCTGATTATAATAACACATTTTTACAACTATGTCATCAGTAGGTGTTTTAGACATGATTTGTCCCAGTTGTGAAGAAGGCGTGAGGAACATCTGTGGACAACAGTGCCCTCTGATGGACGTCACTTCAATTTCATGGTGGATTTAAAACAAGTTCTCAACAGTTCAACCACCAAATCTAAACAGATGTATTCAAGTTTGCTGTCTCACATACGGCCACGGGTCACAGTAATGCAGATTAAGCTGCATGTAAAGATTGAAACTACAGTAACAGATGGGTGATGGAAGAATTGCTCACAGTGCTGAGAAGCTGCATGTAAACATGTTGGGAATGATGTCAGTGTGTGGAGAAATGAGTTTACACTGACTCTGGTGGGAGGGGGGGGGGCGGGGGTTCAGCTGTGATTTTTGGTGGTCTGGAGGAGGTTTGGAGACAAAGTCAGCCTGGGAACACCCAAGAGAGGGGGAATTTAATGGCACATGCTCGTCTTGCTGAACATCCAACTCTATGATGCATTTGAGAAAAGCACCTAAATTTCTGAAAAAGGGAGGAACCTCAGAGTTCTGTGAAAGATGAGTGATTTTACTGACCAGATAAGGTTCCACGCTGCCTTCAAGTGCTCCCTGGTGGGAAAGCTACTTTAGGTTTCATAAGGACTTTTCAGGTCATATTGAGTTCAAATTAAAGGAGCAACATGAAGCAATTACGTGTGCAAAAATGCCTACTGCAAATACCAAATTAGGGCCATAGACAATATATTAAATGCATGGAAATCCTATTCATTTAAAGAAAGCTCTGCAGGCTGCAGAAGCGCAGGAAGCATGCAACATCATAAATTTCGATAACAAGTTACAACGAGTCTTCTACTGCAAGTTGATCAGCTGTTTATAGCTGTCAATTGTCTGTCAATGTTAACATTAAGCCTGTTATTCTGAAAACGAAAGCACACTGCTCCAAATATACACACTGCCTGTCTCACTGCCTGCCAGACTCCATTAAAATATTTATCAATATAACCGTTAAAAACATCTATTCCTTCTAAAAGAGTAGCAATGATTTCTTACAACTTATAAACACACATTTACTCATTCAGCGAACATTCGGCATTAATTTGAACTCTAATTAACAAGAAACAGTTAAAGAAAATCAGTTATTCTGGCTTAGAATAGAAATTTCAAAAGCCGACACCACAGCTGCAGAAAATATTTCAATTTAGCTTTAGTTTCCTTAATCTTTGATGACATATGAAGTCATTTTATGTTTTATTACAGTAAATATATTACAGATTTCTCCTTTAACAATATTTGTGCATCCACTATGACATGTTTATGTCTATTTTTGTCTTTTTATACTTGTTTTTTTCAGGGTTGTCGCACAAAGTAAGTCCCTGAAGGTCCCCCTCTTCTCTTGATCCAGGTCTCATGGTCTTTTCTTTCATTTTGAAACCGTTTTACAAATGAAGGAGTTAACAGTTGTACACATGTATCTGGTTATTAGGGATACACCAGTGAATTGTTAAATACCACATTTAAAGAAGTTATATTTATTTGTCAAGTGTGAACATTGTGAAATCTCATTTTAGTAACAACTTCACAAGCTCATTATGTTAGATGTGCTTATTTTCCTTCTGAAAGAAATTAGTCAAAAGTTGTTTTCCCTCAGCGTCCTTTCTTTCTGTCTCTTTCGTTTCTCTGTCCTGGGTAAAGACATGACTCACAGTTCAGACTGGTGCTCCAGCATTTACTCAGCTGGATTAGTGGCGTTTAGAGATGAATCCTTTTGAAGGGCAGACTAAACATTTTGCATCTTTTGTATAAAGGAGTGAGAAGGTCTTCAGAAAGCCTCCACTAGTTTTACTTTGAGTCTCTCAACCTGTTTATTCAGATGATTTTAATTAAGTTATGACTCTAATTACTAAGAAATTAAAAAAAAAAAAAAAAAAGCTTTGTTGAATGTGTGTTAGTGAGCATTTCACCTTTCACATGATAATCCACCCACCTGACAGGTGTGACACATGATGCTGATTAAACAGCATGATCGCTGCACAGGTGTGACTTGGACTGGTCACATTAAAAGGACGCTATAAAATGAGCAGTTTGATCTTGAAAAAAAGACGTTTATTAGGCACTGAACTGCAAGGCAGACTTTTATTGTGGGGGAGGGATACTTCTCCCACCACTGGGTTCAAATTAAAGAGAGACCTGAGACCAAACACAAGAAATCAACCAGCATAGAAAAAGTTTGTATTGATTTATATTTGATTTGTGTGTATTGTTTTTGTAACATTTGTCCAGGTCAGTATAAATATTAGTTAGGTGACTGCTGTATTTTATCCAGGAGAGTTTTGGGCAGAGCTGCACAGTTTATCACAATATCATCCAAATCACAGTATGGCTGAGTGCAACATCAAGCTCGCAGAAGCTGCACATTATTTTAAAAAGAAAAATTGCGTAACAAATCAGCATTAATTATGAAGTATTGTAGTGCTGTAAGAAAACATGTTTGTCTGGTACAGACCACAAGTGTCACATCATCATGATTTTAATAGTTTTCTTTGGTGAAAATGAAAATTGTGATGCTTATTTTTTTAAACCATATCATACTTTTGGGAGTTAGGACTCTGCAGCTGTTTCATTATTTAAAAAAATATTCCACTCATGAATTTCCAGACTGTTTCTTTTCTTGATATATTGATGTTGATTTTATGGGTTTTGAGTATGGAGTATTAATATAATGAATACCAAAAATGTGGCTCCATCTCAAATTATGTAACATTCTGCACACATGAGCACTCTTCATTTGCTTTCCTGCTGCTGTTGCACGTGTGCAGGGATCACCCTGTTAGTTCAAGATATCAAACAATAAGCACTTTAGTTATTTACCAAAAGCTATTTTAGAGTAATTAACGTGAACCGTTAGCTCTGTTTTGAGGAAATATGTCATTCAGTCTGGAAAACTGCAGTGAAACGGTGCACACCATTTTCAGATTGAACACACACTTTCTGAAATCTGCTGCACTTTTTTAATGATTAACCTGCAGGTTAATGTTTTTGAAGCTTTGTGAGTTCTCTTATATTGAACTGATTATGAGACAAATAAATAAATCAATAATAATAAATGTTCGGCTGAAATGAAGTGTCTCATTAAAAAAATCTGGCTCATCAATCTTTTTTATATTCACTGAAAGCAAACATCTAATCACAACAGCAGCAAAAATTTTAAATATAAATTAATACAAATGATTTAAACAGAATCACAAACAACTGTATGAAATACTAACATTTACTGATATTTCTTCAGTTTTGATTAGTTAATTCAGTCACTATAACAAAATCCAGGGGTGTATCTTTAATGTGCTTTCATTGTATAATTTTAGGATTTCCCACAGCACATGAAGGCAACAGAAAAACACTGAGTGGAAAACAAATGTTTCTGGATAAACTCAGCGTTAGGAAAAGATGACAGGGATCAACACTGTTGGGGAACAACTTTTCATTCAGTCTTGCGTGCTGCTGTTCAAACACCAAACAAATCTCTATTATATTTTTTATTGTTCTGTCTTCTGCGGCCCCCGTACCCACTCCCACATATTTCCTCCGCCCCCACGAGCTGACCGCTCCTGAGGGCCAAATGAATTCCACATTTCTCCCCTCCTGAGCTGTCACTGGTCCACACACAGCTGAGGCTCGCCTAATAAATGAGACTCAGCAGGACGTGGGCTCTCTCGCTGACAGCTACGCCTGAAACGACCCGGAGATTCGGTCGGAGTCAGTCGGTCAGCGCGAGGCTTCGTCTGCCCTCGCCAGCCTCGGCAAAATGTGGACGGGCCCCGGGGGCCACGCGGCGGCACTGTGGTGAACCACACCCGTGTGGCGAGCAACCTGGTGTTGAGTGGCAGTGTTGTGAAGACCTGCCGCAGATGGAGGCAGGGTTTCGTTCAGTAGTCTAAAATAAAGTTTTGTCTTCGCCACAGAGGTAACGAGCAGCAGAAAGACTCAGATACAGAGAGAAAAGAGCCACAGTGATCCAAACCAGTTTGGATAATTTACTACATTGTGTAATATCAAACCATCGGGGGCGGAGGGAGTTCTCAAACCCTTTGACCCTGAAGTGAATCAAGGAATAACACAATGAAAGAAATGCTCCATTACATGTTGCATTCTTTGTTTTATTTGAGTTAAAATTTACAGTAAAATGCACATGTCAGAGGCGTGGACTCAAGTCACAAATCTGATGACTTTAAACTTTTCAACCAATGACTCATGACTTGAGTCTTTTGACTTGAAAATACTTGATACCTTCCCCCAAACCGAAGGATGAAATGTAATAAATTTCCCTTCAATTCTTGAATCAACTAACATTAACCACAGGTGGACTCAGTGGGGGTTGATTGCACCCCTTAATGCCCCTATGTTCAAAAAAACACAGCAAAAGTGCCCTCTTGAATGCCCCTATGGGAGATAAAACATAACAAAGTGCCCTCTAGGATGCACCTCCAGTGGAGAAAACGTGACGCAGTACCTTAAAGAACACAGTATAGTTGTTTTACTCCAGTCTAAATCAGGGATTGGAAGACTTTGACCATAAATGCATCACCACTTTCCGCACACTTGTGACCTTTTTCGTTTCAGCCTAAAGCCACCACTGATGTTAACACTATTCATTCTCAGTAAGTTGACACTTAATGCCCCGCTTTGTTCAAACCAGTCTGACAGCATCCAATCAGGTTGCAGCAGGGACATACCTTGAACTAATACTACATTACTGATCTCCAGTTGTACAAAAACTAATACCGAAACGCCACAAATAAATGGTATATTGCAAGTGAGACAGCAGGTGGGAGTCCTTTTCGCTACTTGGTCCACTCGCCTCTTGCCACCACAGCAATGGTGGCTTGTTAACTTCCAGTACTTTGCCGGATTTGTCTATAGGCAGCGGTAAGTAATTTTGTATTTAAAGCACAAGTAAAAGAGCAAGTATTAAGTAAAAATGATTCCTCTTTCATATGTAATGGAGGAAAAGTAGGAGGTTGAGTCTGTCAGAGTAAAAATGCCCAAGCAAAGTACCAGTACCTCAAAACTGAACTTAAAGTTGCATTACTTGATTTTTGGCCACTAGAGGGCAGCAGATCTTTACAGAAAGATAAGAGAACCACAGCCCTGACATATTTTCACTGTATGAAAATGTTGAAGCTAACATGATAGCAAACACACATCCAGGAGTTACAGAGCAACATCAGCATTCATCTGGAGTTTTATTTGTGTCCATCTGATGAATTTAAGTCTGTGTTCACCAGCTGCTGTTTAGTGCTGAGCAGTGTGGGTCAACAGTTGGTTTATCAAAGTTTGGCTTTAAATACACCAGAATAACAAACTTACTTACAGCCCTTCCTTGCAGTCAGCGTCTAACACGAGAAGCTCAGAAGCCCCCTGGTTTTGTAATCTTCATGGACTCCTTCACTCAGCAGGAATGAGATCCAAACTGTGTCTACATTACTGCTGCCAGAGGGGTGGATCAGATGTAAGAGAGAGTTTAGTAATAGGACGAATTGGTCCAAATTAGGTCCAACAATTTTCTACAATTATAGAAGTGGGAGGACGCGATGGCACATCAGTGCTGATTATTTGTGTTTGGAGGCTGCTGGGTGCTGCGGGTTAATGGGTCCTCCATCATCGGTGGAGAACAGGAGGGAATGACTCATCTGCTGTGATGTGAATGTGTGTCTCTGTCTTTTCTTCTGTTTTCACTGTTACAGTCTCCTAAAACACATGATGGGACAGTATGGAGAGTTAAAAGTGTTCACATTAAATGAAGAAGGGATTAAAACAATGGAAGAGATGGATGGAAGGAAAGAAGATTTAGAGAGGAAGGAAGAAAAAACAGCAAAATGGAAGGAAACAAAAAAGGAAGAGGATCATGAAAACAGAGTGAAGGACATGATGAAGAATGAAAAGAAAGAAATGGAAGGAAGGAAGCCTAAAATGCAATGAAGGAAGGTAGAAAGGAAAGGAGGAAAAACTAAAACAAGGAAAGATGGGGGAAGAATTCAAATGAAAAGAGGAAGTAAAATAGGAAACAGGAAGGAAGCATAGAACTCTAAAAAAGGAAGGAAGGAAGAGGGGGAGGAAGGAGGGAAGGAGACAGAAAATGGAAGGAAACAAAGAAGGTAAGAGGAAAGAGAACAAAAAAATGAAGAGAGAAATGAATTATAAAAACAGGGAAGAAAGCAAAAAAAGGAAGGAAAGAAAGAACACAGGAAAAAGGGAGGAACAAATCAAAGGAAAGAAGGCCATAAAATTGGAAGGAAGGAAGGAAGGAAGAATAAGGTAGTGGAGGAAGGGAGGAAACAAAGGAAGGAAGGGAGATTCAAATGGAAGGAAAGAAGGTTAGAAGACAGAGAGCAAACAACAAAAGAGAAGAAGGGAATAAATGGATCATAAAAACATGGAAGGAAGTTAAGAAAGAAAGGAAGGAAGGAAAGAGGAAAAAATCAATAAAGAAGCTCCTTCACTGTTCAGGTATTGTTGACTTGCTGACAGAAGCTGACAGAAGGAGAAGGAGAATCACATTTAATACAAAAACACTGATGTCTTATCTTGAATTGTGAAATATTTCTCTTTTCCTTGTTGCCAATAAAGTTAATTGAATCGATCTGAGACTGAGAGCAGAGACTCTGAGTGCTGCGGTTAGTTGGAAGCAGCTGTGGATTTGGCCGTTAGTCCGGCGCGCTCGTCCCCCCTCCTCGCAGGACCTCCATCACGCTGACAGCCGTGTTGCAGCTCTGTTCGTGATTCAGACGATGAAATATCAGCAGAGCTCTCCGTCTCCTCTCTGCATCCATCCTTCTTGCTTTTCTTTTTTTTTTTACTCCTCAACTCCTCCGGCGCCGTTCAATCAAGCCCACCTCCAGCAAGAGAGACAGGACGTCCATCCATTACAGCTCACACCCACGCAAACGCACTGAGGAGTTATGAGCTACAACATCTCTGTATTAATACATGTCTGATTAGCTGCTCTCCATCAGCAGCAGACAGTCAGAAGTAAAAAAAAATCTGTCTCAGTGCACCACATTTTTTTTCTTTTAAAAATGACAAACCATCATGACCTGATTCACAATAGGAAAGAGTGAATTTGTGCATAAATGAGTGTTCCTGACCATTTTTACTACCATTTCCACATTACCCCATATTATCTGGATGCATACATACATTCATTTACTATATAAATGAGAAATAAGTACAATTAGGCTGCATTAACAGGCCATCTCGTCGTTTTTATTTCCTCTCATCAAGAAAATAAACCTTAAAAAAAGATGAGAGGGCACAAAGTTTCAAGGCAACTTACTGTAATAGTTTTGAGCACAAATCAAACTCTTGAGTTTTGAAATAAATAAAATAATAAAAAAAATAAATTTGCCAAGCTGTAAATTGATATGATTTGCTTTTCTTCTTCAGATAAACTTGAGTCTTTGAGGTTTAGAAACTAAAAAAGTGCATTTCAAAGAAAATATTTGGGTGCTTGAAACTTTAAACTTAAATGAGTTTATGCAATCATTTTACAAAACTCAAAGGATTCAGGTTTATCTAAATTAAAGTAAATTAA